>NC_139989.1:9335933-9935933 GCF_964263955.1 Coregonus lavaretus
CAAGGTCTTCATGGTTGAAAGTGTCGACATCACTCACAAGTGCAACAAACTTTCACAAGTGTAGAGGAATGAAATTCGTCAGTCTTCTATTCAGCATTTTTCATTGCTGATCCTATTCTCGTCCACAGTCCCCCGAAAAGAAAGCTTTTGTTGCTTTTTGAATTTTTTTCAAAAAGAAATAATGATTCCACCGGCTCAACTCTCTGTTTTTCCTTTCTATAAAGAGAGCAACAAGAGCGATGCGTGATGTATGGATGTTGGGCGTTGGCTTGGTACAGCAGAACAGTGCATAAGCAAAGCCATGTTTCACGGCAAAAAGACCATGTCTTACAGCCGCGGCAGTGGCCCTGATGAGAATATAAAGTTCTACAGCGGGTAAATGCGTCAGGTCAATACTTGATTTGCTCCAGCATGTTGGCCCACTGAGCAGGGGGTCTGGGGATGCATTAGGAGCCGCTCCGACAGGGCCAGAGCGCGGGGCCCCGTGTCAGGGCCAGGGCCGGCCCTCTCCCCAGTGTCCTTAAACAATTTCAAACATGTAGAGGCTGGGGTGAAAGGCGGGCTCTCTGTGATGGAGGGCCAGGTAGAGGAGGGTTCCCATGCTACCCACACACATACACACACACATTCCCAGTTCGAAGACGAGTTGATTAGATCCAGGAAATGCAGCAGGTCCCCAAAAGGGACCCACCGCGCGCAAACATGCTATCTGTGTGTCTGGGCGTCTGAAGCGAAGATGCGGAAGAGAGTAATGTTCAGAGATGGCAGCGGGACGATGAACTCAATAGACCAATGTTAATTTCTCTCCTCCTCCCACTCACACACACTGTACATCACAATCTATGTCCTAACACAGGCCCCTCTCCACCAGGGCACCAATCCTATCACTGAGAGAATGTGCAGAGGCACAGGGGAAGCAGAGACACAGATCCCTCGCTCACTACTGTCTAGTTCTCCATCATGTTCATTTAGATGCAAACTGCATGCCATCCACCCAGACATAGAAATCTATGTCTGTATCGAGGTGCCAAATAATGGATGAGGTTGGGACCTGCTCCTCTGATAGTTAAATATTCATGTGTAGACTGCAGAGTTTGGGTAAACATCCAACTCAACCCTGCCATTCTGGCAAGGAGTATAAAACCTGACACATTTTGTCACATCTTTGTGGTTTTCTGAGATGCATTTGAACCAAATATTAGATTTTGAATTCTAGGTTCTGATAACACTGTGACGTCCAAATTAAGCACTTTACTCTTTATTCTATTTTATTGCGGCCACTGGCTTTACTGTAGACACAGACACCAGCAGATCCTCATAATACTGTATGCCCTACAGAAGAAATAATCCCTAATCATTAGCCTGGCTGCTAAAATCACAGATGTTCAGAAGTTCATTGTTGGCTAAATCAGGCTGGGGGTCGAGGAATCGCCAGCCGCACAAAAACAGCCGACATAAGCATTATGAGGTCAGATTGTTGGGCTGTTTTAATGCAAAATTAATGAGTGGTTCTCCAGAGCTCCAGAGTTTGTCTTCTAACAGGAAACAATTAATTTGGGGCCCGGGCTATAACGGCTTTTAATGCTTGTCACGGAGGCTAGATGAACTGCTTAAGAGGCGCTATATGGGAGCCATTTTATCTGGGCGCTAATCCAGTGACGAGGCTGTGCCCCGGGTTCTCCTGCTACCCGCCGTGGCCAGATGAAAGGGTTCATACAGATGTTTATGGCTTGTGAAAGTTGGCGAGGAGCTGGTGGGGAGGCTGGCAGAGCGCCGCTACAGACACAAATGAGGCCGTAAAGTTTCACACTGTTTACACGTTTAAAAAAAGAGAGGAGAAGCGAGTGGAGGGTGTCGAAGTGGAAATGCAGATTGGATTTTCGGATGCAGTGGTCTATTTACAGATGTTGAGGGTGTTTGAGGGCGCGCTAGAGAGGAAGAGAAGATGGTTGTTGATGTTTAGCTTGTAGGCAAGCACAGTACAGAACAGTACATACAGAATGTAGAGATGGAAAGACTAAGATGTTTCCCCAATGTTCAATGATTGAATGATCAGTACAGATGTAGGATCTTCATTTGAGCCAGTTCGCTACAGCATGAAAATAATCCTGCAGCAACAGGTGTGTGAATTATTATATGTGAATTATTATGTGTGAATTATTATGTGGATTCTAATTAATTTCAGAATACTTTTTAAACCTCAAATACATTAAACGTTTTAATTTTCCTGCATTGCAGGAAAGTTCTTCTGCAACAGCGTGATCAAATTAAGATCCTACATCTGTACATTGGCCTGCAGCAAAATTGCTGAAGTGCAGGGCGGACAATAACATAAAGTTCTGTACTGCAGTAAATCTGCCAACTTAGTCTGCGCTGTTGGCACGAGCTAGAGCTTCTTCCAGTAACCTTGACCCCGGTTGGCAGATGGCACAGTGGCACCTCCTTGGTTTGCACAGTGACCTGTGTGATCCCTAGGAATGAGCTCGCGCTTATGCCAGTCTGTGGTGTATGCCATCTGGTGCCCTCTCACAGCACATTCATTTAGGTTTCCACACACATTCTCTAAGAGATACAGGAAGCATAGATGAGGAGGTCATTCTAGGAAAAGTAATATGACCTCAAAGGGACTTACCAGGTCTTTTGTTTGGACAGTAAAGTGGATATGGTTTGCCGTTGTCTCTATGCACACTCACAAGTGTCCTACACACACACACACACACAAACACTCACTTCATCATTAGCTCACACACACATAATATGCACATACATTTATACTGACTCTACACACCCTGCTACTCTGTTTATCATATATCCTGATGCCTAGTCACCTTACCCCTATACATATCTACCTCTACCACTCCGGTATTCCTGCACATTGTAAATATGGTATTGGAACTGACTGACCCTTTATATACACCTTCCTAATATTGAGTTGCACCCCCAATGTTTTGTATTAAATTATTATTGATTACTGCATTGTTGGGTTTAGAGCTTGCAAGAAAGGCATTTCACTGTACTTGAAACTTGAAACTTGATATATATGCATTCCAGACCTATCAAACCCCACCCATCTGGCACTCCAGGCAAGTTCAAGTATTGGAAGGAAAACAAATACTATTTGAACCCAGGTCTGATGTCTTCAGATTCCTCTTTTGAGTGTGACCCTTTATAAATATTGTCTTTGTACAAACAAATGCATTGTCTTTCGGGGATTCCCACAAATAAGATAAAGCTACATTCTAAGCTCCCTGGCCAATTAGAAACCTGCACTAAATGAATGGGCTCTGGTGGTGCGAGCCTGTCTGTGATGACCTAATCCGAATTGAGCCAACAATACTCTTATTGGGTTAACCGCGGCTGCAATGTGTCTTGTCACTTTGCGGAGACAAGGCCAATACCATCTTGTGAATGGAATTAGATTGTCATTGATGTGTCAAGGCAGAGTGGGAACAACAGATCGATGGCAAATTACCTCACGATATGTGGAGATCTGAGGAGAGGAGAGGTGCAGACAGGATCAGAATAGGAGTGTGTTGTTGTGGGGAAAGTTGTGGGAGTCCTACACACTCCTCCCAGGCCCTCGCTTAGCTTGGAGCTATCTCACAACACTGAAGAGAGAGAGAGAAAAAACACACAAACCAATTCCAATACAGCACTAATGGGCCACATCATGCCAATACAATAAAAAATGGGCCTTTCAGCTCCAGTCAATAGTGAGTTAATGAAAATTTAACCTTTCATTAAATGTGGTCGTGTTATTTCCTTCGACTTGTATGCCGGGTCTTTTTTTCAGTTTGCCACTTTTTTTCAATTTACTGACAAATTTACTGTGAGGTCTGTATGGAAACGGTATGATAGAGCAATACGTTGAGTTAAGTGGTGTAGACTACTGATGTGATGTGCTGTGGTGTGCTGTTGTTGTTGTTGTTGTTGTAGGATACATACATAGAAGGCATTGCCGTGTTAGGGGACAACGAAACAGACTTTTAAAATGTATCAAACACACATTTTATTCACAAGTTGCACTGAAACAAAAGTCAAACGTCATCAAACGAAACATTCATGTGATGTGAAAGATTGAGTCAAAGAGGGATGTGTGAAACACACAACACACAATTGAGGAAATAAGGTTTTGGCAAAAAAAGGAAATAAGGAATTGTTGTGTGCCAAACCACATTACTGTACAACAAAGCAAGAAAGTAGCCTACCTGTAGGTAGCCCCATTGACTCCAGTGCTTTGAACTGGGGAATGGCATTGGAGTGAGGTGATAAATCTCTAGGCATCCTGTCTGTAATAGATGAAAAGGCTCAGGGCCCACTTTCCACTGTGGGCAACCTGCCCTTTTAATTAATTAGCACTAGCAGGAAGTGCCTGCCCACAGGGGGAGGCAGCCCGGCCCCTCTGTGTACTGCCAAGGTGATAATGTCCGTAAGGTGAAAGGAGTGCTCGATGCCTCGCTAGAGATACACTAAATGTATGCAAGCGACTAAGCGAGCCCCCCCTGAGCTGACGTAATACCAAGAGTAATACCAAGATCAATTGGTCCCTGTGTGACTTCTGGGCTTCTCTCACTGTGCACTGTAAGAGTAGCTGCTGCCTTGGTAGGTCCCTAATAAATACAAATACAAATACCGTAATTTTCGGACTATAAGCCGCGCCTTTTTTCCAATTTTTCGACCCTGCGGCTTATATAACGGTGCGGCTAATCTATGGATTTTTACAGCTAAAGGCCACTAGAAGACCTCCTAAATCTATGGATTTTACAGGTTACAGTCCACCAACTTTAACTCTATGGGCTCTATGACCGGTCCGTGCCCCCCACCTTTAAGCGGCGGGCTCCAGCAGGAAAAGCTGGAGGCCGGAAAAGAGTGAGACAGGTAGCGCGCAAAAGTAAAAGTGGAACCGAGAGTGGTACGAGAGACAGAACGAGAGACAGAACGAGAGCAAGACAGACAGACATTACGAGAGCGAGACAGTTTGTCTCTTTCCCGACAATCCCCTCTGTGCATGAACCCTTACATATGGTAAATAAACATTAAACCTGCGGCTTATAGTCCAGTGCGGCTTATATATGTACACATCATTCAATATCATTCAATTTAGCTGCTGCGGCTTATACTCCGGTGCGCCTTATAGTGCGGAAAATACGGTACTGTATTTTCAACATGAAAGCCAACACTTTTTGTACAAAATGGAGTTAGCTACTATCATAGGATGGGACAGGCCTAATTTGAATTTTTTTGAGACTAGAAACGTGTCACGATAACCCATGATCACTATTTACTCTCATAACAGTCATATCTGGTTCTATTTTCTCACGTTGTCACTTTAGGACCAAACATCCTCCTGATTTGGACATTACCTTTTTATGGGCGCCTTGTGACACTCTCTCTTTGCATATGTGTGCATGTGAGAGGCTGAAAATGGCCCTTGTTGTGTGTGCAAACTTCTCTCTCTGTCTCAAGTAATGAGCATGTGCACCTTTCCGCCGGAGGCCTTCATACACAATTTAGCCAGAAAGCCACGGCTGATCATGATTTAGCTTTTGACACCGTTCGCCCCCGGGCAGGGAGACTAATACAGATATCTGACTTCCAGCGCGCAGTGGAGGGAAAGGAGAGAAAAAGTGAGAGGCCTTTTATTGACTAAATGATAAAGAGGTTTATAATGATAAATAACAGTCATTTTATTGTGGAATTCCCAGAAAAGACACATTCTACACAATATATAAAAGAGAACTATTAGGGGGTTGCTGGCCTCGCTCTCCCCAAAGAATGGCATCTGGTAGACTCCAATATCATCGTGCTAGAGTAGAGGTCACAAATTGTGTTAAGACCTTAGCTATTAATACTGCATTAACATGATGCCTAATGGCCCTGGTGTCCTCTTTGGCTCAGGGAGGAAGCTGAGGCTGAGCCAGTGAGTGGTGATCATGGGCATTTCCCTGCCTCTCTCTCACAGCAGGCTCCACACACTGTTTCACCAGCACACGAGGGTGGCTGAGGAGAGAGACTTTGCCTGGTGCGCATACTACCACCTCTGCCACTAGAGATCTTAGCTATCACTTAAGCTATGGGATGGCTGACCCTTTCACGATATTCCCCTTTAAAGGTGCAATATGCAGAAATTGCACAGCCATTTCCTGGTTGCAATTTTTTTAAATAGTTCGCCTAATTTCAGTTTATGAGACAAAACAAGCAGTCATTGTGTGGAGAATCATTGTACCATCTAAACCTCTGTGAAATACATTTTCCATATCCATAAATATTGTATTTTCAGCTGTTTGAAGCTGGTGTAAAAGAACAAAAGTTAAAGACGCAAAAATTAAACTTAAGAACGGGAAGCATAGAAATAGTGCACATAGAACCGATTTACCGCTTCAGACTTGCTTTCAATGAGAATGACAGATCTATAATTCACATTTCTATGTGAATTTGGTCAGGTTGCCCAAAATCGGACATATTCCAGCTTTAAAATGTACTACTCTGCAAAAAGATATAAACCAACCAGATGCTATACTAGGGTTATGCTGTGCATAAGTCACGGTGGAGAAGGAGAAGGATAGTGTGCAGGCCATCTAGTTTCAGGTGCCATGGTTCATAAACCATGTGATCTACTGTAGTTCAGGTTAGAGGTCCTGAAAGTATGTTTAAGGGAGAGAGTGGCAGTGTGTGTGCAGTGTGTGTCCCTGCAGTGACTGTTGAGAGCCGGTTGTTGAATACTGAATGGAGAATGGCCCAGAAATGAACAGTCAAATCCAATTAAATTACTCAAATTAAATTGTACAATGGTTATGGAACACCTGATCAAATTACTCACATTCAGGGGAATTCGACAGCAACCAATTAGTTCAAAGTATAAAGTTCACACGATCAAATTAACACCAAGAGGACGGGGCCTTGATTTGAGCAAAATGATACATCATAATTACATCACGTAAGAAAAATCACAAATTACGGAGCTTTTAATAAGAAAATGGAAATGGCTAATAGGTCTTGATATGACAAATGTACCCCTGTCTACAGTATGCTTGCACACATAGCAATGATTATTTTAGCATTGGGTGATTGTTATGAAGTACTGGGGCTGTGGCCCATTGTCATTAGTTCCAAATTGGTTAACAATTCTTTTGTTCCTGAAAACTAGGGATATTTATACAATACATGTTGGATGCTCTTGTCTGATTGGCTTGTGCTGAAGATGGTATGTTGGTCAGAAAGTTAACACCATTTCATTTTTAAGAGTCTTTCAATAAATGTACTGAAATAGACAATGACATTTTCTCGATAATGATGTCATTCTTTACCAACTCCTGGATTAATTGTGCGAGGGACTTTCTGACCTTTTTTTACATTTGAAATGTAGCTTCTCAAGGTGCTTTTCCAAGGTGAGATACATGAGTAATGAGATACAAAATAAGCCTTTTAATTGACTTTCCGTAAATTTGACTTCACTAGTCCAACATATACATTTCCTCCTTTAAAAGTGAACAATTTTCGCTAATAAAGTTATTAATCTTGGCCGTACAGTAATTATCTGTGTAATTATAGTGTAATTGCACATAGATCAAGGACACCTCATATAGCGCACGATAGGTTGGTCTTGATTATCCCCACGTCATGTTAAGACATTACTCCTCCTGTATCATCTTACTTATTCTACAGTGGAGAGTGTGTCTGCATGGGCCGTATATCCAGCGAATAACCATAAATGCTGTAACATGATAATACTGGTTTAATTACCCTTGGTCAGCCCACTTACAAACCTATTGCTGCTGCAGTCAATATCCCCCAAGATCCATTCATGCTTCAGCTGATGGTTAACTTGGGAGCTTTTGCAGAGTGCTTTACCCTAATTGATATCCTTATTTAGCTAGAGAGCCAGTGGGAGACAAATGGAGTTAAATTGAGCAGTTTACAGTACTGTAAACCAGATCACATACCACTATGGCTGACTGCGGTTGGACATGATTTATCCTGCTAATTTGCTGTTTTAAAGTATTACGGCTGTTTGGCCTTTTTTCATATTTAGCCAGCAAGAGCAGGTTTTGCTGGGTTTCTACGGAAGCTCTTGTTGGGATATTGTTTTACAGTGAATTAAACCTGATTATGGTTTCAGTATTCCCCAGCCGCTCAGTCTGGCCTTGGTCAAAGAGGCGAGGGAGCCTTTACCATGTACCTGAGGGCATGCGGTACGGCCAATACACACACTTAACACTTACTACCCTCTCAGAGCGAAGCATGTAACATACCCCTTAGAGCCTGGTAGTCCTGCCGTATATTTACAATAATATTTTCCCACCACTGTATCGCTGCCATGCAGCATGCTAACCCAAAGCACACTTGTCAGTCTCGCCAAGATTTCGCAGGGATTTTTTGTGATATTTGCAGGCAAATGTTTTTTGTTTTGCTGCAGCAATTCTGACATTTATCTGGAGAAGTGGGTATACTCTAATTTTCCCCAACATTTTCCCAAACGGCCCGCCCGACGAAGGAAAGGTGGAGAAAATTCTATGAAAAACAGTGACATACACTCTGAATGACCTAAAATGATGAATCCCATATTGTTCTTTCACAGTCAGGCCAAGCCAAGCTGTGCTGTGCAAGCATGCTAATAGTAGGCCTACTCTTGAAATAGATCAATTAGGCTGTCAACTGATTCAGAAAATCCGTTTTTGGAATTTTTTTCAGGTTTTCAAAGTCATACTTTGGATTGATGCAAATAATCATGATATTATTCTGCCAGGTACTACTACTTTGTAGCTAATTAACATTTAATTGAGATGGTTTTTGGGAAAGCCTTTCCATTTACGGTTAAGTCTATCATTAGCATCGCTATATTTTTCCTGTTCCTTGAAATCTGGACATTTTACTTCATATTATGAGGCATGTTGCTTCAAAGTAGCCTAGCCAAAATCCCACCATAGAAACGTGGAGGCAATTATTTTATAAACACTTCCTTATATGCACTCTCCTGTTCTATTGGTTTTCAAATTAACATTATTTCATTGTCTAGCAGCCAAAGGCATTATCCTAGTCAACCCATGATAGTTGTTGTATCTTTAGATCTCCCCTCTTTCACATGTGCGGTGCGCATTTTAGAATGGTGTTTTCTGCTAATTTCATTTTGGAACATTTGCGCGTAGGCCTACTGCTGTGTGCACATTGATGCGCTTAAAATGTGAAGGAATAATAGTTGATCAACATTTTAAGCTAAACATTCCAATCTGTTCCATCAGCCTTATTCATTGATACAGCGTATATCTCCACTACACTACTTTGATATGCATCATAGGGATTAATAAGTGAGTATACGCAATGCCCACAGAAATAAAGAGTGGGTAGTCCTATATGGCGTATACCTTCCACTACACCACTGGCAATATGCAATGATTTGGTCCAATTTGTAGCGAAAATGCATTGACGAGGGAAAACGTTTGTTGAGGCGTGGCTTGATTTAACCATATTATGTGGTACATATGCGATGATTGGTTGAAATTGCGAGCCCTCTTTTTGTACTGCGGTGATGGGTCAGTGATAATAGTACGATGATTTGACTGTTTTATGGGGAAATTGTGCAGTGATTGGTCATATTTGCAAGTCCTCGCACAGGGATGTAGTGCTACCAGAGTGCAAACAGTTTGAGAATACACGGAGCTGGAAAAAAATATTTCTGGGAAATAATTTCTGAAGATGAATCAATATAGATAAGATAATAATATAATATAATATGTCACTTAGCAGACGCTTTTATCCAAAGTGACTTACAGTCATGCGTGCATACATTTTTGTGTATGGGTGGTCCCGGCGATCGAACCCACTAACCTGGCGTTACAAGCGCTGTGCTCTACCAGCTGAGCTACAGAGGACCACATAATGATGAATGAGTATTTTACAAAACAGAACCGAATATAATAGTATAGCATAGTATAGTAGGCCTATAACGTTACTGTTACATCAAAAACACCTACATTATAGTGTGATTTTAGGAGTAGACGCTGAATAGTTGCATTTCTTTTCTCATGCAGTCAAAACTCAACAGTGTGCGTCACTAGGCAGGATATATGCTTTGATTTAAACAAAATACAAGAAAGGCTAACAGTTTGTTAACAACTGTAGCTCAGTTGGTAGAGCATGGCGCTTGCAACGCCAGGGTTGTGGGCTCGTTTCCCACGGGGGGCCAGTATGAAAATGCATGCACTCACTAACTGTAAGTCGCTCTGGATAAGAGCGTCTGCTAAATATGTAACATGTCAATGTAAATGCTCTATTTCACTCACGAAACAGTAATTGAAGAAGATCTAAATACATATTCCCAAGAAACTGATTGAGATCAAATGACTGGCATGCAGATGCAGTTTCACCAGTAAAACGTGAAGAATGATCATTCACGATTGACAGTGATGATGGCCTATTTTGAAATGAGGTTAGGGTTAGGGTTAGGGTTAGGGTTAGGGTTAGGGTTAGGCCTAACTTGGTGTTTAAAGGTATTAAAAATAGAAAATGTTCTTGAGACAATATGTGTGGGTATAGGCAGATGTTGCAATTGGAGGATGCATTTTATTCATATTCTATATAATAATATTCAATAGGCTGTCGATACAAACTTTGATTGAGAAATTATGATGTAATTAAAGAAAACATTTGCTCCCGCACCTAAAAAAAATATCACTACACCACTGACCTTGCATAATAGATTTAGCAAAAAAATATATCATTGAAGAATCGTAGAGTCCTGGGCGGACTGACTTATACCTGCGACTCCAACTCAGCAGCACTCACAGCTTTAAAGAGAGGAAGCTAGCAGACATCTTCAAACTTGCCATGACATGTGACCTGCAGCAAACTGTAACCCACCCAATGGTTCCCAATTAGAAACCATGGTACTGTGCCACTTTACAATACACATTACACCATGTCCCCATAGTAATAACATCTTAATACCAATGTAAGTACATTGTAATACAAAGGTATTACCAATGGTAAGACTACAGTATAAGGCCTATGCATTCTAAGTGGGATTGAAACAATGGCATAGCCAACAGGTCAGATAAGACGTAGCAATCGAGAACAATTTGAAAATAGGATTATGCTTTAAGTGGGTTTGTAGGTCTTTCTCTCTTGTCTCGTTCCCCAGATATGTTTCCCTTAACAGCTCAAAGTAATTAGCGAAGACTACATGCCAAAAGTAAAGTAGCTACAGAGTAGGCAGCTCTCATCTTTAATTTGAAGAGATGAGACACTCTGTGGGGGCTTGCTGAGAGCTTCAAGCGACTACATTGGGTCCTTCCACCAAGGTCGCCTTGGCAAGATGAACAAGTCTGAGTAAACTTTGCCATATATACTGTATGTGAACCAGACTAACACGAGAACTGTTTAGGCAGTGCTGAAATAGTTAGAAATAACCCTGTTAGTGTTACAATATCCAGAACACAATATTACAAGTGAAAAATCTTCATTTTGGTAATATTTTAAACAAATATCTCTGTTCCAGTTTTTATGATATGATCCAACAGTGTCGTAGTGATTGTTTTTTCTCTTTCCATAAAAGTTTCTTTTTGAGTGATACCTCAGAAAGTCCTCTAGGGTTTGCCATTAGTCACATGCTTGAGCACGGAGTCAGCCACAAATGGCCTCCAATTTCCAAAAGGCACGGTCAGCTCATTCTTTACTGTCAAGATGAAGAAGAGCATAAAAGTTGAGTCAATAAAGTAATATGAAATGCTTGGTATCGAAATGTGCCGCGGTGACTGATTAAGTGCTCAGGTCCCTGTTGTGATGTTCTCTGGATTCTGAAGGGGGAAGGAGAGGGGGATGGAGGGAGGGAGAGGAAGGAAAGATGAAGGAGGGAGAGAGAGGGGGAGGAAGGATGGAGAGGGGAGGGGTGGGAAGGAGAGAGAGGGGAGGGAGGAGGGAGAGGGGGTTGGAAGGAGGGAGAGGGAGAGGGGGAGGAAGGAGGTAGAGGGGGTTGGAAGGAGGGAGGGAGAGGGGGAGGGAGAGGGGGAGGAGGGAGGGAGGGAGGGGGGGATGGAAGGAGGGCGGGAGGAGGGAGGAGGGAGGAGGGATGGAAGGAGGGAGGGAGAGGGGGAGGAAGGAGGGAGGAGGGAGGGAGGGAGAGGGAGAGGGGGAGGAAGGAGGGAGAGGGGGATGGAAGGAGAGAGGGGGATGGAGGAGGGAGAGGGGGAGGGAGGAGGGAGAGGGGGAGGGAGGAGGGAGGAGGGAGGAGGAAGAGGAGGAGGGAGGAAGGGGATGGAAGGAGGGAGGGAGAGGGGAGGGAGAGGGGGAGGAAGGGGATGAGAGAGGGTTGGAATGAGGGAAAGGGGGATGGAAGGCGGGAGGGAGAGGGGGAGGGAGGAGGGAGAGGAGGAGGGAGGAGGGAGGAGGGAGGGAGGAGGGAGAGGAAGGAGGGAGAGGGGGATGGAATGAGGGTAGAGAGCAAGCCCCTGGTGTTTCGCTTGTGTTGTTTATGTTTCTCAGTCTGAAAAGTAACATGTTTAGATTATTATTTCAAGGGGGAAGAAGCCACAGGTCATAACTTCCACAGACTACAGGATTCGTTACAGTTATGATACAGTATATCTAACACAAACTATTCAATTTAACTGGACTATAAAATAAAATACTTTGAGCATCTGGATGGCTCTTAACCTTTAAAAGAAGCATCAAATTGCATACAACAGTTCTACCTTCCTTCGCAGTCTGTCAGACAGTGTCTGAATATCCCGCCTGCATTCAAAAGTCTACCAGCCAAGTCAATACCGACTCTTCACACAGGTGAAGAAATAAGAGCAAGGGAATAACAAAGATCAAAAATGAAGTACTTTTCTATCTCTCTGCCTCTCTTTCCCCATCTCTTCAGAAAGTGGATCCCCTGCAGCAGAGTGCAGGTCTTCCCTCACTGTTTTCCTAATTCAAAGTGGTGACAAGGATGGTCACCCGTCTCTTGATTATGACTCATATAATCCATAAGCAGAGCATAAAGCTGGGAACATGCTTCCTGGGCCCTGGGGGAGGGGCCAACAGGGTCAAGGTGTAATAATGAGTATAACTGGTTTGGTGACCAGTCAGGAGACAGGGAGAGTGGGTTCAAAGTCTGGACCTCTATGCAAAACTCACACACTGCCAAAACACGGTACATAGACACACACTACCTGTTCTGGGGGTGTAAAAATGTCAATGTTTCTTATTCATTTGGACTTTCGTATATTGTTGCATTGTTGGGTGGAGTAAAGTAATATAGTGACATTGTTATATATAATTCATACTGTAGGCTACAAGACATTCTGTAAACGCAGAAAGTGTAACTTTATCTGTAGAGTGAGCGTTGCACATTCATGTGGTATATTTGAGATTTAAAGAGTAGAGTTTCATTAGAATTTGTGCAGAAAAAGTGCAACTATATCTATTATACAGTCTATAAATACGAAGCATATAGCCCACATGCTTGTATGAATTCCATATCACTAATCCATGCAGCAGTATTAGAGTTGCAATGCCAGAGGTGCCAGAGGTCCATTTCTGTATATCACATTCCTACAGTAGGGAGGATTAAATACATTTAGTAATTTTCTGCATACTTAGTAAACACTATCTGACAACCTGCAACTCCCACTTGCCACTCAACCTCCCCATCTCAGTTAACCACCAGCAAACTTCAGAGACATGCACGGGGTGGAAAGCGATGTGGTTTGCACTGTGTTAAGATCATGGCTCTGGGCTACGCACGGAGCAGGTTGCTATGCGCTGCAATGCTAATAGGTTCCACTTCTCAGCGCAGTCCGTTAGCCTGTGCTGACACGTCTTGACAGTTCATACACCATCTTCCACCCTTTTTAATCATTTCTGATAGGCTCTCTCCGGGATGCCATCTATTTAATTTGAAAGGGTGAGCCACTAAATATTTTTGTGTCTCTAAATAGACGTCTGTCTCAGAAAGTTTGAGTACTTCAGCTCTATTGTGAACCACCGAAATCCTAATTCGGGCTGAAGACGTGAAGAAGTGATCATGAGTCTAAGATGGCAGTAAATCCTGGAAGAGACATCTAACAGGCTGGCAAATAATATACTATAAATGACTAGATCAAAGAGATTGAGAAATTAAGAAAAACAAATACAGACAAATACAAGTCCGCTCTTCAGATGTAGGCTTAAAGGTTTATTAAATATTAAGGGCAATAGCTTTGTTCAGAGGCATAGACATCTCTTCTTATTGTCTCCTGCTCTAAAGCATGAAACTATATTCATATTTATCTCAAGGTCATAGCTCTTAGTTCTCTTAATCTTTCTTTTACATTTGTGTTCAACTTTAATGTGATTTACAGTGAGAGAAAAAAGTATTTGATCCCCTGCTGATTTTGTACGTTTGCCCACTGACAAAGAAATGATCAGTCTATAATTTTAATGGTAGGTTTATTTGAACAGTGAGAGACAGAATAACAACAAAAAAATCCAGAAAAACGCATGTCAAAAATGTTATAAATTGATTTGCATTTTAATGAGGGAAATAAGTATTTGACCCCCTCTCAATCAGAAAGATTTCTGGCTCCCAGGTGTCTTTTATACAGGTAACGAGCTGAGATTAGGAGCACACTCTTAAAGGGAGTGCTCCTAATCTCAGCTTGTTACCTGTATAAAAGACACCTGTCCACAGAAGCAATCAATCAATCAGATTCCAAACTCTCCACCATGGCCAAGACCAAAGAGCTCTCCAAGGATGTCAGAGACAAGATTGTAGACCTACACAAGGCTGGAATGGGCTACAAGACCATCGCCAAGCAGCTTGGTGAGAAGGTGACAACAGTTGGTGCGATTATTCGCAAATGGAAGAACCACAAAAGCACGAGAACATGAGAACGGTGAGGAATCAGCCCAGAACTACATGGGAGGATCTTGTCAATGATCTCAAGGCAGCTGGGACCATAGTCACCAAGAAAACAATTGGTAACACACTACGCCGTGAAGGACTGAAATCCTGCAGCGCCCGCAAGGTCCCCCTGCTCAAGAAAGCACATATACAGGGCCGTCTGAAGTTTGCCAATGAACATCTGAATGATTCAGAGGAGAACTGGTTGAAAGTGTTGTGGTCAGATGAGACCAAAATCGAGCTCTTTGGCATCAACTCAACTCGCCGTGTTTGGAGGAGGAGGAATGCTGCCTATGACCCCAAGAACACCATCCCCACCGTCAAACATGGAGGTGGAAACATTATGCTTTGGGGGTGTTTTTCTGCTAAGGGGACAGGACAACTTCACTGCATCAAAGGGACGAGGGACGGGGCCATGTACTGTCAAATCTTGGGTGAGAACCTCCTTCCCTCAGCCAGGGCATTGAAAATGGGTCGTGGATGGGTATTCCAGCATGACAATGAGCCAAAACACACGGCAAAGGCAACATAGGAGTGGCTCAAGAAGAAGCACATTAAGGTCCTGGAGTGGCCTAGCCAGTCTCCAGACCTTAATCCCATAGAAAATATGTGGAGGGAGCTGAAGGTTCGAGTTGCCAAACGTCAGCCTCGAAACCTTAATGACTTGGAGAAAATCTACAAAGAGGAGTGGAACAAAATCCCTCCTGAGATGTGTGCAAACCTGGTGGCCAACTACAAGAAACTTCTGACCTCTGTGATTGCCAACAAGGGTTTTGCCACCAAGTACTAAGTCATGTTTTGCAGAGGGGTCAAATACTTATTTCCCTTATTAAAATGCAAATCAATTTATAACATTTTTGACATGCGTTTTTCTGGATTTTTTTGTTGTTATTCTGTCTCTCACTGTTCAAATAAACCTACCATTAAAATTATAGACTGATCATGTCTTTGTCAGTGGGCAAACCTACAAAATCAGCAGGGGATCAAATACTTTTTTCCCTCACTGTATCTTCTGCTTTTACAATTTAACTAATAGGCCTACTCAGCAGTGGATCTGACATTTGATATGGTTTGCAATTTTTACAATTCACCATGTTACATTTGATCTATCTCAACTGAGAATTCAAACACCACTTTTGGTACAGATCTCAAGCAAAATAAAGTCACTGTCCTCTATGTTTTACAAAATGTTCAACGTCCCAGATGTCTGATAGAGTTTATGGAATAAACATAGTCAACAAAGTTACTGTAGGCCTATGTGATTCATAGTGGAGGACTAATGCATTTATATTGGAGTCAGAAATATTTATTTTCTAACGTTGGGTGGATGTAAGGACAATGTCACCAGGGATTATCACATGCAATTTCTGTATATTTCTACAAACATCACTCAAAATAAATTGGACAATTAAATGAAATAATCATATACAAACCATGACATCATAATTCGGTAATTGTCATGAGACCCTATCAACTACAATCTATTTGGAAACAAAAGACCAAAAGCCCAAAAGGCAGGAGCTTTCTGTGTGGTATATGACCGTATCTTTTCAGACCGGGATATCATACGTTATTGGTTTAGACTGAGAAGAACAGTTTGTATAAAATATGTTGGGCTTTAGCAGGGCAGGCATAGATAGCTGCAAGCTTCTTGTTGTCCTTCGCTGAGATCCTTTGGGAATTCACCCTGAGAGAAGGAAGACTGTTTTGTCTTTAACACGGAGAGAGTATTGCCATCTCTCCCTGTGCTTCCATCTTATCCATTCATGTTCTATAGAATGCCATTTAACATGTGCATTTTGAACATAATGTCTTATGTGGTTGTTTGAATTAACTTAATTTAGTCTTGATTTGTAGCGCTGTTGTGGTCATAGTTGGCCAGCTTTTATATTAGAAATCGTGGGCAAAGGTAATGACATAAAACCAGCATGTAACCAAAACTGAAAAGGGGATTGACATAATTATTAATCACTCAATATTACTGAATGGAACATGTTTGTCTTTAGTTTCCTCCCTCCAGCTTTAACTGGAAACTGCCAAGTCGGGCTAAGCTAAACAACAACAGACATAAATGTGGTTCACTATGGATGCTGTTCATAGTCATGGATCTTAGCGGAACAAGCAGGACATGTTTTTTGCATTTAGTTGTTTGCTGTTATTCACTGTCTGTAAGTGGTATTATATTAAAGCCAGGCAGCCTCGACAGACCCTAAGACATTTCATCATCCAAATGGCAATGATGGCCTGAAAACATATCAATTTGACTCTTATTTTCTTTAAGCCTAAAATGGGGACAGTGTCTCGCAACTTTTAGAATATAGAAAGTAACTTCCCTTTAACACTGTTGAGATGTGAATACTGCATGTATTATGCCACACGTAGTTAACTTTAAAAAGTAATGGCAATGTATTTGATCAGTCAGCTCATCACACAAACTAAAACATAAAGCAGACAATCCTTTCATTAAAACAAATCACTTTTCTCACTGAAATATTAACACTCTCCTAGGACTTCACAGAAGACTGTTCTCAAAAGCAAATACATCATGTACTGAACATTTGTAAGATGAGAATGAAATTTGGATCCGCTGTAGTGCAATGTCGCTCTAGCAGACAGTAAATGAGTGTGTAGGTGGCTGTAGGCTGAGGACTGACCCACCGTCTAATGTGTTTCACTGTAAAACGTCCGTATTACTGCTCTTACCCTGCCATCTGCTGGTCCACCTTGTTCACAGGGCCTGCCTCTCATCTCCTCCTCTCCTCTAACTAGCTCTCCATCCCTCCATCCTTCTTTCTGAGGGAGCATCATCTGCCCTGCACGTCCCAAAATGTCATCATCTCTCCTCTGAGAGAGGGAGAGAAAGAGAGGAAGAGAGAGAGATACAGAGAGAGAGGAACATAGGAAGGTCGATTGTTATCGAAAAATAAGCCTGGTGTTTGAAAGGGATTTTAATTGAGGCATTCGTTATATTTGAAAAGGTGAAGTCCTCGGGGCGGTCGCGGGAAACTAACTCAACCCATTTCATATCCTCAGACATTAATAAAGAATGGCATCTTTTGACTTTCCCTTTTAAACCACAACCTAATGGTCTAAATGTAGTGAAAGTCAGACACGATAATTCCCTGTACCTCTGGGGGATACACCGCAGTCGCAGTACGGGACAGACAGAAGTGCAGCGGACAGCGGACAGGCCTCCAATTAACAGCCCAGGAGGGCCCGGTCCCCGAAATAAGGGTCCGACGTCCCCTCCGCCCTCCACCCCAAAGGGGATGTCTCCCTCTC
Organism: Coregonus lavaretus; assembly: GCF_964263955.1. Classification (NCBI taxonomy): domain Eukaryota; kingdom Metazoa; phylum Chordata; class Actinopteri; order Salmoniformes; family Salmonidae; genus Coregonus; species Coregonus lavaretus. The sequence goes on from NC_139989.1 coordinate 9,354,079, forward strand.
TCTTTCTCCTTTTCTCTCTCCTTAGTAATCAGGCCATTAATAATACTAGGGCCTCTGATAGTCAACCTAATACGAGTCATCCGGTCTGCGTTTTCAGTGGCTTACACCAAAGAGGAAGTGGACATTGTTTTTGTCTCGTCATGGCATGAGAGCAGCTTAGAAGGACAGGTTTCATTAACTAAAGGATGCTGTTTAACTATTTAATAGCTCTTTTGTTATTGTTTCCGACCTATTTCCATTAGAGTGATTGACATGATGATTTAGATTGGTAACTGCAGTCAGCTTGGTAGTGCTCGCAGAAATGTGTGTGACGTCCATCTTGTGATTGAGCAATATAGTCTTAGGTATACAGTAGGTCTAGATGACTTCTTCCTGAAGTTAGGGGAATCCATAATGATGACACCTTGCTGTTCGAGTCTCAGGTGATTTACAATAACTGTATGTTCACGTACTGTACATAAGCAGTTGGTTGAATACCTAGAATATGTATAAATGCATATATCTCTGCAGCCTGACATTACATGATGCCTGCCCTATTATCTGTAACTCTCTCTATGAAATAATAAAGTGAAACAAATGAGATATATTTTATAGCGGAGACAGGCACTTATTGTTAATATTTGTGGTTGTTTTGTCCAGTCTACAGGGTGATGGGTGATGCCAGAAACATGAAAGCGCTTGAATGCTTGATAATTGTCTAGGTTTTCTGCTCTCTTCTCCCTGATTTGCTGAACGTACACGTTCCGGACGCAATTAATGTGCACTGACAGTAATCTTGAACAAGATTGTTTTTCTTCAAAGATTCTACTTTAAATACCATCCCGGATAAGATGTGGCATGTTCCGCTCAGCACGTTGAAATGGAAACGTTTTGATGGCTGGAAGTTGGTTAGGAAGGTAATGTCAGACTAAGGTTAAATGGTATAAGGAGCACTTACATCTTAAAAGGTGCTCATCTAAGATCTTCGGTCAGAAGATTCATATGGTGATGACAAAAGTACAGTTGTTACCCTCCCTTTAATGTGCAGTGGCCTACACTAGAACATTATGCATGCACAGTGTAAAGACATAATAGGTAATTCATTAATGAATTGGGAAAACAAAACCAACATGTAAAAGTACACACACAATGTATCACTGTAACATAATCCACACTAAATCATTCAGTTCCATTTAACCTTTAAATTCATATCAGGTGACTCCCATATCAGTTTCAACAGTAGGCTAATTCAAACATTAATTGGCCTACTGTGGTTAGTTTTCCCATTGCTCAAACTAAATTATGTGAGATGTAGTCTTTGACAGGGTAGAACATTGCAAACCTGCACACTGTGCAACCACACCAGAGATAATTTGTTTTTCTCGTTATTCAAATGAGAAAATAATGCCAACATGAAACGATCTCGTGTGAAAGAATCCCAGTTACTGTTAGAAAACCTCCTTCACAAAGCCCTTCTTTCTACGTATATAAGGGACTATTTGCATTGTGAAACCAGTGTGGCATGTTTAGATATCACTTTGTATGAGTAAGTGCCATTTCCAGTCATGTGTGTCTAAATATTTCACACTATGGTCATTCTATACTAGATAACAAATAAAAGTGAAAATAAAAGTTTGTATATGCACGCAAAGAAGTGCCATTCATTTGGTATTGTGGCACACAATGTACAATATGGAAGGAGTGTATAGTACACTAGCGTTGTGAATAAGTCACCAGGCTCAGGTGTGATCTGTTATTTGGACAAGTTTACCGCACTTCCTCACGGTTGAAATTTCCCCAGGGGCATCTGCCATTTCTCAGTGTCATGGATTTAAATCTTTGTAGCACTGAAATCTTCCAATTACTGAACATAGCTCACATATGTCACAGAGAAGGGTTAGGTCTGTAACATAGGAGAGAAGGATTGCTCTCTGAAGAATCCCAAACACCTCACCACCACACTAATGAATTCCTCTGTAACGCTTCATTGAGTTCTTTGTGTTCCATGATGGCTATAATTTTTTTGTTTTTATTGTCGGGACGGGGAGTAGGCCTATGCTGAAGCTGTGTTTCATAGGAACTTTTCTTTCCACAGTCTCATTCTATTGGAATGTCATCAAAATATTTGAATGGCACTGTTGATATCATATGAAGAATAGCCAGAAATAAATGGTGTACATCTATGATATAGTAAGTGTACAGCAAATGATAGAATACATTGAATAAATAAATCAAAATGTTATTTTTTTATCTTTCTGAAACCAAAAAAGCAACAAACATCCAGTGAATAAATCTTTAGAAAAGGATGCTTTGTCGTAGCAGTGTTATCGTACACAGTCATAGCGAGAGGCTGCATCTCTGCATCTTCTGCAGGTTGAATAAAAGAAGGAAACCACTGGGAGGTATATTTGCCACCCCCGTGGCGCTTCAGCAGTCCACTCGGTTACTCCCGCTCACTTGTTGGAGTCTTTTAACGCTAATGCAGAAAGCATAAATATATGATAATCTCATCGGGTGTCGATTTATACAGGTGTCATCCCTGACTTGATTTCCAAGAGAGCAGGTTTTTCTTTGCGGGCGATTGAAGTCACAAAGTTATTATCAGGCAAAATGTATTCATGATACCAGAAGTCCAAGTTGCCTTCTGGGCTTTGTAATATAATACCGCCCTCTTTATCAAATTTAACAGTTTATTGGAAACAGCTTGTACACATGATTTAACCATGGGGCAGGGAGGCAGGGCCCGAGGACCCCCCCACCACCACCGCAACCCACCCAACATATACACACACACACCTCCTCCCTCTCACTCCCCCCCTTCTCCTGTTTCTTTCACTTCACCCCTCCCCTCCCCCCTCTCTCTCTCTCTCTCTCTCTCTCTCTCTCTCTCTCCTCCGTCACATCTGATGCAAGCCACTGGTTGGATGAGGCTGCACTTTTGTGCCTTTTGTGCACTTTGTTGTTTGTTGCTCTGAAGAGTGCACGATAACAAAAGCGTGACGTGACAAATGGACTTTGTGCCCCGCAGCCAGATTTAAGTGATATGTTGCTGAATGGTAGCAAACCCCTACACACACACACACACACACACACACACACACACACACACACACACACACACACACACAGAAACACATCCCCAAGTTGTGTCGTTTTGAATTTTTCCAATAACAACTTTAGCAACCTAGCTTTACCTTTCTGTTGTTGTTTGTATGTAGAGTGTACACATACAATGTACAATACCTCAACATTCTTTTTATTTCCCTGTCATCCATTCTGTCGTCCATTCTGTCGTCCATTTGGTCATCCTTAAAATGTGTGTTTTCTCCGTCCCCTCCAATTGATATAGACAAATGTAGATTTTACGTGATTAGATTTTAGCTGACACTGATATCATCCAGACCTAAAGAGTCTGCAGGGAAACCCTGAGTGTTGGGTTACACTCTGGGACCAGTGATAGTGTCAACTACTGTGGAATTCTACAGTAACAGGAAGTGGGATTTAAAATAGAGGCCTTAAAAAAGCATTTTTTTGATGTTGCAACACCATAAGTAAGAAATTAGTGATTTTTTTTTACAGAGAAGATAGTAAATCTGGTCACACAGGTCAGCCAAGTGATGGAGAGTGAGGTCAAATCTCTGTGCAGCTGCCTATTCACATGACTGTTGTAGTCCCCCCCCCCCGCCCCCCCCACTACGACCACTGTTAAGCCTATATCAAAATAGACTATATCAAAATTCTCAACCAGATTACCGACCAATATCATTGATATATCAACATATAAAATATGCTAATGTACCAGAGTTGAGAGTTTACCGTAAACACACTCAACAGCTAGCTTGAAATGTTGGAGCCATCCAATTGGTACCTTTTGAGTGCATGGCTCAACCCGTTGGAACGTTGTCAAGGAGGCCGTTCATGTGTGTTAGCAAAGCAGAGGTCCTGAGTTCCAGCCAGGTATGGGCCGAATCGGGGGGAAGTGGTACTCGCTAAGCAAGCAACGTGACATCCTTTACACTAACAATATTCAATTATTTAAAATCTAAAATATCAATAACTAACTTGTAGACATTACATCCACAGTCAATAACATTCAGTAAAATCCAACTCATAGATTGCCAGACTAACAGACAGTGATTCTCCCCAGCAGTGATATTGTAGAAGGCAGAGGCTTTCAAAACTCCTGTGGGGACAGTAAATAGAAACCAGCAGTTGCTCTGCAACCAATGCCCCTAATGATTTAAAGGGATGGTCAGAGGTCACAGCCAAGCTATTAATGATACCTTTTAACAAAAGGCATGCACAGAATCTCTCCTATCTGTGAGACGAGACGTCACCCAAGGCCCACGAGGGGGATTCAGCATGATTATGGGAGGTTACTAAAGAAGAGCAGAGTCTGGATGCTATAGGCTCAGCAAACAGGTCTCAACTCAGAGCAGGTCACTAGTTGGCCTGTCAAGGTATCTGTCAAATATCTTGGCGATGTGCTCCACAAGGATGTATCCTGTTACCACTATAGTTATTCCCAAAGTTCTGATGTTACCTGTGGTTATGACTACCTATGGAAAAATCTGTTTATGTGAGTTGTGGTAAATGAACGATATCTATAATTTACTTTTACCACAGTATCTTCCTGTCGTCTTTGACATAAACCAATCATTCTCTTTAAAAGTTAATTATGGGAGCCAGGCTGTTGCGAGGTTGAGGAGATCTGTACCTGAATCTGCATTGGAATAGGGAAATCTGTGTATAGGCAGAGCGGTGTCTTCCCGTGATAAAATATGGACAGAAGTGCTGCTAGGCATATCGTTTATCAGGCAGGTTTAGTATGCGCATGTTAAAATGAATGGCTCTGTTATCTGCATAGGTTGTGTGAGCTTAGTTTAGTGTACCACCATGTATTGTGTAGAAATGGCATGCTGTCGGCCTGGTGGGGCATGATTAATCGGGCATTGCCTCTTTTTGGAACAGCTATGGGCAAAACATTCAAACCAATATTTGGCATCCATGCTCTTTAGTTTAGTGTTCAAAAGGACAACTGCAAGAAATAGCTTTTTTCCCTAAGGTTTTTGTTTTGGGCTTTTGTCCAAGCATGGTAGCTTTCAAGTTAGCCATTTGACATTAAAGTGATCAACATCCTCTAGTTCTATGAATAAATCCCTAATACTTCTAGGAGATTTGTTCACAGGTATTGCTGAGAACATCTGATAATGAAATAACAGTTTTAATGTATTACAAAGTTTGTATAATGTAAATCTTTATGACAATAATGTAAACAAAGTGAAATAGTATCATAGGGTAAAACATTTATGGTAATTAAACCTGAAACAATTACCAAGACAGTGAAGAGCATAATCCAGCATGCTTAATCTGTGCGGTAGCAGTCGCCAAAACAAATGTGGGTTCTCAATTGACTCTGTTCCCAATCCACTGTAATGAGAAGGTTTCATCTGTCTCCCAGAGAAAAAAAGGAGAGCAGTGATGACTGTCAATCTCTCATGTGTGGATAGGTGGAGAGAGGGAGGAAGAGAGACAGAGACAGAGAGGGAGAGCTATTGGGAGGGGGAGAGGCCAGGCACAGATTACACCACCAGTCACCAGAGCTTTAGGCACTTTCACTGATTCACACACAGAGAGAGAGAGAGAGAGAGAGAGAGAGAGAAAGAGGACTCATATTCTCTTTCCCCCACTGTGTGAGGGTCTCTGCTTTATTTATATGCTCATATTGAGTGGATTGCTGAGAACACTACAGTCTCCCCATAGAAGAAGTATAGGAAAACTATTATGTGTAGGTCTGCTTATAAACTGTATATTAACATTATTACATAATATTATAGTTATATGCTATTTAGCAGACGTTTTTACCCAAAGCGTCTTACAGTCATATGTGCATTATATTTTGTTTTTATATATGGGTGGCCCCAGCGGGAATCAAACTCGCAACCCTTGGCATTCTAAGCACCATGCTCCACCAACTGAGCCACATAGGACACAGCTTGTTGACCATATAAGGCCATTCATAATTTGTATACATGACTCCAGGTTATTGTAATAAATGTTTATGCAGTACATATACACGTATTTACTAATTTCTTATAATTACAAACTGAACAATCATAATAAAGGGGTAATTTTATAATAAAAGTATGTTTAATAGGAAATGTATTTGCTTGAGTATAACTAAATTACGTTATTTTAGATGGAACAGAATCAATATAATTTTTCAATAAACAAACATGACAGTAGTATTTGGGTTGAATTGGATAGAAGGTCTGGTACATGACTATGCCATCTAATCACTAGAGGTGTGGATAATGAATGCCCTTCATTACTGTGGAGGGCAAGGTAGACTCCAGTGTCCAGTCATGTCTTCAGAGGGAAATATGGAAAAAACGTAAGTGTTTGATGATCCGTTAAATGCACAGAGGAATACATTAATATGATAGTCAGTAGAGCAGAAAACCCCTCAAGTAAGGTTTGCTCATTAGTCATTTTTCCCTTTTCTTTTTAAAATGATTTAACAAAAGAAAGCGACTGTGACAGATGTATTGGTTGTGTCAAGAAATAATTATATGAATTTGAATCATTCCACTCATTCCATTAACAATTATATTCTCAAAAGCTATATCCTCAAAGGTCCTAAAATATAACATTTTCCCTACAAGTATGTGGTGTATCAACACTTTTACCATGTATTCACTTTCACATTTATAAGTGTACCATACACGCTCATTTTAACTTCGCTGTAACCTATGTATCACAGATTTTGTCAAACTACCCCTTTAATTGCATATACATGTATTCTGAAATAGTTTAATTTAATAATTGTATATTTGACATCGCTGCTTATACAGATATAAGTGAGACGCTAATAATAACATGAAGAGGTTTATGTTGGAACCGCGAACAGCCACACCCATAGGGCTCCTTTGACTTCAAAGACATACCATTTAGAAAGTGCAATGCCTCATACATACTTCCCTCTTGTAGGAGTCATTCTTCATTTCTTTCATTTCTTGCGGGGTTTATTATCTTTCTTTTTTATTGTCATAACTGGTTCCTTTGGCTTTCATCATTATTCTCTCAGGTGGGTTGAACACCTGATTCTCACGCTAGACTATTGTTCTCTTGATTTAGCCACCTCAGCCATACAAACAGTACAGCCAAATTCATAGAGACACAGGGGCGTCAATGTCACGTCCCAGACATGAGCGCTACAGTACGGGCCTCCATGAAAGATTATTAGGGGAAAATTTGCCAGTCCTCCTATAGCGCCTCCCACCAGCCTCCTCTGGTAGTGAAGGCATTCATGTATTCATGTATGGGCTATCCTCCATTTCACTTCAGATCATATCTCCATCCCTTTGTCTTCAACTGCAAAAAGCTCCTGAACAATCATATAGTGGATAGCTATCTCAATTTATGTGATTATGGATGTCTCCTACAAGGCTACTTGTCCATGTCTTGCAAATAGATCTGAGGTCCAAGGCCTGGTCTTGGGAGGCAATTGATAATAAGTCTTTGCATTGGAAAGTGACTCAGTTACTACAGTAAGTTTGCACTTGCTTCGTTCCCCACATTTCCAGTACACTAAGCCTATTCACCGTATACTGTATAGTATACGTGCATACCAGTAGTATACGTGAATATCAGTACTCTAAGGGTTAGTCAGTGTCTGACTAATCTCACTGTGCAATTATTCATGACTAAATGCAGACCTTCATTTAGTAATGATGATTAATGAAAACACTGTATATACCTCTCATTCCATTCTTTATTTTCCATATTAAGATTGGCCACAACGGTCATGGAGTTGCCCCAGACGTTAAGGTAATTACACATATCGTACATTGTACAATAACAATACTGAAAGTCCTCCATTTTGTGGATGTCTTTATCTTTGTCTGAATGCCAGCTGTGTGGATAGAGATGTGATGTGGCAACCGTGTAAGGAACTGCCTACATCACAATACAGGTCAGGAGGACACGCTGAACACCTTGTGGGTGAAAAACTACAGTGCCTTCAGAAAGTATTCACACCCCTTTACTTTTTCCACATTTTGCCTGAATATAAAATTGATAAAATTGAGATTTGTGTCACTAATCTACACATAATACCCCATAATGTCAGAGTGGAATTGTGTTTTTAGACATTTTTACAAATTAATTAAAAAATGAATACCTGAAATGTCTTGAGTCAAAAAGTATTCAACCCCTTTGTTATGGCAAGCCTAAATATGATCAGGAGTAAACATTTGCTTAACAAATCACATAGTAAGTTGCATGGACTCACTCTGTGTGCAATAATAGTGGTTAACATGATTTTTGAATTACTACCCCATCTCTGTACCCCCCATATATAATTATCTGTAAGGTCCCTCAGTCAAGTAGTGAATTTCAAGCACAAAGACTGATTTTAAAACAATTACAGTTTATTGGCTGTGATAGGAGAAAGCTGAGGATGGATCAACAACATTTTAGTTACTCCACAATACTAACCTAAACGACAGAATGAAAAGAAAGAAGGCTGTACAGAATTTTAAAAAATCCAAAACATGCATCCTGTTTACAATAAGGCACTAAAGTAATACTGCAAAAAATGGGGCAAAGAAATTAACTTTTTGTCCTGTATACAAATTCTTATATTTGGGGCAAATCCAACAACACATCATTGGGTACCACTCTCCATATTTTCACGCATGGTGGTGGCTACATCATGGTATGGGTATGCTTGTCGTCGGCAAGGACTGGGGAGTTTTTCAGGATAAAAAGAAACGGAATGTCGCTAAGCATAGGCAAAATCCTAGAGGAAAACTTGGTTCAGTCTGCTTTCCAACAGACACTGAGAGACGAATTCACCTTTCAACAGGCCAAATTTACACTAGAGTTGCTTACCAAGACGACATTGAATGTTCCCGAGTGGCCCAATTACAGTTTTGACTTAAATCTGCTTGAAAATCTATGGCAAGACTTTAAATTGGCTGTCTAGCAATGATCAACATCCACATTTTTAAAAGAATAATGGAAAAATATTGCACAATCCAGGTGTGCAAAGCTCTTAAAGACTTACCCAAAAAGACTCACAGTTGTAATCGCTGCCAGACGGTGTTTCTATTAACTTGGGGGGTGAATACTTATCTAATAAAAATATATTAGTGTTTAAATTTTTTATATATATATATAATTTTATGTTACATTTTTCCTTCCACTTTGACAGAGTATTTTGTGTAGATTGTTGACCAAAAAAAGACAATTAAATCAATTTTAACCCCACTTTGTAATACAACAAAATGTGGAAAACGTCAAGGGGGGTGAATACTTTCTGAAGGCACTGTATGTGTTGAGATAGTTGTGTGGCAGTGATTGTGATTGTGAAGTAGTCAATTAATTATTGAACTTGGCAAGAGATCAATCGTTCCAGTGAGGTGATCCAATTTCAACACTGGCACCATATTGAGACACCTATGACAATATTAATCATTAGCACAACAGGAGGAATTATTCCCATATGTAATTAGCACACATTTTAATTTATTGAAAACTAGCACTTTCTAAACTTGCTTAATTATGTACTTAGACTTAATTATACTCTGTTTGCTTTTAGAGTCGGAGATGGAAAAACATATTTATTTTAGGAGATAAAAGTCCACCTGGAGAAGAGAGGTCTCTGCTGAGTTGTGTACCGTCTGGTAGGAATTTACTGGATTAGTTCAGTCACAAAATGTGAGATGAACCACATTGTCAATCACCCTGGGGGCAGAGGGAGAGAGGTAGACCTGTCAATCAAACTGGGTCTTCAATCGTCCCATTCACATAGCTCCTGGAATTCGCTTCTAATGGTGATGTCTCTGACATTTTAGCACAGGGGCCCCGAGAATTGAAAGAGAATACAGGTTCAGATGATCCTCTTTCTTTCCTCTGTCTCCAATTTATGTGCAATACCATGTCTTTGAAATAACTACACTGTTATCATTAAAGTATGCAAATAGGTGTTATGTTGTATGTTAAATTAAAATAAATAAATATAATATTAAATGTAGATAATAAAGAGGTAGTAGGACAATTAGTAGAAGCCGTTATAGTATTATTCAAAAAATTGCCTGATTATTATGGTTTAAAACGAATAGTTACATATCGTTATATAAAAAATTAGAGTTTTGTGTCCAGGTTGAGAGTCATTCATGTTTTCCTGGGCCTAATTTAAAATCAGTCACTCCTTGCATACATTTTCAAAATTAACCCCCAAGGATCAATAAAAGTATGTTGCTTCATAAGAGCTACTCCCACAATGAATAAACTCCATCTAATGAGGTCCACAAAGAACATCTCAAAATTGTTAATCTGTTAAATTGAAAATGTGCTCCCTCGAAAGATGCTAGGGGATGAATAATAATGCTGCAGTTATTTTATATGTTTCTGCGTTTTCCTTCTTTTTTCTTCCTTTGTTTTGTATTCTGGGCAGCAGCACAGTTTGGAATAAGGTACACACAGTCATTGGTCTTTTGGATGGGTCGCTGACACCTCCTGCCCTACAGTCTATTTAGCTCCCATCCTGATCAGCATCTTTATAGTTTATCAGCCTTGGGGTTCAATTTTGGCTTGGATGCTTTTACAAATGAACGCAATCACTGGTGAGCTTTCGCATCCTGATTGCATTGAGGAAACAGAGCTGGGAAACTTTAGTGGATTACCATGCCACTTGAGGATGAAGCACAAACACACAAGCTAACCACAAAGGGCTGTCTGGGCTATTGGCACTCGGCGCTTGTACTCTGTCTTATTTCACTAAAATAATATAATTGTCTCACATCTTATTGCTTGTAAAGCCATCTTCTTTCTGCAGGCTATGTAGGTGATCAATGTACTATCTAACAGAATCAATCCTTTCAGGGGATACTGTTTGTTTCTGAAATGATCCTAGGCAGCACGCCCAGGATATGATTTGGTGGTGCTTGTATTAGTTTAGTGAGTTGGGTCCTCGTGTTCACACTGAATAATATGGCACTTGTCCCATTTTTCATGTTTGGAGAAGCACTATAGTGTTCCAAGGGAATATACATTTATATACCCGCTTATGTACAGCATCACTCTCATTCCACTGGTGCATTATGGATACTATTTGTTTCTGGTCACACTTTTTGCCATGAAATTCGAGAATAACCATAGGCAGGGTAGTTGGGTTTAAATTTATTTATTTGGTTAAAATGTATCGATTTTTAGTAACATTTATAAAGGCTTAGTTCAGAAAAGTATAAATATTTAACACCATCTAAATGGAATGTTATTGTAACTTTCAAGCAAATACAATAGCAAACTGCAAAAGGCATCATTTATGAAGCAAATTTGCTCATATTTAAATGGCAATATTTATCTGAGATCTATGGGTGGGGGGGTGTCTATCATTATCAAACTAGAATGAATTAATTAATGTCACGTTGCCAATCCCAATCCCACAGTGCCATCCCATAATTCCACATCATCTAAACAATGATATCAAAAGTGAATTAGGGAGACCTCTGGGGTGGAATGGAGCAACTAATATGTGCCAAAAAACTATTAGAGCCTGCGACCATGGGAACAGGCTCTCAGGAGGCTAGGGTAGAATTGAAGAAGGAAGGAGATCAAGCCGAAGGGAGCTGGGTTTGGCAGGTCAGGTTTTTACCAATTTGCTCTGGAGAGCTCAGTGGCAAGCGCCCTGGTTAGCCCGTTGCTTCCCCATGTTCTGGGGGGAGAGAGAGCTCTGGTGCCCAGACCAGAGACTGACAATGGTCTTGAAGCAGTGCTCCTCTTGTGGACTCGAAAAGCAAAGCAATGCCAAAAGTATCTCCCAAATGAAAAGAGGATGATTGACTTAGGGGACATTTTGTTGTAATATGCCGTAACCTATAGGATACTAGCTAGGTAGGCCCTTAGCGATAGTAGTTCCTACCCTAATAAGTGTGGAGAATTTGTAAGGAAGTACCATAGCATATTGAGTTACATCTCTGTACTGAAAAGATTTCTACCCTTTATGCTAATCTAGATATTCTCCTGTATTCATCCTTTACTTGTTTTGTGCTTTATTGAGTTAGAAGGAAACAGAAATGTCAAATTGTGCCTTGATATGATCATAAATTGATTTATCTATGCATTTCCATATTTCAGACTTTGCTTCAGTCCGTTGTTCCTTAGTTGTAGAGGTCTAGCCTCGACCCTATAACTGAGAGGGAGGGGTTCCACCAGAAAGCGAGCCCAAATCAAAAACTTCTCAGTTTAGCTCGAGGGCACATGCTATATGCTTTATTCGGGGGGTCAGAGATGCATGCGTCTTTTTGCAATTAAACTGTCAAACTTATGACATCTGTAAATATCTCTCTCTCTTGCTCCATCTCAATCCCTCTTTTTTTTGTCTTTCGCCTGTGCAATCCCGGGCCTGACCACTATTTGGGTAGCACAGGAAGTGAAACTGTAACACAAAGTTCACTTGTAATTGGTTACGGTCACGATAACCAAACAGGAAGGAATCTGCAACTGATTAGAATTCTTCCTCCTGCAATAATAGTCCTAAAATTAATTACGTTAGGGGGTCTATTCCCACTATTGGTTTTCCTGTTTTGAAGCTGTTTTATAGAGGACAAATCCCCAGACAACAAAGCCCAGTTTTCAATTACAAGGGAGTCATACTGGGCCGTGTTGAGCACGTAGACACACATCCATCTCGTTCCAGACAGGGAGAGCCACTGCGCTCAGTCTCAGTCACATAGCAGACACAGACTGCTGAATAATCCTACCGTGACTCACTAGCTAGCTGCCCTGCCTGCCTGCCTGCACTCCCCCATTTTAATTTGTCTGTGGCATGCCAGTTAAAGTATTGTAGTATCTACTGGACAGTGGGCTGTATCTATGTGTATCTATGTGTATCTACTGGACAGTGGGCTGCTGTGTGTGTGCATGCATGCGTGCGTGCGTGTGTGGAAGTGTTTAACTATACTTGTTAGGACCATAAGTCCCCACAAGAATAGTAAACAAACAAAAATTTGACCAACTGGGGATATTTTGTTAGTCCCCAATAGGTCAAATGCTATTTCTAGGGGGTTTAGGGTTTAGGTTAGAATTAATGTTAGGGTTAGAATTAGGTTTAGGGTTAGGAGCTAGGGTTAGTTTTAGGGTTAGGAGCTAGGGTTATGTTTAGGGTTAGGTTTTGGGGTTAAGGTTAGGGTTAAGGTTAGGGAAAATAGGATTTTGAATGGGACTGAATTGTGTGTCCCCACAAGGTTAGTTATACAAGACTGTGTGTGTGTGTGTGTGTGTGTGTGTGTGTGTGTGTGTGTGTGAGTGTGTGTGTGTGTGTGTGTGTGTGTCTGACTGACTGACTTAAGGTAATGTATGCGTAAAGGTAATGAGAAAAAGTTTAATGTTTGCAACTTGACAGAAGTCAATGCTTTAATATGTTAACCGTATAATTGTGGTGGAAGCACTGCTATTGAATAGGGGATAACATTTAATTTAACATTTAATTTGTGAGGGTATTTAAACATAAATTAGAATGACAGCAGTACAAATGTTGAAATATTGCGCCGTACAGCACGTTTCAAATAAAAAAGCCTTGAAGCTCAAAAACAGAGATTTCACATCATCTTCACAGAGCTGTGCATGTTCATGTTTTGATGTCCTATATTAAAATGTGTGGGTTACTTACCATTTTGATGGTATTGGTTCTGGGATTACACAACCCCTTTAAGTTCCTAAAATGAGTCCTTTTTTTCAGTGAACAAAAGGTTCTACATGCTGGACACATTCTCCACAGTCCAGAAGCTAATTCAGAACAAATTCAGAAAATATTCAGAAGATTTTAGACAACACAAACAACATAGCCTACAAAGAGAAAATAGTATTATTGTTACCATGCACGTTTTTTGGGGGTGAATTGATTTACTGAGTTGGTTTTGATAAGACCACTTCTAGCTCAAATCAAGAATATGACAAATAGTTCTACTGAAACTGCCCTGCAGTATTTGACTTCACACAGCTAAGGTCAGTCTGCAGCGAATAGTTTTTATTATCAACTCACAGTTTGTAGTAATGAGATCCAAGACATACACTAAATGAGTGCTAATAAGTATAAAAAGTTAGCAAAAATCCCTTTTATTTTAGATAGTCAAAAAGCACTAATTGATTGACAGGGTAGAACAAATTGAGACATTAGTAATTCACAAAATAATGACATATTGACTTTGTGTAAAAATATAAAAATGAATGAACATACTAATAAACAAGAAAACAGTTCAGATGTAAACATTAACTCTGAATTAATACAGAAGTTAAATCATGATAGGGTTAGATCATTCTTATTGCTATTGTACTGTTATTCACAGTATATTATGCTACATGTGCTGTAATAAATGATGACATAAAATCTATAGTGTTGTACATAGTAAATGAGGGTTTGTAGTGAGATTCAGACAGCATGCGTAACATCAGCACAAAGTTATTTCATCATCTAAAACAAAACAAAATAATTTACTTAATCAATATACCACACAGTATAACTTCATTTTCTATATACTAAACAATATATTTTAAGCCAGTTTCAGCATTAAATTAGATAGCTTTGCATCATATTCCACTTCATAACGTTTATTAAAGAGATATTACTGTGAGTGGTGATCAGAGGTTCTAGAGTAAGATACAAAATACATTTAAGCAACATCAAAAAAGATTAAATGAGCCACACAAGCTTCCTGCTCTTTACAAAGGCAAACCCTTATCTACCACAAATCGTCCATTTTATCTGAGACAGCATTTTAAATAATCACTTACCAATTCCTTACTTTACCTAAACAGCCATTTCAGCATGTGTTGTCTCTCATTGGAGTTGAAAATTGCGGAATGGCCTGGAAATTGGAAACATCTAGAATGCAGTCCTGGAGAAAGGAAATCAAAGTTAAATGAGATCATGCATGCCAAGAAAATGTTTCACCAAAGGGCAAAAAGAAAGGTGGAGATAACAGAGAGAAGAAACAACTTAATGTTGTGTTACTGGAATCTGTTATGAGTGTGTGTGTACAATGTAATAATAATAATAATAATAATAATAATTTGTGTAAAACTATTTCAATAATGACACTGCTTTGTCAATAGTTTTTTTGCATTAAGCAAGACTGTGTTTGTTTGTGGCATTGTAGTCTGTGTGTCTGAGGGCAGGTGGCGAAGGGCATTAAAAAAGTTAAATCGGTAATGAAGTGTCTTTGAAGTGGTGCACCTCAAACAATTAATCACAGGGCTCTGACTGTATTGAGTTCCAAAGAAGGAGATCTACCAAAATAAAGTTCACTTCAAAAGGTTGAACCTTACCCACCCAGCCATGGTATGATGATAGACAGGTAGAATACTGCTCCAGTATGACAACCCAAACACAAAATCTAATGCCAAGGGAATCTCCTCTCTGGTTTACATGGATATTGTAAATTCTAGGCTTTACAGTATGTATGAATACATTTTCAGCAGAGGCCAGAGATTTTGCTGACATTTCATCTTATATGAATAGTTCAATGGCTTCCTTCTAGCTAGACATTATGAGGTTTCAAAATGACAGACAGGGGTGTCTGGCTTGTGTTGATTCAGTTTAACCCCGCGTTTACCCTCGCAGGTATTCTCGCCGGCGTACGTCTATTTGAAAGTCAAAAGAGAGTGATCAAGAGAATCATGACAGGCCAAAGTTTCCAGGACATAGGTGAGGATAGAGTACATGTGAAGAAATGCTGCAGCCAGCACACGTCAAGGCAGAAACATTCGCCCCCGGGTCAAGAGAGAGAAGACAGGCAGCAGGGAAACCAGGTTTCTCACATACACAGACGCTGATCCCCTGTCCCCCACTGTACTCCATCAGATAGGACTTGAAGGGAGGGAAGAAATGGAGCAGTGAAAGGTTATTAGGATACCTATTTCACTTGCACCATCCGGACATACATTGGGTTTCTTAATCTGAAACTAAAATATTTTAGAACCTAGATGTCATTATTTTTGTTATAAATATAGCTGTTCAGGAGGAAATTATTCATTTTTTAAAGACGTTTTCTTTTGTGTTACAGAGAATTGGCCATTTTAGATTATGTCATGGGAGCAGAATAGGTGTGCCATCTTCTCCACTTAATCATCTAGAATGTCTTATCACCATGAAACACTTCAGAAAGAGTACCATTCCAACAGCGATATTTCCTGCAAGCAAAAACCTGTTCAAAGACATTTTTCTTACCTCTTTTTTCCTCCTCATCAACTTACTGTCCTGGCATCAATTCAATTCGCAATGACTTTTACAATATCTTTTACTGGCTTTGTTGCAACCAAAATGTCCCGAGGCCAGTTGGGCAAATAATTATGTATAAAAAAATTATAAGCACGTTTAAAGTGAAAGTGTGGTTTAATTAAGTTGTACTGTAGCTATGCAGGCATTACAATCACAAAAGTTAAATGCAAGAGCTTACTGCGTAGCTACATTTTGACTTGGTTGAGTGAAATTGATTTATGTTTGTGAAGATTCAGAGGATTTCCTCTCGTTTTTATTGTCTTTAGCTGGATAAAATGAGTATAGCACCAAGTCCCTTTCAACTAGCAATTCTACCATGGCACCCTAACTAACCCAAGTCCCCTCCCCTCCCTCTACTTCTGTCAACTACAACCTGTTACATCAGACTTAATCATTAGACCGCCAAGAAAATACAGGAAATATAATTGAATGTGTGAAGTGTCCTCGGAATAACCAAAACAACTTATCATTTGGATGTCCTTCTGTAGCCTGTGTTTTACAGTCAATTTGAAGTGAATTGAGAAAAAAGGCCTTTGTCACTTTGACTAAATCACTGTATTCCTGTCCATGTGTAGGGTTGACATCCCATTTCCTGTATGAAGTCATTTCCTTTCCTGGGGAGAGTTTCTGCATGAGCAGAATTCATCAGGTTTGAGGGGCGCTCGCCCAACAAAGTGATATAACATCATTTTGACTTAACTTTGAGTTTTCATTATTGCTATAATTTAGGGCGTTTTCACATATAGTCCTCTTTAAAAGAACCGATCTCAGTCCTCTTTCAAGTGAACTCTGGGGTAAAAAAAAAAGCTAAAGAACTCTTTGTACTCACACTGCCCTTGCCTTTGAATGAGGACTCAACTCTTTTGCCAGTTCACTTCACCTATTTTGTGGACTGAGTTGTCTTTGCATTCACATTGCTATGTTTAGAAAGGAACCAAGATCTTTTTCCAACATGCACTCTGGGTTTTTACAAAGTGCAGGACAAGCCATTTAATCATAATGTGTTATCGGACAGCTAGATATACCTACTTACATTTTGGAAGCTAATAGATTGCCTTTAGTTAAAGTATGAGACATAATAATTGTAATCAGAATATACTATTAACATGTAAATGTGATTGGTAACAGAATAAATAATGCTGTAATTGAAAATTGTACACCCAATTGTACTGCCCCTTTAAGAGCTAGAATAGATTTTGACCCTATGTTGTGATTCTCACCAAATATATTGTCTTCTCGCACTATTCAAACCCCACAATCAATAAACAGCTTATGAAGCTCTCTTAACCTATAGATCACATATTGCAAAAAAATAATCTGAACTAAAAACTCCCCACATTTTGGAATTTCTGTGCAACCTTGACAATCGCTAATCAATATCCAAAAATAGCACTATTTTTTTTCCAGCGAACCTGCAAACCATCATCTTCTCTCTTTTGTGACACCAATGTGACGGAATAATGGGAATATTGACAAGTGAACCTGGGAAGCTTTGCGTTCACATTCTCCTAAAAAAGGGAACCGGACCGTGGAATTCAAGCGAACCGAACTCAGACCACCTCTCGAGATGGTCTCAGTTCGGTTCGCTTCGGGGGCTCTTTTGAGGGGTCTGAGTTCCTTTGGAGTGTTCACACTGCACAAAAGATTAAGCGAACCGCACTGAGTTCACAAAAAAAGTGTGAAAACACCATTAATCACATCCTAGCTGTGAAGAGAAACAGCGACTGTATGACAATAGCGACAGTTTTCACCAATATTGAAATAACAGTTTAATGATAGTGTACTAATAATAATAATAATTATTCATTACATTTATAAAGTGCTTTTCATTATAGAAATTAGTAATAGTAGGCCTATTGTTGTCTGTAGTTGTTGGCAGCAGCATTAGTAGTAGCTCTTGTTATGGGAACAGCAGTAATGACAAATGTGTTGCAAGTAGTTTAAACGGAATCTAAACTGCATTATACATTGTTTTGAATATACCTCCCTGATCTGCCTATCCCTAATGTACTATGGAGTGAGGGAGTAGAATTGCTTCCCTCTGAAACTCCACCATGCTGTGGAGAGAGGGGTTTAAAATACTGTCAGAGAAATGCAACATTTATGAATCCCCCTTACATCCCAGCTTGATTTATGTGAAATAATAATACACTATTTAATGCTTAAACATGGCTAGGAGCAATCTTTGCCTATCAAGATGGAGTAATGGCGCTGGAAGACAAATCACCTCCTAGACTTGTGATGCTTGTTTAAAAGGTGCTCAGCAGATATATTAAACTATATGTAATTGTACACTAACTCTGGGCTGTAGGCACGACGTGGCGAGCACAGGAGGCAGCCAGCCTGATGCAGATGGAGTAGGGTAATCAATTTGGCTCAAGCATCAGACGGAGAGGGAGAGAGAGAGCGAGAGAGAGAGAGAGAGAGAGCGAGAGAGAGAGAGACAGGGCTGTCGGATGTCTCACGTTGTTGTCTTGTTTGGGATCTAGCCATCCATCCATTCATCCCTCCAATACTTGTTCTGTCTCAGAGATGAGACAATGAATAAAACTTTAGATAATACATCTATAGCAGTGGAGAGATTTCAGGATAGCAAATTAAATAGAAGTCATTTTAATAGAGAATGTGATATTATGGCAAACTATCTTTCCTTAACATTGCTCTTTATTACTACACCTTGGGTAAATGAAAACAGCTCTTGAGAAATCAGTTGTACTTGGATAGGTTACAGTAGCCTGCGTTTTGCAGAATAGGCTTTTTCTCAGAGTTAATCAGCCTTTCCCAGGACCGGGTTCAGACAGGGCTGGTCACGCTGTGTTGAATTTATGGCTCTCTGATTGCCTTGTTTAATTAAACTCAACAGCAAACTTACACTCCATTTCAACTCATCCTGATCTGATTAATCATCATCCACCTTTTACCACCAAATATAGGTAAAGATAAACAAACACTGTAATTAAAATGGTAAATGAAGCCTCTATGTGGGCTGTGGGTGGTTCACAAGGGGTCTTACAAGAACTAAACGACAGGCGTTCCTGGATCCCTCCTTTTTACATCCCTTATCAGTTCTTCTCTTAAACCTGCCCTTGCCAAGACAAACAGGGGCCCTGAAATCTGGTGCATCACGTGCAATTACAGCCACAGTGAGCCACAGGTGTTGAATTCTTCTGGCAAGCCATAAAACATTATATGCATGATTTGTGCACTCAGCCAGGTCTGTAATTTCATTCTCTTCTTTCATTTTCTCCTTCCTGACCACACAATCCATTCTGCTGGTTTATGAGGTGGGGAAAGGAGACGCACACAGAGGCTTTCATGATGATTACATGCTTCCCTGTGCGATCAGATGGGGGTCCTGGCACCTGGAATGGGATGCCAGCTAAAAACTTTGCCCATGTGCCCACATGTGCCAGTCCTTTTCAAACTATTAAGTTAGATCCACACTAAAACGAGCCTGACGTCACACACAAAGTTTTGCCTGTTGCCACGGACGCGAGGACGCCCTCAGGGCAAACTAAATAAACTTTCTCTGCCACTTTAGTGGCGTTCCTAAATGTGCCAGGCTGAGTGATAATCCCTGGGACACAGTGTTGTTCATCACAGATGTGGGCCGCAGGTGGAGAGGGGATATGGGAGGCATCAGGGGCCAATTTGGGTGTGGGTAATAACATCCCAATATATAATAAATATATCATACGATATATAGTAAGTTATAAAATATATTTTTAAAATGTATTAGGGTTGGAATTCAGGTTAATTGCTAAAAACTAAAATTGTAATAGTTCATTCCATAACTATCATAACACATGAGAGCATCATGGTAAATTAAAAGCAAATGTAGGCTAAAATCAGAGTAGTGTGTGGAAGGCCTTTGTCAAAGAGCGCAAATGTTACATATCTCTAGGATTGTAAACATATCAGGCCTTGTATTATTCTATGTCCATGAGTGCACAATGTACAAAAATTGCACTAATCCCCAGTTTGATTCACGTTTCATATCTCTGACAATATTCAAAATAATTATAAAAATACATCTTGAAAGGTAATAGCTTCTCAAATCCATTAAGTAGTTAAAGGTTATGTGAAAAACAGTATTATTGCTCACAGCAAAACTCTTAATTAAATGACACTACATAATTTGTTTCCCAATCCTTTTACTTCATATGCATGGCTCAGGTTAAATGAATGCGCAATGAAACATGTATGTCATTTACCGACTTCTCTGAGAAGACAACAAACACATTGTTTTCTGTCTCTATGTATTAGAAAAAATGCGTATTTGCAGATTGGATAAGCAGACACCATTCCTAACAAATTGTTTGTTTAATTACTTTTATTTTCCTTCTCTTTTGGTCTGACTTACAAAGAGGTATGCTTCCCCCTCCTGGTTGCACAGGAACAAGAAAACCAAAGCCTCTTTGCCTTCCTGTGTTCAAGTATGTAGTAGTTTACTAGGTTCTCTTCTCTCATTGGTTTACACACACACATACACACTTTCACACTCTTCACATACGCTGCTGCCACTCTGTTTATTATCTATCCTGATTGCCTAGTACCTACATGTACATATTACCTCAACTACCTCGTACCCCTGCACATTGATTCCGTACCGGTACTCCTTGTACATAGCCTCGTTATTGTTGTATATTGTGTTACTATTTTCAATTTGTATTTGCTAGTTTTCTTACTTTTTAACTCTGCATTGTTGGGAAAGGGCTCGTAAGTAAGCGTTTCACGGTGAAGTCTACACCTGTCATATTCGGCGCATGTGACAAATGAAATGTTATATTGTTAATACTGTATAACAACTGTGTATTCAATTGTATGTATTGAGGTAAAGCCTATATGGTAAGGAATTCATGTTACCAACCTGTTGCCTAAGGGGCATGGGAAGCAGTCCCAAGGTATTTCACATAAATCCAAAGAGACATGTTCAAATGGTTTAGCTCTCAGCAAGAAATATAATCAGTTAATAGGCTACCTTACATCAGCTGTCAAATTCAGATAATTGATATGCATTGCCTGGACTTGCTTTGGTCATACTGCAGTCAAAAAGCAACATTTCACTGTTCACGGTAATGCTAAGGGACTAAATGAAAATTGACAAAATTAGTATTTTTACTTCAATACATAGAAAGACAGTTGTGTTTGAAAGACATTTGTAATGGTGAATATCGGTTTTAGGTCTTACTCACAATACAATGCATTCCTTTTACCAAAACAGAACATGAGGTACATTCTGAGCCTCTGCAACAACACCAATATGGCCACACTTTTCCTAGGTCACTCGCAGAGGGACGGTGAAAAAAAGGAACAAAAATAAATGTGAGACCAGATCAAAGGAAATAACATGAGAGAGGATATGAGTGCTTTGAGAAGTAATATAGCGGAGATACCATCTGTTTTCCGTAGCATGCAAGAGGCTTCAGACAAGCCCAGGAAAGAGACAACAGAGAAGGCACTTTAGCCTGGGATAAAAGCAAACACAAATGGGTTATTAAGAAACCCTCAATGTTATATAGGATTGGGTGACATTATAGCGTTCCTCAATCCTTTTCGAAAGGTCCATTCCCCCGTTGTTAGCAAAATATAGGTTTTTGTATGATAAAATAAATGTAAGGATTATTTTTTATAAGATGAGCGCCAGTGTAATTTTCCTCTGGTATTTCCAATTTTGAAGTTGGCACTTTGGGATGAAGGATGTGTGTGCGTGTGTGTGTAAGGATGCATGTGTCATTTTTTTATTTTATTTTTCAGGCAAGTGGGTTAGGGGGAGAAACAGAGGTCATCAGTGGAGGGTACTGTGAAAGACAGCTCTCAGACTGGACTGTGTCCATCCCTTCTACTAGGGTTAAAAATACATTTCTAAACACAATTTTTGAATACTGTAATACCACCCTCCCAGTGGATATTTAAGTTTCAGTCATCTTTGCAAGGCCACATTTGATTGCTCGAACTTTGCATTACAACAGTTTAGTCCAAAACGATTCAACGCCGAATGACTAAAACAATCATGTTCAATTTGTTCATACACTTAGTAGTCTTCACACAACCTGTCTCAGTTGAAAAGGAAATTAAGCTTCATGCTGTTTCTGCACTTTGTCTTTCAAATAAGAACATGCAACAAGAACATGCATAGGTCCTGGATCCATGCGAGCCTCCAAAGGATATAATGTCCTTTGTGATCCAACCTGCAAGGGGCCATATTTAATCCAGATTTGACTGGTTCAGACGTCATTTCATTCCCTTCATCTCTCTTTCTGGCCTTTATTTATCGCAGGTCCGTCCGGTGCTCTGGTGCAAAGCCATTACACGACTATGTACATTTTTTAACAATCAATAAATAATTATTTTATTATTTAAAAGGGTCTTATGGGGAGGAAATAGGTTTTATTACATAAATCCATCTTTTTTGATGAATGGTACACTTGATGGGAAAATAATGGGTACACTTGATAGGAAAAGAAAGTGGTCAGCCCCATGCAGACTACTGTGCATTGCTGAATACCTTGTTTTACAGCCAGGCTGTAAATATGACATTTGTATCTCTTTGGGACTGTCATTTGGAATGCAGAGTAACAGGTAGGGGACTCGTAAATTCAGAGACATGAATTAACCCCTTGCATTTAGCGTTTGGGCTCCTTCTAGGTCTAGGAGGTGACCTGTGAGTGATGGGGGGTAAGGGATGTGGCCGGATGTGGCCAGCCAAGCAGCGCCCAAGTTCCCATTCAAAATGAGTTATTAACAGAATTTTTGGAAAATTGTAGCCTGGCTATTTAGTGTCATAAAGCCCCGGCCATGGCGGCTGGAGGCCTCCTAGGGACAAAAGGCAATGCCATTACAATCAAATCTGAGATGGAAGAGGGATTGAGCTGTCCACTCTGAATTTTTATATTGTCAAAGAGCTGGGAGGAAATAATGCCATCCTAGAGTGAATTAACCTCCTGTGTGGATGGAAAAGCCCATGTCATCTGCTGGGAGAGGGAGAGAATTGGACAGCTCAGAGAGGGAGAGAATTGGACAGCTTGGAAAGGGAGGAGGGATGGAGGGAGGGCGGAGGGATACAGTAAGGGCTGGGGGGAGGGGATGAGAGGGAAAGAGGGAATCATACCGTGAGCTGTAAAGGCCAAAGGCCCTATGGAGAGTCAACATCAAACACAGGACAGGATCGATCCTTCTCGGTCAGACAAGGGATATGTCAAAGTTTTGCCTCTTTGGTTTTGCTTCATTGTCATTGAATTTTTATTTTAAAAATTAACAGCACAAAGGGTGCATTTAGTGAGCAAGAGTGCCATATAAAATCATACAATTCATGTTCTATCTGGTCCTCTGTAGCTCAATTGGTAGAGCATGGCGCTTGTAACGCCAGGGTAGTGGGTTCGATCCCCGGGACCACCCATACGTAAAAATGTATGCACACATGACTGTAAGTCGCTTTGGATAAAAGCGTCTGCTAAATGGCATATTATTTTTATTAATAATGTCCAGTGAGCTCATATTTCACCATTTGCTGAATTGCAAAAAAATATGAAAAGTAAACACAAAACAAGAAAGGATTATATGAATAGGCATCTTACCTCCCAGCTCCTTGAAAAGTAGACTGTCCGGAAGGACAGGTTCTGCTGTTTGCAGATTTTGTTTGCAGACACACAAGAAGTCCGGTGTGTACATTAAGTAATCCTATGTGTTTGATGAAATAAGAAGTTATAGACCCGCCAGCGCTGGACAAGGTAGGGTGTGAATAGATGTATAACACCAAACTTCTCAATTCAAACTATAATGCACGATGTGACGAATGAGAGAAATTACTTTTTCTGTTTTGCACTGACTGATTAGGCTAAAATACGAATGTAGCTAGGTGCATTTCACTTTTCACCTGACCTGGTGTTGTTCCCTCCACCAATGGGAAATGAGGTCATAGATCGAGACGAGTCACACTCAGCGGAAGTTGTTGGCTGCTGCCAGGAGACAGCAGCAGCGGTTCGCAAGTTAGCAAATGTTCTACAGGTCTTTTCGCCTCAAAATAATTACAATATCAATACAACAGCCGCACATTAACTTTATAAAATGGATCCGTCATGTCTGCAAACATGATAATAATCCGAATCGATTGAAGAACAACGCAGCATACACATTTCAAACCCGGAAGTTTTGTTCAGCTAGCATGCTAGCTTGTAGCAGCTAACCAGGTAGCTAGTTAGAAATTTCAGGAAAAAAACGTTCTAGTAAAACATGTAAAGAAGTTAGCAAAATGTCATTTTTAACTGCAAAAAATAGCACTGTTACTAATAAGTCGAAGTCCGAATGTATGTCATATGTTGGTGTTTTTAAATGTTTTGTGGTCGTTTTAGGATTTGCCCAGGACACAACTCACTGCAGTTCTTAGTAGCTAGATAGATAGATTAGCTATCTAAGTAGCTAGCAATGAATTATTGTTGTATTCAATCAAATAGTTAGCTAGCTTAGTAGCGCTGTACATCTCAAGGAGTAAAATCCAGAAACGCCCACGAAAATCAGATCAACGATAATTGCACTGTTGCTGTCCTTGATTGTTACAGGTAAAATTCTCTAGCTTACTGTCTAGCTATGCCAGTTGTGAATTGGCCGATGTGTGTCAGTGGAAGATACCTGATACAGACAATACCGTGTTAGCTACTATGCATGCAAGTACACAGACTACTTTTCTTCCTCATCTTCCCACCCTCAGTATATAGCCTGTCACATCCTTTTGCAACATAAAGAAAAATTATTGAAACTACCTAATTCCTGTATTTGATCCCCAGCCCCCAGACACAATGAGTGCCAAATTCGGCCTGATGAACTACAACAACGCCCGGAAGCATCTGTCTATCTCCATCCCGTCATCCAGCGAGGCCATGATGTCTCCGCACATTAAGTCTGTGGAGGAGCTGAGAGTGCTAGGCATCAACCTGAGCAGCTTCAACACAGCTACCCAGTTCTGCATCTGCACGGCGGGCGTCTTCCTCTTTTACCTCATCTATGGCTACCTACAAGTAAGCAGGGGTGTATTTAGCCCTTGATCATGACTCTCAGTTCCATTAGATTACACATAAGAGTATTTGGATGAAGGCGTCTTCTGTAGGGGAGGGGTGTTAATGCATTGTTTGCAGTTTCAAATCAAATTTTATTTGTCACATACACATGTTTAGCAGATGTTATTGCGGGTGTAGTGAAATGCTTGTGCTTCTAGTTCCGACAGTGCAGTAATATCTAACAAGTAATATCTAACAATTTCACAACATATACCTAATACACACAAATCTAAGTAAGGAATGGAATTTAAGAATATATACATATATGGACAAGCAATGACAGAGCGGCATGGACTGAGATACAGTAGAATATTATAGAATACAGTATATACATATGAGATGAGTAGTGCAAGATATGTAAACATTATTAAAGTAACTAGTGTTCCATTTCTTAAAGTGCCCAGTGATTTCAGATAGGCAGCAGCAGCCTCTAATGTGCTAGTGATGGCTATTTAACAGTCTGATGGCCTTGAGATAGAAGCTGTTTTTCATTCTCTCAGTCCCAGCTTTGATGCACCTGTACTGACCTCGCCTTCTGGATGATAGCGGGGTGAACAGGCAGTAGCTCGGGTGGTTGATGTCCTTGATGATCTTTTTGGCCTTCCTGTGACATCGGGTTCTGTAGGTGTCCTGGAGGGTGGGTAGTTTGCCCCCGGTAATGCGTTCGGCAGACCGCACCACCCTCTGGAGAGCCCTGTGGTTGAGGGCGGTGCAGTTGCCGTACCAGGCGGTGATACAGCCCGACAGGATGCTCTCAATTGTGCATCTGGAAAAGTTTGTGAGGGTTTTAGGTGCCAAGCCTTTGTTGCGCCTTTGGGATGGTTTTGGAAGCATAAGGACCTTATATTTCATTAGCAAAAAAAAAAAAAAAAGGTTAAATTGATACACAACCTTGTTAGGGTTAGTGTTCCTACACATATCTCCATGTTACAGTGCTTGTTTACGGAAAACAGGCGGAAGACAAGAGGAGACCACCTGTGCTAATTAGCTATCTAGCATGAACTGAACACCTGTGTGTAAGCGTAACTCTGGAAGTGTAGCGGAAGTGTAGTTTCGTCGGATGGAGGCACCCATAGCTGTATGGATCTGTAACTGCTACAGTAAGTGTATCTTTTTTATTTGAAGGATTCTTTCTCGCTGATGCAAGATAAGGACCATATGTTTCGAAAGCCATATCGCAAGAGATTATTATTGAAGTTTCTAAATGTTAAAACACAGCATTGGGATTGTAGTTCACATGAGGCAGTTGTGGGCGAAGCTAATGGCTGAGAACTGTAGAGAGGAGGCAGAATACCACCTAGAGTTTTCGAGAGCTAGGGTGTATTCACTAGGAACCAAACAGAAGTGAAAAGGGAGGGGCCTACCTGAATATATCCAATAGAAACAGTTGTGAAACATTTTACAACTCTTTTCAGCTGTTTACTTCGGTGTTCAGATATTAGGGCATTGGGTAGCTGCTTTTAGCAACGCTAGTACTTACACACTAGCGTTGCTGAAAAATAAAATAAAATTTCAACTTACTGTGTTGATTGTATGTAGGCTTGGTCCTTATGCAGGGGGGAATTTGAAAAAAAACAACAGCTAATGGAATGTATAATTTAACAGAATTTCCAAACGTGGGTCTACAATAGACGTGGGTCTACAATGTTCCTCAGTGCGGTCACCCACAAAAAAATACTATAGTGTATACTATGGTAGGAATACTATATTATTCACTTTAATGTTTTTGCAGACTTTACTGTAGTATTCACTGTAGTGTTTTTAGTGAATACTGTAGTATTTACTGCAGTATACTGTAGTATTTATAGTTTACTATAGTATAAATACTGTAGAAAAAAATAGTAGTATATACTATAGTAAATAGCTCCTGAGTGGCGCAGTGGTCTAAGGCACTGCATCGCAGTGCTAACTGTGCCACTAGAGATCCTGGTTCGAATCCAGGCTCTGTCGCAGCCGGCCGCGACCGGGAGACTCATGGGCGGCGCACAATTGGCCCAGCGTCGTCCAGGGTAGGGGAGGGAATGGCCGGCAGGGATGTAGCTCAGTTGATAGAGCATGGCGTTTGCAACGCCAGGGTTGTGGGTTTGATTCCCTTGGGGGGCCAGTATAAAAAATTAAAATAATAATGTATTCACTAACT
This sequence comes from Coregonus lavaretus, assembly GCF_964263955.1. Lineage (NCBI taxonomy): Eukaryota > Metazoa > Chordata > Actinopteri > Salmoniformes > Salmonidae > Coregonus > Coregonus lavaretus. The sequence goes on from NC_139989.1 coordinate 9,381,536, forward strand.
GTAAGTCGCTCTGGATAAGAGCGTCTGCTAAAATGACTAAAATGTAAATGTAAATGTAATTATAGTGTTATTGCAGACAAGTATACTGTACTATTTACAGTAGTGTTTTTGCAGACTGTAGTATACTTAAGCAATAATGCACGAGGGGGTGTGTTATATGGCCAATATACCACGGCTAAGGGCTGTTCTTACGCACGACGCAACACGGAGTGCCTGGATACAGCCTTTAGCCGTGGTATATTGACCATATACCACAAACCCCTTGAGGTGCCTTATTGCTATTATAAACTGGTTACAACGTAATTAGAGCAGTCAAAATAAATGTTTTGTCATACCCATGGTATACGGTCTGATATACCACGGCTGTCAGACAATCAGCATTCAGTGCTCGAACCACCCAGTTTATAATGTAGTATTTACTGTAGTGTTTTTGGGGACATTACTGTAGTATTTACTGATGTGTATTTGTTTTATTATCTTTGACATAGAAGTGGGGGGCTTTCTCCTTGAGGAGACCTACTGGAGAAATAATAAAAGAGCAAATGTTCCATAACCTGTACGTTGGTAGGACTGTGTTCTGAACGGAGAGTTCAGAGCTTCTGCTCTTTTCTATACCCATAGGGAACACAATATATGGTCTATACTTGGCATGTAGCCCTGTGTAGCTCAGTTGGTAGAGCATGGTGCTTGCAACGCCAGGGTTGTGGGTTCGTTTCCCACGGGGGGCCAGTATGAAAATGTATGCACTCACTAACTGTAAGTCGCTCTGGATAAGAGCGTCTGCTAAATGACTAAAATGTAGGTTTTTCACTTACTGGTGGCACAAATTGGGATATGGGTGAGGGGAATCGGCAGGGTATATGCAAATTAAATACTGTAGTATTTATAGTAATATACTTCTGCTGACATTTCTGTAGTATGTACTAGTGTTTTTTTGTGGATAATACTGTAGTATTTACTGTAGTATTCTACAGTATACTACAAAATGCTATACTACGTTCTACACATGATCGAGGGACACTGCAGTGTGTAGTATTTTACAGTATACTAGTGTTGCACGGTATACCGAAACTTCGGTAGTTTTTAGATACAAAACGGTTCGGTACTATAATTTTTGTTACGTTCGGTACTTCTGTCTAATGTGTCTCACCTGATTCAGAGGACCAGGTCTGCCTATCAGTGCAGCCCCGTTATAGCCTGCTCCACGTACTCATTCATTGCTAGAGCTGTCTGGCTGCATTGTTAGCTCCCCACTCATGCTGCACAGAAGTTAACACACTTGAATAATGCAACACAGCATGTAGAAATTTTGAAACTGTTCATTAATGTTCGCAGAACAATGTCCATACAGGCAACAACAAAAAAATACAATGCAAGACGATACCGGTAGCTTCCAGCGTTAATTGTAGTCGAACTTTCCTTGCTAGCTTACAGCTGAAGCAACATCAATTCACTACCCTAGTACTTTGTTTGTGATAATATGCAAACCATAGCGCAAAATATGCTGATTTGAAAGCTGATTTATTGTCACAATTTTTTTTATTAATTCACATTGTTTCCCTCGCCACCAAAAACTCATTCACTTCGTCTCCCTCACCTCCCGTCTGGTTTCACTATATTCCATAGCCACAAAATCAGATTCCACAGCTACATTCTGCCTTGCAAATTACTACTTTCTTAAAGAGACAGCGCACACTTTTCTAAAAGAAGAGATTGCTTTTTCTATGCAAATGCTCTACAATAAAATAATATGTTCTCCTAGCAGTTGACAATAAAATAAGTCCTAAATTTAAGGGATTGTTTGTCATCTGTAGGGCCATGAAATGAGCTAAAACAAGCTCTATAACTCGATGCATGCACACACTCCTATTGAATAATATGCATTCACCTGTATTGTGAATAAACCTAGGCTACATCTTGATTTACCCAGTTTATCAACATAGATCAACCTTTTAAATAAATTATTACCATTATATTGTTTTGTATTTAGATTGGTAAAAAACACATTGAAATTGATTGTATGACTGTATAATTGATTCATTAATGCATATGTGGCTGTCTCCAAAAAATTGACATAAAATGTTTAAAATGTAATGATATTAAACTCAAAAGATGCCCAACGATTGGACTGAGCAGAAGCCGAGTTTATCTGTCTGGATCAAGTGCCATTCTGTGACTTTGGCTAATACACCTTTTTTTTTTTTGTGGTATTGTTTTGGAATCGAGTATAGTGATGGTATCGAGTATTGTATCGAGTGATTAGTGTTGCACGGTATACCAGTACCACGGTAATATCACGGTACCTAGACGTCATGATACTTATGATACCAACATTTTAGAATACCGTAGTACCGTTTCATATGATACTGCTGACTTTTTCAGCCCTATCGATCCAAAGAACCTGCTGGCCCTGTTATAAAAATGTTAGAAAGTCGGTTTTGTTTATAAATTCAGTTGAATTTAAGCAACAGCCACTACGAGTCTCTTGTATGAGCAGGTCCAATAATATCCACTTCACTGTTATGGCATATCACCTGTGGCAGCTGTAATCAACCAGCTGCATCCCCTACCAGCCCTCACCTGCTTCTCTTGCGTCTATTACACCTTCAGACCCGGATGAGTCTTCTGTTGTTGTTAGATTTATACATTTGTTACATTGGAGCAGAGCGTAAAGCAGGCAGTGTTGATACATTGTATCATTTCATCGCCTGTTATAACAAAGAGCACAGATCAGTCTGAGTAGACTTTGCCAGTTCAATGTCATGCAGCCTCTGAGTGTCCGAGGGAAAATGGAGGACCGCTTCACGACAGGCATGCTTGCAGCTTTACAGCAAAGAAAACGGCTTATCTCTAGCCTAAACTGTAAAAAAACAAATATGACCCATATTACAGGAGATGCCTTTTTTTTCTTTCTATTGGGATTTACCCGCATTTTATATAATTTCACAAACCATTTAAACTAATCCCGGGTCGCTAATTATTAGTTTGTTAACAAACAGCGTTGTTCAGTCATGTTACCTAGCTAGCTAACATCCTGGTAACTTGACAGTAGGTTTAGGCAACTTTGATTGGCCCAGGAAGAAAGAAAAAGGGTCTGCTACTCATGAGAGGGAGAGTGTGTGTCTGTGTTAACTGAAGAGTAAAGAAGGTTTCATGCAGTGTTTTATCCTTACTGACACAATGACATGCAGATCATTATGCATGTATATCACAGGAGGTTGGTGGCATCTTAATTGGGGAGGACGGGCTCGTGGTAATGGCTGGAGCGGAATCAGTGGAATGGTATCAAACACATGGTTTCTATCCGTTTGCACCGTTCCAGCCATCATTATGACCCATCGTCCCTTCAGCAGTCTCCACTGATGTATATTCCTTCCTCCCATTCCTCCGGACAAATCACAGCTAGGCCTTTGCAAATATGAGCAAATCAGCTATTCTATGCAGTATTCTATTATACACTGAACCGTGTGAAGTTAAATTCAGTGTGTTGTATTGAGTAGCAGCGTGAATTTCAGTGACATTGTTTTTGGAGAACGTTTAGAAAATGTGAACAAGCGTCCAGGAGACGGAGCGAACAGGATGCTAGGCCACTGATTACTTTCCACCGTGGTATCGCGATACATTTTTACATTTACATTTTAGTCATTTAGCAGACACTCTTATCCAGAGCGACTTACAGTTAGTGAGTGCATACATTTTTCATACTGGCCCCCCGTGGGATACTACTCACTATGGCGATACTTGGCCTGGTATTGTATCGTTTGTCAAATGTTGGTATCGTGACCAGCCTAATTGTGATACTAAACCTGGTATCGGTATCGAAGTAAAAATTCTGGTATCGTGACAACACTACATTATACAACAGTTTACTACAGAATTCTATAGTAAGTACTGTAGTATTCTATAGTAAACTGTAGTATTTCAAGTATCAAGTTATAATGTCACGTGCACAAGTACAGTGAAATGCCTTTCTCCAAACCCAACAATGCAGTAATCAATATGTTTTTTTATGTGGGCAGTTTCTCTCTGCTTACGTCATGTCAAAATAAAAGCACACATGCAGGGCTTTTATTTTGATATGAGGTAAGCAGAGAGGAAGTGGGTCTACAACAGAACCACGCTTGGAAAGTCTGTTTAATGTATGTTCTATTAGATGGTTTTTCTCAATTTCCCCCTGCATAAGAACCAACCCTACGGACAATCGGCAGAGTAAGTTGAAATTGAATTTTATTTAGCTTCCGGTGACTATTCCGTTTTTTTTGTAAGCTGATTCCTAGCAACGCTAGTGTAAATACTAGCGTTGCTAAAAGCAGCTAAGCATGGGGCTGCTGTAATGGTCGTTGCTGATGTGGGTGTAGCCGGATAGTATTTTTGAGTTTATGGCAAGACTACTGTATATGACAGTTTTACACGTTCTTCACAATCTGGCCTTAATTAATGGCTAAATGTACTCTTCATCTCTACCGTGTACAGGCAGAAGAGGATGGGCCACCCCTTTGAGCCAGGTTCCGCTCTAGATTTCTACTTTTGAGGGAGTTTTTCCTGGCCGCTGTGCTTTCGCTTCTGTTTTGCTTGCTCTTTGTGGTCTAGGCCTGGTTTCTGTAAAGCAATTTGTGACATCACAGATGTAAACAGCAGTTGTAAAAGGGCTTTATAAAAATACATTTGATTGATTGACTGACTGATTGATTCACCATACAATTGGTTATTGACACATGCTAAGCAGGGAAACTTTATCAGCAAGCCTCACTGAGGATACTGTGAAAAGCTACAGGAAAAGTACTGATTTACCTCACCACAGGTTTGAAAAGAGACTTATCAGACTTTATCTGTTGTTGTTTTCAGGAGCTAATATTTTCCGTGGAGGGTTTCAAGCCCTTCGGATGGTACCTCACCCTGGTACAGTTTGGGTTCTACTCCCTGTTTGGACTGGTGGAATTGCAGCTCACACAGGACAAACGGAGAAGGTAAACGAGGGAATGGAAGAGAATGGAATTCAATTAGGCCTCTACGCTTCAGCAAACAAAGAAAAGTAGGAGTGGTGTTCACCAACAAAGACGGGGATCCAAAAGTAGGGCTTACCCGAGAATAACCTCAACATACTGACTATTTCATGGTTAATGGCGTTGGAGCACTAATAAAAATATTGAGATTGACTAAATCATAGAATTATCAGTCTCTATCCCGTTAACTATTCATATTATGTTAATTGCTATGTGCCTTGTCACTTCAAACAATATAACCTGTGATCTACCACAATACCTCTTGATATCAACAACACTTCATCTTGGGGTGTATTCATTATGCAGATTCTGTTGCAAAACATTTCTTAAAGGGAAGCAAACGGGGAGGGACCTACCTAAATTTGTCCAATAGAATCTCTTGTTTTGCTCTGTTTGCTTCAGTTTGGTTCTTAAACGGTTTCTGTATTCAGGTTTTTTTCTGGATCAAAAAGGGGCTTAGGTGGTGGACGTGGCAATGGGCACGGTCGCTGCGTGTACATTTTAGAGGCCCCCATCTTGCAGGGTTCATACGGTCATGAAAATCCTGGAAAAGTCATGGAATTTTAAAATGGTGTTTTCCAGGCCTGGAAGAGATTGAGAAAATGATCAAATCTGAAATGTCATGGAAATGAGTTTCTGTTTATGTAATTTATTTAGGGACAGTTGTAAAATATTTTATAAATTAAATATAAATCAACATTTCAGACAGGATTCGAATGACACTAGCGCATCTGTGTTTGTGTGGATCACCTGCATAGTGTGTGACAATATGATAGAGAACAGATTAACTAGGTAGCCAAGTCAAAACATATCTTGTACCCTCTAATTATGTTTAGCTATTATTAGCATGTATTCATGTTTTCGTCATGTCCCAAAAAACGTGTGAATAAGGCCATACAAAGTTGATTCACTTTTTAGAACGATTCATGTTATTAATTTAAATGAATATTTTTAAAGAAACGTATGATTCACTTTGCCATTGTATTAGTTGGGATTCGGTTCAATCGTGGTGAATCGAATTATGTGAATCAAAATAATAATTTCTGAATCGTGAACATTAATTTTAGGGAAAAATATTAGATTTAGCCTTTCTTTTGGATTATGTGGCTTCAAACCTTGTTTTGAAGATACTTCCAGTTGATTTGGGCATCCAATGTATAGGACATTGCAACTTAATACATGCTAGTCAGCCTGCAAAGTAAACACTTCTAAGGTAGCTAAGATAAATATGACTAAACTAGAAAAGGTACATTTCCTGAAAATGTGTGGGCTTGCTTCAGCTGAATAAAAAGATTTGTAGCCTACCATAGCCATTGGATCTTTGATATATTGAATTAGCGAATTATTTCAAAAGGCGTAAAATCTATTTGGTTACAATGTTTTACATCAAGGGTGGTCAACCATCCTCCAGGAGAGCTAATGGGTGTGCAGACTTTTATTCCAGTCCCCCTCTAACAAACCACATTTAGAAATGGACCTTGATAAACTGTCTCTGATGTGTTTGAGCAGGGCTTGATCAAAATCCTGCACACCCAGTAGCTCTCCAGACTGAGGGTTGACCACATGTGTTTTATACTGTTGCCTAACAGGTATTCTACTTTGTGGGGGGTTAAGTGCCTTGCTCAAAGACGAGATGATACATGGAATCAGAGAGCAGCCTCCCAGTGTCGATACCACATTACGCATACTTTTTTATACGTACATAGAGACGCCGCCAATTGTTGGTGATGGAAATTTGGTTAAAAGTAGTGGAGAAGTCATGGAAAAGTCATTAAACTCCATCTGTCAAAATGAAACCAATTTCATGAAGCTCCCGAAGAACAGTTATTGTGCTGACGTTGCTTCCAGAGGCAGTTTGGAACTCGGTAGTGAGTGTTGCAACCGAGGACAGACGATTTTTAAGCAGTACGCGCTTCAGCACTCGGCGGTCCATTTCTGTAAGCTTGTGTGGCCTCCCACTTCGTGGCTGAGCCGTTGTTGCTCCTAGATGTTTCCACATCACAATAACAGCACTTACAGTTGACCGGGGAAGCTCTAGCAGGGCAGAAATTTGACGAACTGACTTGTTGGAAAGGTGGCATAATAATATAATATAATATGCCATTTAGCAGACGCTTTTATCCAAAGCGACTTACAGTCATGCGTGCGTACATTTTTGTGTATGGGTGGTCCCGGGGATCGAACCCACTACCTTGGCGTTACAAGCGCCGTGCTCTACCAGCTGAGCTACAGAGGACCACATGTCATGTCACTTTGAAAGTCACTGAGCTCTTCAGTAAGGCCATTCTCCTGCCAATGTTTGTCTATGGAGATTGCATGGCTGTGTGCTCAATTTTATACACCTGCCAGCAACGGTGTGGCTGAAATAGCCAAATCCACTCATTTGAAGGGGTGTCCAGATACTTTTGTATATATAGTGTATTCAGCCATGGAGCTGAGATAAATTTTTGCAGTTTTAAAGCTAATTTCCTGCAATTCTATGCATTTTCCCACGGCTAATGCTGTGTTATTTTTCTCGAACATAATAACAAAATGAATACTGCTGAATTAATTGTTTTTCAAATGTTTTATTCTCCCTGACTGTCTAGCTTTTATTTTGGTGAATGTTAGTTCTCAAAGATGATCTTATAAAAATATATATTGCTCCTTTATCTTTTCTACATACTTTATATCTGGTTTTAGTCATTTAAGTTTTCACTGAAAGCATTTATTTGTATACACTGTTTTGATTGTTTGGAAAAAAACACCCCCCCAAAGATTTCAATGGCAGAAAAATCCCTGGTATTGCTAGTTGTCACCTTTTTGTATTTGTTTTTGTTGTCATCCCACGAGGCTTGCTAATTGCTCTTTTTCTCTTTGCAGAATACCAGGGAAGACGTACATGATCATAGCATTTCTAACGGTGGGGACCATGGGCCTATCAAACACCTCACTGGGTTACTTGAATTATCCTACACAGGTTATCTTCAAGTGCTGCAAACTCATTCCTGTCATGATAGGAGGGATATTCATTCAAGGTAAGTGGAAGTTGATCTTTGTATGAGAGCCGGTATTCGCGAAGAGTGAGAGTAGGAGTGCTGATATAGGATCAGTTTAGCCTTTTAGATAATAATTAATACGATTGTAGACGAAGGGGACCTGATCCTAGATAAGTAGTCCTAGTCTGAGAAGCTTTATGAATATGGGCCCTGATCAAGACGTGAAAATGCTGCCTAATAATGTTTGACTTTTGCATGAAGGTAGTAATGAACTAAACATTACTTTTTGGGGGGAAGGGGGTTAAGCCTAACTGTCAATCATAAGAGAGGCTCTTTAGAAACCTCCTGTGAGTGTCTTACCTCACACCCGTTATGCCCTTACTTCGAAACTGACCACTTTTCAACTTTTATTTTGTAGTTCTGTCCATGCTTTGTTTTTGGGTTGTTTGCGAGTGTTGAATTTCAGCGTGAGGAGGCCTAGTTCTCAGTACTCTGCCTTTCATCTCAGAGACATTGTCTTCATAAAGGTTCCACATCTTAGCGATCAAACACTAGTTTTTTACCTTCCTCCCCCTCCCTGCATTGGCGATGTTGACCATGGGTCCCCCAGGGGGACTAGTTGGAAACGCTACTGCGTTCACTCAGGATGCCAGCGAGATCTGATGTGAACCCTTCAAAGGGGAGCAGAGAGGGAATGAAAGCACGCCAGACCGACCTGCTGCGTCACCTTGTCACCCCCAAGGCATCTATCGGCCTGTTTGGGAAGACTCCTCAGTCTCCTCTTGTTTTTTTGTTGCATTTTTACATGTCCAACACCAACCAACCTCAACCCTCTCCTCTCTCACCCTCTGTTCTCTTCTCTCCTGTTTGGATTTAATTGAGTTGAAGAGTCCAGTAGGAAGTTGGAGAGGAAGAAATCTCTCAGTACGGCTACACTTGTTCAAAGGGCCGTGTGCACCAGCCGACCTGCAGCCAGTGTCACGCAGGCCTCTCTCAACTCGCGCTGATCTGAGGCAGAGCGGCGACTCGTCTGCCAAGTGACATTCTCTCCTCTCTTCTCCACCGCTCAGAAGTGCATCTATCTAGCCAGCGTATTTACATTTTCCACCTGACCCATAAGGAGGGGGGTAAATACACAAGCGGCTTCTAGCTCCACCTATTCTATCGTTTCCCTGTCTTGTCACAAAGGGAAATGCCCTCCGAATTGCCCAAAGTTTAGTTTGTCTTTTGTTTAGAAGGTTTTCGTGATCGGATGTCAGTCATGACAGGTGTCGGATCAATCGGAATCATAAGAAAAACGATTTAGACACTGAGATCCACTGACTGTATTCAACTTTCCATCCAAGTGAAACTTGTCAATCAAGTCTTCCTTTTCTGGTAAATTGTTAGTCATCTGCTATGGAGGAATTCCCTGACTTTGTAGCCTAACTCCTCTGTTTTCTTCAGGGAAACGCTACAATCTGGCTGATGTATCTGCTGCTCTCTGTATGAGCCTGGGACTCATCTGGTTCACCCTAGCTGACAGTAAAGTCGCCCCCAACTTCAATGCAACCGGTAACATGTGAATCTGTTATCTATCTAGGTATTGGTATAGGAGCCTGTTGTTACAACACTGTTTAACTATGGATCATTCCTTTCACCATCCAAATCCTTTCACTGTGATTTTGTATTTGATACACAGCGAACCTTTTGTATTTGATACACGAATCAAACTAATCAGGATACTGACATTTATGAGCCTGAGGCAAATTATGCCTAGTGGTTGTTACCTAGGCTGGGACTAAAGTATTTTTAAATGTGGAGTTTGAACTCCTAAAGAACTACAAATAATGCTTTATGTAAAGAGTTTGACCTTGTACCACATACAGTATGTACAAACATATAGGTTTTCCCACACTCCAAAAGTATAGGCACAGAAAAAAAATCATTTTTCAGCAATTCAGAATCCTCAATTGCTGTGCTGTTATTTTCCTTCCTTATAAATATGGTGGTTAACCTGGTTGTATCTGGTGTTTTAGGGGTCCTCCTCATCTCTCTGGCTCTGTGCGCCGACGCTGCCATTGGGAACGTGCAGGAGAAAGCCATGAAGCTCCATAACGGCTCCAACTCTGAAATGGTACTGACGACCCGCCTTAAAACCAACTTGTTATATTTATATTGCAAATTGTGTCAAATGTCCTGATTCACCTCAGAAATGTGTCAGACTTATGTGTGTCATTTTGCTTGTGTTAAAGGTTTTGTATTCCTATTCCATCGGTTTCGTGTACATATTGACAGCCCTGTTGGGTGCAGGTGGATTGGGACCAGCAGTGGCTTTTTGCTCTCAGGTTAGTAGAACCCTCTCTTGTTATACACTGGGTGTTTAAAACATTAGGAACACCTTCCTAATATTGAGTTGCACCCCATTTAGCCCTCAATTCGTCGGGGCATGGACTCTACAAGGTGTCGAAAGCGTTCCACCGGGATGCTGGCCCTTGTTGCCTCCGATGCTTCCCACAGTTGTGTCAAGATGGCTGGATGTCCTTTGGGTGGTAGACCATTTTTGATACACACGGGAAACTGTTGAGCGTGAAAAACTCAGCAGCGTTGCAGTTCTTGACACAGTCAAACCGGTACGCCTGGCACCTACTACCATACCCTGTTCAAAAGCACTTAAATATTTTGCCTTGCCCATTCACCCTCTGAATGGCACACATACACAATCCATGTCTCAATAGTCCCAAGGCTTAAAAATCATTTTTTAACCTGTCTCCTCCCCTTCATCTACACTGATAACAAGTGACATCAATAGGGGATCATAGCTTTCACCTGGATTCACCCGGTCAGTCTATTTCATGGAAAGAGCAGATGTTCTTAAGGTTTTATACACTCAGTGTATTTCATTATAATAGATCAAACATAGACCGTTCTGTAGTTAGCATTTGTTTGATGCACTCTGTAGAAAACATATAAAGTGGGAAAAGATGGTGATATGACAATCTATTGAATCTTTATTTTTCTTTTAGCATCCGGTGACAACATACGGTTATGCATTCTTCTTCTCTCTCACGGGGTACTTTGGCATTTCATTTGTGCTGGCCTTGATCAAACTCTTTGGAGCCCTGGTCGCAGTCACAGGTGAGAAGACCATTTTGGTCTGGGCAAATGTTTTGCTTGCAGAACCACACAAAGTAACTCTCACTCTCTTTTTATGTCCAGAAGTGTTCAATTTAACAGTCCGTATAGTTTCCTATTACTAAAAGTCCATATTTTACTTTCAAAAAATGTAATTCAGAATATTATGAATATTTGGACCAATGGAAGCTTGAGTTAGAGAAGTTCTAAGTAACCATATGGCTCCACAGAAAGATTTCTACATTCTGAGTATCGATAACCTTACTAACACTCTACATTTTGACATCAGATTACTGAAATGAAGCCAGATCCGAGTGATCCTAATCTTATTTAGAAATTCTGGAAACCTCCAAGATTCATTTTGAGATTAACTGCAAAACAAATGTCAAAGTAATCTCATCAACAAAGTTAAGATAAATCTCTTTCCTATATATCCATTAGATGTGACAGACGTTGGTTCAAGGTTGTGTGGTATTATGTTTCTCACTTTTCTATCTTCTGTTCATTTTAGTAACAACTGGACGTAAGGCTATGACAATTGTACTATCCTTTATGTTTTTCTCCAAGCCTTTTACTTTTCAGTAAGTCATGTTATCTTCAATCTCTCAAAGTTTACTGTAGCTCAATTTAGCCTACATACTTTCAAGGTACTGAAAACATTCTAACACGCCTCTCTGTTCCATTTCCTTTCAGGTACCTATGGGGTGGACTTTTAGTGCTGTTCGGCATCTTCCTGAATGTTTACAGCAAAAACAAAGACAAGATGAAGCTGCCATCTTTGGCGGACCTCAGGAATATGTTTTTGACCGGGAAGAAGGTCAGGCTGCTATCACAGAACGTGTAGTAAAAGGGACCTGTGGCGGGCGGGATAAACAAATGTTTTTCTAACGTTCCTATCTAACATGGACCTAATAACAGTGGGCTCCTAAAACATTCCAAAGCCACAGAGCTCCACAGAAACATCCCCAGGAGGAGAAAGTGGATACGGAGCACTTGCGTGACTCTGAAAGGGAAGCTGACTCCTTAGCTAACCCAAATAGCACAGTTTTGCACTGTAAGTGACTCTATGACTTTAGCCTGAGCAAGACGAAGGGGGACGAGACGGTTGAAAGAGAAGCTATTGACTTTTATTGAACTGATCATGTCCGAAATTGAATGTGTACCAAAAATATATATATATCTTAAACAGCATATTTTCACCTGCATGTGCCAGAAGACAAAAAACAGATGTTTTACTCAATCACTGTCTGAGAAATATGTCTTCTCATGGTTTCTTTGTAATTTATATCTGATTGTACAAAAGACCGCTCAACAGCACAGTGACATCTTGAAGTGTGGGGCGGGCTATGCTTGGAAGTGTATCAACGTGTCAACTGCCATATTTGCGAACCGTTTGTTTTGGGGAAATGGTAGCTCTTTTTACATTAAAAACAAAATGGGAAGTTTATCCAAAAGTTTTTTTTTCATGTGTTTTCATATATTACAGTGTAAGTAGCTAGCTTGCCAGAGCCGTCTCTTATCCATTGGCTACAGAGGGGGGAGTTGAACGGCTGCCAAGGAGCTTCTCAGATGTTTACCCATCAGATGGCCCCGGGCTTGTTTCATTAGTAATCCTAGAATAAGATAGCACTATAAAGAAAACAAACATTGTTCACAGGGCTTGGCTTTAGACCTAATTTGGTTGAGCGTGTGTGTATGTGTCAGGGTGCCATTAGCTAGATTGGGTCCCTTCTATGAAATGGTGATGCTGCAACCAGCACCTGGGTTTTTATTGAGGATTGGGGTGGATAGTGATTACTTAATTTTATTACTCTCAATTATGATTTTGGGGGTTGATAATCCCATGCTACCTTTAGCAAATAATTACATTTACATTTTAGTCATTTAGCAGACGCTCTTATCCAGAGCGACTTAGTTAGTGAGTGCATACATTTTCATACTGGCCCCCCGTGGGAAATAATCTGTTGATATTTTAGATCCAATTGTTTTAGGTGACAAAAATACATCCTGGCTTCTTCGGTAACTGCTATCCCCAAAGAAGAAGAAAAAATAGAAATATGTGTGTAACCTAGTGTGTTTGGATACATATGGTTTCCATAGAAGAAGACAACGCGGCTGTGCACAGGTTGTCATCTCCCAAGAGGTCTAGACCTGTCTAGCCCCATTCACTTAAGCTGGTACAGTTATGTCTGTTTTCCACAAAATACCCTTTGATGTGCCACCACTACTGTCTTGTGAACAAACGGCTCCACTCAGGGAAAAGCAGGAAGATCAAGACATTAGCTGTGTCCTCCCTGAAAGATAGACCTAGCCCTCCAAAGGTAGCAGGCTCACCAAGGCCCTAATAACTCTATCTGGCTTCCCTCATGTCTCTGTTTAATATTTCAGCATACTGTAACTGGATAGGGTATTAAAGGTGCCATTTGTAAGGTTGTGCCAATACAAATAGTTAATGTCCATTAAGTATCCGTAGTAGTCGGTTAATAAAAATGGTTTCAGGGGAGACGAGTCATTTTAGTTTGTAAATCATTTAAAGCAAAAACATTGCATATTTACCATCAAAGAGTTGGCCCTAATTTATTTGTAATTAATTATTTGAAATCGAGGGGCATGTTTCATTAGAATCAATTTTACAGATTCCACCTAACCATCTAATGTAGCATCCTTCAGTGATGCAGCTGGCTTATTGGCCGACATTTTAGAATAGCCATCAGCAGGCTAGGCATAGATTAGGGGAAAATGTTTTCAAAGTCTTTAGCTTTGTCCTTCATGATGTGTCTTGCTGGCACTCGTCCTCTGTAGCTTGGTGTGAAATTATAATATTTGCCAGCTCTGTAGGGGGCGGGATCGTGCTCTGTTAGTGGTCTAATGGAAGTGGAGATATTACAAGCTGACATCTAGGCAGGAAAGCAACACAGGGCAATTAGTAATTCGGTATTTCATAAAAGCTGGCAGCTTCTCAGCATTGACAAAGTGACAGACCCTCCTCAAGGGTCTAGTGGCTCCAAGCTACAATGGAACACTCACAGTACTGCTCATTTCGGTTAATCTCAGAGCGGCATGTCTTGCACAAACGTCTGCCACCCTCTACTGTATTTCCTTCAAAATACAAATCGATTGTAGAGATATATCATTCACTGTAGGTTGAGTGGTTGGTATTATGATGTTACGCCTTAGACCTCTGTTATAAACCGTTGGGATGCAGTAGCCTATAGTTCATTCCATGCTGCTGAGGGAGGGGGCAGTAGTAGTTCTTCCATCTCTCTGAAAGGTCATTATGGGATAGCAAACCCCAGCTGACCCACGGCAAACTACACCATTTGTCTTATAGCACCATGAGAACTCTAACAAAGGAGGCTAACCCCCAGTTTGAAATGCAACGTTTTATTCATCTATCAAATGTTGCATATTTCGACTTTGGTGTCCCTGTGCACTTTGTGTGAACAGATCCTATTTATCATAAGATCACATGGAGAGAGATTGTAAGCTCACAAAAAGTATTATTGTGTAATATACACCAATAACACCTTTAATCCAAATATAGGACCACCACTGGTAAGAAACAACCTCCCAGAGGTTTTCAAACCAACACATTCCTCTGAGTAACAACTCAATTAATGGACACAGCACAAGGAATACAGGGCTCTCTGTCTTTGTTATTGCCTCTCTTTTTCCCTCCTTTCTTTCTCTATCACACTCACCTCCTCTCCCTCTCTTATTGTCACCTGTTTACCTGGGTTCAGTGACCTCTACGCGGTTCTGCTGGCCCCTCCTAATAAATAATGGGAGGTTTCTGAAGCTCATCACAACAGCAAATAGGGTTGTATATAATATATTGTCCTCTTCAAATTGCCACAGCGGGGTGATCTGGCAGCCTATTCATTACGGCTCTTAGTTCAGGCCAGGGGGAGCAGCCGTTTTCGTCCTTGGGCCTGGGTGGGTGTACTGGAATGCTGGCCTACCCAACCTGGTCTCAGAGCATTTCGTATTGTTCTGTAAGTAAATCCGAGACACTCCATTTAATATGCTATGTTACGTTTCGTATGGTACAGTTGAAGTTGGAAGTTTACATACACTTAGGTTGGAGTCATTAAAACTTGTTTTTCAACCACTCCACACATTTCTTGTTAACAAACTATAGTTTTGGCAAGTTGGTTAGGACATCTACTTTGTGCATGACATAAGTAATTTTTCCAACAATTGTTTACAGACAGATTATTTCACTATCACTGTATCACAATTCCAGTGGGTCAGAAGTTTACATACACTAAGTTGACCGTGCCTTTAAACAGCTTGGAAAATTCCAGAAAATGATGTCATGGCTTTAGAAGCTTCTGATAGGCTAATTGACATCAGTTGAGTCAATTGGAGGTGTACCTGTTGATGTATTTCAAGGCCTACCTTCAAACTCAGTGCCTCTTTGCTTGACATCATGGAAAAATCTAAAGAAATCAGCCAAGACCTCAGGAAATAAATTGTAGACCTGGTTCATCCTTGGGAGCAATTTCCAAATGCCTGAAGGTACCACGTTCATTTGTACAAACAATAGTATGCAAGTATAAACACCATGTGACCACGCAGCCGTCATACCGCTCAGGAAGGAGACGCGTTCTGTCTCCTAGAGATGAACGTACTTTGGTGTGAAAAGTGCAAATCAATCCCAGAACAACAGCAAAGGACCTTGTGAAGATGCTGGAGGAAACAGGTACAAAAGTATCTATATCCACAGTAAAACGAGTCCTATATCCACATAACCTGAAAGGCCGCTCAGCAAGGAAGAAGCCACTGCTCCAAAACCGCCATAAAAAAGCCAGACTACGGTTTGCAACTGCACATGGGGACAAAGATCATACTTTTTGGAGAAATGTCCTCTGGTCTGATGAAGCAAAAATAGAACTGTTTGGCCATAATGACCATCGTTATGTTTGGAGGAAAAAGGGGGAAGCTTGCAAGCCAAAGAACACCATCCCAACCGTGAAGCACGGGGGTGGCAGCATCATGCTGTGGGGGTGCTTTGCTGCAGGAGGGACTGGTGCACTTCACAAAATAGATGGCATCATGACGAAGGAAAATAATGTGGATATATTGAAGCAACATCTCAAGACATCAGTCAGGAAGTTAAAGCTTGGTCGCAAATGGGTCTTCCAAATGGACAATGACCCCAAGCATACTCCCAAAGTTGTGGCAAAATGGCTTAAGGACAACAAAGTCAAGGTATTGGAGTAGCCATCACAAAGCCCTGACCTCAATCCTATAGAACATTTGTGGGCAAAAGTGAAAAAGCGTGTGCGAGCAAGGAGGCCTACAAACCTGACTCAGTTACACCAGCTCTGTCAGGAGGAATGGGCCAAAATTCACCCAAGTTATTGTGGGAATATTGTGGAAGGCTACCCGAAACATTTTACCCAAGTTAAACAATTTAAAGGCAATGCTACCCAATACTAATTGAGTGTATGTAAACTTATGACCCACTGGGAATGTGATGAAAGAAATAAAAGCTTAAATAAATAATTCTCTCTACTATTATTCTGACATTTCACATTCTTAAAATAAAGTGGTGATCCTAATTGACCTAAGACAGGGAATTTTTACTAGGATTAAATGTCAGGAATTGTGAAAAACTGAGTTTTAATGTATTTGGCTAAGGTGTATGTAAACTTCTGACTTCAACTGTATGTATTAATTGGTTATCCATCCCCTATTTCGTACAATATTTAATGAATTTGCAAAACGTACCATATGTTACGAATTTGCAAAACGTATGATATGTTACGAATTCTAGCTAGGTGGCCAACGTTAACTAGCAGGCTAACATTAGCTAGGCTAGGGGTTAGGGTTAAGTTTAGGAATTAGGTTAGCTAAAAGGGTTGAGGTTAGGGTTAGCTAAAAGGGTAAAGGTTAGGGGCAGGGTTAGCTAACATGCTAAGTAGTTGCAAAGTAGCTAAAAAGTAGTTGAAAAGTTGCTCATTAAGTTGTCCGTGATGAGATTTGAACTCGAAACCTTTGGGTTGCTAGATGTTCGCGTTATAAGCCTACCCGTCCACCCCGACCAACCACCCTTCTTTCGTTTTTGCCTTAAGTAACCATCTATTTTATGTATCCGTAACATGTCATAGGGCGGCAGGTAGCTTAGTGGGTAAGAGCGTTGTGCCAGTAACCGAAAGGTCGCTGGTTCTAATCCCCGAGCCGACTAGGTGAAAAATCTGTCGATGTGCCCTTGAGCAAGGCACTTAACCCTAATTGCTCCTGTAAGTCGCTCTGGATAAGAGCGTCTGCTAAATGACCAAAAAATAATAATAATAATAATAATGTCATACTAAATGGAGTGTTTCGGATTTACGTACAGAATAATACAAAATGCTCTGAGACCAGGTTGGGCTACCACCAGCTAGTAGGCCTAAAGTGGGTCATAACATAAGCCCTCCCTTTGTCCCTCACACAGGTCTGGGGTTTAGTTGGTGGATGGCTTGGGAATGACCTCTGGAGACTGGAGAGGATAATCTTAAATTATTAAATGGAATGATAAGGACGCATATAGTAAATGAGACATAGTACTTCATTTAGGTTGCCATTTGGGTAGGGTTAGAAAAGTAAACGCAGATTCTTTCAACAGAAGTGTCCTATCATGTTGAGGTGCAGTAAAACCTGAATCATGTTCATTAGGGCACACTGTATAAATTTTTTTTGCAGTAGAAAACAGAAACAAGCATTTCTTATAGGACAAGTTAAAATAGTCGACTACCTCCCTGTTTGATGTTTTCTGTTTGGTGCCTACTGAACACATTCCTTTCCTGACGTTGGGGCTTCCTCCAACATAGATCCAGTACTCTTCCCCACAGCAGCACCTCCCACCCAAACTCATTACCACCTTCCTGCCTACACGTGGAACACTCCTAATATGAAGGCCATCTGTTTAGCAGGGACATATTTTCGCAGCCCCGGGGCAGATGTTTAGCGTCCTCGCTGTAATTCCTGTAAGGATGCAAAATGTATCAGTGATTGCAGTCATAATTAGCAAGGTGGCTGGTAAAGTGATCTGGAGAAATGGGATGATCTAATTGTGGCGTCGTCTGTTCCTTGACAATAAAAAATCATGTCCCTGGCTTGGATGGCAGCCCTACTGTATGTTGTTAGGATTTGACTGTGCTGTCTGTGATTATATAGTTGTTTTAAAGTAGTGGTGAAAGCCTTGGCAAGGAAAGTAGGAATTCCTTTAAACAGCTGTCCCCTATTTACCCCACTGTTCCTGTAAATGGCGTCTAGTCTAGTGAGTCTGGAATGGTAAGCATGCTTGTGTGTTATACTATTTTTTTAAGCATTCATTTTCATAGACGTGGTGGGTATAGAACAGATAAATGTGTGTGTGTGTGTGTGTTGGACTGTAAGGGGGGGGGGGGGGGGTGTATCCCGGTTGCCATGACTACCCCATGTATATTATTCAGATCATGATGTGTCAAAGTTATGTAAACTGTCCATCCTTGCATGAAAGTATGTGTGAGTGTGTATATCATTGTGTATGTGTGTGTGTGTATTGGTGTGTGTATGCTTGCACGCATGTATGTGTGTGTGTTACAATAATGCATGTGATGAATCTTCCGCTCCAGATTTACCCTGTCAGCAGCCAGCAACAACAAGGGAGAAATGAGGTCCACACACTTCATTCCTGTTAGGGACTTAACAGCTTGAGCGGGCCCAAATATTCTGCAGTCACTCATGAAGAAAAATTCTTAATAATAAATATCAAGCTAATAATGAATGGGCTGGTGGCTGCAGTTGTCTTGGGGGCATAATATCTAATTTCCTCCCAATGTTTCATATCCTTACTCCTGCATGTCGCAACAGTCCATCATTACACCCGATGCAGGTTTCTATCACCTTTATTTATTTTTCAAATCAATATATAAATCAGTGCCAAGCCCTGTTACAGATGAGTTCCAATAAATTACGAAAGGCGGACAAATACAGAATGTTAACCACTGCTCTTCTCTCTCTCTTTTGCATGGTGCTGCACCGTCAGGCAGTAGGCAGCCCCCTGGGTTACCAGTACAGTGAAGCCACATATTTAATTATATACTACTTAAATTATGCACACTGCATCTTTTAGCAGCCAGGGAGACAAAATGTGTTTTTGTTTAATACCTACCTATATACCATAAATAGGCCTACAATAGGAACCTGTTGATCTATGCTTTGACTGGTATGGACTTGGACCTAGCTATATAGGGACTAGGTGTTCCAGGAGCAGGTTCCTGTCTGGTCTGCATATGATGGACTTTTCAAAGCTGGAGCTCAGTGGAATGGAAGAATAGGGGGTCAAATGAGGAGAAAAGGAGGGAAATGGAGCATGGGGGTCCAACGACGTTGTAAAAACAGGGCTGACATGTTGAATCGTGGCGCAGCCTGGGAAGAGCGGGGTGGCGGGGGGGGTAGTCGTGGGCCAGTCGGCCCCAGAACAGACCTCTCGTATGAGGGGAGCGCTGTGTTGGCCTGATACCTGGGCACCTCCATCAGCAGGGAATATGCTGCCATCAGGGCCGATCACGTCAGAGGCCCACCTTGGCCCTGACACTCCATGACATGCATATGTGGCGAGGCAACGCAAAGGAACGCGCGGGTACACGACAGCCGGCTTGAGGGAAATTCCCACTGACAATGGTCAGGAGCAGGAACCCCTCAACCGCAAGGTACAGGGATAAGAGAAAGGGAAGGGAAATAAAAGATATAAACATCTCTGGTGGTGAAGGAGGAGAGGATGGGGGATGAGCGTGTGGCTGTCACACGAAGGAGGAGTACTGATGGTAAACAACAGGAATATGAGTACACAGCTGGCGTCTGCAGTGCACACTTCTTCCTGGGTGGAGAGATTTGCCTTGACACTGAATCGAAACAGGCAAGAACCCAAGCAAGGTCTTTAATTCATCTCTATGGAAGCCAGCTAGAGTACATAACACAATGTTGATTTAGAGACAAAACAACTAAATTGTACTCTTTCAAATCTATTTCCTCTTGCTCTATAATACATTTTTCACATCTTTTCCAAGTTTATGCTTTAACAGAATATGATTGTACAATGCGTCACTACACTACATGACTAAAAGTATGTGGACACCTGCTCGTCGAACATCTCATTCCAAAATCATGGGCATTAATATGGAGTTGGTCCCCACTTCGCTGATACAACAGCCTCCACTCTTCTGGGAAGGCTTTCCACTAGATATTGGAACATTGCTGTGGGGACTTGCTTCCATTCAGCCACAAGAGCATTAGTGAGGTCGGCCACTGATGTTGGGCGATTAGGCCTTGCTCGCAGTCGGCGTTCCAATTCATCCCAAAGGTGTTCGATGGGGTTGAGGTCAGGGCTCTTTGTAGGCCAGTCAAGTTCTTCCACACCGATCTCAACATTTTTGTATGGACTATTTCTGTATGGACCTCGCCTTGTGCACGGGGACATTGTCGTGCTGAAACAGGAAAGGGCCTTCCCCAAACTGTTGCCACAAAGTTGGAAGCTCAGAATCATCTAGAAGGTCATTGTATGCTGTAGCGTTAAGATTTCCCTTCACTGGAACTAAGGGGCCATTATTCCTCCTCCACCAAACTTCACTGTTGGCACTATGCATTCAGGCAGGTAGCGTTCTCCTGGCATCAACCAAACCCTGATTCGCCCGTCGGACTTCCAGATGGCGAGCTTTACACCACTCCAGCCGACGCTTGGCATTGTGCATGGTGATCTTAGGCTTGTGTACGGCTGCTCGGTCATGGAAACCCATTTCTTGAAGCTCCCGTCGAACAGTTATTGTGCTGACCTTGCTTCCAGAGGCAGTTTGGAACTCGGTAGTGAGTGTTGCAACCGAGGACAGACGATGTTTAAGCGCTACGCGCTTCAGCACTCGGCGGTCCCGTTCTTTGAGCTTGTATGGCCTCCCACTTCGTGGCTGAGCCGTTGTTGCTCCTAGACGTTTCCACTTCACAATAACTGCACTTACAGTTGACCGGGGCAGCTCTAGCAGGACAGAAATGTGACAAACTGACTTGTTGGAAAGGTGACATCTTATGACGGTGCCACGTTGAAAGTCGCTGAGCTCTTCAGTAAGGCCATTCTCCTGCCAATGTTTGTCTATGGAGATTGCATGGCAGTGTGCTTGATTTTATACATCTGTCAGCAACGGGTGTGGTTAAAATAGCCGAATCCACTAATTTGAAGGTGTCCACATACTTTTGAAATATAGTGTATATTGATGATGACAAAAGTAATGTGTGTTTAAGCATTACGACAAGATACTATTCACTATGACTGTTTATGAGCAATCACAATTTTTTATGCAACACCGAAAAGGGAAGTAATTTAAAAATACAAAAAGCTGAGCAGAAGGCTGTTGTTCTAATAAAAAATAATCCAGTTGTCGGCAGGGGCGAACGCAAAGCAATTTAACGCTTCAGTAGTGGTTGCCTATTAATTTGTGTAGAAGGAGAGGGGGATGCTGGGAGCACAGATTTGAGGGACAACATGGCTGTAGTGCCTGTGTTATGTATCACTTCGGAAGCAAGCAAACAGCACAGACACAGTCGCTTTTTTTATTTTTATTATGGGGCCCCGTTTCCCACCACAATGTCAGCGGTTGCATGCCAGAGAGGAGGTATATTATGGTGAATTAATTAAGTAGTTCAGAGATAGGAGCCCATATGTGCGTATGTCCTTGGGGTGTAACATCAATAATGGTAGCCCCAAGGCAGGTTTATTAGAAGACGTACTTCTTCTCCTCTGCATTCATTTGAAAATCAGTGTTTTTAGTAATTAGGTACAAAATATCTGACCCTCCTCCCTCCCAAACAGAGCTAGCTACATATCTGGCAACGCAGGAAGGCATGGCCCCATCACTGGTTTCTCTGGAGCCCATCCAACAGCACTAAATCCAGTGGTATTTGGACGCGGACCAACGGCAATCCCAGGTGCCGCCCATGATGATGATGCACGCATGGCTGGGTTGCCTGTAGCTACGGGAGGCGGGGGGACCACTGCTCCAGGTTGTTTAGGGACAGGGCTCATAAGGAATCCTCCTGGTGGGGGTCTGTGACAGTAGCTGTGTTGGTACCGTAAGCCGGTTCCCCTGAGAGCACATGGTTTGGAAGATGGCCGTCCAACACTTCACCCACATCATTAAGCCTAACGCCCACACACCCCCTCAATCTGCCATGAAGCTCGTCACTGTCAAGGATCCCTTTGCACTTTGAGTAATACAGGGTTGGAATGTGGGATGTTGTGTATTATATTCATTTTATGGTTGCCCTTTGTTTTGCAGTCAGCTATTTACCTCGTATTTGCATAAAAATTATACGGTAGAATGATATGGTAATTACCTGCTAATCTCCCTCTGCTTTCTTGGTGATTCATTTGAAGCAGTGGTTACCAGTTGTGGTGCACTGAATTGCCAGGGAGTAGCCATTGTAACCACATAATAGATGAGTAAATATTAGATGAATAACTTGGGAAATAGGACTAAAATAAAGTGTAACCTATTTTACAATGAAAGAGCATAATCACATGTTGTGACTTTCCCCAAGCATAGTTAGTGGATTTGGTTGAACTTGGTTTCGACATTGTCATCCTGAAATGGACCATTGAAGCTAGCCAGGTGATACAGCATCAGCACCTGTGACCCAAGAGAAACAGCCAATGCACTGCACAGAGACAGTTCTGCCACTCTGTTAACTAACTATCCATCCAGCCTGTCTCATAGTTTTAGTGTGGTTTGTGTGATGAATTGTTTTCATTATCACAATGGCCATCATTACTTTCTACACATTATCATCAGGGGGACATTTCAGACAGTGCATTTCAGATGGTGAACTGATTTCATTGTTTCGGGGGGGGAAACTGCCCTATAGACATAATGTCTGTGTTTCCCTGCTATTAATTACTGGATCCCCAGCTAGTTAGCAGTACCACTTGTTTCTCCATGATGACAGAGGAATGGTAAAGGGTTGGAGAAAGGCTAGCCTCTGTAGCTGCAGGCCCTTGCACTAGCCAGCCACTGACTCTTTTTTATTAAATCCTTTTATGGATAGATAAATCTGATTTTATGCAAGAAAAGTCTCCTGGGTTTCAATTAACTGGAGGTCACGTTACTGATCTATCCCAAAAAAATATAAGGTAGAGAAAGAAGGAGAGAAAGAAAGAGAGGATCTTTTAATTAATACAGTCTAATTAAACATTTGTGAAATGCATTAACGGTGCAGTATTTTTTGATGATTGCACTTGCCTAATTGTAAGGGAACCCTTCTCTAAAAACGTGTTTTGTGGTTACTGGTTAAATCATGAGCGTTTAACAATGCAAAAGAGAACCGCTCATGTTTTAACAGTGCAGTTTGTCATAATATAGTTGATGTTTCAAAGAAAATGTATACTGGAATTTGATGTTTGAAAAACTGCTATGTCAAGGGATTCGTGATAGTAATGATTTAAAACTGTTAAATACTGTTAAAACCAGAGGCCAGACTCCTAAGAGAAACTTGAACGCAACTCAAACTTCAATCCCATCAGAAACCCATCTAGATAACAGCTTTCTAGCCTACTGTACGAGTAGAGATAGATTTGACTTTGAATAATAACACTCTATTTAATCATGGGCCACAAGGCATGACAGTTGGTACACCTGAGTTGTGTCACATAAAGAGTGTCAAGTACTGGAGGGGGGAATTCAAAACAGATTAAGGAGTGTTTGGTCAAAATGCACAGCATGAAATGTGGTTCCCCCACCATATTTGGTGCATACATTTCCCAGACAGACTCATTGTTATGCTTACCCACAGGGCAACTCTAATGTGAAGTTGATCTCAGGTTGAAGTCGCTCATACATTCTTCCCCATTATGACATTTATCTTATTCAATTCCCCAATGCGCTGCAGTAGCTTCACTGCATTACCCTTCAATTCTGGATGAATACAATAATTCAGTGCAATTGAGCACAGACTATATGGTCACTGTGCTAGAACACTCTGGGGGAGCAGATATTCTTGGTATAGTCTTATGTGAACCAAGACACTGAGCTAACATAGCCTTGGAGGTAGGCACTACTGCAGCAGCGCACGCACACACACACACACACACACACACACACACACACAGTGGTGATTAATTGGGCAGGTGGAGTGGTGTGAGCAATGTTGATTTCATTACCTTTCATTACCCTCTCCCCGCCCCTCAGTTAGAGAGATAGTTGACTGAGGGAGGGGGGGATGCAGGAAGGCTGGAGGGATGAGAGGAGGGAGGGGGGATGCAGGAGGACGACCTTGGCTGCACCTCACTTTCCGAGTGCGACAATGTGACCCCCCTGCTTATCGAGGCAGCGATCAGTCGCTAATCTTTCACACCGCTTCCTAATCTCTCTCTCTCTCTCTCTCTCCTCCTCACCCCATCCCTCCCCTCCCTCTCTCTCCCTCTCTCTCTCTCTCTCTCTCTCTCTCTCTCTGTGTGGTGCCCTTCCCAAACGCTTCCCTCCCTCTCTCTATCCCTCCCCCCTGTCCCCCTCCTCCTTTTAAGGTTGTCATCTCTGGCTCCAAGGTGCTCTAAGTAGCGACGCAAGGCGAAGGCTAGCCGGGGCGAGCGAGCTCCACACACACACTAATTAGATCAGCCCTCTCTCTCTCTTCAATGGCATAATCATGTGCATCTGGGCCTCGCAATTACTTAATATGATATATTAACATATTCCTGGCAGGAGCGACAGGAGGAGGGCGCTGGTAGGAGACAAATTATCCAAATTAATTTCTAATTTAAAATCCTAGGCCTTTTATTATAAGCTGTGGGCGCCGCTCGCTAGCAGAGGAGAAGGAGGGAGAAAGAAAGAAAGAAAGAAAGAAAGAAAGAAAGAAAGAAAGAAAGAAAGAAAGAAAGAAAGAAAGAAAGAAAGAAAGAAAGAAAGAAAGAAAGAAAGAAAGAAAGAAAGAAAGAAAGAAAGAAAGAAAGAAAGAAAGAAAGAAATAGGCAGAGGAGAAAGAAGTCAAGGATATTCAGGCTGGTTCCTGCCCACTAACCAAATGAATAAACAATGGGATAAAGACCCAGGAAGGAATTAACTGTACATGGCTGCATGGATGAATAGAATGGGGCTTCATTGGGGCATGTGGATGTTGAAGAAGAAAAGAGAAATGACACACTCCCAAGTCCGAGGCATATTTCTTCCTCATTTGCCCTAATTAGGTTTGTAAAAGTGTACAGGCAGGGTTTGGTTGAGAGGGAGAGGGCTCCCGAGTGCATCTCAGTGCTAGAGGCGTCACTACAGACCGTGGTTCGATTCCAGGCTGTATCACAACCGGCCGTGATTGGGAGTCCATAGGGCGGCGCACAATTGGCCCAGCGTCGTCCGGGTTAGGGTTTGGCCGGGGTAGGCCGTAAATAATAATTTGTTCTTAACTGACTTGCCTAGTTAAATAAAGTTTTTTTAAAGAGCCGTGACTATAGGTCAAGCCGAGAGATGTTACTTATTGGCCTATTCCCTAAGGAGCCAATAGGTCTGTAGAGGGCATCCACCAAGAGTTGGCATCATGGAATGTAGGGCAATTATGGGCTTGTTGGACAGTGCTACAGTGCATACTCAGACTGTAACATCTTTAATATGTGACTGCAGTGGTCTTATTACTGTGCAATTATTCTGTAACAAGTATTGTAATTATGCGTTACTCAAACCTTAACCTTTGTTCAATATTAAGATAATATAAGATAAACCTATCATGACATGAAACCCAACAGCATTTATTTTACAGCTTTACAAACATGTACAATGTGGATCATGAAATAAATGGGAAATCCTATGTAGAGAGTGGCATTAATGATTGATTTTTCAATTCAACAAAGCATGCAATTGGATGTAGGCTCCTGCTGATTCTGAGGGTCCAGCATGAAGGGTTAAGGGAATTAATCTCAATGTAAACGTTTCCTCTCTTAAACAGTCTTTTAACACAAATATTTTTGCCACCCATTTTATCTGCTTTAATCTTAACCACTAAGAGATAATCAGGTAAATATCTAATTATCTTTGTGATTGATGAGCAATTTACAGATATTTAGTGTTGAAAATTCAATACTTTTATCACAACATCAAAATTCATATTTATGAGAACATTGATTCAGATGTGGTATCACTCATAACACTTAAGTTTTGGTGCCTTGCCTGGTTCTTCCATCATTCAAAACTGTGCATAAGTTTAACTCATACACAACCACCTTACCCAACCCCAATATATACAGTCTGAGCTTTTAATAACCTATTTAACAACACAGCGGTGTCACCATGGCCCACGGCTCAGCTTAGGCTTAGCATGATTCAATAATAGCATAGCATCTCCTAGCATGGATAAGCACACATCCAAATGAACAGCCTCTCCCCACAACTCACTGTACTAGGCTATACTTTATATATGGACACACAGACTCCATTTTGGTTCACTTATTGGTTGTTTTTAATGGCTATTCAGTGGCATGGCTGCTCATTGCCGGCCTACAGTATGCAGGCTGTGGGAGAGAGGCAGCTAGGCTAGGCTGTGGTAATTAACAACAGAGGATGTGGCGTGGATGTGGCGTGCTCATTAGCGTGCCTATATACCCGGAGGTGCTGAGCACGGACAGCTAATGAGATCCATATTGTAACGAAGGGGACTGTGACCGCCCGGGGTTCTCTTCTCACTGCACAAATTGGGGTGTGCATCGAATGGTAAGGGGCGCTTGGAGAAATGTTAACCGCGCTGTGAACTAGGAGTAGAAGGGTAGTTGTCTGGTGTGTGTGTGTGTATGCCACAAGGAGTTCACAATTATTTTGTTAATACATCCCTAAAAGTTAATCTAAGCTAACAAGTGGAATTGTTTTAAGATGGTCATACCATGGATCATTTTGCTATTTGATTTTGATTTGTAGGACCCCTGTAGGTATACAAAAATTATATAAAACAATTATTTGATAAAATATTTTATTTGACCTTTACTGCACATAGAAACGTATTGAAAAACACATTCATAAATGGCAAAACAAACAATAAAAAGATGAATCATAAGGAATAAGGTTTTGAAGTGTCTGTCCTATATCTAGGAGATGTAAGAAAGCTCACAAGAAAAAAAGATTTGACACATATTTAACCCCTTTTTTTTGTTGGCACAAAACTGGTTCCATACTTCCATTCATTTTTCAAGCCAGTACCGGGTTACCTTCAGACGAGTCCCGTGACACTTGTGAGTGATGTAGAGAAAAACAGAGAACACTATCATGTTCTTGGGAGTCTACCCTTTCCATAATGGGGCCATATTAGTTTGTAGCCCAAACCATTCGGACGCTACACACAGAAGTTGGCATATCGGCGGTACCGACTTCAGACGAGTCCCGTGGGGGTTGTAGAGCAAAACGGAGAACACCATCGTGTTTGTGAGGGTCTCATCTTTCCATAGAGTGCTCATATTAGTTTGTAGCCATTCGGACTCTACAGACATTTTCGTGAGAAGACCGATTTTTGGGATGTCTCCTGGCGGGCGCGTCAATCGGTTTTTAAAAAGTATATGATTTATATTGTATCATGTTAACATACTGTGTGCAATGTGTGTGATCTGTAGTGATGTCTGTCATTTCATTGGCCTCTATATAAACAACCTTGCCCACTTGGGGAGACATCCTTTGGAAGGTTTGTTTTTCATATATTTACCTATATTTTTCTGCATAATTGTATGACAAGGTGAACAATAAACATTTTACTACACCTAACTATGAATGTCAAAGTCAATTTAGTGAAGCCACAAAGTAGGGAGTGATAGCCTGCCAAAAACAGTAGAAATTCAAGCCAAGTGGGTAACCTGGAGTATCTCTCAGTCTGTTTCTGGCAAGAATAGAAGGAGACTGTCCGCTTATCATCTCTGAGGTCACAGAGAAGCTGGATGCGGTGATAATTACTATGGTGGGCAAAAAAATAGTGAGATTTGGTGTGTGTGTGTGTGTTTGTGTGTGTGTGTGTGTGCATGTGTGTTTGAGAGAGAGAGAGAGAGAGAGAATGAGAGAGAGAGAGAGAGAGAGAGAGAGAGAGAGAGAGAGAGAGAGAGTGAGAGAGAGAGAGTGCTAGGGGACAGGCACAGAGGCACAGTGACAAAGCATATTGGCACTAAAAGGACAGACCATAGCCCTGACGCTGAGGTGCACCATATTAAAATAGCAGATGAATCCCTTCCACATCCACTAACAGACACACTTGATGCTACTAGCCACACTGGACTGATGTTTGCAGCTTTATTTACTCAGTTACTCAGTGTACCATGCATGTTCTGCTGGAGATAATATGAAGAAAGAAAAGTATATGAAGGGAGAAAATGAGAGATGAAGATGGAAAGGCACAGATATGAGAATAGGGAGTAACAGACAGACCAGAGAGGAGAGAAAAACTGAGAGAAAATGAGAGAGGGATGGCAATAGAAAGATTGATAGAGAGAGAGAGAGAGAGAGAGAGAGAGAGAGAGAGAGAGAGAGAGAGAGAGAGAGAGAGAGAGAGAGAGAGAGAGAGAGAGAGAGAGAGAGAGAGAGAGAAAAAAACCCAAGAGAGGGATATAGTAGGGAAGCTCAGCCAGTGACACAGGTAATATCATATTCATCACAGGCCTGGCACATATCTCATGATGGCTGGGAGAGTTTCCCCCGGGGGCTTGGGGAGAGGACAGGGTGGGGGAGAAAGGAGTGGAGAATAGTGGGAGACCTGTCACGCAGAGCCACACAGGTATATTGTGAGAATGATTTAATGCGATAATAACCTCCACTTCACCGGATAGATAATGTTTCATTGTGGCGCCTGATGGTTAATGAATGATACATTAGTAAACACTACTAAAACGTTATTAGAGACAGAGACAGGGAGGATGGAGTCTGCGGGAAGCTAACGAACAGGAGGGGCGAGGGTGGAAAAGATGAGTATGTGAATGTGTCCTTGCCCCCTTCTCCTCGACACCCCCAATTATTTTTCCTGCTCAGCAGTTGTGAATAAAATATGAAAAAAGTGGAGGACCTGAGGAGGTGGCGGTGATCCACCAGATCAAATGATATGTGTACAGCAAGGGCCCACATATTTACAAATTACATACAAAGTGACTTTATATGAGGTGGGAGTCTGGAAGATTTCCTTTCCGGAAATCCTAGGTGAACAGTGGCAAGTACTCACTAAACAAATATGCACTGTCACAGCCAAAACCAAGTAGCTTAAGCTGGCCTGATGTATCAGATGCTGTCATACTTTGAAGTGTTGGGGACAATATGAAAACAATATACAGAAATACAACTGAAGTCATTAAAATAGTCATAGTTTTATTTATATATAGACTGATGTTTCAAAATGCTATTGTTTTATATTGAAGTTGTCAACTCCACTGTATTTTTATCACTGTATTCATCATCATTATGGTGATGCAATTGACCCTGTGCTGGGCACTCATCCAGCTCGAAGGACTATGAAAAAGACCGTCACCTCACACATTTTATTGCCAGGCTCAGAACACACAATCTCTAAGCACCTGAATTCGGTAGGCTATGTCACTAAACATGACAACTTTTCAACGGTAGGCTGGATAATGTGAAAGTGCACGCAAGGTCAAGCCTGAATTAAAAATGTCTCTCTTGTTTCCTCTCTATTTCTCTCTCTCTGATTCATTCTCTCTCTCTCTCTCACTCTCTCTCTCTCTCTCTCTCTCTCTCTCTCTCTCTCTCTCTCTCAGACACACACACACACGTGCGCGCGCACACACCCTGGCAAGCAACAAGGTCAACAAAGGCAAGGTTTACTGTCAGCAAGGGTAACACTAAAGTAATGTACAGCAACAATGCTGCTAAATAGCACCACAGCAGTCAGAGGGGACGGAGCTAGAGGAAGTGCTAACTCACCTATTTCTAACTGAGGAGGTGTTATTGGCAAAGATAGAGGGACAGGCAAGGACGTCCAAACAGGCCAGACCTATCTTTGAATCAGTCAGGGACATTAGAAACAACAAGGACAGAGCAGAGGTAATTTGCATTAGAGCACTTCCCAAATAACTAACTATTTAGCAGGAAAGTTGTTGGTTCATACTCAGACATAAAGGAAGTTTTTGATTGCACCTCTGTCCCACATGTGTAACACAATAACAGAAATACTATTTCTTTAAAAATGATTAGTTAAATTCAATAGTTACCAACAATATAATGTTTTGTACACACTTAACGTTACAATGTGACACCTGATTATAGCGCCAGCCACTTAGGAGTCAAATTAAGTTCATGGGGAAATTAGCATGTTAGCCACGCAGGACTGCATTCCTTCATTTATATGACTCTTTTTATGGCCCAGTCAAATCCGACTAGCTAATCAAGCCATATTACAATAGTTCTCTATGGCTTGTATTTGATTGGCTTCAATTTACATAATGGAGCAACGCGGAAATGTGTCCCCCTCCACCCATTTCCATTCCTTTTCTCAGGAGATTAGATTAGTTTATGGATTTGAAACATGTGCATGCGGTTGATTTTATTTATTTATTTATTGGTCTAATGCACTCGGCAACAAGCGAGTCGGTCTATGCCAATTATGAGCTGAAAATGCACCTGGCCAGGACAATGCATAGTGTCAGAATCCAATTTGTGTTGGGGAATGAGAAAACGATTTATCTCTCGCCACGACGTCTCTGAACGCTACACACACCAATAAAAAAAGGTGTCTGTGGCAGCCACTGTGGTTCCCCATATCATAACGGGGAAAACAAAATAAATTATTTCTTAAAGAAAAATACTTACAACATGCAAATAGCAAGTGTTGAGAATTGCGGATAGATAATTGTGTACCTTTAGTTTTCATGCATATTTGTGTCAGCCAAATGTAAAAAAATATATATATATAATAAAGTATGTTTTTATTATTATTATTTGAGATTCCAATTGGCTATGGATGAGTAATTTCACTATGTTGCCGTGGCGATATAAAAAGCTGGTGCTGTGGTCTTCTTCTATGCTGTGAAGAGAGATACGGTAGCTGGGATCAAAAGGACATTATGTCCTTAATGGCAAGTTCCCTCTATTTGGTATTTGGTCTCTATCAATGTGCTGAGAGTCTGTCATTTGGTGGCAGAATGAGCCGGGCTAAAGAGATAATATTTCAATAACATACTGGCCTGATCATAAAGTAACTCAATGGAAATGTGTAACAGCCCGAGGCACCCCAGCAGGACAGTCAGCAGTCAAATGATTTCACATTCCCTTTTCTCCTTGGCTGCCTGCATGCACACGCTGCCATTTCCCAAAGAGCACCGATGACAGACACACACACATATTTAAACAATACACTCTCACACATTAACCTACATGGAAATGTATACAAACTGTACAGTTTTTTTATATAGTATCTAGGAGAGGAAGATTACTTTTCATGGTTAGAACAGTAAGAAATATGAAAATAAGGCAAAATATGTAATTGTCTGGAACCCCCAGGTGACAGTGAATAAGATGTATTGACAGTACTGAGGGCCAATGCATTCAGATCAGTTCAGGACACCTCAGTCAAAGATAATATAGTGCTCTCTAAGGGATGCCTATCCACCAACACACCATAAATTACCTTACCCTCTCAATTCAATTCAATTCAGTAGACTTTATTGACATGGCAAGTTAAATTACTTACATTGTCAAAGTATACATATAACAACAAAATGGTGGGACCAACAGCAATAAGGCATCAATAATAATGGTAGTAGTAGTAGTGGAAATGTGATTACCTTACCCTCTCTCTCCCTTTCATCCCCATCAAGGGGAAACCCTTAGTTCGGATACAATATATAATCAAGTTGCTTCTCCTGATAAGCAAAACAGGTCAGCAATAACTGAAGCACAGAGACAGGCATCAATGGAATGAACAAGTTAATGAGGCTGGAGATCCAGTCAGTGGAGGCCGGGTGTTTGAAGCATCCATCCTTCCAGATGTCACACCCACCACTCTAACAGGGATAGCTACACCTCTCATGTAGCTAGCTCCTTTCCTTTGGTCTTTCCCTTCTTTTTATGAACCAGCCTGAAAGTCAAGGCGTTGGGGATATTAAAACAGGGGAAAGTAGAAGATCAAAATTGCACTCTGGTGTTGGTAGCGGAGCTGTGGGCGCCAAGCCTCTGATGCCACGTGAAGGAGCCATGCCGCAAGGGTATCTGTGAGCCTCGTCCAGGTATAGCTAGCTAGCTCCCCCGTTTTTTAATGACGCCATTTGCCTAATGTCTACCTGTGGTTGTCAATCAGACATTATCCCAACTTATTTTCTCTCCCCCAAACTAGACCAAAGCCCTTGCCTGAAACATCGCTGTGCCTCCTGTTTACCTCTTTCCACCCCATTAATTGGGCGGGAGACACCACTTTAATATGAGACCAGGAACAGGAAGAAACAACAACAAAAACATGAGTGGAGATGATGGGCATGTCTTTTCATCCTTAACCCCCATTGCCGTTCTGCTGATCTGGACAGTTCCAGGGGGAGAAAGAGGAACTCCTTTAACCCTCTTGTACTCCTACCTCTCTTCTCTCTCTCGCTCTCTCTCTACCTCTCTATCTCTCTTGCTCTACCTCTAGCTCTCTCTCCCTCTACCTCTCTCTCTCTCTACCTCTCTCTCTCTCTCTCTCTCACTCTCTCTCTCTCTCTCTCTCTCTCTCTCTCTCTCTCTCTCTCTCTCTCTCTCTCTCTCTCTCTCTCTCTCTCTCTCTCTCTCTCTCTCTCTCTACCTCTATCTCTCTCTCCCTCTATCTCTCTTGCTCTACCTCTATCTCTCTTTCCCTCTACCTCTCTCTCGCTCTCTCTACCTCTCTTTCTCTCTACCTCTCTATCTCTCTCGCTGTCTCAAAGGTGACTAACCAGACACGTCCTTTGTTACTTTTTTACCTGACGCAATTCTGAAACACTGCACAGACTAGCCTTTTTTTTTGTTGTTTAAAGGAGATGATAATTACACATTGTGAGCTGTGTCACCATGTCTGTCTGTCTGTCTGTCTGTCTGTCTGTCTGTCTGAGTTTAGGAGTGCAGGCAGGTGCGAGGCACTCAGACAGACACATGTCCAGATATTGCCATGTTAGCAGTTTTCTTTGTCTTTTGTTTGTCTGGGCCATGTCATTGTTTATGTCAATCCAACATTTTAGCTGAGAAGCCTTTTTGTACCATTAACTGCCTCGTGCTGTAACAACACAGTCGGCCTGTATATCAAGACATATGGAACCAGCCTTGGTAATTATGACTATGTAGATGTCTAGTGGTAATTTGATTGACAGGGGTGGAGTGGTTTCCTTGAGCTGTTTCAGGCTTTGGCATTAATCCTCTTTCCATGATAAAGAGCCCAAGTGTTATAGAGAGAGGAATGCCAGGTGGGCCTGCTCACCTCAAACCAGGTGTGTGTGTGTGTGTGTGTGTGTGTGTGTGTGTGTGTGTGTGTGTGTGTGTGTGTGTGTGTGTGTGTGTGTGTGTGTGTGTGTGTGTGTGTGTGTGTGTGTGTGTGTGTGTGTGTGCGTGCGTGTATGTTCTTGTGTGTGGCTAAGGAAAACAATCACCAGCATACCTGATTATTAGGAGAGGAGGGCATCATGCACCAGACCCTGATCTCTGGGGAGACTAAGTCAGACCCTCTCCCACCCCCAATACCTCCCCCCCCCCCCCCACCACACACACACACACACACACACACACACACCCTCGTCTCCACCACGTGTATCCCAACAGAGGCTTTATGACAGGCTGCGGCGACATGGAGCCCACCGGATGAATTGTTTCATGGCCCCGGGCAGTCCAGGGGAAAGAGGAGCCGTAAATAGGATTTAAGTTTAAATGGAGTAATACGGCCCTGGAAAAGAGGGCCCCGAGTGGTGAAAACCCAGAGGTAAGAGGGAGGTGAGAAGTTCGCCCGGAGAGCAACCACATTCAGCAATTTGGCCTAACAGGAGAGAAAAAATGGGGCCTTGAAATAAAGTTGAAAGTCAATGGGCATGTTTTTTCGGACAATGGAGAAGTGGTCCTCTGTAGCTCAGCTGGTAGAGCACGGCGCTTGTAACGCCAAGGTAGTGGGTTCGATCCCCGGGACCACCCATACACAAAAAAAAATAATGTATGCACGCATGACTGTAAGTCGCTTTGGATAAAAGCGTCTGCTAAATGGCATATTATATTATTATTATATTATTAAGACTGCTCCAAACTCAATGGTCACATTTTTGGGACACAGAAACGGATATATATACAGTGGGGAGAACAAGTATTTGATACACTGCCGATTTTGCAGGTTTTCCTACTTACAAAGCATGTAGAGGTCTGTAATTTTTATCATAGGTACACTTCAACTGTGAGAGACGGAATCTAAAACAAAAATCCAGAAAATCACATTGTATGATTTTTAAGTGATTAATTTGCATTTTATTGCAAGACATAAGTATTTGATCACCTACCAACCAGTAA
This sequence comes from Coregonus lavaretus, assembly GCF_964263955.1. Taxonomy (NCBI): domain Eukaryota; kingdom Metazoa; phylum Chordata; class Actinopteri; order Salmoniformes; family Salmonidae; genus Coregonus; species Coregonus lavaretus. The sequence continues at coordinate 9,416,087 of NC_139989.1, forward strand.
GAATTCCGGCTCTCACAGACCTGTTAGTTTTTCTTTAAGAAGCCCTCCTGTTCTCCACTCATTACCTGTATAAAAGACACCTGTCCACACACTCAATCAAACAGACTCCAACCTCTCCACAATGGCCAAGACCAGAGAGCTGTGTAAGGACATCAGGGATACAATTGTAGACCTGCACAAGGCTGGGATGGGCTACAGGACAATAGGCAAGCTGCTTGGTGAGAAGGCAACAACTGTTGACGCAATTATTAGAAAATGGAAGAAGTTCAAGATGACGGTCAATCACCCTCGGTCTGGGGCTCCATGCAAGATCTCACCTCGTGGGGCATCAATGATCATGAGGAAGGTGAGGGATCAGCCCAGAACTACACGGCAGGGCCTGGTCAATGACCTGAAGATAGCTGGGACCACAGTCTCAAAGAAAACCATTAGTAACACACTACGCCGTCATGGATTAAAATCCTGCAACGCACGCAAGGTCCCCCTGCTCAAGCCAGCGCATGTCCAGGCCCGTCTGAAGTTTGCCAATGACCATCTGGATGATCCAGAGGAGGAATGGGAGAAGGTCATGTGGTCTGATGAGACAAAAATAGAGCTTTTTGGTCTAAACTCCACTCGCCGTGTTTGGAGGAAGAAGAAGGATGATTACAACCCCAAGAACACCATCCCAACTGTGAAGCATGGAGGTGGAAACATCATTCTTTGGGGATGCTTTTCTGCAAAGGGGACAGGACGACTGCACCATATTGAGGGGAGGATGGATGGGGCCATGTATCGCGAGATCTTGGCCAACAACCTCCTTCCCTCAGTAAGAGCATTGAAGATGGGTCGTGGCTGGGTCTTCCAGCGTGACAACGACCCGAAACACACAGCCAGGGCAACTAAGGAGTGGCTCCGTAAGAAGCATCTCAAGGTCCTGGAGTGGCCTAGCCAGTAGCCAGTCTCCAGACCTGAACCCAATAGAAAATCTTTGGAGGGAGCTGAAAGTCCGTATTGCCCAGCGACAGCCCCGAACAGCATACAGGGACTAAGTGACAAATTACATATGCACAGGGAAGATTAGTAAGCACCAATAACATGTACATTTATAGCACTTTTATACAAGGATTACAAGCATATCATAATGTATTATATTAAAACATAGTGCCACTTTGTTATGGTTGCACTTTCAATTATTATGTGCTTTAATCCACATTCTTGGTTCTCAATATTCCAGTGTGTGGAATTTTTTCTGTCGTGGGAAGAACAAACCACAGATGACCCATTTCATAAATTGTGAGACAGATCTATTCCTCCCACATGGTTCCTCCCGTAAATCTACAACTAATTACAAGAAAATTATTTGATGTATCAGAAAATAATGACCAGAAAATAACATTGTCCTGGTCTGATTTTCTTCACACAATCAAGCCTCTTCAGTGAACTTTGCAGGTGCAAACATTATATACGTTCATATCAACACTCTAGTCCTTCTTTCTGAGCTTGTATAAACAGAAGTGCTCAGTGAGTTTCACTCAGCGAACATAAGTACCATTAGGGTAGTCCCCAAACAACGCTAGCCTCGGATCAACTTCACAGTAAATTAGCCACAATTAGCTCAGCGGCAGACGTCAACGTGACCGTCCTGATGTCATTAAAGACCCACACATTCATAACTTACAGTCTACTGGATAATTTCTCAAATCAATGATCTTGGTAAGTAATTGTAAAAAGGCCCCGGTTGCCAGATCAGCTGGATGTGGCCAATTAAAGGGAAGTGGGGGGACAGCCTTGATTAGCGCTTTGCTCGGGGGCAATGGTGTTTTATTACGCAGCGCTAGCTGCTGCTACTCCACGGCGCTCAGGTTAAACGTTTTTCATTCATGGACCTCCCCCTTTTAGCTGAGGGGCGAGGCTGTGGGGGAGGGCAGGGATTTAGTTTGTACACAAATGATGACGACACGTTGTCGACAATAGAGCCTTTTGGTAGAGAGGAGGGCTCAGTGTGGAATAAAAAACAATGACGCTCATTCAGAAGAGTCTCTTCCCCTAAAGCGTTTCAATTCTGGCAAATACTTTTCAATATTGTACCGTCAAACTCTCTCATACTTTAGCTTGAAACCACTATACTTATTTGTATTTATTTTCCTACAGGTATGACCCAGGACTTAGTTGTATGTTGTACAACTGTATCTGGATATCAAACGTTTTTTGTCTTTTCTCATTTCAGCTGCTGCCCACTGGCCATTGAAATGAGAGGGGAACCAATATCAGTTCAGTGTTTTCACTGAGTATCGTGAAACACATTGCCACTTTGGGAGAGCAAAGAGCTCTGGTGTACTAGAGGTGATAATGTACAAGAAAGGTGCGTACCTTGACAACAGTCATTACAGCACAGAGAGGACTGGACACAATACAGACCCTTGCAATCTGAATGCGTGGGTTAACACTCATCCAGACAGTCCTCTGTCACGCAGTGGTATTGGGATTCAAACGTTCACTGGGGCGCAGATGCTCACCCTCTCCCTCGCAGGTTGCCACCTAGCCCCAATGCCACCCTGCCCAATGCCAGGTAGCACCCCATGCGCCCCTCACGCCCCAGCCTCATCAGTCAGTCCACACCTCCATGAAATTAAGCATAAAACATTCATGGAGGGAGATTAGCTCTTAAAACCCAGCTAATGTAGCATGAAATGCAGAGGCCTTGCTCTAGCGATCAGAGAACTCTGAGAACTGACCTATTTTACACAGTGCTCAATCTCTTTCCTCTAGGTTTCTATTTCCACCACCACCACCACCACCTCCCAACATCTGGCTAGAGAGAACATTATTTGATAATTGGTTTGGGCTTTTATTATTCTAACAGTGGAAGCCGTATAGAAGCAGAGAGAGAGAGGGGAAGAGTCTGGTACTAGAGCGATCAGCGGGTCCCAGAGGGATAGGAGTGTGGGGACAGGAGAGAGATGGAGGGAGAGAGAGAGAGAGAGAGAGAGAGAGAGAGAGAGAGAGAGAGAGAGAGAGAGAGAGAGAGAGAGAGAGAGAGAGAGAGAGAGAGAGAGAGAGAGAGAGAGAGAAAGACAGAGAGAAAAAGACAGAAAGGCAGATAGAGAGAGAGGAGAGAAGAGAGAGAGACAGACAGAGAGAGATGAGAGAAGACAAAGAGAAGAGTATAAAGGATAATAACCAGACGTCTTATAACTTGGTTTTTGATAAGGCATCGCTTTTGATAAGGAAAACCAATCTTATTGTTTTATTGTTACAATACAAACTCTGTCTTCATCGTCTTCATCCTTAATTCCATCATTGGTTATGACACTAAATGCCATAAAATGATAGAATTGGAGTCAAAATGGTCAAGGAGCATTGATTTTGATATTTTCATTTGTCTATATGTTTAACATTGTTGCTTATTGGAGTTGCGGGAGCCGTGTAAAAGTGAACTGAAAAAAGAGAGAAAGCAGGGATCCGGGCTGGCGTCGGATGTTTCTGTTTACCCCCTCTACCCCCCCCCATACACAACCCCACTTCCACACACACACACACACACACTCACATGCGCACACACACACTCACCAGACAACACAGGGCTCTGTCTCCGATCACAGCGGAGCACTGGGTCCCCGGCATGGTGAGACCAAACGATTTGAGGCATATGTCAAGTTCTTGTGGATTCAAAACAAAACTCTGTCAGGACGGCGAGCTAGACAGTGTGCATACAGTACAGCGGGACCCTCAAGTCCAAGACCAAACCCATCCCTTCCAATCGGTCCCCACAGACTTGTGTTCCCTTGTGAAAGGGCTGCAGTGGATTTGCCTGGGAGCCATAGAGAGCTAGAGAGGGCCATGGCATCCAAGAGACTGAGTCCATTCACATTACCCGCTGTGGGAGATGGCGGCAACGGGAGGGAGGGAGGGATGGAGGGAGACCTTCTCTTCTCTCTGGAGTTAAGCTGGAGAGATGCACGCAGTGCACAGACTGAGAGAGAGGCCTGGAGTATTAGGCATATGGCCACAGTGGAGGATGGATCGCACACATACACACGCTTGTATTGTATTTTCATATACAGTCTATGCACACACAAACACAAAAATATTCACACAAACTCATGACCTGAACATTATCATGCAATGTCCTCCTAGTAAAATGAGACTTACATCTGCCAAATGAGGAATTTTAATGCTGATTTCTACAGGAAATGATAGTAGAATCACAGCGCGACAATTTCTCTCCATCTCCACTAATGTCGAGTGTTTATTTGTGTCTAATCTAATTTTATATTTTGATGTGAGTTTCTCTTCTCTAAAAAATACATCGATTATTTTCATTTTGTCTTCCATAAAACCCAGTGATATAGTCACAGGTCCCCAGAGACTCAAATCCAGCCAGTGTTGTTACCGATCGGTGCTTTAAAGTATGAACTAAAAGGAAACAACTATGTCAAGATAAACTAATATAAATAATGAGTAACTATAAAGGAAGGATTAAGCAATGTTTTATTTGATTTATTTAACCTTTATTTAACCAGGTAAGCCAGTTGAGAACAAGTTATCATATGTACTAATGATATGCTCACGGTGTGGTTGAATTCAAGTGACAGCCTGTTTAATTTATCCTCCGATAAAGGGTTGCATTAAATAATATATAATTGCAACATTATAATAGTCTTGAATGTCTAAGTCAATTACAAACAAAAGTGGTGTAAAGGATTTCTCATTGGAAGTACGATGCCATGTCTAATAAGTTTCCCCATTATTAAGCGTCAGATACATTTCCAGCCTGTCTTTGTGAAAAACAAAATAGTCAAATAAGGCTTTTTGTAGTTTGCTCCAGGGCAGTGTTACACTCTGGGGTTTGTCATGTAACGTAGCTTGCTAACCTCAATAATCATAATCCAATATTGCAAATATGAGGTTCTGTGTACTAAGCCAGGGATATTAGCCTACATTATTTCCCATATGTATAAATAAATGTCTGTGTTTGTTTGTCTGTTATCTCGCATGCAATGCTATGGACAGATTACACCTACCTCTGCTTTATCAAAAAGGGAGTAAAGTGTATATACTGCGTAAAGAAAATAAATAAGAATATGGTCTTCCTCAAAATACTAATAATATGTTACCCTAAGAATAGGGGTTAAGCATCGTACACAATATTGTTCTATTATAACCATCCGATGGTGCAGTAGTTGACTAGATGAAATAAACTTCATTTGCAAAACAAGTTTGCAGTCTGTTGTTTTCCCCAAACCATTGATAGATGGTTATTGGATGAACTCCTATGGGGGAACATCTAATGTTCAAAAACACAGACCACTATAATTCATGAGTCTAGTCAAGGACAAAGATGAATTTCATCATCTCTCACAGCATGTACCATCAATTCAAAATGGCCTCTTTAAATTCAGTCCAAGGGAATGACAAGACCCAACCTTTATTAAATTATCTGCAAAGTTCAACACTGTCCAATGTCAGTGCACTACTGTGTTGCATGCACACACAAACACACACAACCCCCCTTTTGGTCTTGACTTTCTAAACAGGCCAGGCTAATGACGTCCCTCCCCAGTATCCAGTGTGTAAACATGCCCTGATGGATGGCGGTTGGGATGCAGACCAGGAGAAACACAGTGGTTGTGTTGTTGTGGCACTGGCTACACAATGGAGAGGACTTGGGTCTGCTAATGGCTCCATGGCAAGTAACGATGATAAACACTTTATTTTGCTCTACCAATGAGTGCACATTACTTAATGATGTTCGATGGCGGTCGTGAGTGGTAAAGACAACAAATATATTATACCAATGCATCTTAAATGGGCATCCCTAAGGAAACCCATCTGAATTGTAAATTTTGTGGCCGACTACATTTTTCATATGCAAAAGCCATGCGGCGAGGCGAATTCCAAACAACTGTGTACTTAATGTGCAATGTTTTACATTTTAACATCTTTATGCTCTCCACTTTGTATTTATTTATATCAAATGTGCAGCACTTAATGTTGTCAGGTATGGACGGAGACCAGATTGACATAGTCTTGCTTCATCACCACTTCAGGTTTCCATATCAAATAGGAGTCTTGTCAACACACCAGCTTTCCATTTTGATTAGATTTCAAAGAAAGGGTCCATTGAATGTTCTGTGCCGTTTTGATATGATATACTCTTTGGATTTGAGAGTAAAGTCTACCATTCAGATGGAGCCACAATGGCCCTTTCTCTGTGCAGGGCCAGTAATTAGAATAAACCATAGATCTCCCTCAGACTCCTTATGAAAGAATGGCTGGCAGCAGGTCCTCAGTCTGTTATTTTGGACCACGTCCGCCCGCCTTTGAGAGGCACACATTGCAGTGGACGGTAGCTCAGTGACTAAAGGGTCCTGGGACTGCCAAAGGATCTTGGGATGGAGAGCTGCTGGCAGCTGGATGGGGTATTGAGGCAGGTAGTTAGAGGAATGGTGGGAGGGAGGGTCGACCGAAAAACAAGCACATTCAAACTGGAACATGATCTGATAACCCTGGAAATGACTGAGGCTCAATGACATCGCTGCCAATGGGCTTTCAGCACCTGACATTTAAGTGGCAGGTTGGTGGGCTCCCCAGGGACTGAGGGGGAACGGGGCAGGAGGCAGGACACACACATTCCTGTGGACGAGAGGGGGTGAAACAGCATCATTAGCCCCATAAGGCCCAATACGATTGGGCTCAGTCACAGCCCAAGACAGAGCACCTTCGTTCTATGTTTATTATTTACAGAAGCTTTTGGGATGTGTACTCGCCCCAGATGATCAAACGTTAAGCAATCAAACACCTCTTTCAGAGCGCCAGCTTTCTGCTAGACTAGACTGTAGCTTTATCGTACGTGTATCTCCCAAAATAAAATAAAAAAATCAAAGTTCACTTTTATCTCTCCCATGGCAACAAGAATCTACACAATGTCATCTATCGTCATCCAGGCAGCTTTATCCACCTGGAAGAAGGTTAAATAGCTCACTATGTCTCCCCGCTCAAACAGGAGGCTGAGTGAAAGATTTGCAGGATTTCTATTTCTCTGGCTAACAACTGGAACCAGGAGGGTGTCTCAGTGTTTCTCTGAAGGCGCCTGATGGGGTGTTTTAAGGACATTAGACACACGCTGGGTTGTCACTGTTGAGCGATCAAGGAGCAGAACATAGTGGAGAGAGAATGGGAAACTGACTATTTCAGGCACAACGCAACACAACACACACACACACACATACACACATACACACATACACACACACACATACACACACACACACACACATACACACACATACACACACACTGCTAGATCCATAGTAAAGGTAAGCTCTGCCTGTAGGATGGCAAGAAATGTGTATTGTTTTAGGTTGACAGTGAATGAGAATGTTAGCGTGCTGTGGTTGTTGTTTTCTAGGACTGGGGACATATCTAGCAATGTGAATTACCTGGTTGGAACCCTCATTAGATGTGATTTGATATATCTAAGACTATTTGACAATACATACAGTGGATACTGTACATGCAGTACATAAAACAGAGTGAGGCCCACAAAGAATAGGAGATGAAGATGTTGAGCAACCTGACTTATAAAGTGATTTTCAGGTTGAACAAAAAAACATAACATTTCAAAATGTTTGGTTGAGTAACCTTTGATTTGTCCCTGATGTTGAAGGTCTCTCAGAATGACCTTCTTGATCCAAACCAATCAGGTTTCAGGACTGGTCATTCAACTGAGACTGCTCTTCTCTGTGTCACGGAGACTCTCCGCACTGCTAAAGCTAACTCTCTCTCCTCTGCTCTTGTCCTTCTAGACCTGTCTGCTGCCTTTGATACTGTGAACCATCAGATCCTCCTCTCCACCCTCTCCGAGATGGGCATCTCCGGCGCGGCTCACTCCTGGATTGCGTCCTACCTGACCGGTCGCTCCTACCAAGTGGCGTGGCGGGAAGCTGTCTCCGCACCACGTGCTCTCACCACTGGTGTCCCCCAGGGATCGGTTCTGGGCCCTCTCCTTTTCTCCCTATACACCAAGTCACTTGGCTCTGTCATATCCTCACATGGTCTCTCCTATCATTGCTACGCTGACGATACACAACTAATCTTCTCCTTTCCCCCTTCTGATAACCAGGTGGCGAATCGCATCTCTGCATGTCTGGCAGACATATCAGTATGGATGACGGATCACCACCTCAAGCTGAACCCTGGCAAGACGGAGCTGCTCTTCCTCCCGGGGAAGGACTGCCCGTTCCATGATCTCGCCATCACGGTTGACAACTCCGCTGTGTCCTCCTCCCAGAGTGCGAAGAGCCTAGGCGTGACCCTGGACAACACCCTGTCGTTCTCCGCCAACATCAAGGCGGTGACCCGCTCCTGCAGGTTCATGCTCTACAACATTCGGAGAGTGCGACCCTGCCTTACACAGGAAGCGGCGCAGGTCCTGGTCCAGGCACTTGTCATCTCCCGTCTGGACTACTGCAACTCGCTGTTGGCTGGGCTCCCTGCCTGTGCCATTAAACCCCTACAACTCATCCAGAATGCCGCAGCCCGTCTGGTGTTCAACCTTCCCAAGTTCTCTCACGTCACCCCCCTCCTCCGCACACTCCACTGGCTTCCAGTTGAAGCTCGCATCCGCTACAAGACCATGGTGCTTGCCTATGGAGCAGTGAGGGGAACGGCACCTCTGTACCTTCAGGCTCTGATCAGTCCCTACACCCAAACGAGGACATTGCGTTCATCCACCTCTGGCCTGCTGGCTCCCCTTCCTCTGCGGAAGCACAGCTCCCGCTCAGCCCAGTCAAAACTGTTCGCTGCTCTGGCACCCCAATGGTGGAACAAGCTCCCTCACGACGCCAGGACAGCGGAGTCACTCACCACCTTCCGGAGACATTTGAAACCCCACCTCTTTAAGGAATACCTGGGATAGGATAAAGTATTCCTTCTAACCCCCCCCCCCCCCCCCCCCCCCCCCCCAAATTGTAAAGTGGTTATCCCACTGGCTATAGGGTGAACGCACCAATTTGTGAGTCGCTCTGGCTAAGAGCGTCCGCTAAATGACGTTAATGTGCCCTTGAGCAAGGCACTTAACCCTAATTGCTCCTGTAAGTCGCTCTGGTTAAGAGCGTCTGCTAAATGACTAAAATGTAAATGATGTAAATGAAGGTACGTCACAATGATAGTCAGGGGCTCGCTATTAGATTGTCACCAGGGAGGACTGGCCTGTCTCTACACAGCCATTCTAACAAATACCAAGACTGATGCGTTCTCCCCGGCTCGCCTTGGCTGTGACTGACACAGGCCTATGCTTAGTAACAGCTTTGCATCCACCACTGTCGCAAAGGTCTCCGCACCTTGAGGAAAACACTGCAGAGCGCAAGCACATTATCCCCCCTGCTCCCTCACACTTCCAAGGGGTTCACTGCCCTGTGCCTGCAGACAGACCCAGCCGTCAGCCTCTCCGCTTAGCAGGAATATTGGCCTCTCCATGGATGCTTCATGATGGCCGTCCAGCAGTTTTGACAGCTTGTCAGCATCCTTGGCTGTCCTTTCCCTGAGACTAAGAGGCCAAGCCAGAGTTCTCATCACATTCTTGATGATAAAGGGTGTGTGTATCTTAAAGGACTCATCATGTCTCAGCTCAGACACACACCAGGTGCGTGTCTCTTCCATTGGCGTTTGAAGGCACAGCGGCTGTTTGGACTTACAGAAGTGTGAGGGCAGACTCAGGTGGCGTGATGCGGACAGAGGTACAGTAGCATGCCACAACTTGATGAGGCAAATATTGGTTCAGCAGCCCAGAGGCTGCTGAACCAGGTATAGTAAACTACAATCTGTAGAATGTCAATAAAGGATTTAAAAGCCCTGCAAAAGCTACATTTACTGTAAATGAAGTCAAAATATAGGGGCTAACATTTATTTCAGCCCTCACCAGATCATCTCAAGATGATGTCATGGCGTCCGTCTGTCTCTGCCTCTTCTTATTTGCATGACATCAGACCTCTGTTCGCTGCCTCCGACCCTCTTTCCCAGCCCTATGGCCTCAGTGTCACAGCCCTCCCTCCCTTCCTTCCAGCCACATTCAGTCCCTTCCCATCAGACAGCGATGAGCCATCTGCCTCCTTTTCCATTTCCATGGCTCTCATTTGGCCGCCCAGTAGGACTATGTAGATTCACGATAACCGGTGAGCTCCTCTTCTAAGACTCATGTGGAGTGCCTAATTAATCTGCTGGCTTCTGGCATCGCCTCGCGTGTCCCTGAGCATCTGACATACGCCGCCACTCTTTCTCATTCAGCCACGGATGCCGTAAAAAGCTCAGTTACTTGAGCTGAAGTTAGGCAGGCAGGCCGTGAGGTGGCAGGCCGTGAGGTGGCCTGGCCCTCTAGCAATGTACAGTAGATATTAATGCACTATCCAAATATGTACAGTACCGTGTGTTTGTGCTGTTCCTTTGATTTGACCCTGTTTTCCTTGTTCTGTGTGAACTGAGAGGCACTTTTTCTCAATATAGGAATGTTTGACTTGATTTAACTTGCTACTGTAGCAAGTTTGGCGTCAACCACAGGTGAAAAACTTGAGAGGCAGTCAATGGCCCTCTTCAACAAACCAAAATGTGTCATGTCTAGAATCTTTATCTGTTTTCAAAACATATGCACCTGCACATATAGATGTATATGTATATGATGTGTTCTGCATTCTGTCACACAGGTAGGTGAGCCCAAGAGAGAGAGGTGAAGGACCTGAGGTTGGGGTTCAAGTGAGAGGTGGGGGACAAAGTTGAGTGTAATCAGGTTTGAGTGCCTTTCCCAGAGACCCCCACTGGCCCTGCTTCCTCCCCTTCCGTAACTGGAGAGGCATGCCACGGCGGGATGTGGGGGGCTGCGGCCTGTGGAACTGACGGGCCGAGGACAAGCGAGGAAGGGACAGCTCTGAACGACAGGGTGAATGGAAATCCCCAAACAATTAGGTCAGTGGGAGACCCGGCTAGGGGTGGGGGTACGAGGATGGGGGTTTGGGGGCTAGGGTTCACGCATTGCCTCTCGGACGGTGTGTGTGTGAATGTAGTAGACGAGGGACGAGGGGCTGGGCAGGGAGTCCATCGAGCGAGGAGGATTAATTGCTGTGATGTGTTTGGAATGTGGGGGCAGGCGTGGACGGGGAGAATGGGGGTGATGATGCATCGCTTCTCCCTTATGAGGTCACAATACAGCATTTTTTTTGTGACCATGTTTTTATTTGTTTGGTCTTTTTTTGAGGGGGGTGGGGTTACAGGTACAATATTCATAGCAATTCATATATTCAGTTGATATCATATTCTCCATTCAATATTTTCCATATATATTATATATATCCTGCTGTACCTGTGGGCTGCCACTCAAAAGAAAAATTAAAGTAAGAAATACATACAGAGGAATGATCATAGTGATCACATTACAGGATTTAATAATAATACAATTGGTATGTAAAGATAAATAAATAAAAAGAGGTGGGCCTCCACGACAATAAAGCTTCTGAGTGGGAACTGGACAGAGCTTGGCTACCCCACCCAGCCATATCGCAGACATATTGAACTGCCCATTGATGGACTGCGTCACTCAATTACATCTCAATTTATCTTTAGGGACAAGGATTGTGTAGAAATGTCCCCCCATTTCCCAGGTGTGACTTTTAGACCCTTTTCACAAATAACAGTAGACGTGAAGGTGATTCTGATTTGATCATGTTTAAACAATGATGTCAGGTACGGACAAGCTCCTGACGTCCAATGTCAACAGCATATAAAATAAAATAACATTTAACATTTAAACAAGGTTGAAAAATGTTATACATGTAATTCCATGGTTCAACAATGTTCTGAGGAGGCTGGTGGGAGGAGCTATAGGAGGATGGGTTCATTGTAATGGCTGGAATGGAATAAATGGAACGGTTTCCATATGTTTGCTGCATTTGATACCGTTCCATTGATTCCAGTCCAGCCATTACATTGAGCCCGTCCTCCTATAGCTCCTCCCACCAGCTTCCTCTGGTTTCCATATTTCCATGCCTTGCCTTTTTATTGCAACCTAAAAATGCTAATTCTTAGGAGCATCTAAGTGGCGCTCATTTTATTTGTCATCCATGTGTATGCCTTTGAGGCTCAACAGGCATCCAGTCACATGACGCCAGACTAAGGGGGAGCAGGTAAACACTTCTTCCACCGCTCTCCCAGAACCGTGTTTGGCTTCGACAGTACAGGGCCCTGGGTAAAATACAACCCTACTGAGGTAAATTAAAGAGATGAATGCGTAGCGGCTCTGCTACAGGAGCGACTCGTCTGTCTGGCTAGCTAGCGTTCATGTGGGGTAAGGTGTGCTTGTTCATGCAACAAGGTCGTCCAATTACTCCACTCTACCTCCCTATCTTAGAGAAGGACACAGCCGGGGCCCCTGGGCAGGTGATTATCAGGGCCCAGATTCCTCCAGATTTCAAACATTTATGAGAGATGACTGTGGCTATTGAGTTATAAGTGACTCCTTCATCTAGGGGACAAGCTAAGTGTCTGTTTGCAGGTCCTTCGCCTTTTCGAATTTGTTTGGGTAGTGACTGAATTATGTCATCTGCATTGCTGGGGGCAAGGAGAGGCGCTATTAGTCCAAGTCAGACTCGGCAGACCAAGAAACAATTTGTTGTTTGTTTTTGGGAGCCATTTTCCATCCATTGTTGACCGGTCATGAAGATTCACCTGCTCAAGGCTTTTTTCTAGACTTTGCTGTGCTTCTATAAACTCTTCTCTCTGCCTCTTTTCCTTTGTGCAGAAAAGTTTGGTGCTTTAGATGTGGAGAGATAAAATAATCCCAACGGCAGGCTTTAAAGAGACTTGGTTGATATTACCTGAGGAAAGAGAGGCTTGGTTCTCACACCCCAGCAGAGCTTTAGCAGATACTCTGATAAGGACACCCGGACACCCTGCTGGTGAGGTGGGATTGATTTGAAGAAGCCAACCCTTTCATGCTTGAACACTCACACACACACACAGAATCAGGTACACTCACACACACACACACACACACACACACACACACACACACACACATACATACAGACACTCACTCATATGCAGGTGGCTCACCAGGCAGCCAGCGAGAGTCAAAAACATCACTTAAACGAGGGAGAATGACCCCTGGCGTTGATATGACTGTGAGATTTGACAGCCGCCTCGCGTGCAGGCCACTCTGACTAATTGGGCTAATTTGGCAGCAAGGGAAGTAAGGAGTCTCAAAGGACCAAGTGGCTACTCGTTTCATCTCTCCTCTTCATCTTAACCGCCTCTCTCTCCATCCCCCTCTCTTTCCATCTCCTTAACAACACCCATCTTTCAATTAAGGCGAGAGATGAGCGGTCTGAAGTTACCTGAAAGTCCAGCTCCGTCCTTAATGATCCTTATCTATTTGAGAGATAGAGTAGTTGCAAAAATATTGGACTGTCAATAGTAAGGATACTTTGCTCCCGGTAACAGGTCTTTGTGGCTTATTTACATTTACAGTGTCTGGAAAACAAAGCCACCATGTGTCCCGCGAGCTTAGAGTTGAGTGAAAGATTAGCATGGTCCAACCATCCAGCAAATATGATACATCCTCCAAGTTTGCCCCCGCTTGGAAAGCAACACAACTCAGAGAATATGCCAAGGGAAAGATAATCTGCTTTGAGAATGGTCCGAGGCAACTGCAAAGTCCACTCTCCTCGAATATCAATAAAATATATGAGCAATACATTACGACCGTGTTGCGTTGCACTCCGAATCTAATGCATTACTGTTCCTCTGATGGGTTTTGATAGGATGGATTTATTATTGTTCCCTTCTAGATTAATGATAGTCTATGTGACATGCATACTACTGCACAGAGCTCTCCCTCTGTGTCTCTCCAGCCTTTGGCACTCGCTACTTCGCTGGTCATCTGCACTTGTGGGATAAAGCAAAAGGGATGGGTTTGAGACACAACATATGTTATTCGCTTTTCCAATAGCGCCATGCCTCCCAGGGAAATTGTGCTATCGCATTATGACATAGAAAATGAAAGAGGCTCCATTGTGCCCCAAGATGGACTACAGCCGGCCAGAAATAATATTGAGAATGCAGACATCTCGGACTGGTGACAGCTAGACTGGGTCTGGGGACATCACAAACAATATATCTGAGTTTAACTTATAAGACGAGAATGGAAGAAAATGTTCTATGAAATGGTCTTGTAAAAAACGAACAAAATAAGAATCTAGCCCTTTTGTTGGTCTCCACTGTTATGCATCTGTCATTTAGAATTTTTGAAATGAATAAAAAATTACATATCAATATGAGGATTGAGGTAAACAATTATGGATGATGTAAGGTTTGGAGATAGGACTGGAAAATGCCTAGAGCAACTCGCCAGAGCTCCAGTCGCAGTTCCTGGCAGATTGTCGCTGTTCACTATTTTTAGGGGTCGCCATCCAAAGGAAGGAAGATTAGCCTACTTAACAAACAGGCGTGGCCTTGTAGAACAACCAATCACTACATCATTTAGCAAAAGGAAAAACAATGGCTATATATACTATTTTTTTAAATGCACTGGACCAAGTAAATATTGTCAAATGCTATTTCGTCTTCTGTCTTAGACTGATCTCAAAGACAGAAGAAATGTCCATAACTTAGAAGAGTCATAAAAAGGTTTAAACTGTAGTTCCGAAATCCTGGCATATAACAAATATGTGTGAAAAGCTTGTAGTCATGTACTGTGCCTACTGGTGTGCCTACTGGTGTACCTACTGGTGTACCTACTGGTGTGTGTGGCAAAGAGCTCTATTTTCATGTCATCCAACAAATGAAAACACCTGGAGTTTGCTAAACGGCATTGGCACTTGGATAGGATCCGGTGCTATGGTCAGATGACATGAAAATAGAGTTCTTTAGCCACACACACCTGTTGTGGATATGGCATTGAAATGAGAATGCATTATGCAGAAAATAACCCCATACCTACTGTAAAATATGGTGGTGGATCTTCAATGTTATGGGGCTATTTTGCTTCCACTGGTCCTGGGGCCCTTGTTAATAAGGTCAACGGCATCATCATCTTTACCCAGTACCAGGACATTTTAGCCAAAAACCTGGTTGCCTCTGCCAGGAGGCTGAACATTTGCTGCAAGTGGACCTTCCAGCAAGACAATAACCCCAAGCACACATCACAATCCACAAAGAAATAGTTAATTGGCCACAAAATCAACATTTTGCAATGGCCATCTCAGTCTCCGTACTTTAACCCATTAAAAACCTGTGGTTTGAATTGAACAGGGGGCGCAGACGAAGGATATCAAGGATCTGGAAAGATTCTGTATGGAGAAATGGTCTAAGATCTTTCCCAATGTGTTTTCCAATCTCATAAAACAGTTAGAAAAAGGCTTAGTGACGTTAACCTCACAAAGTGAGTTATTGAAAGGTATTGAAAACAGGGGCGTCAATAATTTTGAGCCCAATCTTTTTGAAATTGTTTTAGTATAAAATAATATAATTGCCTAATTTTTTTTTTTGCATACAATATAGCTCAGTATTTTTATACAGTCATTTTTGGTCATCTTTATCAAGGGTGTCAATAATTTCAGACCCCACTTTACATAAAACACAGGAAAATCACATTTTTGACTGCACTGGCCCTTTAAAATAAAACATACACACACTCAAAAACACACACACATACACACACACACACACACACACACACAGGAGAGGCAGATCAGGGCATTTCCACTAATGTTCTGGCTGCAGCTGTAGAGAGATCCAGGATTCTCTCAGCTAGGGGTCCACTGAGCGACCCATTCCTCCAAATAATCACAGGCTGCCAAAAGCCATTACCCGGTGTCACAGCTGCATTTGGTGGTGTCAAACAGGAAAGAGGAAGACAGACAGGGAGAGAGCGAGAGAGAGAGAGAGAGAGAGAGAGAGAGAGAGAGAGAGAGAGAGAGAGAGCGAGAGAGAGAGAGAGAGGAGGGAAAGAGAGAGAGCTGAGGAGAGTGTGCTCTCACCCTTGTCACTGCCATACCTCGCATCGGGGAAAATAACAACTCAACTCGAATCGCAACAAATGAGGTGGGGGAGTTGCAGGACGAAAGGAGAAAACAGGAGAGGAAAAGAGAAAGAGAGCGAAAACGGCAGGCAGCCTGGAATCGCAGGGCAATCACTGTGATGGATGTAAAGGGGCCACACACACAAACAATGGCAGGCCGACTCCCCCTGTTCCAGGGGTCCATTCCACCGGGCTCCCTGTGAATGGTGGTGGGTCTCAGTCAGATCATTAGGGGGATAATGACCAGGGCCTGTGAGAACCAGAGCCCAGGCTGCAGCCCAGTCTACACCCGCGTCTCAGGGAGCACAGCGGCAGGCAGGCAGCCCGGACTGGCAGGGGAAGTGAGTGTAACTTCCTCTAATGTCCCCGGCCAAGGCAGGTCTGGGTCACCCCCTCGCCTGTCGACGGACTGGAGGAGGGACAGATTTGATTGGCCTTGACAGACCTTTGACGAGTAATTGCTCTAATCACTCAGCCGACACTGCCTGGCAGGCAGCTAGGGCCCCGGTCGTCGACGCGGCAACGCGAGAGGGGTGGGACGTGAGGGCCTCAGAGATCCTACCTCCCCCTTGACAAGACATTTCATGGCAGAGGAGGTATAGCCCTGCTCTAATGGAGGTTCCTACTATCATCTCCTTCTCCTCGTCCTCTTCTCACAACCCCTCCTCCCTTCCCCCTTTCTCATGATGGCTGCCACTCTGTGGTCAGGGGATGAGTGGTCTGTGTTCAGAGCAGGCCAGAGATCTGTGACGCGGAGCACAGAGAGGAAAGAAGTCGTCATTACAGCAACAAGAGGCTTTGATATGCCTGTCCAATTTCAGCAACCAACGTCCCTCAGTGACGGTGAGAGACTCGCTGGCCAGATAGAGAGACACACAGAGAGAGAGAGAGAAAGAGAAAGCGAGCAAGCGAGCAAGAGAAATGGATGGATGGATGGATAACCAACCTCCGCCCCCTCTCACCCCACCCTCTCCAAAATAAGAGGGCATCAATTAGGGCCAGTAGGTCTGTAGCAGGCCATCGCTCCAGTGAACCCCTGAACCGGTGCACCGAGTAGGGGAGAGGAAAGGAGAGGGGGGCCATAGGTATGTATGGCTTTCTGTCAGCTCCACTCATAGGTAGTGCCGCATTCATGTCCATTAATTATGTGGGTTGTCAGCACTGGTAGAGCCAGTGAGGTTTACCATTGGGAGACGCTGGGTAGAATAGTTAGCGAGATTGCAGCAGGGACGAGACAAACCTGACAGGCCGGCTCACTCTATTTCTGGGTTGGATTAGCTTGACAGGAAGGTGAGGGTCTGGGAATGTGGCGCTGGATCGAGGTAGATCCACTGGTTCAGAGCTCGCTCAGTGGCTGTGTGCGCAATCAAAACAAAGCCCCGAAAAATGTATCGATATCATGACATGGACATACAATATCTCTGTTTTATGAAATTATTAATACAAACAGAAAAATAATTGTCAGGTTGGATAAATTATTTTAGGTACAGCATGTATGTGACTCTTTATTATGGTGTGTGTGAATAGTTCTTATGTCAAATAAGATAAAATAAAAGACAAAAAATAAGACATAATTTAGCTTTTCCATTTAGACTAGACGTACCCACAAGTAAACAACTAAATGATATTAGAACCATTGCAGGAAGTATAAACTGCAGTATGCAGGACAACAATTTTCAATGATGACTGACAACCATAATGTCCGGACTGAACAGGATGTCCTGAGTCAATGTTTCTAGGAAGTGGAGTATCCGTCCGTGCGATGCACATCGCTGCAGTTCCTCAGACTAAGTGGATAATGCAGATAGGAAATTAATAGAGGGAGAAAACCTAAATGCATATGGGTTTGTTTTTTAAGCTCACTCTCTCCGTACCCCCCGGGCTTAAATTGAGATAATCGTAGAGACCCAAAGTTATTCAAAACCCATGTTGTATCTCTCTCTATGGTTTGACATTTTGACATTTTTATATAGGAGGTATTGCATAGAGATATAGCATCTACTGTAATTGAGTTAACTGCTAAGTTGGGCCCCAGTGTGCCTGACAATAATGTACAGAACAGCTGAATGAGAGGACCAGATGCTGAACTGGTCACAAGAGAGAGGAGGAACATTATCCTCATGTATTTCACCTATACCAGAATTTCAGCACATAGACACTCCACTAACGACACTTACCATAAGGAAAATGTATGGATCATCTATAATCAAATTCCCAGCCTTTTCCATCACCATCCTCCATATTCACTTCAAGTGAATTGTTCCAAAACTATTGCTATGGTGTCTGTGGTTTTGTCCTAAATAAATGGCACCCTATTCCTTATATCCAGAGCCAGTGCTCTAGTTAAAAGTAGTGCACTATATAGGGAATATGGTGCCATTTGGAAGACAGCCTGGGTTCCAGTAAACAAGCAAACAAGCCAGACTTATTTCCCCCCCAGTTCCCCAGGTAAACACGACCTGATCCTATTCAGAGTGACGACCAATTCCCCCTCAGAATAATGTGAATGTTCAGCCCCCAGCCCAAACAACTGGCCCTCGTGTCCTGCAGGTGTATTGGACCTAAAACAACTACTGAGCACCTGAGACTAGACTCTATCCTCCAACAGCACAACAGTAACACTGATAGGGAGTGATGGTGAGGGTGTAGCCAACCCAGGCCACCTTTCCACCTTTGTCAAAATGGCTGTTTATCCCCATTTATCTCTTACAGTATAGGCCAAGGATAGATAACACACACAAAAACAATTACAGATGCCATATCTTAATGTGATCATCCTGTGCACAGCAGGATTGAATTTGACGCTTAAAAAGTCTTCTAAAGTTTATAATTTCCACTTTAAAATGTCAGACTTGATTTGCCTAACAAAAAATATATCATCCGCAAAAAAAAAGTTATATTACAATCATTATAACAATTCACATTTCCTGTTGCTGCAGGATCATTTTCCTGCCGTGCGAAACTGGCTCAAATAAAGATATGGCATCTGTAGGGGTATGTATACATGTACATGGTCGTTTGGTCACTGCAGATGACAGTGAACTTGATAGAGCCAAATGAAGAGGGTATCGTTAGTGACGGGTCATTACCCTGCTCAACTGGGGTGTCACAGAGAAGGGTAGGAATAGATGACATGGCCGAGCGGCCATCTTGGAGATTGTGATGGGTCTTTATGGCATTCTCTATGATTACCTGCCTGCCACTCTCCTTCATAGAGGTGTTGACGTGGCATCAATACACGAGGAGACCTGGTACGATTACTTAATTCTTAATCATGTTCAACAGTGTTGTAATTGTGACAATGTATTGAATTGTCATACTTAATGTACATCAAGTAGAACTCAGTAAACCAGCATGTCTAACTTGGACGAACATGGTTCTCATTATTGCTGTTGTTAGTCTCTGCTGTTTCGTAGCCTCCCCGTAAAGACCTCAGCATATTGGACTTCAAAGGCGGCCCAGAATAAATCAAGACCACTCAGGATTAACAGTGGCAAATTATTAATGAACCCGAGGTCTCAGGCCTGCATGGTTCGGCGCAGGCAGCGTGTCACAAAGCATCGCAACTAGTAAACGCACACACACATACACTTGATAGTCGCTGCTGCTGCTGATGCTGCTAAATTAACACCGCCGCCACCACCGCTGCTCCTCTCCCTGATTTAAATATTAATCTTTCTCCCATCCCATCCTGGTGCAGAGAGAGCAGAGGGCTGGGAGGAGGAAAGGAGAGGGGGACAGCACCCAATACAATTACACATGCATTTTACAAGTGTTACATCTGGTCACGGAAAATCAATCCCCTTTATATAATCAACGAAACAAGTCTGTTTGGAAGGGAGAGGGACGGGAAACGTGATTACCGGGTAGGGCTGGCTGCGGCTGCAGAAACAGGAGCCCCGGTAATGCAGTCACGGGGAAGCTCGGAGGGAGTATCCGTGAGTGGTGACCAGCGCAGCCGGCGTGTATTCCTTTTTAATAGACGTTGGGCCTGGATCCCATTGGAGAGTTTGCTTGACAATCTGACAAAGTTATCTCAAGATAAATGGGTTATGGGTTGGTAGGGGGGGGGGGGGGGTGAACTAGTGACTTGACTTCCCATGTCTTTGGTTTGACGGAGGACGTGCCCGGGAGTGGCGAGTGCTGATTGCGCACGGGGGTCCCTGCAGGTAGATCAGTATAGCTGTATCTGCACACAGACCCACTACCAGCACATCAGATAGCTTCATGTTAGCTTGATTAAAAGGAAGGCTCCAATGACAGACACACCGCAGCCTGGCCACTAGCTAGTAATAATACCCACCCGCCTTGACCATTTCCCTAACAACCAGTCCAGTCAGTCACGGGAACAGGAGAGAACCTATATCCTAGGATCTGTTTATATCATTTAATTATCCTGATAAACTCACTTTTTGTATATCCCTGTCAGTTCACGTTATCTCTATCGCCGGTGCTCGCTTTTTTTTGTTGCCGCGGAGCGAATTATGCCCCTAAATGTCAAAATTGCTGCACTTTATTAGGTTAATTAGGACCTATATGAGGAGACTGAGTGAAGCCGGCCACATGACAAACATTGAGGAGCGTTGTTGACAGGCACAGAGCTTTGGCACACACACACACACACAACCACACACACAACCGTATCACTGCACGTTGACTCACTAAGCCTAGACACCTGAGTGCAGTGGTCATGATGCAGGAATATATGTTTTATCATACTACTGTCTTCATCCATCAATTCCAATGTAGGCCTACAGTATTTGAAAATGTTCACTTCAAACAGGAGGGAATTACAAGGAGTGAAGTTTATGTGTGGATAATGATATGCTCAGCTTTGTGCACATTGAAATAGGATCAAAGCAGTTCCTGATCAATAGCTAGCTACACGTGTGATCTGTACAAATCAATTTAAAGACTACAGATCAGGATTGGGCTAATGGTGGTGGCCTTTCTGAACTGTAACTTATATGAAACCGATTGTTCATTACAGGGTTATTTCATGGTATTCGTCACTTTGCAAGCTTCTGTCTTTCATTCTAGGAGTGTCGGAATGGCCTGAGGATATAGTCTACTCAGAGCTAGTGTGTTGTCATGCCAATTCCCAATGATTTGCCTTGTGTGTTTTAAGACTTTGAAAAATGTGAAAATATGTTCTGCAGACGTAACAGGGTACATTTGATATGCCACACAGTATGCAGGAAAATATACTACAGAAACATTTTAATTCTTACATTTGTGTGATAGTACAATTAACATAATGATTCTTATGATCAAGCAATGTTTTTTATTAAAATGTGTTCTATATTAATCATTGTTACAATTATTGTATTCTATAATAAATGTATCATATTGGTTTTGTAATAACAATGTAACTCATCATTTATAATTATAACTCCTGATTGTATACAATACAAAAAGTATATTGGAAGTAAATTATACATAATCCGATGTAAATGTCAAACAAATGTATAATACCCAGAGAACAGTGCTGTGTCTGTGGATCATGCTACCTGTTTATTCAAACAAGCTCAATTTACATCTATGTAATGCAATCACAGGATATGAATAGTATTGGACTTGGACACATTTTGAGCATGTTTGTAACTAATAATGAACTAGCCAAAAAGAAAATCCAAAGCACAGTATATCTGGATAGAGCCAAAAAGAAAATCCAAAGCACAGTATATCTGGATAGAGCCAAAAAGAAAATCCAAAGCACAGTATATCTGGATAGAGATTTGTCAGACATGATCATCCAACTCAGAATGATATTGCATCTGAATCCTAACTAAATATGCCCCAAAACATATATTTGTGTCTCTCCATACTAGAGGTAAGCAGCTGGACATGCTGGCCTTAAATCTCCACTATACACCCCACATTGCTCCACTATAACCATTATAATGGAGGATGCATTATTTCTTTTTCCTTCAGTTTGTGTCACAGGTGAGGCCTGGTGGATTTTATCATGGCTGCAGCCCCATCTGTCCCTGGACTGAAATTGCCAATAAAGATGGCCTCATATAGATCATGGTGGCTGGTGGGGGCTGGAGGCATGTCAGCCAGAGTCAGACCATCGCCTGAGAGTAGGGGACGGCCGAATAGGAGTAACCCTGCTCTCTCTCTCTCTCTCTCTCTCTCTCTCTCTCTCTCTCTCTCGGGGTGTGCTATAAAGATCTCTCCTCAGTAGGGATACAGTGGACAGAGCCATAGGAGAGACAAGCCATGTGTCTGCGCTTTCCCTTCTGACCTCCAGAGGTAGTGAATCAAAGTAATGGGCTAAAGACATAAAGATAGATGGAGACGATGGTGGGAGAAAGAAAGGTGGCTTCACCTCCAACACCTACAGTGGGGAAAAAAAGTATTTAGTCAGCCACCAATTGTGCAAGTTCTCCCACTTAAAAAGATGAGAGAGGCCTGTAATTTTCATCATAGGTACACGTCAACTATGACAGACAAAATGAGGAAAAAAAATCCAGAAAATCACATTGTAGGATTTTTTATGAATTTATTTGCAAATTATGGTGGAAAATAAGTATTTGGTCACCTACAAACAAGCAAGATTTCTGGCTCTCACAGACCTGTAACTTCTTCTTTAAGAGGCTCCTCTGTCCTCCACTCGTTACTTGTATTAATGGCACCTGTTTGAACTTGTTATCAGTATAAAAGACACCTGTCCACAACCTCCAACAGTCACACTCCAAACTCCACTATGGCCAAGACCAAAGAGCTGTCAAAGGACACCAGAAACAAAATTGTAGACCTGCACCAGGCTGGGAAGACTGAATCTGCAATAGGTAAGCAGCTTGGTTTGAAGAAATCAACTGTGGGAGCAATTATTAGGAAATGGAAGACATACAAGACCACTGATAATCTCCCTCGATCTGGGGCTCCACGCAAGATCTCACCCCGTGGGGTCAAAATGATCACAAGAACGGTGAGCAAAAATCCCAGAACCACACGGGGGGACCTAGTGAATGACCTGCAGAGAGCTGGGACCAAAGTAACAAAGCCTACCATCAGTAACACACTACGCCGCCAGGGACTCAAATCCTGCAGTGCCAGACGTGTCCCCCTGCTTAAACCAGTACATGTCCAGGCCCGTCTGAAGTTTGCTAGAGTGCATTTGGATGATCCAGAAGAGGATTGGGAGAATGTCATATGGTCAGATGAAACCAAAATATAACTTTTTGGTAAAAACTCAACTCGTCGTGTTTGGAGGACAAAGAATGCTGAGTTGCATCCAAAGAACACCATACCTACTGTGAAGCATGGGGGTGGAAACATCATGCTTTGGGGCTGTTTTTCTGCAAAGGGACCAGGACGACTGATGTGTGTAAAGGAAAGAATGAATGGGGCCATGTATCGTGAGATTTTGAGTGAAAACCTCCTTCCATCAGCAAGGGCATTGAAGATGAAACGTGGCTAGGTCTTTCAGCATGACAATGATCCCAAACACACCGCCCGGGCAACGAAGGAGTGGCTTCGTAAGAAGCATTTCAAGGTCCTGGAGTGGCCTAGCCAGTCTCCAGATCTCAACCCCATAGAAAATCTTTGGAGGGAGTTGAAAGTCAATGTTGCCCAGCGACAGCCCCAAAACATCACTGCTCTAGAGGAGATCTGCATGGAGGAATGGGCCAAAATACCAGCAACAGTGTGTGAAAACCTTGTGAAGACTTACAGGAGACGTTTGACCTGTGTCATTGCTAACAAAGGGTATATAACAAAGTATTGAGAAACTTTTGTTATTGACCAAATACTTATTTTCCACCATAATTTGCAAATAAATTAATTACAAATCCTACAATGTGATTTTCTGGAATTTTTTTCTCATTTTGTCTGTCATAGTTGACGTGAACCTATGATGAAAATTACAGGCCTCTCTCATCTTTTTAAGTGGGAGAACTTTCACAATCGGTGGCTGACTAAATACTTTTTTCCCCCACTGTATGTAAGAGAGGGGGTCTGGACACTGTCCGTGATCAATAATATGTAAAGTAATCTACTAAAACATAGTAATGTATAGGGGACTGTAAAGACAATATGAATCCATTACCACCATGAGGAAGACAGTGATATTGAGATCAGTCACACTTGTAGAAGATCAATACAACAATGTCTGTCCAGAAAAAACAGTAAAGTGAGACAAAGCTTTTCAGAACAATCCATGTTTATTCAATATAACTAAATACTAAATCAACCTATAATAAGTTTAAATAGTGAAATATGACACTTAAATAACCACTCATATAATATGAGTAATATGGAAAGGATAAATGATTTGCATTTACAATGAGTGGTTTCTGTCAGATAACTGTGTCAGCCATTATGATTAGAATGTTCAGGTGTGTGTTGATGCCCCATTTACTGTCACACAACAGCTTCTTCTCTGATTGGCTTGATAAAGTTTTGGCCTCTTAAAACGGCCATGTTCTGTGTTTGATCATGCAGGACCTTCGCAGATGTAGGGTTTTTTGAAAGAACCACAGTGCTCCCTGCTGGCTGAAAGAGACATTGCAAACAACAGCAGAGAGCCCCCACTAAACTGTACACAACACAGGTCAGATGCTTGTGTGTGTGTGTGTGTGTGTGTGTGTGTGTGTGTGTGTGTGTGTGTGTGTGTGTGTGTGTGTGTGTGTGTGTGTGTGTGTGTGTGTGTGTGTGTGTGTGTGTGTGTGTGTGAATAACCCAAGTCCATGTTGCTCACATGTCAGTGTGTGCATACGTGTGCGTCTGTTTTTCAAATCCATGTTTATTGTGCGTACTCCACAACTCTACATGGCAGTCTCTGTTATCATCCTCAGGGGCATGGTGAGAGCACAACCACAATAGTTTTCACCAAGAATTTGTCTGAATCACGGAGAGAGAACCTGCATGGCCAATGGGCAACTTCAATAAAGGCAATCAGAAGCTATAATGATCAAAATCCTCCACCAAAGTTTATTTTTATGAGGGGACATGGCTGAGGGTTAGGGAATTCAGAGCAGTAATTAATAGTCTTAAGTGACTGTTGTTGGATGAGAGATGCACTCTGGAATGGTACTGTGAGCTGGTACTGTGTCCCCCAGCGCGTCCCACAGCATCTGGCTGGCATGCAGCGAGGAAACTGAGAAACTGTATTACTGCTCTCTCATTTCTCCAGGCTCACACTCCTCCCTGCATGTACCAATGCTAATCTCCTGTCACAAATGTTAAGGGAAAGACTTGAAATGCCACAAAAATGTCATCGTTCCACCATGTTATCCTCTCATCTAGCCCCCCACCCCACCCCCAAACACACATTAGCAAATATATATGTGTGTGTGTGTGTGTGTGTGTGTGTGTGTGTGTGTGTGTGTGTGTGTGTGTGTGTGTGTGTGTGTGTGTGTGAGTGTGTGTGTGTGTGTGTGTGTGTGTGTGTGTGTGTGTGTGTGTGTGTGTGTGTGTGTGTGTGTGTGTGTGTGTGTGTGTGTGTGTGTGTGTGTGTGTGTGTGTGTGTGTGTGTGTGTGACGAGAGGGGACCAACTTCTTCTTGCCGTGGGTTGTTCTTGCTGCGCGGGGGAAGGTTGGTATGTCAGTCCCTTATTGGTACCCCAAGGCAGGCCTGGAGCTCTGGGGTTGTGACTCTCTTCAGTCCTTCCACTGCTAGGGCCAGCAGAAACAAGGAGAAAGCAGTCAGCGCCGACTACTGACATTTGAACACTGAAATAACTATTTTCTTAGAGGTTGTAAAAGGTGTTACATTTGTCACAGTCTGAGTTTATGCCCATTTCGGAGGAATTAACCTACAAAGACCAGGTAATAGAACCTCAAAATCTTTATGCTCTATTACAACAAGCTAACACTGATATACACAAAGGTTACCTCCCAGGTTTGTTCATCCACAATCATTTGTGAAAGCTGTCTGTCTTCTCTCTGGTGTTGGGGGAAATGTGAGACAGATAGGAAAAATAAAAACTGGATGCTGGGGTAGGATTTCAGTCTCTGTCTCTTTCCATCACAGGCTTTTCTCTAATTGTCACACAGCCGCCCTATGTCTGTGCCCATGTTCGTTCCAGCTTGGCAATCCAAGGTAGCACCAATACACAATCCGTGCTGACAGCATGCATGTCTCTGCTCACGACCGATCCTTGTGCACGATCTCGTGCAGCTCTAGATTTAAATATCCAGACGATAACCTTACAGGTTATGAATGGTAGCAGGGGAGACAGCTCTGCATAGGCCTTACATCCAAGCCAGACAAATCAGTGTAACGGGGGAAGAGATATCACAATTGGGGAATGCGGATGCCCCTGGAAGCCCCACGGCAGTATGGGTGACCCCGCAGTATATTCTCTTACAAATGTGACCCTGGATTATGTATCACAATCGGCATGAGAAATAATCCCACGGGCTATAGATCGTCCTCGGCAACTGGAGATTGTTGTCCTCAGCACATCTGTGTACATACAGGATGTGGCAGCTCCAAGGCATTTGGTAGAGGAGGCTTACTTTAACGCTGCAGGCATGCATTTCTGAAATCCCTACTAGGCTAAAAATGTATGACGTGCTGAAACACACAAACAAAAAGGGAAAAACTGGAATTATCCTTACCTTGTTCTGTGGCATCTAATCATTTGTGATAGTTTGTGTACTCATTCTTATAATTAATTTGCTTTCTGGGACAGCTTTTCTTCTCCAAATTAGTTCTAAAAATAATGTTTGCAATAGCAGATAAAGTGCACATGTAGTGATGGGGTTAGGATATGTGCAAGGTAATAAACATTAACAAGAACGTTCCATCCAAGGCCCTATTCGTACTAGATTCAATCATAAAAAGGCCCTAGAATAATATTGCTACAATTAGGCTAGATGGGGTTTGAGGTTCAAGTCAAATAGGGGGTGCTGGTGCTTATATTTGTCCTGTTTCACTCATGTACAAGTGTGTGGTGTGAAATGGAAATTTGTTTTTAGTATATCCCACTCCCCCTGAGACACTGGGGTCACAGCCAGGGATCAGCTATTATTGACGGCGACCATGGCATAGTTAGGGTTAAATGCCTTGCTTAAGAGCAGCGCAACAGATTTTTCACAGAGTCAGCTCAGGGAGTCAAACTAGCAACCTTTCAGTTACTGGCCCAATGCTGTAACCGCTAGGCTACCTACCTTCCATCTCATGTGCTCACTGCATATTGGGCTTTTTTGGAATACTGTATTTATTCATTCCTTATTTTACTGTAACCTGGTAAATTGACTGAGAACACATTCTAATTTACAGCAACAACCTGAGGAAGAGTTGCAGGGGTTCATCAGTGTAGGAAAACTCTGATGAATTCTACTTCATGTTATGGTGATACATGTAACGTGCCAAGCCGGACCATGGTAGAGTTTTTACCACAGGCAGTAGCTTTTTTTTAACCCTGTTTAGAGTAACTTCCCTCCACATCACCTCAACCTGGATACTCAAATATATGTGACAACCAGGAACATGACTGATGGGAGGTAGTAGCACGCGACACCTCAACGCAGCCGTCACTTCCTATGATGTCATACACACACCTGGCCCTCATAGAGTTAATAAGCAGAGTTTGATTGACATCTGACATTTCATTATGGACGAGTCATAAGGAGGCTGTACAAATCGAAACAGACATGACATACAACGGCAGAGCAAGGAGACTGACATGCCAGGAGACACGGAGGCAAACTTGCTGCAGGACTTGGGGAAACTCTAGACCTTCACTGTCATTTTGATTTAATTTTCCACAAATCTCATACAACGCAGTGAGGAAACAAGTATGTTACTATGAATTGTAGGCCCCTGTATGCTTCCCATTATTTGATAGATTCAGCTGTAGGAAGGGTTTGAATTACTGGAGTGCCCGAAGATGCCGAGCACTCCCATAAGAAATCAGGGTACCCCTATACTATTAACATGTGTATTCCCATAAGAATATTGACACATTGATTGTATTACATAACACATCTTCGCCCCTCTGCTCATTTATAAGCTG
The DNA here is from genome assembly GCF_964263955.1 of Coregonus lavaretus. NCBI lineage: Eukaryota > Metazoa > Chordata > Actinopteri > Salmoniformes > Salmonidae > Coregonus > Coregonus lavaretus. The sequence continues at coordinate 9,444,107 of NC_139989.1, forward strand.
GAGCCAAGTCATGCTGGAAAACGACATATCTAAGCCAGCACAGTACTGGGGTCCTGTGTGGCTCAGTTAGTAGAGCATGACGCTTGCAACGCCAGGGTTGTGGGTTCAATTCCCTCTGGGGAAAAATGTATGCACTCACTACTATAAGTTGCTCTGGATAAGAGCATCTGCTAAATGACTAAAATGTACTGCTTGGGTTGGCGTGAAAAGGATAATTGATCAGACTGAATTAAAATGAGACTAGTATTTTATGTAGGCTTACATGCAAATCCATTACAAAACAAGCTTTTCATTTATTATTAAAACTCCTCAGTTAACAGTATGCCTTATATTAACCAAATACCATAAGATTTGTAAACATGAATTATCCATACACCAATTGAAAACCTCTCTTTAATGTGCCTCAGTGGGGTTTTTTGTGTGCCATTTTTATTCTGCTGAAATATTTTTTGATTAATCAAGAAAGATAGACTTTAAGATATATATATATATAAATTAAACAATTAAACATTCTCAATTTGATCATTCATGTGTAGCCTAAAATAATGTAAGCACGTTTTAACTACCTAATAAAGACATTATTCTGTAACGAAATATTCATGGCGATAGTATTCGTATACTATAAAGTACTTTTATCTGATGCAACGTAATTAAACAAAATAATAGCCACTTTTTATGTCACCATTGGCTGAATATGTTGTCGATTTAAATCTAGTGGGCAGGACTGAGTAATTTCGACCAATCCTGTGCCATCTCCCTTGTCCCATCGTTCACAAAGATGTCGTTGAAAGAGCTATCCTCGCTAGAAAAGGCTTTAGGATTGAAAAAGCCTAACAAATACAGTACTCAGGGGGATAAGAAGGTGAATTTGCCATCTAATGGTTGCGGTTACAGTTATCGATATGTGCTAAATAAAATAGAGCTTACCACATGAACAGTAGCCTAGGTTAAAAAGAGTCGTGAGCACATGCTAGCTACAAAGCTAGCTAGCTAGCTTGCTAATGTTAGCATGCCAGTATACTTTCCATAGAAAAGCAAGATACTAGTTAGCTAGCTAGCTTTAGCTAGTTCTATTTTAGCGAAGGCAGGTCACGTAGGAACAAAGAAGCTATAACTTTACCCCATATAAGTTGTAGAGTAAATGTGTAATCAATGTTTGAGCTAAACTGTGTTATTAGCCAGCTGGCTTGGCTAACATTGAATGAATCTGCTGCCTGTTTATGCCATGTGATTGCAATCTTAGGTTGCCAACGATTTCTGGCTCTAACTATAGCAAATTTCAGTGGAGTGCTATACTGACTCAACTGCCTTCATTACAATGTTAGAAACACAAGTCACAGGGTGTAGTCAATGTGACTGCATGTTTAAGCACTGAAATACTGTATCTTGTTGACAAGTCATTACAATACAGACACTGACATTATGTGTCCATAATTCCTATCAAGCTAAAGCTAAATGTACACATTGACATTCTCTCTCCCACCCAGGTGCCTGTCCTCCAGAGTGTTAATGGGCCAGCTCTGGTTGGCTTGGTGACCATCGCCACTCACCTGGTCCAGGAGGCCAAGCGGCCTGAGTTGCTGGGTGGGTCAGCAGAACACAAGGCTGTAGTGCAGCAGTGGCTGGAGTACAGAGTCACCAAAGTGGACGGATGCCACAACGAAGATATCAAGACCATACTAAAGGTAGAGACCCAGAAACAATAGTAAAGATTATTCTCCAACGTTTTATAACTTCAAATCATCCAGAATTAGAAAGTCAATTAAAATAAATAAATATCGAAGTACATTTCATTGTCCAATGTAAATGTGGACCCACTGTTTTTCTACCATTGCTGTCATATGGGATAGACCGGCTTGGTGAGCTGTGTACGGAGAGGGTCTAGAATAGCAGAGCCTGGGAGAAGCCCCTGAGCCAAACTCGCCAACCCATGCTCCACCAGCCGTGGCTAGACTGACAGAGTGTGTGACTCATTAAGGCGCGGGGATATGAATCTAGGCTGATATATGGCCCTTCAGTGACATGGCCGAGGTGGGCAAAGCCGTAGATAAGAGCTAAGGGTGGGCACACACTTTACAATATAAGTCTTTAATTGGGGGCCGCTGTCGACAGCGTGAAAGGGATATGAAGCCATTGGTTGACTGGACAGGCGGCTCTCGGCACTGGCTGTCAGGGTGACGTGCCGCCTTGGCATCACTGAGAAGTCCTACTGATCCAGAATGTGGACGTGAATGTGGACTTTAAAAAAATGTAATGGTGCCACTTACAGAAGTTAGCCCTGAGCCCCACTCTGTGCCCCCACTGGCTGTTCACTAGAACTCTTAACAGCACACCAATAATCCCAGAAATGAAAGGGGTCAATGCGGGCCACAATAGCATACGTTTTTGTTTTTTTGCGCTTGTAAATTCTACCGTGTCACTAGTTTGTGTTGATTGTGCAGAAAAACAGCCAACATTTTAGATTTGAATTCAATAGTTACACTTTGGAATCGATTTCATGGGCGGCTTTAGTCATACCGTTGATTTAGAAAACCTCAAGTCTTGGAAAATAACAAGTTTGTCCTCAGGGGAGCTAATGTTCTACCTTGTGCAATAACTTATTCTTCACTGGGACCAGAAAGTGCCCTTCCTTCACTATGGTAGAATAGTCATGATGTTATAACCCACAACCTTGGGGTTGTAGTGAGGTCTAGAATCCCCAGTGAGTGTAGAGATATCAGAAGGCTTGGACAGACTGTGGTTGGGGATGGTGGAGGAGCAGAACCCAGGTTCTGAACTCCATGTGGGGGTGGAGGGGGAGCAGTCTTCCGTAGCTGTAGGGAAGGCAGGGATCTGATTGTGGCGGAGGAGACTGCTGCCTTCATGCCTTGCTTGGCAGCACATTCCGGCTGAACAATAACTCCATTAGCCCTCAAGACGCTGTATGTGCAGTACAAGTGCTAAAGATGGTTCCGTCCCTTGGGACCTGCACAACCACACACACACAGCCCCTGTGTGCTTAGTCCATCCAGTTTGTGGAAGGTTCATTAGATTTGCAGGCGCCCAAGTCAGTTGGGAGAGGAGTGGGCCACTTGTAAGGCATCTGCGCTAGCCGGAGTGGCCAGAGTTTTGGGGATGCCATGCCACGGCAGGTAAATACGTGTTCCCCCTCAGGTCGCTCATTATTCACATACAGATACAGCGCTCTCCACTCATATGTGCGCGTCACGCACTCCCAGATATATAGGTTAAATAGATCTCAGGCCTGGGTTGGCTCCACCAGCCACCATCTTAGTTTTCAACTATTTTGACTGTTAAAGATGTTTATTTTGATATTTTGTCTCTTTAACTGTGGATATGTCATTATCACCCCATTGCTGAAAGTTTGGTTATTGTTTTTCCTCTTTAAAATAAATGTTCTATAGTTGATTAAATTCCTTGGTCAACTTTTGAGACATTTCTCAGATTCAAATGTCTAATCTGGTTGTTATGATAAAAAAAAAAAAATGCTTAGATAATGTCAAGAATCACATTGGAGTGATTCTGACTGTGGTCCTCAAGACAATTGTTTGTAGGCGTATGTCTCCACAGTGCATTCGGAAAGTATTCAGACCCCTTGACTTTTTCCACATTTTGTTACGTTACAGCCTTATTCTAAAATGGATAAAATAGTTTTTTTTTTTTTCGTCATCAATCTACACACAATACCCCATAATTACAAAGCAACAACTGGTTTTTAGAAATGTTAGCAAATTTATAAAAAATAAAGTGAACACACTTAAATAAGTGTTCAGACCCTTTACTCAGTACTTTGTTGAAGAACCTTTGGCAGCGATTACAGCCTTGAGTCTTCTTTGGTATGACGCTACAAGCTTGGCACACCTGTATTTGAAGAGTTTCTCCCATTATTCTCTGCAGATACTCTCAAGCTCTGCCAGGTTGGATGGGGAGCGTTTGATCGGTTTCAAGTCCGGGCTCTGGCTGGGCCACTCAAGGACATTCAGAGACTTGTCCCGAAGCCACTCCTGCGTTGTCTTGGCTGTGTGCTTAAAATGTTTGTCCTGTTGGAAGGTGAACCTTCGCCCCAGTCTGAAGTCCTGAGCAGGTTTTCATCAAGGATCTCTCTGTACTCTTTGCTCCGTTAATTTTTCCCTCGATCCTGACTAGTCTCCCAGTCCCTGCCCCTAAAAAACATTCCCACATGACGCTGCCACCACCATGCTTCACTGTAGGGATGGTGCCAGGTTTCCTCCAGACGTGACGCTTGGCATTCAGGCCAAAGAGTTCAATCTTGGTTTCATCAGACCAGAGAATCTTGTTTCTCATGGTCTCAGAGTCCTTTAGGTGCAGTTTGGCAAACTCCAAGCAGGCTGTCATGTGCCTTTTACTGAGGAGTGGCTTCTGTCTGGCCACTCTACCATAAAGGCCTGATTGGTGGAGTGCTGCAGAGATGGTTTTCCTTCTGGAAGGTTCTCCCATCTCCACAGAGGAACTTCGGAGCTCTGTCAGTGGCCATCGGGTTCTTGGTCACCTCCCTGACCAAGGACCTTCTCCCCCGATTGCTCAGTTTGGCCAGGCGGCCAGCTCTAGGAAGAGTCTTGGTGGTTCCAAACTTATTCCATTTAAGAATGATGGAGGCTACTGTGTTCTTGGGGACCTTCAATGCTGCAGACATTTTTTGGTACCCTTCCCCAGATCTGTGCCTCGACACAATCCTGTCTCGGAGCTCTACGGACAATTCCTTCGACCTCATGGCTTGGTTTTTGCTCTGACATGCACTGTCAACTGTGGGACCTTATATAGACAGGTGTGTCCCTTTCCAAATCATGTCCAATCAATTGAATTGACCACAGGTGGACTCCAATCAAGTTGTAGAAACATCTCAAGGATGATCAATGGAAACAGGATGCACCTAAGCTCAATTTCGAATACTTATGTGAATAGGTTTTATTTTTGCTAAAATGTCTAAAAACCAGTTTCCGCATTGCCATTATGTGTGTAGATTGATGAGGAAAAAAACTAATTTAATAAATTTTAGAATAAGGCTGTAACGTAACAAAAATGTGGAAAAGGGAAGGGGTCTGAATACTTTCCGACTGCACTGAGGATCTGTGAAATTCTGTCAAATATGCAATTCTAATTAACCTAATGATCCACCAAAAGTAATTTACTTTTATTTTTTTCCTCATGCAGGACCTCAACAGTTATCTAGAAGACAAGGTTTACCTGGCAGGAAATCAGTTCACCCTAGCCGACACACTCATGTACTACGGAATTCATCACGTCATCGTAAGTCTGTCAAACGGAGCTCACAATTAAAAGAGTCATATGGTTAAAGGGCATGAGAAAGGAAACTTGACACAAGCAGAAAAGATGAGGCGCAAAATGATGTCTTTAGCCCAGGCCAAGGAAGAAGTTTGTTGGCCCCTGGAGGCTGACAGAGAGAAACTGGATCACATGTTGAGAAATGTCAGCGGTTGTGGCGGAGATGGATCGTTGCCACCAGGCACAAGGGAGTCAGTTTAGTTTTTTATCACAGCGGTTAACCTCAGGACAGAGGTCAGTCAGCAGCCCAGTTCCTCATTCTATTTGTTTGAAGTTCAGTTCAGGGGGGGACTATCATAGCTATCGAACCCAACTGGCATGATTTTAGACTCTATTTCAGGTACAGTAGAGCTATGTTAGACCAGGCTTGGGCAGCCTCACAACGAACCTGAAACAGGATTGTCTAATATGTTCACATTATTATGGTGTCTCTTCAGCTAGCAATTACAGTTGAAGTCAGAAGTTTACATACACCTTAGCCAAATACATTAAAACTCAGTTTTTCACAATTCCTGACATTTAATCCTAGTAAAAATTCCCTGTCTTAGGTCAGTTAGGATCACCACTTTATTTTAAGAATGTGAAATGTCAATAATAGTAGAGTGATTTATTTCAGCTTTTATTTATTTCATCACATTCCCAGTGGGTCAGAAGTTTACATACACTCAATTAGTATTTGGTAGCATTGCCTTTAAATTGTTTAACTTGGGTCAAACGTTTCGGGTAGCCTTCCACAAGCTTCCCACAATAAGTTGGGTGAATTTTGGCCCATTCCTCCTGACAGAGCTGGTGTAACTGAGTCAGGTTTGTAGGCATCCTTGCTCGCACACTCTTTTTCAGTTCTGCCCACAAATGTTCTATAGGATTGAGGTCAGGGCTTTGTGATGGCTACTCCAATACCTTGACTTTGTTGTCCTTAAGCCATTTTGCCACAACTTTGGAAGTATGCTTGGGGTCATTGTCCATTTGGAAGACCCATTTGCGACCAAGCTTTAACTTCCTGACTGATGTCTTGAGATGTTGCTTCAATATATCCACATAATTTTCCTTCCTCATGATGCCATCTATTTTGTGAAGTGCACCAGTCCCTCCTGCAGCAAAGCACCCCCACAGCATGATGCTGCCACCCCTGTGCTTCACGGTTGGGATGGTGTTCTTCGGCTTGCAAGCACCCCCTTTTTCCTCCAAACATAATGATGGTCATTATGGCCAAACATTTCTATTTTTGTTTCATCAGACCAGAGGACATTTCTCCAAAAAGTACGATCTTTGTCCCCATGTGCAGTTGCAAACCGTAGTCTGGCTTTTTTATGGCGGTTTTGGAGCAGTGGCTTCTTCCTTGCTGAGCGGCCTTTCAGGTTATGTCGATATAGGACTCGTTTTACTGTGGTATAGATACTTTTGTACCTGTTTCCTCCAGCATCTTCACAAGGTCCTTTGCTGTTGTTCTGGGATTGATTTGCATTTTTCACACCAAAGTACATTAATCTCTAGGAGACCGAACACGTCTCCTTCCTGAGTGGTATGACGGCTGCATGGTCCCATGGTGTTTATACTTGCATACTATTGTTTGTACAGATAAACGTGGTACCTTCAGGCGTTTGGAAATTGCTCCCAAGGATGAACCAGACTTGTGAATGTCTAGTTTTTTTTTCTGTGGTCTTGGCTGATTTCTTTTGATTTTCCCATGATGTCAAGCAAAGAGGCACTGAGTTTGAAGGTAGGCCTTGAAATACATCCACAGGTACACCTCCAATTGACTCAAATGATGTTAATTAGCCTATCAGAAGCTTCTAAGGCCATGACATAATTTTCTGGAATTTTCCAAGCTGTTTAAAGGCACAGTCAACTTAGTGTATGTAAACTTCTGAGCCACTGGAATTGTGATACAGTGAATTATAAGTGAAATAATCTGTCTGTAAACAATTGTTGGAAAAATTACTTGTGTCATGCACAAAGTAGATGTCCTAACCGTCTTGCCAAAACTATAGTTTGTTAACAAGAAATTTGTGGAGTGGTTGAAAAACGAGTTTTAATGACTCCAACCTAAGTGTATGTAAACTCCCGACTTCAACTGTACACTTGTTTTACATTTACTTTTACATTTTAGTCATTTAGCAGACGCTCTTATCCAGAGCGACTTACAGTTAGTGAATACATATATATATTTTTTTTATACTGGCCCCCCGTGGGAATCGAACCCACAACCCTGGCATTGCAAACGCCATGCTCTATCAACTGAGCTACATCCCTGCCGGCCATTCCCTCCCCTACCCTGGACGACGCTGGGCCAATTGTGCGCCGCCCATGAGTCTCCCGGTCGCGGCCGGCTGCGACAGAGCCTGGATTCGAACCAGGATCTCTAGTGGCACAGTTAGCACTGCGATGCAGTGCCTTAGACCACTGCGCCACTCAGGAGACTGTGGGGAAAGAAATGTGACTTAAGTTACAAGTAGAGTTGCTTCATTAGTTTTGGTACTAGCTAGTTATAGCCAGAAAGATGCATTTGCTAAATATAAATGGAGATTCATAACATTGCTAGACATTTTATTTTCCCGCCTGCCTTGTAATGTGACAGTAGTGTCATTCTCAACCTTAAACAATGTCAGATTTGTATAGTATGGATCATCAGTGATAAAAATGAATGACCCCCTGTCTCTCCTAGGTGGACCTGGCCGTCCAGGAGAAGGAGAAGTACATGAACATGACGAGGTGGTTCAATCACGTCCAGCACTACCCCGGCATCCGGCACCACCTGCCCCCCGTGGTGGTCCTGAGGAACAGAGTCTACACCAGCGGCCACCACTGAGGTCTCCTGTCCCCTGTCAGGGTGCACTGCTGGCTGCCAGGATGGCCCAGGGCGGACTTGGGGGGTACACAGGGTGGTGCTGACATCTCATCATCCCCACCTACCCAACACTACGGTCCCTCCCTCGCCTTCGAGACGTTTGATGTCTTTTTGTTGTTGTTCGGAGTCTCTGTTTTTTTTATGACTGCAGATGCTGTCAGTGTCAAGGTGTAGGGATATTCTAGCGCTGCTTTCTGAAACTGGCTCCCTGAGAGCATTCTTGCTGATGAATGGCAGTAGGGTTTGCTGATACCTGTCAGCAACTCTTGTCTTTTCACTTAAAGGGATAGTTCACCCAAATTACAAAATGACATTGGTTTCCGTACAGCAATCCATCGTTTAGTTTCCCATGCACTGTTTCCACATGCTAATGGTTTAGCGTTTGTGGCACAAATCCCATTCAAGTCATGGGACTGATATTAGCATTTTTTGCACATCATGTTCAAATCATCCAAAACTGTTGAGCTTCACAAACAATTTTAGATACTTTGGATGATTTGGACATGATGTGCGAAATAGGCTAATATCAGTCCCATGACTTGATTGAGATTTGTGCCCAAATGCTGAAACGTTAGCATGTGGAAACAGTGCCAGAGAAACTAAACCAAAGCATAGATTGCTGTAATACCTTGTCCATAGACTACTTACAGAGTAAGGAAACCAATGTCATTTTGTAATATGGGTGAACCTTCCCTTTAACCTGAGCCTTGAATGTGAAAAAGTATTATTAAAAAGTACAAATTAGTTAATAGTTTGCTATGTCGCTTTAAAGAAGTCCCTCTTGCAATTTCAATGTCTCAACATGTTACTTAAACAAAACAAAATAACTCCAGTCCGCCGAACTGTGTTCAGCATCCTCCACAGATCCCAGGTCCACTATCAACTTTCCGCCCTCATGAATATAGTCTTCAGTCTTAGTTTCCCGAGCTGCTGCCTCTGCTATTCCACCAGCAGCGTGGGCAGCAGCCTCTAGTTCAGATCAGAGTCACTCGAATCAATCTGTGTGTTGATGCTGAAGGACAGAGGGCAGACTACCAGCTGCCATAGAGGCCACAGTGTGCCTCTGTCCAATGCTAGAGCCCTGGGTGTCAGCCATGCATTGTGTCATTTCACCCTCTTACCCATGGGGCGGCAAATCATTTTGCAACAACATCCGAGTGATAATACACACTCACACAAGCAGACTGGATTTAGCCATTAGCTCTGTCAGCAGTGGGAATCACAGCTAATATATATATTGAATCGCTGTGTTTGCACAACAAAATAGTTGGGTTATCTTTGTCTTAATTATGAAAACTTTATCCGATGTGTCAAACTGTTAACTGGTTTAAACTGGCCTTTTTGTCCCTCCTAGTTTTCTGGTATGTTCTTCCTAATAAGCCTGCCTTATGACGGCTGCTGCTTTACTGCTATGGTTTGTGTTATTTAAGTCTACAGAAGGTTGTCCTGTGCCAATAAAAATCAAAGGGAAACAAAGATAATCTTCATCTCATGAGTCTCATCTTGTTTTGTTTTTTATTAATCGCTTATTTATAATTCAAATATATATGTTTTTAATTTGGTGGGTCCATCGATTAAACAACAGCAAACAAGGTGCTGTGTGTTCCAGAAAGAGTAGACTTGTGAAAGCAGACATCCTGCAGTCATTTGAGCAGGCCTTGTGACTAGATAAGAAAGAACATTGCACTACTGGACCATAATAGAACCACTGTCCTGTTGTTTATTTCAGTTCCATTTAGATATCACTGCTGCTGAAAAGAAGCTTAACACAGCATGTCATGCTTTATCTTTGAGGTGTCAGCTAGATTGCAGAGACTGAACTTAAGAGGGCTTTTGTTTTATGCGTTTAAACTGCGTAGACACATTTTGAAGTTATACAAAGCTTTCTGAAGACCTAACTCATGGATTCGCAACTAACTCGACGATGTGTAACAATAAACTTCAAATTAGTCTTTGATGTTTTGTGTGCTGACTGACTATTGTCGTAATGTCAAAATGGCAGTGTCATTAGGTCTTCCAGCTTTGCAGCTGATGATCAAACCAAAGCCAAGACAAACCCATAGATGAAGCCACAGTGGGTAACTCAAGACAGCCCAATTAGTAGGAACCTCTCCCCAGTCATCTGAAGACAGAGGTTCACCCCTCTACAGGGGTGGACTGCCACAATGAGCTCACATTGAGATCTTTCCCCCCTTGGCAGCTGAGGCAGCCTTTATTTCCCCCACCCCCTGGTCAGCGATAGTTCAAGGGTCAATTGGCTCGGTGGATTAGCAGGGTTCACTGGTGACTTCAGCTCTCACCAGGAGTCATCTCTCAGTGTGTGGTCATGACCAGACGCCACCTATCACTCACTCCTCTTTATGGCCACAAGCGGTTTCACTGTGGGAAGGGCATGGGGGCAGAGTCCAGGGCCAGGTGAGGTGAAGTTGCCCTACGGACAACTATCTAAAGAATGACACCTCTGCTGGGTCTTACCTTTTAAAGTGTAGTGAGGAGTGCCACAGGTTCCCCAAGCAAGACCCTGTGTCAGGTAAGCAGTTTTGGCAATAAGTCTGGTCATGAAGTAAATGGTGCCAATCTGAACTTGTAAAAAACGATGTGGGTTCCCACAGATTCAGGCAGTTTCAATAACTGGTCCCTTAGTACCATCTTCCTAATGAAAGGCAACTGTGGTGGGGTATTCACGTCACATAACACCCCACGGTGTTAGTCCGAGTCTGCCATGTCGACACAAAAAATAGTTTGTTATGTCTTCTTAATGAGATCGAGAGAGCGGCGCATCCGACGGGACGTGTTCCCCTGATTGATTAAATGAAACAATCAACACTGAGTGGGGGCGCATTAACGTGTCGTAAGTGCTTGTGACAGGCCTTGCCTTATCCTCCTCTTACAGATAGTGACAGTTCTACCATGCGCCCATAAAGATGGCATCTGATTGTCAATTACAATTACACAAGTGCAGAGGCAATGATCAGGCGGGTGGGGGTAGTTTTCTTTGCACACTGTTAAGTACAGTCATTGGTTCAGGCTTCAAGGGCTTGAGGGCAAGTTGGGAAACTTATTTTGCTGTAGTTTCCTCTCCTCTCTAAAGGTACAGAGGATCGTGTGAAATTGTGAGGTAAGCAGGGGATACATTCCAAGGTTGGGTGTATTTGTCTCTTTCACGGTAGTGTTTCTGTTGAGGGTTTTCTATCCAGCTTCTGTATTAGAAGCATGGCGTCTTAATGCAGCTTCTGTATTAGAAGCATGGCGTCTTAATGCAGCTTCTGTATTAGAAGCATGGCGTCTTAATGCAGCTTCTGTATTAGAAGCATGGAGTCTTAATTCAGCTTCTGTATTAGAAGCATGGAGTCTTAATGCAGCTTCTGTATTAGAAGCATGGAGTCTTAATTCAGCTTCTGTATTAGAAGCATGGAGTCTTAATGCAGCTTCAGTATTAGAAGCATGGAGTCTTAATTCAGCTTCTGTATTAGAAGCATGGAGTCTTAATGCGGCTTCTGTATTATAAGCAAGCTACAGGGAGGTAAACACTAATCTTGTCAAAGTTTATTTTCTCTGGGGTACAAGTAGAGCCATGCCATGGAGCGCAGAATGAGCCCAGGTGTGTGGCGAGGAGTTTACGCGACGCACTCACTCACTTCATCAGTCAGAGAGGGGCGGCTGATTCAGCCTAGGTGCTGAAGTACATGTGTGCATCCCGGGGCAATGGGATCACACCTAAACTCAGGCACGGATGACAGACTGCTCCAGAATTAGCCTGCATCGCTTGCCCTCTCTCTCTCCCAACCTGCCTCAGCTGCACACACACTTCCTGGCTGCCGCATTCAGATTTCCTGTGTGTGTGTGTGTTCATGCGCTCGTTCAGGGGGTTGTGGATTTGGCTTGGGGGCAAGGGTTGAGAGAGACGTGGTGAGTTTGGGGGGATGGGAGGAGTGCATACCGTGCAAGAAGCAAGGAAGATAGAAAACTTCCTTGTCTGGATAAGTTCAAATAATGGACCTCTCAGTTCTCTTGTGTGGATTTGTCCTGCGCTATGTTCTAAAGCTGCGAAAGTCTTGATCTTTTTTATATAGACCCCTGCTTTTAGGAGTCAGTGGGGTAGAGGTGCAAGAACATACACATCATTATTATTATTACCAATATGGAACTAGTTCTCCATACATTTTGCCAGGGAATTGTCTCCTCCAGGACATTTTATCGGCTGCACTCTGGCCTTGTGGCATAGTCACTGGTGACAGAGAGGCCATTCTGTGCCCTCATATTCTAATTCTGAAGAATGTGTCGCAAATTAGGTATACATTTTCTCTCCTACTCCATGCACCCTTGCCTCTCTACCCCACAGGTCTATGCCACTTAACTTTAGACTGCCCTCCTGCCTTAATGGTTTTTGATAGGATGTCTTCGGGGGGGGGGCTACCAAAAAGTAATTGTGTCTGAAGCCCCTTGACAAGGGCTGTACTTTTAAAAAGGTACTGCTCAGGGAACCGAGGGCAATAAGCTGAGAGAATGGTGATGGTAGTGAGCCTCAGATGCATTCCTGGGTGGAGAGAGGGCAGGAGGGGGTCAATGCCATCAGCGATACCCTATAATGACCACCCTTGGAACAAAAACAACACCTTCATTACCATTTCTCCTCGGCTCATCTGCATATGTGTCAACCGGCTGTGAATTTTTAATTTCCGCCTTATTACAATGCAGATTTTAATTTGGGGTGACTAATTTATTTAAACCTGGAGTGAAATTATCCCCCTCTTCCAGCACTGTTTCCCTCCTTATCTTGTCACATTTCCCTAATGCAAAAAAACACTCCTGATTCATATTTAGGAGAACAACTCAGGCAAGGTTTGATATGATTAACTGTAATTATGTGTTACCTAACTGATCTGCTTACCTTTGGTGCAGTAGTCTAAATACATATTCATGAAGGAGGGGTTTACAGGAATAGTATGTGTTTATCTTCCATTTTACTTTAAAGTTTGCATTTCCACTTTTTACCGAAAGACACTTGATACAATGACAGTACTTCGGCATATTTTAACTCTGGGTTGACTGTATCATATAAGCCAAACCAATAGACAGTTCCCAATGTTCACCTCACTGAGCATGGCGATAATGCATAGCCTGGGCACAAAGGGAGCCAGCCGGCGTGGCGCTAATGGATTAACCTTGACAGGACATGATTATGAACCAGAAGTGCACCTTTTACTCATGCCTGGTTGTTTCCCGTGTGTGTGTATATGTATGAGTGTGTGTGTGTGTGTGTGTGTGTGTGTGTGTGTGTATATATATGAGAGAGTGTGTGTGTGTGGGCTTCACCGCTCACTGGCTTGATTCTGGACTGGGGGCATGAAGCTGCAGTCTGGCATAGGGGATGCCCGCTCGCTCACCCGACTGCTCCACTCACTGCTCACTTCCCCTCTCTCTCTCTCTCTCTCTCTCTCTCTCTCTCTCTCTCTCTCTCTCTCTCTCTCTCTCTCTCTCTCTCTCTCTCTCTCTCTCTCTCTCTCTCTCTCTCTCTCTCTCTCTCTCTCTCTCTCTCTCTCTCTCTCTCTCTCTCTCTCTCTCACTCTCTCTCTCACTCTCTCCCTCTCCCTCTCCCCCCTCCACCTCCTCACACACACACAACCGTCCACAGCAGGACTGTCCCAGGACCAGGAGGGGGGTGATAATGGGGGGTGGGGGTGATAATGGGGGGTGGGGGTGGGGGGGGGGTATGGGTCATGGAGAGAGTGGCAGCTGGGGTCTCAGTCTTACCCCTCAGTGAGCTTGCTCTGCTAAACATCGACTTATTTCAAGGGGTCGCTCTTTGATTCTCTGAGTATTAGTTAAAGTACAGTGATTCAAGTCACTGATATGAAGGGTTAGTTAAAGTACAGCGATTCAAGTCACTGATATGAAGGGTTAGTTAAAGTACAGCGATTCAAGTCACTGATATGAAGGGTTAGTTAAAGTACAGCGATTCAAGTCACTGATATGAAGGGTTAGTTAAAGTACAGCGATTCAAGTCACTGATATGAAGGGTTAGTTAAAGTACAGCGATTCAAGTCACTGATATGAAGGGTTAGTTAAAGTACAGCGATTCAAGTCACTGATATGAAGGGTTAGACCATATTTTGGGCATGCTCTCTTTTAAAAATGTGTCAATGTGATATTTTGTGGATTATTGGAAAAAAGTGATGTTTTGTTGGTCCAGTCAACATGCAAAATGTGCTGTGTGTCAAACAGCCATGGATAAAGGAAAGACAAATGATTGCTCAAAGGTTGCAACTGCCTAATTTGCCAAATTACACAGAGTGAGTCTATTTAAGTGAGCATGTGCTGTGAAATTGATTATGCTCCTCTTTGGAATAGCCTATGGTGCATTCCTCACTTAAGGCAGTCTTGAACTCCTAGCATTGAAGGGTACTGTCCCTGAGTCTCGACCAGGGATTGGTTCATGTTGTCACCCCCGGCAACAACCCCAGCGGACATACAGTACAGGACCGGGGGACACCAAGAGGTACGATGTCCTGCAGATGTGTCCGTCTTGGAAAAATGACAGGACATGTTACAGCCATCCACCATCGTGGCTCAAATGGCCTGCAGTCAACCACCCATTCCCCAGCCCAGACACTGCTGAAGGAGCCACTGCTAGGGATGTTGGGGGGTAGGTTACTGAGAGAGCTCCTCAGTCAGGCTATATTTAACTGCACATGACACACAGCTGATCGCTGGCTCCTTTGAAAAAACATATATGGTCGAGGCCTGCGTGAAATCGACATTTGCAACCCGGGGACGGCGCGAGTGAGCCAGGACAAAGCCAGAGTTTTGTGCCTCGTCCGAGGAGGGGGGGTCGAGCGTCAACAAGGCCCATGTCTTATCTCATGTTTCCCCCACACACACTTACGTTAACGCTCGTTACACGCTGGCTTTTCACCACCCCGACTCATCGACACTAACCGCCCGCTTTGAACTGGGCACCAGAGGCCCCAGAAGCCCAAAGGGCAGCGGCGGACTGGTGCGCTATCAAAGATGCTGTTGATGGGTTGGATGGATGATGGCGGAGGTTATACGGGCGTACAACGGTATGGAGATGATCGTATCATAATGGGCCCAGTGTGCTCCTCCAGGCCCCCAATCCACCACCCTCCCCGGTCGTCCCTGCAGGCAGGGAAACTTTGCCTTCCTTACGGCCCTTGCAGACTTCCCTTGTGACTTTCACAGCTGTGCTCTGCGACCATTCATTCAAGCTTAAGATACGTGGTGGGTGCTTTTTCTGTGAGCATGTGATGGCCTGGCTATACACACAAGTGAATGATTCCTGTACCTCTGGTGTTAATGGGGTGTGTTATTTGCAATAATGTCATTTCACAGGGGGTTACGGCACTGCAAAGGCAATGATATGGATCTTTAGCAAGCCAGGTGTACTAGGCGCCTAGTCTTGAATGGATTTGGTATCATGTGGAGAAGACTATAGACAGGTTGGTTGTTTAGCACAGGGGTCCGCAGCCCCGTACTGCATGGGGTCCACGAAAATATACAGTACCAGTCAAACGTTTGGACACACCTACTCATTCAATGGTTTTTCTTTATTTTTACTATTTTCTACATTGTAGAATAATAGTGAAGACATCAAAACTATGAAATAACACATATGGAATCATGTAGTAACCAAAAAAGTGTTAAACAAATCAAAATATTTTATATTTGAGATTCTTCAAATAGCCACCCTTTGCCTTGATGACAGCTTTGCACACTCTTGGCATTCTCTCAACCAGCTTCACCTGGAATGCTTTTCCAACAATCTTGAAGGAGTTCCCACATACAGTGGCTTGCGAAAGTATTCACCCCCCTTGGCATTTTTCCTATTTTGTTGCCTTACAACCTGGAATTAAAATGGATTTTTTGGGGGTTTGTATCATTTGATTTACACAACATGCCTACCACTTTGAAGATGCAAAATATTTTTTCTTGTAAAACAAACAACAAATAAGACAAAACAACAGAAACAGTTTTCCCTCAAGAATTTCCCTGTATTTAGCGCCAACCATCATTTCTTCAATTCTGACCAGTTTCCCAGTCCCTGCCGATGAAAAACATCCCCACAGCATGCTTCACTGTGGGGATGGTGTTCTCGGGTGATGAGAGGTGTTGGGTTTGCGCCAGACATTTTCCTTGATGGCTCAATTTGAGTCTCATCTGACCAGAGTACCTTCTTCCATATGTTTGGGGAGTCTCCCACATGCCTTTTGGCAAACACCAAACGTGTTTGCTTATTTTCTTCTTTAAGCAATGGCTTTTTTTCTGGCCACACTTCCGTAAAGCCCAGCTCTGTTGAGTGTACGGCTTAAAGTGGTCCTATGGACAGATACTCCAATCTCCGCTGTGGAGCTTTGCAGCTCCTTCAGGGTTATCTTTGGTCTCTTTGTTGCCTCTCTGATTAATGCCCTCCTTGCCTGGTCCGTGAGTTTTGGTGGGCGGCCCTCTCTTGGCAGGTTTGTTGTGGTGCCATATTCTTTCAATTTTTTAATAATGGATTTAATGGTGCTCTGTGGGATGTTCAAAGTTTCAGATATTTTTTTATAACCCAACCCTGATCTGTACTTCTCCATAACTTTGTCCCTGATCTGTTTGGAGAGCTCCTTGGTCTTCATGTTGCAGCTTGCTTGGTGGTGCCCCTTGCTTAGTGGTGTTGCAGACTCCAGTTATTTTTTTAATTTCACTTCACCAATTTGGACTATTTTGTGTATGTCCATTACATAAAATCAAAATAAAAATCCATTTAAATTACAGGTTGTAATGCAACAAAATAGGAAAAACACCAAGGGGGGTTAATACTTTTGCAAGGCACTGTATGCTGAGCACTTGTTGGCTGCTTTTCCTTCACTCTGCCGTCCGACTCATCCCAAACCATCTCAATTGGGTTGATCATCCGTTCACCCAAACCACCCAAACCGCGTCACGGCGGTTGGAACCAAAAATCTCCAATTTGGACTCCAGACCAAAGGACAAATTTCCACCAGTCTAATATCCATTGCTCATGTTTCTTGGCCCAAGCAGGTCTCCTCTTCTTATTGGTGTCCTTTAGTAGTGGTTTCTTTGCAGCAATTCGACCATGAAGGCCTGATTCACACAGTATCCTCTGAACCGTTGATGTTGAGACGTATCTGTTACTTCAACTCTGTGAAGCATTTATTTGGGCTGCAATTTCTGAGGTTGGTAACTCTAATGAACTTATCCTCTGCAGCAGAGGTAAATCTGGGTCTTCCATTCCTGTGGCGGTCCTCATGAGAGCCCGTTTCATCATAGCGCTTGATGGTTTTTGCGACTGCACTTGAAGAAACTTTCAAAGTTCTTGATATTTTCTGTATTGACTGACCTTCATGTCTTAAAATAATGATGAACTGTCATTTCTCTTTGCTTATTTGAGCTGTTCTTGCCATAATATGGACTTGGTCTTTTACCAAATAGGGCTATCTTCTGTATACCTTGTCACAACACAACTGATTGGCTCAAACGCATTAAGAAGGAAAGAAATTCCACAAATTAACTTTTAAGAAGGCACACCTGTTAATTGAAATGCATTCCAGGTGACTACCTCATGAAGCTGGTTGAGAGAATGCCAAGAGTGTGCAAAGCTGTCATCAAGGCAAAGGATGGCTATTTGAAGAATCTCAAATCTCAAATATATTTTGATTTGTTTAACACTTTTTTGGTTACTACATGATTCCATATGTGTTATTTCATATGTCTTCACTATTATTCTACAATGTAAAAAATAGTAAAAATAAAGAAAAGCCCTTGAATGAGTAGGTGTGTCCAAACTTTTGACTGGTAGTGTATGTAAAAAAAAAGTGGATTTTCTTTTAAATATCGCTAGCTACAACAGAATAAACACATGTTGGATTACATACCTACAGTAGAAAATAGGAGAATATGTTATTTCTAATGATGTCAACTTTATTTCTCAACTCCTAATATTGAGCAAATTACACTCACTGGAGTACCTGGCATAGGCTTTGAAAAAGCAACAGCGAATAGGCTATCAGTGCGGCAAGTGCCAATGGCTGATGGTACGTTTTCTTGGCTTGGACATACATTTTTGCCAACATATGGCTAACGTTTGTTTAACCTGTTAAACAGCTGCATTTATGCGAAAATGTGTTTGAAGTTACCTTTCTAGCTAATAGGCTATGTTAGAGTTTACATTTCCAATTATTATGTGGCAGGTCAAAATAATGAAAAACTATCTACCAAATGTATTCATTTTAAAAAGTTGATTACTTCTCATTGCCATTATCATGAACCTGATGATAAGACAAGATATATGAAAACATTTTTATTTTGCTAAAGTATGATGAGGGTCCCTGGGTCGCCAGTTTGCCTGGGTGGGGGGGTCCCTGGGCAAGAAAAAGTTGAAGACCCCTGGTTTAGGAACAAAACCGACACGTGCGCAACTATGTGGCAAAAAAGACAGGGTTGGCTTAGATTGTTGACAACATGTAAACTATATTTTGTCTCAATTAACATTTGTTGTCTCTCAAATACATTTACATTTACATTTTAGTCATTTAGCAGACGCTCTTATCCAGAGCGACTTACAGTTCGTGAATACATATTTTTTTATACTGGCCCCCCGTGGGAATCGAACCCACAACCCTGGCGTTGCAAACGCCATGCTCTATCAACTGAGCTACATCCCTGCCGGCCATTCCCTCCCCTACCCTGGACGACGCTGGGCCAATTGTGCGCCGCCCATGAGTCTCCCGGTCGCGGCCGGCTGCGACAGAGCCTGGATTCGAACCAGGATCTAGTGGCACAGTTAGCACTGCGATGCAGTACATTGTTTCAGTTGTTGGTTAGCTAGCTAGCAAATCTTTGCCATATTAGTGTAACAGGTCAAAGAATTACAGATTTTTGCAACCGTTCATTTTCTATTTTTTATTTTATTTTGTGAGTTGATTTCACCAAAATATTGTATTGTTCGGCATTTCGTGTAGTCTACAGATATTGGGAGAGTTAGTTGTGTAAGTGCGCCCTCTAGAGTGTTGGTTTGGTTATATACGGAGGGGTGTCATGCTTTTCTCAGTCTGCATTGTACTCGACTGAGAGAGGTATGTGTTCACTTCGGCGTGATATAAACTTGATATACCTGTTAAAACTAAAACGTTTCAGTGGACATAGTAACTTGTATGTATATTATATGATGAGTGTACGTACATTTAATCAAGCTGTGTCGTGAATTTAGCTATTTTTGAGAGTTTGAGAAATTGCTAACTTAGCTAACCTCGTGTTTTGTTTAGCTGTAAGTTAGCAATCGTCATTCTATCCTCTTGTATGAAGCCCACGTTGTTCTTTTTATGTTAGGCGGATTCTGGTCGAGGGTAGAGTTTTGAACATTTTCTCTCTTTGATGTTGAACAGGTATGTATTCCCTATATCAGGTTAAAAATATGTGTTCATTTAAAATGTTTTCATGTATTGATTAGTGTTTAATGGCACTGAAAAGCTCAAATGTGAAGGATTACATGTTGCTTCGTGCATATTACTGTATGTATTACCTATTTGAAAGATGGTTTATGTCATGTTGCACAGTATTAATGTAAAGGCTAAAAGCTCAGAGTTTTTGGCAGAGATAACATGCAATATGACACATACATAAGATATACACCAGATGCAATGTTTATTTTCCAATTATGTTGTATTTTATTCGTTGTATTTTTGAATGTGATTATATTCGGTCTGCATTGTACTCGACTGAGAGAGGCGGATTCTGGTCGAGGGTAGAGTTTTGAACATTTTCTCTCTTTGATGTTGAACAGATTGAGAGAGTTGTACACAATAAAGTGCCTTCAAGTACGCCAGTGTCTTGTCTTCAGTGCACCGGAACACAACGCAGTAGTCGGCGACGAGCAGACCAGGCCGGCTACATTAGCATTGACATGAATTCAGTCAAAACACCTCAAAACAACACATGGTATCAATAACAAGATAACACTAGCTGAAACGAGCCACCTACGATACCCCACATGGCAGCTTCTTGTCATTGTTGCTAGCTATCTGACCGCTCAGAATCATAACAAAGCATGGCTTCCTGCCCCATCGATGCGCGTGCATCATTTTCGTGACGTTGTCAGAAAAGCCACAATCAATTTCATGGTGCACAGTTGATGCTGTATACTATGTATTGTTATACTTGACAGTATAGTCAATGTGGATAATTCCAAAGCCTCATGCCGAGTGACTCATAAAAACACCCTGGGACTATGTGGGAACCGAAATGCATTTTTCCCAGTTGAAAATGGTGGATTTGCCATCAGTTTGTTGTCGTGCCTTTTTTTATGACAGGCCCTCGAACCCTCCGTTACGCTAGTAATATCTCCCTTTCATAAAAATTGTCAGCTAAGGATGGTTGAAGTTTAGTCAAAGACAGTTGGAGATCACCTCCAGGGACACACAGAGCGGGATGAGGGAGAGATGTTAGCGGAGCGCCTCGTGGCTCGTAGCCCCCCGATCTGCTCAGTGACACCTCTCCCCCAGCCAGCAGGATGAATGACTGGAGCTGCTACTCCCATGCCTCCCTCGGGAGAAACCTGGCCTGCGTCCATCCTCACACACACACACAGACACCTGCTCACACGCATTCAAATTGATATCCACACACACATTTGTTTGCACACACAGGCATAAGGATACACTCCCATGGGGGCACACAAACACACACATACACACATGCATCAAAGGAGGCCTGAGCGCTATCACTGCTCTTTGTCTCCCACTGTCATTGCTGAAGGGCTACTGTATGTAAGCTACAAGACAACATGTTATAGCAGCGTAGACCTGGACAACCACAGAGCTTCTCCTGACCTGAGGGCTCCCTTCCTTCCTTCCTACCGCACAGACCTCCGAATCTGAGGGAGAGAGAGGGAAGAGGGCAGGCACAAAAGTGAAAGAGAGCAACAACTCTCGGAGATGTGGCGACTAACGGACGACAGCCTTTCCCTCAAGGAGGCCGCCGTCTCCCGCCTTGGCGGACACCAGCGCTAAACTCCTGTCAGGTCCCATCTTACATCCCCCTGTCCTGTCTCTGGCAGGACTCGCCTCTCCGAAGGGGGTCACGTCACACACAGGGACGGCAGTCACTTGTCCCCCTCTCAGGGGTGTACTGTACTAACATGTCGCCCTGTCCAAAGACGACCCGCTGCGGCCATTAGGGTGGTAATGTGGCCACTAGGATTTGGACAGAGTAGTGGAGAGCTCGCTTTACAGCGCTGAAATTTCCACTGATAGATTTACAGCTGGTAGAGACATTTTGCTGTCAGGTTTTGCCTTGTGCCTCCATCTATTTCAATTTTGGGTAACATGTACTACACATTATTTATGAGTATTAGCTTAAGTCTTCTTTATTTAATGTAAAGTAAATGTGTACTGTAATTTTTACATTACTGTTATTGTAATATTTCTTCTGATACAGTTGAAATCTGAAATGTTTCACTAAATGTTCTGTACTTTAATTTGTCATTTGTTCGCTTCTGTAACACTATCATCTCACTTCTATTTTCCTCACATTCAAATGTGCCAACTGTGTATAGCACAAGAAAATGAATATGAATCTATTTTAACTCATTTCAAGACATACATTTGATTAAAATAAAATATCAAATTATCAATCCTTTGTCTCAACAAAAAATGTCTATATATATAATAATAATAAGCCATTTAGCAGACGCTTTTATCCAAAGCGACTTACAGTCATGCGTGCATACATTTTTGTGTATGGGTGGTCCCAGGGATCGAACCCACTACCTTGGCGTTACAAGCGCCGTGCTCTACCAGCTGAGCTACAGAGGACCACATATATATATATATATATTGATAAGATCTTTTTAAATGTCTGTTTTTCTGCCATTCTCTTAGAATGAGGACATGGGGGATGTATTTTTCCACAAACACAGTGCATCTCTCCCAGGTGACTGCTTAACACATGCAGTAATTGTAAACTTGCCCCTGGCACTGTATATGTGAGTCTGTGTATGTGTATGTGTATGTGCATGTGAATGATCGCCCTCTGCGTGAGGGTGTGTGTGCACGCACAGTTGCATGCATGTGTACTGTATGTGCGTGTGTTTGGGCATGTACATCTGCTTGTGTTTTTGTGTGTGTGTATATAAAGTGTGTGTGTGTGTTATGTGTGTATGCATGCATTGGGATTACGGTATGTTCCTCCACAGGTCTGACTTCTGTTGTTCCCTATACTCTTCTGTTTTTGTTTTTGGGTTTTTTCTGTCTTCTCAGGACAGGAAGCAAAAATGAATTAATAACATTTTATAGGGGCCAAATCTTTTCAGCATTTCCAGTCCTGTGAGCTAATTTGACAGCTCATGGGGTGATGCGAATTCCACTTCAGAGAGACAGGTACCCTAGGGCTAGCCAGCTGGATTGTGGATGCTTACAGATTTGGCTCTCGCTTCCTGCTGGGTGTCATCTGTCTCCTTGGTCTCGCGGTGGATAATTTTTTGTCCTTCTGACATCATGTGCCTGAGCAGTTTGTGCCTGGCAGGGCATGTCTGTCCAGGTTGGCCATCAAACCCAGCCAGCGTGCATCTAATCTGACGAGGCACCACTCCAAACACAGCCGCCCCCGGGCGCCCCCTCTGTCCCACGTCGAAAATCACGGCCCCACAAAAAACTTCTCAACCGTCAAGACTGGCCCCCACTCCTCCGCCAACATGGTGAAGGGGTAGAAGGAGAAGTGTTTTGGGGGGGGTTCCGCCAGGGGACTTATTTCGCTCACGCAAAGAAAATGTCCCTACTTTCTCTCCCGTGGCTGTCACTTTGATTGCCGTCGTGGTGCGGGAGGGTCTGCCTCAACAGGTTTGGGCCTCTCCCTGCCTGTTGCCGGCAGTTGACTTGGACACCGCAGCACTCGGATGAGGCAATCCTTTGGTTGGATTATAGTTGCGGCGGATGGCCGAATGGGAGAAGTGACAGCGCAGCGGCCCGCTAATCCCGGGGACAGCCCCAAACCGGGGCCCGCTGAGAACACTAATCGTAAACGACACAATCGTTCCACTCCAAGGAGGGGCAGTTTACAAATCGCAAGACGTGGCTGACAAGGTTGCTTGGCGGAAAAAAAAGAATTTCACAAAAAGCACATGATGACTACATATGTTGATTTTCAGGCTGTGAGCTACTTGGATGCCGCTGCTTCTTGCTGCTTGTTGCTGCCTTCCTCCGCTCGGCCCCTTGCTTCATTGGCCCCGGTAGAACATGACAGCAGGGCAGCGTCCTGCTCCGCCGTGCCTCCTGAGGTGCCACTATTACCGGGGCTCCAGTTATTTCCCGGGGCCTCTCTCTTTCTCTGACACGGTGGACGTGGGCAGCTCAGGAGTAGCCTCCAGGATGCAGCGAGTTGCACCAGGATCACTGACCTGAGCAGTGTGAGCTGGCTGACTGGCTGAGAGAGAGAGGGAAAGAGGGGGGCAGGTGGGTGTACGGCAGGAGGGGCCCCCGCCCAGGGGCCCAGGCAGTGAGTAATCCCACCCATCCATCCCCCTCCACCCGCACCTGTTCAGAGCCACAGTCACTGGCGCTCAGTGTGCTGTGAACGCCAAGCACCATGGTCCCTCTGGCCTTCTCCAAGGGCCCAGAGATCATGACCAGAGCCAGAGAGAGGAGGAGGAGAGAGAGTGAGGGACAGAGAGCAATGTAATGCAAAATAATTATACCCATTGGGTAATGTGAGCAGCACCGTCGTTAGGGGCTGTGTAGAGAGGAAGAGAAAAAGAGATGTGTTTTCTAAGCCGTCACCACGCTAACAGGCCTGATGGGTATGTTTTGTAAACCACTCAGCCAGACCTCCCACAGAACACTCACCATTTGTCTAAGTACTCAATGCTCTAGGAGCTCAGCCACGTTACTGCAGTCTGAGCAAGGGATGAGCACGGCTGTGGTTTCCCATACTGTGTGTGGAGGTCTATGAGAACAAAATTATGGGAGACAAACCAACATGCTATGAAGGGAAATTACAATTGTAGCTAATTGAATAAATTGCGCATTACAAAATGTATTGCTAAATATTCATCCACATTTAAAATTGTTGAGGATTGTTTCATAAACCTGTTTCACATTGTGAAAATATTTATCATTTTTCACAACTTATTAATGAAGATTGTACATTTTATTTATTTTAGAAATATTGCAGGAAACATTGTTACAAAAATGTTATTTTACTTTATTATTTTACTTTCTTTAAAAACTATTTGAATGCACCCCACTTTGTGTTAGTTACCCTTGAAAAGCCTTGCTATTTCAGAACAGAAGTGTGCAACGAAGAGATCACCACTGTCACTCAATTCACTTAATAGACCTGTGAGAGAGATGCATGTATACCCATGATATGGTTCATGTAAGAGACAATCACATGCAAACCTTACTGGAACACAATCCTGGTAGATAATAATGGACAAAGACAGTGCCATTTCTCGAATTTGATGTATAGCATTTACTTTTACGTCCTACTTTTACTCAAGTATGACAATTTAGTACTTTTTCCACCACTGTACTTAAGTACATTTAAAACCAAATACTTTAAGACTTTTACTCAAGTAGTATTTTACTGGATGACTTTCACTTTTACTTAGTCATTTTCCATAAAGGTATCTTTACTTTTACTCAAGTATGACAATTGGGTACTTTTTCTACCACTGCCTTAATGACTACTTCTGTGCAGCAGTGGAGATACAATAAAATCATGTAATGAGGTACATTCAGTTTCACAATCGTGCACTCTTTTGTGACTTTAGTTCAGTTCACTCATTTCTTTAGGTGTGATTAAAGTGTGTTAATTCACTCTCAACTACAGAACAGAAAACATATTTCATCCTTTTACATGAAGTCAATAAAAATATAATGTACAGTTATTGGTGGAAATACATTTGAAAAAAAAGTATATGTATAATTCAACAACTGTAAATTATGAGATTACTTCGCTTTATTTCTGCTCTAATGAGCAAATTGGCAATGTCTATTCGTTTTTTATTGAATATCATGGCTGTTAACATGTAATTACATTTTCATCATAACTATAATAATGTTATACTCTTAAATTCTGTTATTAGACTACATTGTATCTACATTACAATACATTACATTACAGCCTATTACGCGTACTCCAAATGAAACAAGTTAATTAAATAGAAGAATAAGTATTTTTAGAGTATAACAAAATATTTGATCCATTATTTGTGAAATGCTGTGCAGTTAATCAAAATATGATTTGGCTGCACAGCTGCACATGTACATTATAAACACAACAAGGGAATAGGTTATGTCATTGTCATACTGTGTACGTGTTGTTTTGTCATTCTTTCATGGTGTATCTGACCTTGTTTGTAGGCAATCAATTTAAAAGCACCCCTACTTATTTTCACAAACGTCAAAGTTTACTAATGCACTCTTTGTCGATGGGCCCTGGAGCACTCTGCGATGGCAGTTGATCAGTTGCCACAAGAACTTCTCATGACTGCAATCTCTTTAATAGACTCAGATCAAAATCAATCATGTGGTCAGGACGAGAATTAGCTCATGTCTGAAGACTTTCTTTTAAGTGGAAGTGGCATTTCTGAGTAATAGCAGGCACTTCTTTTAAAACAAATGTTTGAAGTCTTAACATGCAACACTAGACCCAAACAACCCCCTTTCTTAACACATACTAATATGTTTATGTTCTTAATGTGCTCTTGCCAGGAGTCCTTGTCTCTAAATAGGCCTACACTGAGAGGAGGTCATATAGTTGCATTTAAATTGTTAAATGTCATGAACTTTCTATTCCAAAATAATTCACTAAGCAGGGTCTCATTAACCAGACTGGTAATAATAAGAGTGGACATTGTTTTCACCTAGTGGCAAATTAAGGGAGCACACTTTTTATTTAAAAAACTAAAGCGCTACTCTATTACCCAGAATAAATAGTCTACAAAGTGATCTCAAACTTCTACTCTTTATATTATATCTGCATGACTTTTGAAGAACAAGCCGACTAAATAATCTAGGCTAATTGTACATGTGTACATATTCATAATCTTTGGTCAGTCTTGGTAGGATACAGTGGCCCATAATACTATAGTACTTAGTTTACTGGTTGAATGGACGATGCACAGAACCAAGGGGTTGGGAGGTGTAGTGGATAATCTCTCTTTTAAAATCCACAATTTATATTGACATATCTATTATTTCCTGCTATGGCCAACACTGCACACACAGCATTATGTTTATATTCTAAATCCATGTGACAGCCACACATAGTAAGGTATTACTTGATGAAATCTCTCAAAATGATGGCCAATCCCTATAATTACTACTGTCATCAGCTAGAATGGGGTTGCGTTATGTGTGTATTTTACGGATTTAAATGGATCATCTCTCTGTGCTAACAGACACTTCCATTCATTGTATTGTATGCAGAGGGGACTCATCAGGCTCATCTTCAGTATTATACTTTATGTGGCTGTGGAACTCCCTGATAAAGCCACACCATAGAGCAAGACTGACATCTGCAGTCCTGACTCATGCAAGACCTCTATCCTCCATCATTATCATTGCATTGCCCTGGAATAAATTACAATTCATCAATGACA
Source organism: Coregonus lavaretus (assembly GCF_964263955.1). NCBI lineage: Eukaryota > Metazoa > Chordata > Actinopteri > Salmoniformes > Salmonidae > Coregonus > Coregonus lavaretus. The sequence goes on from NC_139989.1 coordinate 9,470,875, forward strand.
ATATAGCAATTTAAATGCCTCATCACACACACAAACACAGAGAGAGAGAGAGAGAGAGAGAGAGAGAGAGAGAGAGAGAGAGAGAGAGAGATCATAAACCATTAACGATGGAAATTTGCTGCTAAATTTGTAGGCTACACCTACAGTGTAAACATGTATTATATTGATGACTGATGATGATGTTGTATAGTCTGTCCTGTACCTACTGTACCTCAGAATTTACCTCATGTAAGTGTGGCCCCCGTTTTGGGAGGTTTGGTTTGAGCCAAGACCTCGTACCCGGAAGTAGTTCGAGTATTTATATCAGCTGACTTTAAATCAGCTGACAACAGTTACAGTTTTTGCTAGAATATATTTAAGCTACGTTTAACAGCCGCTGGAGCTAAATATTTGCAAACTCATATATGATAAATTGCATGTAAATATCTCGTGAATATCTATCTCGTTGAAAAGAGGTTGAAAGCTAGCTAAGCAAACTCATTCAACCCTAACCAACTGCTAAACAAACATTGCACGTATTGTCGAGGTTTAACTATTTGCTTTTTTGTGTATTAACGCGTAACTATGGACAAGATCGCCAAAGGTGAGTTCAATATCGTGTTACGGTTATCATTAATTGCAGGTAACTCGCTAGCTAGCCTGCACAACTCGGGAGAGTCATGTGTTGCAGAATTAACGCACACAATTTGAAGCCTCTAGCCTGATCCCAGATCTGTTTACGCAGCTTCACCTGGGGTGTAATCCAAACAGTTGCAAAACATTCTATTTGCAACGAAAACTAGCGTTTCTATTGGACAAATTCAAGTATGTTCCGCCCTGTTTGCTGAACCTTGCCAATAGAAACGGTAGTTTTCGGAGTAATTATGACTTTTCCTTATCTAGATTTCCTTTACCCCCCCCCCCCCCAATCAATTCAGGGGCTAAATTGATATTAAATTAATATGAATTCAGATTATTTTGCTGTCAATTATTCATGTTTCATTATTTTCTCTGGGGACACTTCATGAATTCCTTTGGATGAAATGACTGCAAGCACTAGAATGAAGTTGTTACTTTTCAATATATCTGACATTATCAATTGCTCCCATTAGATGTTGGTGATATTCAGTCTAGGCTAATAGACCATAGGCCTGTTGTACAAGGGGAGATCCGCTACTTTGTGAGAGAATTTGAGGTAAATATTCAGCTTGGAAAGATGCACCGTAACATAATGGGGAGTACAATATGATTTGACTAATTTAGGAATTGTCATTTGTTAACATCTACTTCTTTGTGATTTTGAAGGAGAAACGTGGATTTAGAGAGAGCCGTTTGCTGGACAACTTGAACAAAATGGTAGTGGAGACCAACGAGCAGATGTTGCCCAAGTGTTCAGAGCACATGCATCAGCACCTCTATGAGGCCCTCACACGATGTAAGACTCTCTTCCTTACCTAGCCGGTGTATATTTCAATTGCTAGCCACTGCAGTTGTGATATGGAGTGATTGAGTTATTGTATTGTTCGATTTTATTTTATTAGGATCACCATTAGCAGACGCAATGACGACAGCTAGTTTTCCTGGGGTCCGATACATAATGAAAAAGACGTATTACATTCATGTGTCACAGAATTTCAACTGTATTGTATTATTTCAGTGTGTCTTACTGTTAAGGCCAGAAAGTAGTTGAATGTAACATTTGTTCATTGTGTTTTCCTACAGTGGAGGCTGCGAATCACATGTCACAGAGGATCCAGCAGAGGGCGCTAGAAGCACAGCAGGTAAAGACGCGTGCTCTCCTCAAAGTCCATGAATTACCAATGTTATTTAACCATTGACAGTCATTTACATTCAGGCAATGATTGTGACAACATACCAGAGTCGTGGTCATTTGGCACTAAACAGGAGATAACTGAGTACCACCTAAATCTCTCCAAGTGTATTTTCATTTTGTTTCATTGTTTTGTCTAGTTTTAAAATGTTTTGTCTCGTGTCTGCCTAACCCACATCCTTGTGTGTTGTGAACCTCAGAGCACCCAGCTGCAAGTGACCATAGACAGACGGAAGGAGGACTGGGATGAGTTTCTGAAGGAGCAGCTTCGTCTGAAGGAGGAGGTAGACGAGGAGCACGCCAAGGCTGTCGGACGCCTCAGCGTCATGTACAGCGAGATGAAGAAGGATTTGGCCAAGTTCTCCCGCTTCTGATCCTCGGTGTGTGTGTACGTCCACGTGTGTCTGTATCACAGGAGGTTGGTGGCACCTTAATTGGGGCGGACGGGCTTGTAGTTATGGCTGGAACAGAAAAGGTGGAATGGTATCAAACACATGTTTGATGCCATTCCATTCGCTCTGTTCCGGCCATTATTATGAGCCGTCCTCCCCTCGGCAGCCTCCTGTGGTCTGTATGCTTGTGTGAAATGAAGGTGTTGCATTTGATTGATGCGGTACTTAGTCATTGGCACTAACAGAGGACTTCTGAGCACTAGTGCTGCACAAAAGTAAACATTTTCCAGATCACAAGTAAGAAAGTGTGATTAACAACGTGGCATTTTCACAGCCCATCCAAATTAAAATTTTCTGTTCTAAGCACATGGAATATGTAAACTTCTGAAAAAGGTCATTTCTAAACCAGCAATAACATGATTTTTCCTTGGCTGTGAAGCTTTTAACATTTTGAGATTTATTATGGAATCATGCTTGGAGGTGTGGATAGATTTTTGTTTGCCTCAAGCCGAATAAGAAAAGTGACTGGGATTTGGCACAGAGATTAGATATTTAAAGCTACGTGAAAATGTTTAATGTCAGAAGCGCTACTCAAAGCTGGGTCAACATCTCAAACTTTACTCACTGAGCAGTTACCCCAACTAGGCATCCCTCACCAACTCTTCAGAATAGAGAACAGTCAACCTCTGACATCAAGTACAACAAGCAACCTCTCAAAATACATACATTTAAAAATGGCTTCACTGAAGCCAGCTCAAACTGTCAATTGCAGACATTATTTAGTGGTGTTTCCTCAGGCCTGTTATGTACCCTTGTTAAATGGAGAGGTAGACTTGTAGTGCTTCGTGAAGGTTTATTAGTCTTATGTACGGAATACACATTGTCCAATGAATGCTTACTTGCAAGTTCCTTCTCGACAATGCAAGTGTTGTGTTTAGAGAAATTATTTTCACTGGACAATGGCAGGCTGTTTAGACTGATGGATGGATGGGCACCCTGACATATCCTGTTCCCAGCAGGTCAGGAATGTATCTCAGGTCGAAAGTGACAGAATAAGTATTTAAAATGGCTGTCATCAACACAGAATGGACCCCTTACTCAAGACTTAATTGTTGCGTGGGGGATGCTGACCTCATCAATCAGTATAAGTAAAATAAAGCGTTGCTAAACTCTGCACGGCTCAAGTGTGGTTTCTTTCTCTCGACACGAATGTATACTACATAGTTCAGCAATTTCTTTTGACACGTCTGACAGCCGGTCTCGAACAGCTTGGTATCCCGTTTCATGGAAGGCAGAGGCACAGTCTTTTCCACTTGGCTCGCGGTGATCCGCAATGGCGCTGCTGCTGTCCGGTCGCACTGGGTCGCCCTCTGTGAGTGACTGGCGTCAGGGCGGGCGGGCGCCCTGGCCTGTGTGTCATCAGAGATCAGAGAGGGCATGCCCGTGCCAGCAGATGTTGTAGAGGCAAAGTGCAGCCAAGGGAGAACTCACTCCCCTACCCAGCCCTGACTGGGCCCAGTTGGCCAAAGCCAGACAGCCCATCACCACTTAATGAGGAGTGACAATCCGGAAACGCAGCCCACCTCCACCAACAAGGCACCTTTCATCTGGCCCTGTTTATTTTTTCAGTTTAGCTCGAGACTGGGAGAAAAAAACTGCCCGGATATATTCCGAAAGGTCAACAAAGTCAGAGTGTTAGCTATTCATGAGAAAGTACTCTAAGCCTTTCGCCCCTATTAAGTCCTCTGGTGTTGTGAGAAGCTGGTGCACCCTTAACCTTAGTTTGGAGGATGTCCCACTGTACCAAGCAGACGTCCACTCAGGTCAATGACCTTTGAGACAGGGATCGAGGTGATGGTGGACATTGAACTCAAAGGAAAGCCACCTGGCCTGTGGCGGTTCGTACAGGTACTGCCTCTCAGCCTTCCCCGATAGACTCGCAGTTCCGGGAAGATGAGTGCGGAGCAAGTCGGGTACCAGCTGACACCAGCGTTATCGGCCCACCGCCGCGTGCCTCAGGAACCAAGGCTTGTTTTTCGTCTCCTCTGTCTATCGGAGCCATTGTGTTCTTCCTGTTATGGAAAAAGCGTGGCGATCCCAGTCGAGGAGCTGACTGCAGTTCCCTGCCAACATAAATCGTCAGGGGAAAAGCACCCGGAGACCGGCAGTCCTGACGGGGGGACTATGGAGACACAGATTAGGAAATGTATGATCTTAGCCTGCCTCGGTTTCTCCAAAACAAAAGAGGGGCCACATCAATTGGAATGGCATGGATGGTGTGTGTTTCAGGATGAGTCTGGAGTGGAATGGAAAGCTATTCCCTCACCTCTGAAATCACAGTCTGTGCTTTCTTATTGAATATACCTAATATAACCCATGTGTATTAGGATAGTCTCTCGGCTCACTGCTTTTATCACCTCCACTCCTTCTGAAGTGGAGATCAAAGAGTGGAGTGCTATAGCTGTTCCAGTCTGCAGCCCGCTCTTCTTGTCCCGACTCCCAGTGTTCTCACACATTCAGGACCAATAAACCCTCACTGGACTGCTGCTTCTGAAAGCCTGACAGGGGCCCTTGGCACTTTTCAACTTAGTCAATGAGGGCTGAAAAGGAAAACAATTTTAAGTCAGCGATGGAACAATGTGAAGTGGAGGGCATTCATTTACAGAAGCATTCATTACAACAGCCCCTGAGATGTAGCCTCCATACACCCACTCCCCTGCATTGTATCACAGAATAGGCCTCTCACTCAATTACTGTGGGGTCCAAATGAAAATGGCAATGAACAATTGGGTGTGCTTCCCAGTTAATAACCTAGTATTACAACACCACAGGGAGTCGGTGGATGGGTCCTGTGTGAACGCTGATGCAGGTAGTAATATGAATTCTTTGGCAGTGGCAAATGTTCACCCTGAGAATTGCTAAGTGGGGCGAATAAGCTCGTAAGAACTGCAGTATAATGAATTAACAAATGTAAAAAAATCTGAGGGGTAGCATGGTTATACTCAGACTGCCAGTTTCGAAAATGAGTACGAGGTGGCATATAAAAGCAATTAGAAAGGGATTCAAATGGAATTCCTTCTTCAACAAATAAGTTCACTCACACTTTTGCTATGTACTGTATCACCAACGTCAAATCATCTCTGAGGGACGTCTGTGTTTTTGGTCTGCTTGGGCACAGCCTCGCGCTACTTGTCCCTGCCAAGTCCAAGAAACCCAGATAAGGGCCAGCAACAACAAACACCTTCCTCAGTCAATCACGGCCAGAACAATGGTCAGAGAAGACGTGGAGAATGACTTGTCATCATATGCCGGCCTCTACTGGGAACCTGCCGCTTGTTGTTGTCTAGAAGTTGTGGAATGTCTGGATCCTTTGCCAACTACATAACTCTAAAGTTTATTTTTTTATTTTATATACCAGGTACTATTTATAAATAATGACTATTTGAAAGGTTTCTGTCACTCCCAACGTCTAACCAATGTTGGTTCCACATATTTTTGTCTGGCAGGATATCAGGTCATCTCCCATGGCCAGTCATTTGGAATGACGACGGGAAGGGGGAAAAACTGTTATGATTCCTCTATCTCCATGTAAGTTAATTGATAAGAGGTTATCTGTGTGCCTTCAGGGGACAGTGGAGATCTATGGTTGTTATCAGACGGGTGTTTTTAGACTACTGCTCATTGTTGGCTAACAGGTAATGTAGAAGGTTTTAATGAGAACAATAACAGTGACCTCTACAAGCAACCCGTTATCAGTCACAACACAGAGGAATGTGAAGTGTTCATTCTGAGAGATTTGAGAATGCCTCTCAATCAAGGCTTTGCCAAACATTGTTAGACCACGATACCGATAGTCGTACAAAGATAACCCTGTCAATAAACGCAAGTGTGGCCTGAAAAGGAACAACCATTTTTAACAAGGGGCAAAAAAGTATCTAACTCCTGCTTAAACCTCCCCAGAGCAGGTAGTATCTGCGTGAACAACAATTCAGTACACCAATACATTCAATTTGGGCATGTAGGGATAAGCTGAATCTCTTTACCTTACTTTACCTCTAAACTCAGTGCCAGCTTGTTGTACGCTGAATTTACATCCTCCCTTGACAATGTTTCCCGTTTTGACGTTGTGAAATAAAGGAAATGATTTAATGAAATCTATCGGTAAACGATCATGGCAAAACCATTCCCCAACCCTTTTATCAGTTATTTATCACTCGTTGTTGGCATATTGATGATTTCAGGAAATAATTCAGCAAACAGAGATGTAATAGCTGGACACAATATAAAAGATGATTCAGGAGCCACGGTCCAGTCAGCCTTTCTCGTGGTGAGTGAAGTAGCAGGGACGGCAGGAAATCTCCATGATAACCTTCCCTCTCTCAGTTCCTCTCTGTGGTCAAATTCGATCACACGGATCATCGGTAGATGACAGAGTGCTGTATTGCTCTCATCTCCTCAACATGAACCTCTCCAAACGTAGGAGGGCTCTCTCTATTTCCCAGGCACACACTATACATTATACTGGGAATGGTTCCCAGTCAGCCTTTTCTTTTTAATCTTCTAAATCTCTTTTATGTATATATTTTCCTTTTAACATCAGGCCTTTTCATTTTGGTTATGAATTATAAGATAATATTCTGGTCAAGCTCAGGCCCTTGAATGGATTTTTTTCTACCCTTATATTGGAACAACCCCGTCCAGGTGCGCCATCGTTGAGCAGCCCTTTCCTTTCAACCGAAGGCTCTGGAATGAGATCGCTAAAGCACATCTAATATCCAATTTGAAACAAGCCCTGAAACCCAATAAATCAATCAATTGCGTTTTATAAGATTCAGGAAATTGAGTATTCCTGCTGCTACTTAGCCACCGTGTATCATGTTGAGTAAGAGACTGACAGCACAATGAGTGTGTGTGTGCGCTGTGTGTGTGTTTACAATGAGAGTGTGTGTGTGCATGTCTGTGTGTGGCACAGCTCCAGACAACAGAACCCTGTGTCTGAGTCAGTCTCCCATCCTCACTACTCTGGGGAGGCCCAGGCCAGGGCCAGTGTCTTGGCAGAGGAATGTAAGGGAGTGGGCTTTTCCAATAAAGGCAACTCTCTTTCAGGGCCCTGTGACGGCCTGCGCTTTAGTTTTGATCCTCTCCCTCTCTGAACCCAAGTGGGCCGCTTCATCTCAGGCTGATCCTCAGCCCCTAATGACTTTACCTTGAGGTACAGAGGCCTGGAGCTAAAAGCAGCGTTACTCATGTCCTGCCTGGCCACGTTAAGTGCGCGACACGCTGCTATCATGTCATTCGGCCCTGCAGTCGTGGGACTTAACAGAGCGCTCTGGCCTCTGTCTCTGACCACCCGCCATCATAATGTCAGAACATTGTTGTTGTTGTTGTGGATTGGAGTCACTTTGGAATAGTTCGTCTTGACATTAACACAATTTAAGCAGGGGAAGAAGAACTTTCAGAACATTCAGCTTTTTGTATTTGTCATCCATTCTAACTATGTGTTAGCCTGCACTTTGTATGCCATAGCATTTTAAAAACACACAAAAAAGAATTACATCACTATATGTCATTTTAACCTGTTGAATTTCAGACCCTGGCAGCACTTGCCTTGTTTTCCAGGGTCGATTTGGTCTATAAATCTAAACTTACACTCAATATGATATACCCTGTTGTATTGTTTAGGTCTAACAAGCCTGTCAGCAGCAGTTGTGTGGGGCTTCAGCCTGCAGCAGGGCTGAGTCCTCTAGCAGGAGCAGAGAGAGGGAGGGGAGAGACAGCTGACCCTGGACCACATCAAAGGAGCCAGTGAGTAGTAGCCATGAGCAGAGCCTCCCTCCCAGCACCTGTTCCTGCCCGGCCGGCCAAGTCAAACACATTATTCCACCAGCCACGCTGCTTAATGGCTTCTGTGGTGACCCCGCGAGTGGAGGGCCATCCAGGGCTGCCTGAACGCATGGTACACAGGTAAAGGACATACACAGCACACACATTCTTATAACACGTACACACAGAGACAAACTCACATACAGTACACAACACACTTACACTCTCACATATACTAACATGCATGGACACACGGTCACACGCATACACGCACCTGGTCTCAGCCTAAGAGGAAAGCCCTCGCTTTCCTATTCTGTTACGCAGTGCTCTAGGGAGGAGAGTGTGGTTATGCTTGGACTGGGATCAATATTGAGCAGAGAACAAATCATCCTAAGAAAAACGGTAAACATCTGTTTTGAGACTTGGCCACCTCTCGTTGGAAATGTCAGGCTTACTTCAACAAGGCTGGGCCCTTTTCTCCATGAGCGAGCAAATGACAACATCTGCAATTTCTTTTTAAAAGGAAAATAAAAACAAACCTTGACGCAATGTAGGGCTCGCTTAAATGTCTTGCAATATGTCTAAACAGAATCAAAGGGGGGCAATTTGGTCGTTTCCCTGGCTGGCAGGTGAACGTCAGTGGTCATCATGACATTTACAGCACTCTACCTATGAAATATTGGCTGTTGAAAGATTACCTGAAACAGGACCATGTAGGTAGAAGACATTGTGTCAGCAGCATGATTTGTACTCTGACAATGATATTTTGATAACCAGACCACATGCATTCAAATAAAAGTAGCTTCTTTTAAATAAAGTTGAGGACCTCCATGCCTCATGTATCTTACTAGTTGTATGGCCTCTGTCTAAAAGTGGACCTTATGACACAGGTGGACACTTACCCTGTTACCATGGGGTTACTGGTTGAAGCCCTGTCTTGACTTCTGTCTCAATGGCCACAATAACGTTGAATGTTTATCTCACCAAACAGCATATGCCCCCCCCCCCCCCCCCCAACAGGCCCATAGCCTAAGGCTGTGCTGTCCCCCCTGTTAGTGATGATCTGGATGGGTTGCCATGATGGCTGGCTCCCTGCTGCGGCACCTATGGGCAGCAGTGTGGTGATAAACTTTGCAGCTTGGCCCCTCTGCTCTCTCAATTTTAGCATCCAGCCACAGGGGAGCCTGAGACTGGCAACCACCAGAGTTCCTACAGGTCTGTGCTGTCCCTGATGCTCCTGATGGCTTTTCCAGGAGGAAGACAGAGCTTAACGTTTTGGGGGGGGGGGGGGGGGGGACAGCGTCTGTGAGAGGCAGCCCCGGCAGAGGGTCCTGTCACCAGGGCTCAGATAGCGCCTCGTACGACTTGTTCAACAAGGAGCGGGGTCCATATTTCATAGGTAGACATGGCAAGGCAGCAAGTGAAAGCACATGGAATTAGCCAGGACAGCTTGTTCTGTGCTGTTCTGTTGCTTCCCCTCCACAGCTAACAGAGGTGGCCAAACCCTGTTACCACAGTTATAGCTGCAGAATGTTCCCACTGGGCACACACTGGTTGAATCAACGTTGTTTCCACGTCATTTCAATTAACTTACGTTGAACCAATGCGGGATAGACGTTGAATTGACGTCTGTGCCCAGTGGGTTGTGATCACGCCAGGTCATCAAGTTATAGTTTTCACTATAAAAACTACAATTGCGTGATCATATAAGATGTAAAAGCAACAGTGGCTGTCCTGAGTTGTCTGTATGTAGATTATTCTATACTGTGATCCCTTACAACTGTCCTGTACACAACCTGCAGAGGGCCATGTCCACCGGGGGAGTCACTGACCCGGGAACCCGACCCAACTCCGAGGTTGGAAAACTGTGATAATTTCAACAGATACCTCAGGAGACCTGGGTTTGGATTAGCCATTGAGCAGTGGTAGAACATAAAAACACTGTGATACAATGGCCATCGCCATGGAGACCGACCTCAGCCGTGTGTGTCCATCCATCCCAGATTCCCAGATGAAAGGCTCGGCTGCATGAGATTTTTCCGTAACCGTTCTGTTGGTGTGGGAGGCCTTTTCCCATGGAAGGTGGCTGGTGTAACAGCTAGCCTGCGAATGACATCCGTTCCTCTCGATTGATTGCTTCCTGTATCCCCAAACGCCATGTGAAATAGGCGGATACGATCATTTCTTCATATTCCCAGAAAACATATGTAGGCCTACTATTGTATAACTTCCTCAGTGATTTGCTTTATGTTCAAGTAATCCTCAAGAAGCTGTGCTGCGGGTTAAAATATATAAAACCACTGCGGCGCTTAAGTATTGTACCTTACTAACCAATTCGTTCAATGTAGGCCTGGTGTGGATAGAAAATCGGAATTATTGCACTATAATCAGGAAACAACTGTAACCGTTGAAGATGATCCTGCCTTATTTCATTGTTGTGTAAGGCTTAGCCCAGGAAAATAAATAATATGCTAGAAAAATGTTATTTCTTCCCAAAACCCAGTTACTGATTTTGATTTAATATGTCCTGCTGTCCTCGTTGTGCATGTTGAATCTGAAACTTTCTAAATATAGACTGGAACTTGAGAGTGAAACTCTAAAATGCAATCCACAGCTGTGAAGTAAGATTATCTATTGGGTTACATAATGTGATTTTAAGCACTTACAAATTCGTAACATATCATACGAATTGCAAAATTGCAGGACGTACTGTAACGTATCATGTGAAATGGATGACGTACACAATTGTGCACAATCTTCGTAGGGCCGTTTTTGCTCGTGAGCGCTACTTTCAAAACTACTGCCTGAAATTATACAAAACGCTGCTGCATCACTTTAACCTGGTTGTTTTAATCAAGATATAATTTCTAAAGTATGGTTTAGCAATTGTGGATGGTGGGAACATATCACAAAATAGCTAAAACATTTTAGTAGACGCTCTTATTCAGAGCGACTTACATGAGCAATTAGGGTTAAGTGCCTTGCTCAAGGGCACATCGACAGATTTTTCACCTAGTCGGCTCTGGGATTAGAACCAGCGACCTTTCAGTTACTGGCACAACGCTTAACCACTAAGCTACCTGCCATCCTAAAAGAGATGCAGATTATTCTACTTTCTTTCAACTACACTTAACAAAAATATAAAAAGTCAAGGGGTCTGAATGCTTTCCAAATGCACTGTATACTGAACAAAAATACAAACACAACATGTAAAGTGTTGGTCCCATGTTTCATTAGCTGAAATAAAAGATCCCAGAAATGTTCCATATGCACAAAAAGCATAAGCACATTTCAAATTTTTTTGGGGCACAAATTTGTTTAAATTCCTGTTAGTGAGTATTTCTCCTTTGCCAAGATAATCCATCCACCTGACAGGTGTGGTATATCAAGAAGCTGACTAAACAGCATGATCATTACACAGGTGCACCTTGTGCTGGGGACAATAAAATGCCACTTTAAAATGTGCAATTTTGTCACACAACACAGCCACAGATGTCTCAAGTTTTGAGGGAGCTTGCAATTGGCATGCTGACTGTAGGAATGTCCACCAGAGCTGTTGCCAGAGAATTGAATCTTAATTTCTTTACCATAAGCTGCCTCCAACGTCGTGTATGGCGTTGTGTGGGCGAGCGGTGTGTTGATGTCAAAGTTGTGAACAGAGTGCCCCATGGTGGCGGTGGGGTTACAGTGAGGTAAAAAAGTATTTGATCCCCTGCTGATTTTGTATGTTTGCCCACTGACAAAGAAATGATCAGTCTATAATTTTAATGGTAGGTTTATTTGAACAGAGAAAGACAGAATAACAACAAAAAAATCCAGAAAAACGCATGTCAAAAATGTTATAAATTGATTTGCATTTTAATGAGGGAAATAAGTATTTGACCCCCTCTCAATCAGAAAGATTTCTGGCTCCCAGGTGTCTTTTATACGGGTAACGAGCTGAGATTAGGAGCACACTCTTAAAGGGAGTGCTCCTAATCTCAGCTTGTTACCTGTATAAAAGACACCTGTCTACAGAAGCAATCAATCAATCAATCGATTCCAAACTTTCCACTATGGCCAAGACCAAAGAGCTCTCCAAGGATGTCAGGGACAAGATTGTAGACCTACACAAGGCTGGAATGGGCTACAAGACCATCGCCAAGCAGCTTGGTGAGAAGGTGACAACGGTTGGTGCGATTATTCGCAAATGGAAGAAACGCAAAATAACTGTCAATCTCCCTCGGCCTCGGGCTCCATGCAAGATCTCACCTCGTGGAGTTGCAATGATCATGAAAACGGTGAGGAATCAGCCCAGAACTACACGGGAGGATCTTGTCAATGATCTCAAGGCAGCTGGGAGCATAGTCACCAAGAAAACAATTGGTAACACACTACGCCGTGAAGGACTGAAATCCTGCAGCGCTGCAAGGTCCCCCTGCTCAAGAAAGCACATATACTGTACATGCCCGTCTGAAGTTTGCCAATGAACATCTGAATGATTCAGAGGAGAACTGAGTGAAAGTGTTGTGGTCAGATGAGATCAAAATTGAGCTCTTTGGCATCAACTCAACTCGCCGTGTTTGGAGGAGGAGGATTGCTGCCTATTACCCCAAGAACAACATCCCCACCGTCAAACATGGAGGTGGAAACATTATGCTTTGGGGGTGTTTTTCTGCTAAGGGGACAGGACAATTTCACCGCATTACATTTACATTTACATTTTAGTAATTTAGCAGACGCTCTTATCCAGAGCGACTTACAGTTAGTGAGTGCATACATTATTTTTTAATATATATATTTTTCATACTGGCCCCCCGTGGGAATCGAACCCACAACCCTGGCGTTGCAAACGCCATGCTCTACCAACTGAGATACATCCCTGCCGGCCATTCCCTCCCCTACCCTGGACGACGCTGGGCCAATTGTGCGCCGCCCCATGGGTCTCCCGGTCGTGGCCGGCTACGACAGAGCCTAGATTCGAACCAGGTTCTCTAGTGGCACAGCTAGCACTGCAACTTCACCACATCAAAGGGACGATGGACATGGCCATGTACCATCAAATCTTGGGTGAGAACCTCCTTCCCTCAGCCAGGGCATTGAAAATGGGTTGTGGGTGGGTATTCCAGCATGACAATGACCCAAAACACACGGGCCAAGGCAACTAAGGAGTGGCTCAAGAAGAAGCACATTAAGGTCCTGGAGTGGCCTAGCCCGTCTCCAGACCTTAATCCCATAGAAAATCTGTGGAGGGAGCTGAAGGTTCGAGTTGCCAAACGTCAGCCTCGAAACCTTAATGACATGGAGAAGATCTGCAAAGAGGAGTGGGACAAAATCCCTCCTGAGATGTGTGCAAACCTGGTGGCCAACTACAAGAAACATCTGACCTCTGTGATTGCCAACAAGGGTTTTGCCACCAAGTACTAAGTCATGTTTTGCAGAGGGGTCAAATACTTATTTCAGTCATTAAAATGCAAATCAATTTATAACATTTTTGACATGCGTTTTTCTGGATTGTTTTGTTGTTATTCTGTCTCTCACTGTTCAAATAAACCTACCATTAAAATTATAGACTGATCATTTCTTTGTCTGTGGGCAAACGTACAAAATCAGCAGGGGATCAAATACTTTTTTCCCTCACTGTTTGGTATGGGCAGACATAAACTATGGACAACAAACACAAATGCATTTTATCGATGTGTCGTGCTGCATGAGGCATATGGTGGTCACACCAGATACTGACTGGTTGTCTGATCCAGGCCCCTACCTTTTTTAAAATGTGTCTATCTGTGACCGACAGATGCATATCTGTATTCCCAGTCATATGAAATCCATAGATAAGGGCCTAATGTTAGTGAGCATTTCTCCTTTGCCAAGATAATCCATCCACCTGACAGGTGTGGCATATCAAGAAGCTGATTAAACAGCATGATCATTACACAGGTGCACCTTGTGCTGGGGACGATAAAAGGCCATAAAAGGCCAGAATTTTATGTTAATGTCTCTACCATAAGCCGCCTCCAACGTCGTTTTAGAGAATTTTGCAGTACGTCCAACCGGCCTCACAACCGCAGACCACGTGTAACCACGCCAGCCCAGGACCTCCACATCCGGCTTCTTCACCTGCAGGATCGTCTGAAACCAGCCACCCGGACAGCTGATGAAACTGAGGAGTATTTCTGTCTGTAATAAAGCCCTTTTGTGGGGAAAAACTCATTCTGATTGGCTGGGGCTGGTTCCCCAGTTGGTGGGCCTGGTTCTCAAGTGGGTCGGCCTATGTCCTCCCAGGACCACCCATGGCTGCGCCCCTGCCCAGTCATGTGAAATCCATAGATTAGGGTCTAATTTATTTATTTTAATTGACTGATTTCCTTAAATGAACTGTAACTCAGTAAAATCTTTGAAATTGTTGCATTTATATTTTTGTTCAGTATAGAATAAGCATTTCATACTCTATAGAGACAGACAGTTGAGTAGGCCTTTTTTGTTTGACTTATATTCTTCAACCTTGGTAGACAGAAATCTGACTGTGCCATTAATTTGGTCCTCAATCTCCTCCTCTCTTTCAGTCTCCCATTCTCTCGCCCTACAACCTGCCGACTCCTGCACTCTCGAGCACTAACTTCAGGCAATTAAGAAAATAAACAGTACTTCCTAGGGTCCCTGTGGACCATTAATCTACTTTTCCAGATTACAGCACATATAGTTGGCCTGGCAAGCTGCCGACTGTCAACAATGGGTAACCAGTAGACACTGGAACTATGTGGCCTCCGTTGTGAGAGGCATGCTTAAATGTGTCAGCTACAATTTAGTCACATTTACTATCAGTATGGCATGTTGAGATTAAGCTGTTGGGATTAGTTGTGAAATGTGGATACTGGCGACCATGGTAACAACAGAACACCCATGGTAGATTTGGCGCTAGATGTTATTTATCGTGTGGAAGTCAAAGAAAATATCTCATATATATTATTTTTCGCCTCCTGTTAGCTGTAAAGGCAGAGGTTTCAGTGAGCAGGGAGGGATTGGAGTTTGATAGGATGTTGAGAGCTCTGAGCTGGTATGAACACCAGACCTCTTCTGATAACAAAAACTCAAATAAACACTTCTGTGTGTAACATTTCAAAGAATACTGAAACCTGCCAAATAATGATATGTAAGCACAATGGACAAGATTAGGGGTAGAATTCAATCAAACATGTCATGACTTGAGACTTGATGGTGTGTGTGTGTGTGGGTGTCACTCAGCCCTGTCATTTTGTTAGATCTTGCTGAGATTCGTCATGGTATTTGCAGGTTTAAAGTATGGTTATTAAACTGGCAGTTAATTTTCACCAAACACTGTGATGATAAGTGTTACATTTTCTTCTTACATTTACATTCTCTGCACCTCAACAAATTTGATCACCACCAAGCATTTAATGAAGCTGTTCTCTCTGAACGAAGGGGGGGGGGGTGCTTGGGTTTGAGGGCAGAGGTTGAAGTTCAACTCTAGTCAACCTTGAGGCCAAAGTGGCATTATTTATCTCTGTGGGGAGAGTCTGTTACATTGCTACCCCATAAACGGACCCAGTCCCAGTGGAATGGTGGAATGTTAATGGTCGCCCTGAGAATGGCAGGTCACAGTCAATCCCTTGACACAGGTCACCTCCAACCAGTGACCCCCAGTTTAACCAAACCCAGAACACTTTCTAAACACCTCATCCAGTAACATGTCTGAAAGCAGAGTCGGAATCCACTACCAAAAAGTTATTAGCCATGGTGAACCACCAGTGGATATACAGCACACCAGCGCCTTAATAGAGAGGCAAATATAAAACATGACAAAATACAGTATCTGTAACCCGGTTACAGTAGCCAACTCTTATCATTGTCATGCTATACGACATGGCTAAAGCACAAACAGCACTGGACTGCTAGGCTAGAGTATGTGCATCTGTTGTCTAGGTAAGAAACCAACCCAGGAGCCTGCACTGCTGCACTGTGAGTTGATGAAGTCTTTCTGTGACAGGGTGGAAATAGTTTGTCCAGCCAAAGACTTGTCAGTCCTGGGAGGCAGCGTACTAAATACCTTGGGAATGGAGCTCAGATTTATAGCTCTGTAACCATTGCAGAGCACTACAGCCCCCAAGGGAGGGACCATATAGCTTAAGCAATAAATTGGATTAATTAATAGGTCTAAATGTTCTCACTCTGAGGCATCCTTTCCAGTGGTGATGAAGAGGTAGGCAACCTTTACTCATATCTGACCATCGGTTTGGGAGACCAACAGACTATTACTCATCATAACCGAGTATGATCCAACACCTCAGTCTTAGATGTTTTATTTTGTGGAAAGCGAGCCGTAATGGTATATTCTCTCTGCCACAAGTCCCTTTCCACAACATTAAGAATATTGTTCTTTTTTCACTGATTTCTTCAAGGATTTATGAAACTTGCACACCAAGGGGCCAAGCTTGTTCCAGGAGCAGGACAGAGCTAGGTATGAGGGAAAGTTGTGGTGGCTGCCAAGGAGTTGCAGTTGACCGGAACATGCCAAAGACCATTTGAAAGTGACTAATTTGGTTTTTCTAAAGACCTGTTGGAGGTGACATATGTGTCCTCTAAACTAGGCTACTGACAGCTGTCATACTGAGGTTTCTACAAATTTAATGGTACCACTTTGGATATTGTTTGCAGGGTTATTTGAAAACTATTGCACTGTATTTCATGAGCAAAAACAATCGTTCCCACAAACAGAGTCAACTTCAAAGAGCTCTCACAATGGAAAACTATACAAAACAATCAATCTTATGGACATCCCTTTGTCTGAAAGACCTCATCTGTAATTTTGCAGGATCAAATGTAATTCCTAACATTCTGAAGTTGGGTGAAAGAGAGAACTTTGCAAGAACAACTGCTGTTTGTTACAAGTGACCTTGTTTAACAAACCAATGCATCTCTAGTTTGTCACAAATAAATGACCAATGTGACTAGGGAAGCAAATGTGGTCCATTTCCTCAAAATGGTATTCCATTGTTCTATGTATTGAAATGGCTCAGGAGAGGAAGGTTTCTCATATCATTTCCTGTTCTCATGTATAAATAATCCTCCTCAGAATGATTTTTGCTTGCTTCCCATGACCGTATGAATAAATATAGCATGGCACAGACAGTGTAAAACAGTACCTGGGACAATTCTGTGAAATATTGGAATACTTTGGAGTTCGGATTCAATGCTTTGACAAATTACATCTTATCATTTACACTAAGTGTACAAAACATTAGGAACACCTGCTCTTTCCATGACAGACTGACCAGGTGAATCCAGGTGAAAGCTATAGTCCCTTATTGATGTCACCTGTTAAATCCACTTCAATCAGTGTAGATGAAGGAGAGAAAACAGTTTAAAGAAGGATTGTTAAGCCTTGAGACATGGATTGTGTATGTGTGCCATTCAGATGGTGAATGGGCAAGACAAAATATTTAAGTGCCTTTGAACGGGGTATTGTAGTAGTTGCCAGGTGCACCGGTTTGTGTCAAGAACTGCAACGCTGCTGGGTTTTTCACGCCCAACAGTTTCCCGTGTGTATCAAGAATGGTCCACCACCCAAAGGACATCCAACCAACTTGACACAACTATGGGAAGCATTGGAGACAACATGGGCCAGCATCCCTGTGGAATGCTTTCGGCACCTTGTAGAATCCATGCCCCGACGAATTGAGGGTGTTCCTAGGTCAAAAGGGGGTGCAACTCAATATTAGGAAGGTGTTCCTAATGTTTTGTGCACTGTGTATAGTCTTATAGGCAACTTGTACTAAATACGTATTGATTTACATGTCTTCACTACAGTATTAATTTTTTTATTTTTAGATCATCTTATTAAAGCCCATCTGGACTGATGGTTGAAATACAGTGCCTTCAGAAAGTATTCACACCCTTGACTTTTTCCACATTTTGTTGTGTTACAGCCTGAGATTTTGTGTCACTGGCCTACAGACAATAACCCATAATGTCAAAGTGGAATAATGTTTTTATACATTTTTACAAATTAATTAAAAATGAAAAGCTAAAATGTCTTGAGTCAATAAGTATTGAACCCCTTTGTTAAAACAAGCCTAAATAAGTTCAGGAGTAAAAATGTGCTTAACAAGTCACATAATAAGTTTCATGGACTCACTCTGTGTGCAATAATAGTGTTTAACATGATTTGTTAATGACTAACTAATCTCTGTACCCCACACATACAATTATCTGTAAGGTCCCTCAGTCGAGCAACGAATTTCAAACACAAAGACCAGGGAGGTTTTCCAATGCCTTGCAAAGAAGGGCACCTACTGGTAGTTGGGTAAAAATAAAAGAAACAGCCATTGAATATCCCTTTGAGAATGGGGAAGTTATTAATTACACTTTGGATGGTGTATCAATACACCCAGTCATTACAAAGATACAGGCGTCCTTCTTAATCTTAGTTGTCGGAGAGGATTGAAACCTTGAGGCCAATGGTGACTTTAAAACAGTTAACTAATTTAACGGCTGTGATAGAGAAAATTGAGGATGGATCAACATAATTGTAATTACTCCGCAATACTAACCTAAATGACAGAGTGAAAAGAAAGAAGCCTGTACAGAATAAAACATATTCCAAAACATGCATCCTGTTTGCAATAAGGCACTAAAGTAAAACTGCAAAAAATGTATGTCCTGAATACAAAGCGTTAAGTTTGGGGCAAATCCAACACAACACATCACTGAGTACCCCTCTTCATATTTTCAAGCATGGTGGTGGCTGCATCATGTTATGGTTATGCTTGTCATTGGAAAGGACTAGGGAGTTTTTTTAGGATAAAAAGAAACAGAATAGAGCTAAGCACAGGCAAAATCCTAGAGGAAAACCTGGTTCAGTCTGCTTTCCAACAGACACTGGGAGACAAATTCACCTTTCAGCAGGACAATAACCTAAAACACAAGGCCAAATGTACACTGGACTTGCTTACCAAGATGAGATTGAATGTTCCTGAGTGGCCTAGTTACCGTTTTGACTTAAATCGGCATAGAAATCTATGGCAAGACTTGAAAATGGCTGTCTAGCAATGATCAACAAACAACTTGACAGAGCTTGAATAATTGTTTTTATAATAATGTGAAAATATTGTACAATGCAGGTATGCAAAGCTCTTAAAAACGTACCCAGAAAGACTCAGCTATAATCGCTGCTAAATGAGTATCTAACATGTATTATTGACTCAGGGGTGTGACTACTTATGTAAATGAGATATTTCTGTATTTCATTTAAAATACATTTGCAAAAATTTCTAAAAACATATTTTAACTTTGTCATTATGGGGTATTGTGTGTAGATGGGTGAGAGAAAAAAACAATATTTAATATATTTTGAATTCAGGCTGTAACAACAAAATGTGGAATAAATCAATAATTTCTGAAGGCACTGTAGCTCATGGTAAAGCATGATGATGCAATGCACAGACTCTTGATTATTCAACATGACAATATCTGTGCTTACTCAAATAAACCATTTAAAATAATGTGTATACCTAGGCCTATCTAGAACATTACAATATATGGATACTAAATACACATCATGCATTGCCTCCTAGTAACTAGGCTGGCTGACAGAAAGACATGAATGAATGAATGACGCAAATGAATGAAATGTAACCAACACTGAAAAGTTTTGCAAACTTTGATATTTTACACTAGCCGCCCTACTTGTGAAACTATCTGGATTGAAACTTGTTAGAGCTTGTACAGGAGTGTTTGAAGTGCACCATTTTCGTGATGCCACAGATCTCTATCTAATCTGCATTGCATCTCCACCTGTAAAACGGCAGCAACCATTGTTCAGAGCGTCTCCCTATGCATTGGCCCTATCCAGATTCTACATTCCTGGAAAATCAGCACTAGGGCTAGGGGCTGTCCTAGTATTCACAGACGCCGGTGGCAGACGGGATCATGGCCTACTCAGCACTGAATTGCACACCTTTTATGTTGTGTTTTATTTATTGTGCGTTACTTTTTGGTAATATATTTTGCGATGCTGATTCAGAAGAAGATGAACATGCCAAGCATACGTATACGGTGGATATGTTCAACGATGCTGTCCCCACCGCTCCCCACTTTGTCATGTTCTTCGCCCCTTGGTAAGCAAACGTTTATTCACGTTTTAACCTGAATGAATGGATTAGCTAGTTAGTAGCTAGCAATTTGTAAAGTTATTGACAACGTTACATATTTCCTTACCAAAATTAGCTAGCTGTTTCATTTTCAAGTTGTCATGACATGATGGGCAAGCTGCTAACTTTGATTACTGCTACTAGCAAACGTTACCTAGTTAACTGCAGCTAACTAGCGTAGCTTTTTGACGGCTAACGTTAGCTGACTACTGATCTAACTAATAAGCTGTCTAGTCAGCCAACTTGTCTTTTTAGTTACACGTGATATGATATGGCTGTTGTATATAAAATGTTAATTCATCCTTGCATTTGATGCAAAGTCCATTTAATCTGGCTAACGCGTTGTCTATTACTCCAATACTCGAGCGTTAGGTAGCATGTTATGGCTGCTACATTTTGGGATACCGTTATTTAAACTAGCGAACTTTTTGAAGTCACGTTTCAACTTGAACTGTCCCGTACTTTAACATGTTAGTTGACAAAGTCGCTACATGCACACCGCAGTGTTTTTTCAAGGTGTTAATTTTGCTGCTTAAATGTTTCTACTGTACAGCAGCTTGCTTGCTAACATTACAATACAGTACAGTGGAGGAATAGATCATTTCAGGATTCGTTCCTGCTGTGACCGTTTACGTGGCACTGATAAACGTAACCTCGTAGACATGCACGCACAAAAGCTGTGCCTAAAAATGTCCCATGTTTTTTTTGCCCAGTGAATAATCTACTTGATGTAGTTAGGCCTAAATGGGATTTAACATATGTTGGTGTCTTTGCTGACATTTAGGCTTATAGAAAAACATGTAGCGCTTCATCATGGAAGTAAAATATCAGTCTTTTCTCCTCAGAGATATTTCCTCAAAAGGATTTCTGGTCGCCTCCCTATGTTTTCTTGATACTCATGTGAAGTGTCACACCTCCCCATATACAAGCATAGCCGCGGAAAGTAGGGGTGCTGAGGGGGCTGCAGCAACCCTAAAAAATCTAAATAAAACCAATAATAATAATCAAAAAAAATATTCATAAAAGTAGTGCACTCGGCCTTTACTAGTCCGATATATAGCCGTCTGTAGCGCTGGCAAAAAAAACAACAATTCTCTGCTGCATTGTCTTTTCAGGTGTGGTCACTGCCAGAGGCTACAAGGGACATGGAACGAGATGGCGGACAAATACAACAGCATGGAGTCGCCGCCGGCCTACGTTGTAAAGGTTGACTGCACTCAGGACGTCAAGTTCTGCTCCAACGTCCACGGCATCAGTGGCTACCCTACGTAAGTACAGTGGCGTATTCATTTGAGCTGAACAACAATTTTGCAGTTTTAAAGCTAATTTCCTGCAATTCTATGCATTTTGCCAATGCTACTGCTGTGTTCCTCTGCTCAAACATTATAACAAAATCAATGTTCACGTGCCCTCAATTCCATTTTTTTTCTTTTTTTTCTCAATACTCCCTGACTGTCTAGTTTTTATTTTATTGTTAGTTTTCAAATATGATATTATTTAAACAAATATTAATATAGTTCAATATCTTTTCTGCATGCTTTCTATCTGGTATTGGTCGTTTAAGTTGACACAAACTGTTTTTCCATCGTGAAAATTACCACTTAGCTGGCCGGCCAAATCATTTTCTATACAGAACATACCCTGTAATTAGCTTGATTTTGGCAATGAAGCCATTTATCTACTTCTCCAGAGTTGGATGAACATGAACAGTTTGCATGCTAACTGTTCCTGTAGACTTCCAGTCATTATGCTAACACTAGTTAGCATTGGCTTGTGAAACTACCTCTAACTTCCCCCATACTGGACGCGGAGACATACAAATGGTATCTACAATGGACCCCAATTTGAAAAACTCTGCATTGTGCAATAGAACAGTTTCTTCTTGGTTTTCTTATTGGATAAGTTGAGAGTACCTCACCGTTTCGGGGCACATTTTGCTACAGGGATAAACCATGAAGAGCAGTGAGCTTCAATGTAGATTGATTACTTATTGACAGATAGCAGTGAACATTGACATGCATTTCGTTGAATTTTTAACCACTGGTTTTGCAGTGTATGCTCTTTAAAGGAGGAACCTGGACCCTAGCATGCTTATAAACTACTTGGTCGAAAAAAAACGACTGTCACAAAGAAAGTATTAACATTTTATTAGCCATGAACATGATGTAAATGTGTTGCAAAGGAGTTGACCAATTTGGTGTATTTTGAGTGTGTCGGTACTGCAGAGGAGTATGGCCAAGCCCTAGTCATTGAGTCGTATGATCTCATTGATCCCTGTGTTGTCTGTAGGCTAAAGCTGTTCAAGCCCGAGCAGGAGGCGATGAAGTACCAAGGCCCCAGGGACCTGCAGTCTATGGAGACCTGGATGCTCAACACTTTGCAGGAGGAGCCTGTGGTAAGGAGAAAGGGGAGGGGAGGGGGGTTCATGCAAATCAAATCAAATCAAATCAAATTTTATTGGTCACATGCGCCGAATACAACAGGTGCAGACATTACAGTGAAATGCTTACTTACAGCCCTTAACCAACAGTGCATTTATTTTAAACAAAAAAAGTAAGAATAAAACAACAACAAAAAAAGTGTTGAGGAAAAAAAGAGCAGAAGTAAAATAAAGTGACAGTAGGGAGGCTATATATACAGTAAAATAAAGTGACAGTAGGGAGGCTATATATACAGGGGGGTACCGTTGCAGAGTCAATGTGCGGGGGCACCGGCTAGTTGAGGTAGTTGAGGTAATATGTACATGTGGGTAGAGTTAAAGTGACTATGCATAAATACTTAACAGAGTAGCAGCAGCGTAAAAAGGATGGGGTGGGGGGGCAGTGCAAATAGTCCGGGTAGCCATGATTAGCTGTTCAGGAGTCTTATGGCTTGGGGGTAGAAGCTGTTGAGAAGTCTTTTGGACCTAGACTTGGCACTCCGGTACCGCTTGCCGTGCGGTAGCAGAGAGAACAGTCTATGACTAGGGTGGCTGGAGTCTTTGACAATTTTGAGGGCCTTCCTCTGACACCGCCTGGTATAGAGGTCCTGGATGGCAGGAAGCTTGGCCCCAGTGATGTACTGGGCCGTACGCACTACCCTCTGTAGTGCCTTGCGGTCAGAGGCCAAGCAGTTGCCATACCAGGCGGTGATGCAACCAGTCAGGATGCTCTCGATGGTGCAGCTGTAGAATTTTTTGAGGATCTGAGGACCCATGCCAAATCTTTTTAGTCTCCTGAGGAGAGACATCCCATCATCTCATCTGAAATGGCTTCTCATTTCCTTCATCTGCGCTGATGGATAGGTGAAAGCAAATGAACGGAAGACAACGTCCTTGTTGTTTCCACATTATCCTGTTTTCAGTTCAGGCGACTGGTACTTACTTGCGTGCCTACAGTGAGGGAAAAAAGTATTTGATCCCCTGCTGATTTTGTATGTTTGCCTACTGACGAAGAAATGATCAGTCTTTAATTTTAATGGTAGGTTTATTTGAACAGTGAGAGACAGAATAACAACAAAAAAATCCATAAAAACGCATGTCAAAAATGTTATAAATTGATTTGCATTTTAATCAGGGAAATAAGTATTTGACCCCCTCTCAATCAGAAAGATGTATGGCTCCCAGGTGTCTTTTATACAGGTAACGAGCTGAGATTAGGAGCACACTCTTAAAGGGAGTGCTCCTAATCTCAGTTTGTTACCTGTATAAAAGACAACTGTCCACAGAAGCAATCAATCAATCAGATTCCAAACTCTCCACCATGGCCAAGACCAAAGAGCTCTCCATGGATGTCAGGAACAAGATTGTAGACCTACACAAGGCTGGAATGGGCTACAAGACCATTGCCAAGCAGCTTGGTGAGAAGGTGACAACAGTTTGTGCGATTATTCGCAAATGGAAGAAACACAAAAGAACTGTCAGTCTCTCTCGGCCTGGGGCTCCATGCAAGATCTCACCTCGTGGAGTTGCAATGATCATGAGAACGGTGAGGAATCAGCCCAGAACTACACGGGAGGATCTTGTCAATGATCTCAAGGCAGCTGGGACCATAGTCACCAAGAAAACAGTTGGTAACACACTACGCCGTGAAGGACTGAAATCCTGCAGTGCCCGCAAGGTCCCCCTGCTCAAGAAAGCACATATACAGGCCCGTCTGAAGTTTGCCAATGAACATCTGAATGATTCAGAGGAGAACTGGGTGCTAGTGTTGTGGTCAGATGAGACCAAAATCAAGCTCTTTGGCATCAACTCAACTCGCCGTGTTTGGAGGAGGAGGAATGCTGCCTATGACCCCAAGAACACCATCCCCACCGTCAAACATGGAGGTGGAAACATTATGCTTTGGGGGTGTTTTTCTGCTAAGGGGACAGGACAACTTCAACGCATCAAAGGGACGATGGACGAGGGCCATGTACCGTCAAATCTTGGGTGAGAACCTCCTTCCCTCAGCCAGGGCATTGAAATGGGTCGTGGATGGGTATTCCAGCATGACAATGACCCAAAACACACGGCCAAGGCAACAAAGGAGTGGCTCAAGAAGAAGCACATTAAGGTACTGGAGTGGCCTAGCCAGTCTCCAGACCTTAATCCCATAGAAAATCTGTGGAGGGAGCTGAAGGTTCGAGTTGCCAAACGTCAGCCTCGAAACCTTAATGACTTGGAGAAGATCTGCAAAGAGGAGTGGGACAAAATCCCTCCTGAGATGTGTGCAAACCTGGTGGCCAACTACAAGAAACGTCTGACCTCTGTGATTGCCAACAAGGGTTTTGCCACCAAGTACTAAGTCATGTTTTGCAGTGGGGTCAAATACTTATTTCCCTCATTAAAATGCAAATCAATTTATAACATTTTTTACATGCGTTTTTCTGGATTTTTTTGTTGTTATTCTGTCTCTCACTGTTCAAATAAACCTACCATTAAAATTATAGACTGATCATGTCTTTGTCAGTGGGCAAACGTACAAAATCAGCAGGGGATCAAATACTTTTTTCCCTCACTGTATGTCAGATACTCCAGTGAGTGTAATTGGCTCAAATGAGTGTCATTTGCTAAATATTAGGAGTTCATAAATAAAGTTGACATCATTAGAAAGATATATTTTCAATTGTAGGTGTGTCATTTAAAATGTTTATTCTGTTGTTGGACCCCAGTGTTGAATACCCCTGCTTTAGACTTTTGAGAGCATCTAAGTAGAAGATACAGTAGGTGATCCTGTATGGCTCAGTTGGTAGAGCATGGTGCATGCAACGTCAGGATTGTAGGTTCGATTCCCAGGGCCACCCATATGTAAAATGTATGCATGCATGACTAGGACGCTTTGGATAAAAACGTCTGCTAAATGGCATATTTTTTAAATATTATTATTATATATATTGAATTGGAAACCTTTTGAGACTAATGTTATGTGATGGTAGTCTTTATTTGACCTGTGTCATGATGTTCTGTGGTTCTGTAGGAGCCAGAGACTGAGCTGGAGCCTCCCAAAGCCCCAGAGCCCAAACAGGGCCTGTATGACCTCACCGCCAGCAACTTCAAGGCCCACGTCTCTAAAGGTAACGTGGGGAGGACTGGGATCAATCAGTACCACACGTGGCAACGGTCTCTTTATAGCCTGGTCCCAGAACTGTCTCTGCTCTCTTGTCAACTTGCAGTTGTCATGCACGATAGGAGTTGGCAAGAGGGCACACACAGACCTGGGACCAGGCTTGTCTCTTTATACCAGAATACAACCCAATGTTTTATGCAAGTTGCATACGTAACGTTTCTACAACGTTGAACATAATTTAGGCGCCGTTATTCCCTTGAAACCATGATGCAATCCACTCTACATTTATCTAATGCAAACCGCATGTTTCCGATCGCTGGACAAGCAGAACAAAAATAAATGGTCACTATAATTGCCCTGATGAAATTGCAGCTCTTAAAGGGATACTTTTGGGATTTTGGCAATGAGGCCCTTTATCTATACTGAACCAAAATATAAACGCAACAATTTCAAAGATTTTACTGAGTTACAGTTCATATAAAGAAATCAGTCAATTACAATAAATAAATTAGACACCAATTTATGGATTTCACATGACTGGGCAGGGGCGCAGCCATGGGTGGTCCTGGGAGGGCATAGGCCCACCCACTTGAGAACCAGGCCCAGCCAATCAGAATGAGTTTTTCCCCACAAAAGGGCTTTATTACAGACAGAAATACTCCTCAGTTTCATCAGCTGTCCAGGTGGCTGGTTTCAGACAATCCTGCAGGTGAAGAAGCCGGATGTGGAGGTCCTGGGCTGGCGTGGTTACACGTGGTCCTCTGTTGTGAGGCTTGTTGTACGTACTGCCAAATTCTCTAAAACGACGTTGGCGGCGACTTATGGTAGAGAAATGAACCTTACATTCTCAGGCAACAGCTCTGGTGGACATTAATGCAGTCAGCATGCCAATTGCATGCTCCCTCAAAACTTGAAACATCTGTGGCACAACGCCTTTTATCTCCTTTTATCGTCCCCAGCACAAGGTGCACCTGTGTAATGATCATGCTGTTTAATCAGCTTCTTGATATGCCACACCTGTCAGGTGGATGGATTATCTTGGCAAAGGAGAAATGCTCACTAACAGGGTTGTAAACTAATTTGTGCACAACATTTGAGAGAAATAAGCTTTTTGTGCATATGGAACATTTCTTATTTCAGCTAATGAAACATGGGACCAACACTTTACATGTTGCGTTTATTTTTGTTCAGTATACTTCCCCAGAGTCAGATGAACTCAAGGATACCATTTTTATGTATCAGTATGAAGAAAGGTAGAGGTAGTTTCCCGAGCCAATGCTAACTAGCGTTAGCACAATGACTGGAAGTCTATGGGTATCTGCTTGCATGCTAGCAGATACCCATAGACTTCCAGTCATTGCACTAACGCTAGTTAGAAATTACTCCAGCGCTAATGAACAACTTCCTTCAAACCGAACGCAGAGACATAAAAATGGTATCCACGAGTTCATCTGACTCTGGGGCCTCATTGTCACAATCCCCAAAGTATCCCTTTAAGCCTGGTTTTAGTCTGTTTTGGTTGAGAATAAAAATAAATGATTTCTGTTTTGGAGAAAAAATACAGGATATGACAAGGTCATTTGTAAGAGGAATGTTTATGGGTCTCACCTTTTAAATCTTGGCAAGATGAACTATGACGAAATTGCGTAATCGGTAGCATTTAACCTCTGTGAGCTCAGTTTATTTTAGTCTCCAGGCCAGCAATTTTATAGTTGATGTAATTTCTCATGTTATTCCATCAACTCATAACCCATCCTTAAGCTAAGACGCTCTTACCCTCTAACTTAAGGTAATACGTACCTCTGTAAAATGCTTTATAATTACGGTTCTTTCAGATTGCAGCTATTATTACTGTACATTTATGTATATATGATGTTTTCCAGAATGAAGTACAATCTCCTTTTCTCCTTTCTGTCTCCTCTCTACAGGGTCCCACTTTGTCAAGTTCTTTGCCCCCTGGTGCGGTCACTGCAAGGCCATGGTCCCCACCTGGGAGCAGCTGGCCACCAGTTTCGAGCACTCGGACAACATCAAGATCGGCAAGGTTGGTGACAAGTTCCAACTCTGCCTGAGCAACAGCAGGGGACCGGAGTCACTGTTATCTATGTAACAAGACCAGGACACGGATCTTCTGACGAGTCATTTTGTTTGTACAATGAGATAATACAACCCACTGAACAAATGTTATTTATGGCTGTGGCCTGATGTTTGTATTGAATTGCATGTTGATATTTCCAAGTTCAAAGCACAACTAGCTATCTTTACCAACTACAGGAGTTAAATGTGAAGTATGACAAACTAGGTATGAGCTGGATATGCTGAATGAATTCTGATTTAAACTGGTGTTGTGTGATTGGCCAGGTGGACTGTACCCAGCACTACGAGGTGTGCTCTGAGAATGCTGTGCGTGGCTACCCCACCCTACTCTTCTTCAAGGACGGAGAGAAGGTACATAGTGTGGTTGGATAGCACACTGAAGAAGACCTTGTGTCATTGTGTTCAGTAACGCATTTAAGCATTTAAGGAGCTATGGCTTCGCCATTAAAACAGTCAGTTTGTTAACCCTTTCCATTGCTGCTGTTTGTCTGTCCAGGCGGACCAGTACAGAGGCAAGCGGGACCTGGACTCTCTGAAGGACTTTGTGGACAACCAGGTCCAGGCTGCTACTAAGGAGGATGACGAGCACCCGCATGCTAACGAGATCCCAGTACCCAGCGCCGAACCCGCCAAAGAGGAGGTGTGTGTGTGTGACTTTCTTTCAGGCACCGTGGGGCCAAGAGCATGGGTCTTCCAGACTTTAAATACACCACATGCTATTTAAAAACTCTGAGCTTTGGTCAATGTTTTCTAACGAAAAAAAGAAGTTGAGCTCTGTTGTGGTAAGATGCTAACGGCGATATCTCATTTTGGGGGCGGGGCACCCTGTTGCATGTGTGGGCAGCAAGTTTTTACAACATACAGTACCAGTCGAAAGTTTGGACACACCTACTCATTCCAGGGTTTTTCTTTATTTTTACTATTTTCTATATTGTAGAATAATAGTGAAGACATCAAAACTATGAAATAACACACATGGAATCATGTAGTCACCAAAAAAGTGATAAACAAATCAAAATATATTTTATATTTGAGATTCTTCAAAGTAGCCACCCTTTGCCTTGATGACAGCTTTGCACACTCTTGGCATTCTCTCAACCAGCTTCATGAGGTAGTCACCTGGAATGCATTTCAATTAACAGGTGTACCTTGTTAAAAGTTAATATGTGGAATTTCTTTCCTTCTTAATGCGTTTGAGCCAATCAGTTGTGTTGTGACAAGGTAGGGGGGGGGTATACAGAAGATAGCCCTATTTGGTAAAAGACCAAGTCCATATTATGTCAAGAACAGCTCAAAGAGAAACGACAGTCCATCATTACTTTAAGACATGAAGGTCAGTCAAGCCGGAAAGTTTATTCAAGTGCAGTCGCAAAAACCTTCAATCGCTATGATGAAACTGGCTCTCGTGAGGACCGCCACAGGAAAGTAAGACCCAGAGTTACCTCTGCTGCAGAGGATACGTTCATTAGAGTTACCAGCCTCAGAAATTGCAGCCCAAATAAATGCTTCAGAGTTCAAGTAACCGACACATCTCAACATCAACTGTTCAGAGGAGACTGTGTGAATCAGGCTTTCATGGTCGAATTGCTGCAAAGAAACCACTACTAAAGGACACCAATAAGATTTTTATTTTTATTTTTTAGGGGGTAGGTCAGCTTTAACATTGCAGATAGATTGTAACTTCCATCACTGTAATTGTCTGCATCACTTCCAATCCCCCATATTTTCTTCCGCAAAAAATTATATATATATATATATATATATATATATATATATCATTTTTTAAAATGTATTTTCCTTTATTACTTTCCAACCCCACCACCCCTCCCCTAATTGGAGTGAACAACAAAGCTTAGGTGTCTACTTCAAGCTTATACATACTATATACATTTTATGGACACAGTCAATAATAATTATATTTTGTTTGTTTTTACTCCTGAACTTCCTCTACCCTCAACCTCTCTGATCATTTTCATGACGTCCATCCGGTTTGCCTCTACATGCCATATCCCCAAACTGAGCTCTTTTTCACAATAGTTCTCAACCTACATACTTACTATGGACACAGTATGTTTTACATGAGTTATTTTGTTGTTATTAGTCCCAACCTTCAGCTCCATTCAACCCCTCCCATCTATCTCTTAACACCATCCATATTGGATTTCTACTTGCCATATATTTCTCAACTGTACTGTGATGTTGCACAAAAGTTCTGAACCCTTCTATTCTCATTGTTTCTACAGATTGTAAATTGAAAATAAACATTTTTGCTAAAAGTATTATATTATTGATCGATTGACAGACTTTTCAGATCACCCAGTAGTGCTATCTGCAGGGTTAGCTCCAGGTAAATATTGCAATCCTTCAGCCATTCGTGGACCTGTGACCAAAAACAAGCTACATTTACATCATTTAGCAGACGCTCTTATCCAGAGTGACTTACAAATGGACAGTACCAAAACAAATTATCTAATGATTCTGTCTCTTCGCAGCAAAATCTGCAGAGCTGGGAAGATTGTATCCCCCATATAAATAAAATTATATTGGTTGCAAGAATTTTTTATAATAATTTAAATTGAAAAATTCTTACGTTTTGAATCCGGCGTCGTTTTGCGTGTCAGTTCATAAACCATTTGCCATGGAATCGGTACGTCAAAAATCTCTTCCCAACTATTTTGCCATCTATATGGGACAGCTGTCAATCCTTTGGTATACTTTTTTATTTATCACAATTTTCTTTAACCAATTATGGTCTTTAATGCAGAGCCGACAGACACGTTCCTTACTTTTCCCTCCTTCCACTTTCCTCTTCCATTTTTGCGGTAATGCTGCAATTATTTGGTTGTAATTTTGGGTAGAGCAGACATTTTTGTTAGCTGCATATGCGACATAACTCCACCAGTTCTACCTATGATATAATTTACGAAGATCATACCTTTTTTTTTTTTCTCCAAAAAATGTTTTTTTTATCAATTAGTATATTTGAGTTTAACCACAATATTTTTGCATTATTTGTTCTGTCATTTCTGGAGGATTAAATTGAAATTGCAACCAACTTTCTATGGCTTGTTTTAGAAATAGTGATGTTTGGGAGATGATTTCCTTTTCAAATAACTGAAAGTGAGAAGTTGTAATCTGAATAAAGGGGAAAAGGCCATTCTTGAACATGGGGTGAGACAATCTTACTAATTTGCTAGAGAACCAGTTCAGATTTAAGTATAACTTTTGTATGACCGAAGCTTTTAATGATAGGTCTAATGCTTTCATATTTAATAATTTCTGTCCTCCGAATTATTTAAATAGGCCCGTTTAATTTTGTCTGGCTTGCCGTTCCAAATAAAATGGAATATTGTTTTCTCATATACAACAAATAGTAAACTGGGATAATACTAAAGAGTTAATCAGGGTGATTTGTCCACAAATAGACAGGTATTTACCTTTCCATGGTAGCAAGATCTTATCTATTTTTGCTAACCTTCTGTTAAAATTGATTGGAGTGAGAATGTATTTCTTTTGGGATATATATTCTGAGTATAGAGACTTGCTTGGGTCAAGAAACACGAGCAATGGATATTAGACCGGTGGAAATCTGTCCTTTGGTCTGAAGAGTCCAAATTTGAGATATTTGGTTCCAACCGCCGTGTCTTTGTGAGATGCAGAGTAGGTTAACGGATGATCTCTGCATGTGTGGTTCCCACCGTGAAGCATGGAGGAGGAGGTGTTTTGGTGTGGGGGTGCTTTGCTGGTGACACTGTCTGATTTATTTAGAATTCAAGGCACACTTAACCAGCATGGCTACCACAGCATTCTGCAGCGATACGCCATCCCATCTAGTTTGCGCTTAGTGGGACTATAATTTGTTTTTCAACAGGACAATGACCCAACACATCTCCAGGCTGTGTAAGGGCTATTTGACCAATAAGGAGAGTGATGGAGTGCTGTATCAGATGACCTGGCCTCCACAATCACCCGACCTCAACCCAATTGAGATGGTTCGGGATGAGTTGGACCACAGAGTGAAGGAAAAGCAGCCAACAAGTGCTCAGCATATGTGGGAACTCCTTCAAGACTGTTGGAAAAGCATTCCAGGTGAAGCTGGTTGAGAGAATGCCAAGAGTGTGCAAAGCCTGTCATCAAGGCAAAGGGTGGCTACTTTGAAGAATCTAAAATAAAATATATTTTGATTTGTTTAACACTTTTTTGGTTACTACATGATTCCATATGTGTTATTTCATAGTTTTGATGTCTTCACTATTATTCTACAATGTAGAAAATAGGAAAAAATTAAGAAAAACCCTTGAATGAGAAGGTGTGTCAACTTTTGACTGGTACTGTACCTCTCCAGATACTTAATGAGTGAATAAGCTCTTGGGCAGATGGTTTAGCAGTGAGATTACCATCTAGCCTGCTCAGGCCTACGCTGTGGAATACAGTCTACTGCAGTGTACAGCAGGCATAGGCCTCTGCTGCACAACGGTCAACTAGACCTAGCAATTATGGGCAGGCTAGCTATTTCCTCCCGCCCATGCCAAGGCATCTCGGATAGAGTGTTCAGTGTGAACAGTGACATCACTTGAGGCTTAACCTTGAACAAAGACATGGGACAAGTCTTTTAAGGAGCAATCCAAAGCTAATTCTAATCCGTCTCGGATGTTCGGTGTAGGAACTTAGGCTACTGGTCTTGTGGACATGCAGTGCCTTCAGAAAGTGTTCATACCCCTTGACTTATTCCACATTTAGTTGTGTTACAGCCTGAATTCAAAATGGATTAAATATATGTATTTCTCTAACCCATCTACACACAATACCCCATAATACCAAAGTGAAAACATGTTTTTAGATATTTTTGCAAATTTAGTGAAAATAACAAAGAAATCTCATTTACATAAGTACTCACACCCCTGAGTTAATACATGTTAGAATTATCTTTGGCAGCGATTACAGCTGAGTGTCTTTCTGGGTAAGTCTCTAAGAGCTTTGCACACCTGGATTGTACAATATTTGCACATTATTTTTACAATTCTTCAGGTTCTGTCAAGTTGATTATAGCTAGACAGCCATTTTCAAGTCTTTCCATAGATTTTTAATCCGATTTAAGTCTAAACTGGAACTAGGCCACTCAGAAACATTCAATGTCGTCTTGGTAAGCAAGTCCAGTGTATATTTGGCCTTGTGTTTTAGGTTCTTGTCCTGCTGAAAGGTGAATTTGTCTCCCAGTGTCTGTTGGAAAGCAGACTGAATCAGGTTTTCCTCAAGGATTTTGCCTGTGCTTAGCCCTATTCCATTTCTTCTTACCCTAAAAAACTCCCTAGTCCTTTCTGATGACAAGCATACCCATAACATGATGCAGCCACCACCATGCTTGAAAATATGAAGAGGGGTACTCAGTGATGTGTTGGATTTGCCCCCAAACATAACACACTGTATTAATTTCTTTGCCACATTTGTAGCAGTTTTACTGTAGTGCCTTATTGCAAACAGGATGCATGTTTTGTAATATTTTTGTTCTGTACAGGCTTCCTTCTTTTCACTGTGTCATTTAGGTTAGTATTGTGGAGTAACTACAATTTAGTTTTCTCCTATCACAGCCATTAAACTCTGTAACTGTTTAAACTCTGTAACTGGTAAAGTCACCATTGGCCTCATGGTGAAATCCCTGAGTGGTTTCCTTCCTCTCCGGCAACTGAGTTAGGAAGGACGTGTGTGTCTTTTCTATTGACTGGGTGTATTGATACATCATCCAAAGTGTAATTAATAATTCACCATGCTCAAAGGGATATTCAATGTCAGCTTGTTTTATTTTGACCAATCTACCGATAGGTGCCCATCTTTGCATTGGAAAACCTCCCTGGTCTTTGTGGTTGAATCTGTGTTTGAAATTCACTGCTTGACTGAGGGACCTTACAGATAATTGTATGGGGTACAGAGACGAGGTAGTCATTAAAACATCATGTTAAACACTATTATTGCACACAGTGAGTCCATGCAACTTATAATGTGACTTGTTAAGCAAATCTTTACTCCTGAAATTATTTAAATTAGCTATACTGTAACAAAGGGGTTGAATACTTATTGACCTAAGACATTTCAGCTTTTCATTTTTTATTCATTTGTTTAAAAAAAAAATATACAGTGGGGAAAAAAAGTATTTAGTCAGCCACCAATTGTGCAAGTTCTCCCACTTAAAAAGATGAGAGAGGCCTGTAATTTTCATCATAGGTACACGTCAACTATGACAGACAAATTGAGGAAAAAAAATCCAGAAAATCCCATTGTAGGATTTTTAATGAATTTATTTGCAAATTATGGTGGAAAATAAGTATTTGGTCACCTACAAACAAGCAAGATTTCTGGCTCTCACAGACCTGTAACTTCTTCTTTAAGAGGCTCCTCTGTCCTCCACTCGTTACCTGTATTAATGGCACCTGTTTGAACTTGTTATCAGTATAAAAGACACCTGTCCACAACCTCAAACAGTCACACTCCAAACTCCACAATGGCCAAGACCAAAGAGCTGTCAAAGGACACCAAAAACAAAATTGTAGACCTGCACCAGGCTGGGAAGACTGAATCTGCAATAGGTAAGCAGCTTGGTTTGAAGAAATCAACTGTGGGAGCAATTATTAGGAAATGGAAGACATACAAGACCACTGATAATCTCCCTTGATCTGGGGCTCCACGCAAGATCTCACCCCGTGGGGTCAAAATGATCACAAGAACGGTGAGCAAAAATCCCAGAACCACACGGGGGGACCTAGTGAATGACCTGCAGAGAGCTGGGACCAAAGTAACAAAGCCTACCATCAGTAACACACTACGCCGCCAGGGACTCAAATCCTGCAGTGCGAGACGTGTCCCCCTGCTTAAGCCAGTACATGTCCAGGCCCGTCTGAAGTGCATTTGGATGATCCAGAAGAGGATTGGGAGAATGTCATATGGTCAGATGAAACCAAAATATAATTTTTTGACAAAAACTCAACTCGTCATGTTTGGAGGACAAAGAATGCTGAGTTGCATCCAAAGAACACCATACCTACTGTGAAGCATGGGGTTGGAAACATCATGCTTTGGGGCTGTTTTTCTGCAAAGGGACCAGGACGACTGATCTGTGTAAAGGAAAGAATGAATGGGGCCATGTATCGTGAGATTTTGAGTGAAACCCTCCTTCCATCAGCAAGGGCATTGAAGATGAAACGTGGCTGGGTCTTTCAGCATGACAATGATCCCAAACACACCGCCCGGGCAACGAAGGAGTGGCTTCGTAAGAAGCATTTCAAGGTCCTGGAGTGGCCTAGCCAGTCTCCAGATCTCAACCCCATAGAAAATCTTTGGAGGGAGTTGAAAGTCTGTGTTGCCCAGCGACAGCCCCAAAACATCACTGCTCTAGAGGAGATCTGCATGGAGGAATGGGCCAAAATACCAGCAACAGTGTGTGAAAAGCTTGTGAAGACTTACAGAAAACATTTGACCTGTGTCATTGCCAACAAAGGGTATATAACAAAGTATTGAGAAACTTTTGTTATTGACCAAATACTTATTTTCCACCATCATATGCCAATAAATTCATAAAAAATCCTACAATGTGATTTTCTGGATTTTTTTTTCTCATTTTGTCTGTCATAGTTGACGTGTACCTATGATGAAAATTACAGGCCTCTCTCATCTTTTTAAGTGGGAGAACTTGCACAATTGGTGGCTGACTAAATACTTTTTTTCCCCACTGTATATATATATATATATATATATATATATATATATATATATATATATATATATATATATATATATATATATATATATATATATATATGAAAACGTCATTCCACTTTGACATTATGGGTTATTGTGTGTAGGCCAGTGAAACAAAATCTAAATTGAATCCATTTTAAATTCAGGCTGTAACACAACAAAATGTGGAAAAGGTTGAGGGGTGTGAATTCTTTCTGAAGGCACTGTATTAACCTATACATGACCAGGAATGATCCCATCCGAAATCATCTCTGTTTTTTCCTGCAGTCTGGCGTTGTTACACTCACAGAGAGCAACTTTGACGAGACAGTGGCCAAGGGGCTGACGTTCATCAAGTTCTACACTCCATGGTAAGTGCTCTTATATACAGTACTAACGCTCTTTCTATTTATCTCACACGTATGACCTTGGACATTTGTGAGTCAGTGTCATTTGAGTCAGTGGTACTTTTTAAGAAGTTGAGGAGGCTAGTGCATTTCCCCTCAGGTAATGGAGCGGCACACTTGCAGACAGAAGTTCCATCTCAATACTCTACTAAAGTGGCCTCAGCGCCCTAATCTGCCCTGATCTAGGCTAGGTGAAAGGAATATAATGGATGCCTGTTTTGTCACAGCAGTGCACATGACTAAAAGTACACTAGATTCAAGTACCACTCGACTATTGAGATGCAGTCGCAGAGAAAGAACACCTCTGTCGTCCACTGACTGGATAACCTGCGTAATTATAACTGACTTGTCCCTCCCCGCCCACCCCCCCTCCAGGTGTGGCCACTGTAAGAATCTGGCCCCTACATGGGAGGACCTGTCCAAGAAGGAGTTCCCTGGCCTGACTGACGTGAAGATTGGCAAAGTGGACTGCACAGTGGAGAGGACGATCTGCAACAGGTTTTCAGTAGGTGTTCTACACTGAGTGTACAGAAATTGAGTTGCACCCTCTCTTGCCCTCAGAACAGCCTCAGTTCGTCGGGGCATGGACTCTACAAGGTGTCGAAAGCGTTCCACAGGGATGCTGACCCATGTTGACTCCAATGCTTCACATAGTTGTGTGAAGTTGGCTGGATGTCATTTGGGTGGTGGACCATTCTTGATACACAGGTGAAACTGTTGAGCAGTTATTAACACTCAAACTGGTGCTCCTGGCACCTACTTAAATATTTTACTACCGTACCCCGTTCAAAGGCACTTAAATATTTTGTCTTGCCCATTCACCCTCTGAATGGCACAAATACACAATCCATGTCTCAATTGTCTCAAGGCTTAAAAATCCTTCTTTAACCTGTCTCCTCCCCTTCATCTACACTGATTTAAAATGGATTTAACAGGTGACATCAATAAGGGATCATAGCTTTCACCTGGTCAGTCTATTTCATGGAAATGTTTTGTACACTCAGTATAAATTGTAAATTGACTGTCAGTAGCTAAGATATGGCTCAGAAAGAGCACTACTGTAGTCTGCGGTATAATTAGCAAGACCTTGATTGTGTAACTTCACATTTGGTTCATAAACCCACACAAGCAGGTGAGACCCAGGGCCACAGGAAGTATAAACGGTGAGTTAGCTGAGGTTGTGTACTGTGGTTCAAAAAGCCATAAAACTATACAGCCACCTCATCGTGGGATTGGATGATCAGTAGTGCTACGCTACCAGGAATAGTGGATCTCAAGACTCCCTCATGGCCCTTTTTAAGACAGACCATGTTATAACCATCACAACCTTTATTAGTGGGATGCTCTCTGGAATTTTCCCTGACTCACCGTCTCAAGGCCATGGACCAGTAGTCTCTTCAGCTGCAGCCTCTCTGGCTCTTAGAAGCTCACTGTTAGAATTTATTAAATTAGTGTTATGACTCGCACTGCTAAACAATCTAGACGATTCATGCATAGTTTATAGTAAGAGAAAAACCGTGCAACCATTATTTCCTTCAGTGTTGGCCGATCTGAAGGAAAGGTGGAAGTGATATGGTGAAGGCATTGCAGGGTTAGGTGAAGTCAAGACCATATTGCTCATACCTATCCATTCCCTTCAGATCAGCAAACACTGAAGAGGTCGGGGCTAGCTAGGGGTTATTACCTTGCTGACTTGTTATCCATGGACGATGCCTATTTCCCCTTTCTCTTCCACAGGTACGTGGGTACCCCACCCTGCTGCTGTTCAGAGCTGGTGCTCAAGGTGAGGAGCATCACGGAGGGCGGGACTTGGAGAGCCTGCACAGTTTTGTGATGAAGCAGGCCCGAGACGAGCTGTAGCATTGTCCAATCAACATCCACCGTTACTTCTCTCCTCCCCAACACAGAATGGTCCTCTCCCACAACGGCCAGCTCTTATCTCTCTCCATCTCCAATCGTTTTTCTTTCAGAAAGGAGTAGCGTCAACACACTGCTTTTTAACCCCCTCTGTAATGTCTCATGCCTTGTGAGCGAGGCCAGTCTGATTCTATAATAATCCAATAGTTTGTGTGAAATGTGAATGTGTTTTGTTTGGGCTGCTCCTCTGGAGAGCATTGGCTGGCTCTGCAAACCATTTTTTGCCAACGGTACTTAAATCGGCCAAACCTTAAAATGCATACCTTTTTATAGTCATCTCTACACTTGACAACTCAAGCAGAGTCGTCTTAAATAGTGCCTGCTGGTTGTATCAAAAACCGTTGGATTAAGCTGACTAAGTTTGTCTGAAATTTTATAGATGTAAATTTGTTAATGTTAATTTGGTGATTTAAGAAAATCGTGTTGACGAACAATCATGAGCCATTGATATGTTACTGTAGCACAGGGGTCAAAGCCGCGTGACCTCTCATGACATTGACGGTACTTTTTATCCATGCCAGTGACGGCCTAACTAACTTAACTCTCAGGGACACCCAGTTGGAGTTCTCGGCCTACGCCATACTGCTCTCTCTTATCGGGTATATTTGTCTCCCCTTATTTTTCTGACGAATTCCCCCAACTGCTTTTTGGCTATGATTGGAAATGCTGCATGAAACTACTTTAATGTTTCATGTCAAACTGCCCTTTGTCTGTGTCAGTGAGTGGTCTTCCGTGACATTGCATATGTACTACAAAAACTCTGAATGTATTTTTTGTTTTCCATTTTAGTGTTGTAAGAGGCTTCAGTTCAGTCCCACGGTCCAATGTCAGGCACCTCGGGACTGTTTTTCCCGTTCTCACTGTTTTATGAACAATGATTGTGATCGTCTGTTTGGCGCACTCAAGTCATGCCTTATGCATGGAATGTGCTAGTTTGTCATTAAAGGAAACCATGTTTTCATATTTGTCATTAGTCCATGTTTGAAACATCCCTCAGAAATGGTTTGTGAGGGATTGTGTCCAACATGGATGAATGAAAAAATGGTTTTGGGGTCAAATGCTTCTTTACGGGTAGTTCATTAAAATGGAACATTCAGAACTTTGCAGATAGGAATGTTGTATAGAACAAACACATCCTTATCTTGTGTCTGCTGTAAATGCAATAGATTTCCCAAAGCGGATTAATATTCTGTTCCATTGACTAAGCCCCATATCAGACCCCAGGGTGTCACTCAAACATCCAGTGAAGCACAAGAATGCAACAACAGTGATAAGGTCACTTTACTTTGGGGTTGTTGTTTGGTTACCTCAGATGCTTGGAGATCAAAAAACGGAATACCCTAAATATATTATCCACTCATATAATGATCACTCATGACTTGTTTAGTCTATAAATTACGATTACAAAGTTGATTTTTCTTTCCATATATAGAATATTATATCAACCCATAATGTTAGTGATTCTGAGTTTTATTGAAGTGTGTGCTATTCTGGGGTGGTTGAGGTAAATGAAGTGGTCTGAGAATGTGTGTGTGCATGGAGTTGCTGTGTGAGGCAGTTTTTACATTCAATGCTCAATTAAGGGAAACAAATGCATTCAGAGGCTAACCACTTATTGTCAGTAAAAATCTTTATGGATAGTACATGGTCTAGGCAGACTCCAGTGAAGGAAAGCAGTATTTTGTTATTGTGAGTGGGTTGTACACTGCCCCCCCCCAAAAAAGGCAAGTTGTAACATGAGATTTTGTAATAAAATGTCTTTCCAAAAATAGTATTTTTCATTTGTTCACGTTTCTTTCTCTGTAATATGGCATGTGACTTTAAGAGGTGCAATAAATAAGCTGAAAATGTACACGTATTTACACACAAGTCTAAATATGACCACAAGAAATGTAAACAGCAGCTTACTGGAGGTATATTTTGTGATTTCTGATTGGTTAGGCACAAAGGTATCTTTTTTTCAGCTAGCAGGATTGGGCTCAATTAAAAGGCAGTCAATTCAGGAAGTGATTACAGATTGCGCAATAGAAATGTAAAGGTAATTTTCAAATGAAATGACATGCAGCGTTTACCGTGAATGCAGGAACCTTGCCTTTAAATTTCAATCACACCAACGCTGAACTTCCGCAATACGGATTGACTAGAGCCCCGATCCGTAAATGCGTCGACAGTTGCAATTACTTTGAAATGAACAAAATCTAAACATCAATGACAAACCCAAGCTAATTTCAGAAAACTGGTCCAAAACATTT
Organism: Coregonus lavaretus; assembly: GCF_964263955.1. Taxonomy (NCBI): domain Eukaryota; kingdom Metazoa; phylum Chordata; class Actinopteri; order Salmoniformes; family Salmonidae; genus Coregonus; species Coregonus lavaretus. The sequence continues at coordinate 9,510,978 of NC_139989.1, forward strand.
GATCAGCTGATTTGACCAACAAATAGCTTTTTCCACTTTTATTCTCTCCAGGTTTTTGGGGATAATATGTTAACTCAGTGAGTGGAATAACATGGAAATTGCTGTTTGCGGGATGTCTAAGGAATGAGGTGAATGTCATCTTCTTTAGCGCAGTCCATCAGTTAAGCCGCAACCTGCTACCTGTTGAACCAGCTTGGTGAACACCCAGCATGAGCCTGGCAAATATTGACCCAATGAAGATATTTTGAGGAGTTCACAACTAAAATAGTATGTGGTTGTTTCCGTTCGGCCCATATTATATTTTTGGAAGCCTGGTGAATATGGCTGAAGAACTTCTGAGTACAATACATAAAGAGGAATAGGAAATATCTGGATCTCTTTACATTAACTGTAATGTATTGTGGCATAGATTTCATGAATATTTCAGCAGATTGTTCATGTTAAAATCAGGCTTTGGTTAGTCACACAATATACATCTCTATTAAAAATGGTGTAGTTAGGCTAATGCTTTCCCCTGCGGTCCTATAAAAGGATTTCTACATGTTTTGTGTCATTTGACTACATCTGACGTCATGTAACAGTTGAGATAACATTGAGTCAATTCCCCGATGCCATCGAGTTGTTTTGCTGTAATGAGCCATTAGCTGTCTGAGAACTTGAACACCACTTAGTTTTGAGAGGAGGGGAGGGGGGGGAAGCAGCACGTTGGTCTGGTCTATTATCAGTTCCGCCCTCGCCCTGAGTACGGGAGAGGAGAGGGTAGTACACACACACAACACCCACTCACAAACAGGCAGGCCCAGGATGTCGTGTGCACACAGTCTCCGCTGTGACCTTTGACATGAGCAGGTGACCATGATGACGCGGCAGTTTGGCGGTTGTCAGTGGCAGCCACAGGCCCTCACCACCATGTTCTTGTACTTCTTCAGGATGACGTTGGAGTTGTCGTCGAAGTAGAGCACGGAGATGGCGTGCAGCTTGGTGGGTGCGCAGCAGGGCTTGGGTACGTTCTCCGGGTTCATGAGGTGGACCTGGGAGACAACAACAAGAGGTCAGAGGTCACTTATTCCCCTTGAAGCACAGCTTGAAGGGTCAATGTCACTTTCCTAACGTGAAGTGAGCACTTGAGACATTTGTTTTACAAATCAAAATATACATTTACATCAATGGGAGATTTGCATGAAAATTCAGGATTCATGAAATTAGGATTCAGCTCTTTATTAGCACTTAGCTCAGTTTATTAGCAACGTATTAGCTCAATTCTTGGAGTGCTCACCAGTGTCTGCACAATGGCATGGTTGGTGGCATTCATATGGGCGTTGAGGGGGAAGGAGCACTCTCCGTCACAGTAGTTGGCTGCGTAGCCCTCAGGTGCAATGATCCAGTCCTGATACAATCACAAGAGGGATACATTTAATATGGCTAACCATCTGGACACAACACATCATAATGGTCTAAAATGTGTTCTGAAGGCTCTGGAAATGGAATCCTGTGGCAATAAGGTACTGTGTGTTTTAATGGTTACTATATACAGTTCAGTGAAACAGTGCCAGTTCAGCCGCAGCAATGTCAGAGGGCATGTATACTCGCACAAGGTCTAAAGCACTTTGGACTGTAGCGCACTACTTCACTCCCTCACAGCCTTCAGTCTCAACTGGGTCTCCTAGGACGGATCAGGGCAGAAATGTACAGGTGCCTGTGGAATCACTCAGGGAGCAGGCTGGTTGCGTGTGTGTGTGTGTATAGGCCTATGTACAGTATGTGTGTGTGTGTTGGCACTTTCCCTCTAGATGTCAGTGCTGTCTTAACAGGGGGTTGATTGTTTTGCAGGACGTAGGTGGCTGCATGTTTTCCCCTCCATTAACTGTTCGCGGCCCCTGTTACCCAACACGCCCAGTGACCTGACAGAGTTCACAGGCCACTTAAGCTCTTACCAAATGCCCATAAATACTTATTTAAATGGTTATTAAAGCGGTACAAAAGCCTGTTTGTTGGTTTGCTTTCACCTACCAAATGTCTTCATTAGGGTTGCAAAAAATCTGGTAACTTTCCCAAAATTCCCAGGTTTTCAGGAAATCATTATTGGAGGATTCCTGATTTCCTGTTTATTCCCTCCTGATGATTCCTTCTTTGCAGGTTTTCTGGAAAAACCAGGGAATTTTGGGAAAGTTACCGTATTTTTGCAACCCGTGTCTTCATTGACCTTCTCTTTGACATGTGATGTTTGCCTCATGTCTGTATTGTATTGAAAACTCTTTACTCTGATCAAATGGGACATTATGGGTACTGTAGTCCACCAGTGTGTCACTGCAATTACTGGGGGGGGGGGGGGGGTTGATCCTTACCTGCCAGCCCAGCTCCCGGAAGCTGACGTAGAGCTCATGTCTCCTACAGGCCGTCTTCTGGTCACTGCTGTTGTATTCTAAATGGGAAGAAAGACCTAGCAAGATAAGTCAGGGTTGAATCATAATCATATGCCTCCGCTGTCATATATCATATTGGGTAGTATGACACGTTTATATGGGTGTTACACCAGTTCACAGTAACATAATGTGTTCATTTGTGTAATGTATTATTTTACGTGGCTCACATTCACTTGGAAGATAAATGAATTTGAAAGCGTGCCAAATTGAATTGGTCGGCTTTTGGATGCATTGGGTCGGATGCCAATGACAAGCATGTTTATAACTGCCCTCCTCTCTCCGCAGTTTGTTTTACTCATCTCCCTGTCGTCCCACCCAGCCGCAGAGTCACAGAGTTAGCGACTCAGCGGGTGTCAACCACAGGTATGGTGTTTCAGAGGGGAAGGTCATTGCTGGCACCGGCCGGCGTTCTGATGTCAAAACGGGTGACTCAGACTTTCCACTGACGACGTTGAGTCCACCTGCTGATTTTTTGTTGTTGCGTTCGTTTCCCCCCGTCTACTAAACAGAGAGAGCGTGAGGAGAGCTATCATATCAGCACAGACTGGCATTACTTCCTGCTGTAGGACCTCCATTAAAGCCAACAGTGGGCAAACCATGCCAGGCTATATGGCATGCAGTCTGGGGCCCAGGTGGGCATCGGGGGTGGCAGAGAGAACCATCTCTTTGTTTGTGTGTGTGTGTGTGTCAAAGTAATGGGGGACAGGGACGAGTCACTCACAGACCCCCTCCTGCCCTGTCTGTTCCCCCCTGGAGACCAGGACCCAGTCATTACACCAGTTTATTTAGTTAGCTAGGTGTGGAGTGTTGAGTTGAACTAACTCACTGCCCTTACTGTACCGTCCTATGACCAAGTGGCTCCACTCTCCAATTTATCAATGCAAGCGAGCGATCTACACAGTGCAGGCTCTTACCAGGCCGTCAAAATGAACGCTTTTATTTGTTTTGTTTTCAGCGGACCCACTCAGCCGTCGTTATTAGAGAGCCATAATCTGGATTCATAACCATAATGACATTATGATGTAATTACTAATTAGATTGAATTCACATAAACAGAACAAGCCCAGACACGTGTGCCTGCTCCCAATGACGACACAAGGCGAGCAAAGAGAGAGAGAGAGAGAGTTGCCCTGAAACACGGCAATTAAAAATAGCCGCCACTCGCTTCCCATTGGAACTGGAAAGACTTCAACATAAGTGCAGCAGTCCCCTGACTGGGGGGTTAACTCAAGCCGAGGCGGAAAATAGAAAAGGTGGCATCTGGTCACAAGGGCAGGGTTGAGAGGTCATCCCGGCTGTTACCGTCGGAGACACTCAGGTGTTTCCTGTGTTCTTTCCTGTGTGTTCTCTGGGTGTCAGCTGATGGTTTGTGTCGATATGGGGGCGATAGAGGAGGGGTGTAGCTACAGTATCTGTCCTAACGCAGGACAGGGCTGCCATAGCCTCTGGGTCAACCTGCCTGCCTAGCCTGTTAGCCCCCGGGACGGTCTGGGTTCCCCTCGGCTGTGCCTCTGCAAGGTAAATATTTACAGAGATAAATCCGCCTCTCACTGAGGCCCTGGAGCCGGTCTCGAGAGGGTACTTAACCCCTGTCCCCTGGGGCTAGTGTTCCTCTCACATGGCGAGGTGTGACCTGCCTGCCTCCACAGACACAGGCCCCGATGGCCCTGCTTTACGGCCCAGAAATTCAGCTCCCAGCCAAATCACAGGGTGGGGACCGTGTCACTGAAACTCCCTCCCTGCCCTGGGCAGCTGCTTTAACAAGCACCCTGGTACAGTTTGACATGTAGCAGGACAATGTCTGAAAGGGCTAAGGGGACCAGAGGACTGGGGTGACCAGGTGGAAAAGTTCTGAAGGTTGAATACACACACACACTAAAGTAAATAAATACACCATGCTCTGAGACATACTTTCTGTAAGTGTATACGTGCATGAAAGCACACACACAGATACATTCTAACAGACAGGAATACACACATACACCTTGTTTCAGTTGCATCTCTCTGTCTTTATAACCATCAGTATTTACAGTCAAGGGGCTGTTAAACAGAAATAAAGCTGATATTTACTGTGGACTTTCATTGAGTGAGTGTAAAGGCCAGATTATTGGGACCCATAAACCACCTCTCTCCTTCCTGCCTGTAAAATGTAATGCCACCACAGCTACTGCTGATCCCAAGGGGCTTTCATACACTTCTAACCTGAAAAACCTGGCCTCCTTATTACCATAGACTACAGTTCAAAAGGGCCTTAAAACAGTTGGGCTAAAGGTGCTGAACTGCACACAGTAATTCCATGGTTTATTCCTGAACCCCCCCCCCAAAAAAAACTGAAGCCATTTTAAAACACTGCCCCTTTTTACAGTAGCAATTACACAAGCCGCTGTGCCTGTCGAGAGGCGGTGATGGAACGCTGGGCTAATAGGCCGCGGCATTCCCAAAATAACAGGGTTTTCCTAACAAGAGAGAGAGAGAGAATGGGCTAGCTTCTTCAAACTCCCATGAAGACTTAAAAGAGAATGTGACTGTTGTCTGTCTGTGTCCATGTAGTTTTTTTTCTCCCTCCCTCCCTCACTCCCTCTTCTACTGAAGTTTATCTTTCTTCCTGTCTTTCATCAGGGAGGTTATTAAACCCTCTGCAGAGCTCGCCAATGTCTAATTACACCAACAGTAAACAAAGGGAGACTGGAGGAGGAGAGGCAGAGATGAAAACACACAGCTGGACAGCGCCGTGTTATTAGAATTCTTTAAGCAATACTGTTAACTTGGTCAGTCTTTTAGCGAGCGGCTAATGACTGGCCTGGGTAATGACAGGTCTGGGACAGGTCGTTAAAGGGCCAAGCCCGGCTTCCATTACCGCCCCAAACCCCAAATTACCTTTAAAGGTGTCATACTGTTCTTTAAAGGTGTAGTACTGTTCTTTAAAGGTGTAGTACAGTTCTTTAAAGGTGTCGTACTGTCCTTTAAAGGTGTCGTACTGTTCTTTTTCTCTCTCGTTTCCAAGCGTACAGTTACAGTACAAACTTCCCCTCTCAAAGGAACTCAGTATGTATGTTACACTTAGGTGTGATTTTGTTTGTCGGATAGGGTTTTCTTCTGCTGAGTGGCGCAGCGGTCTAAGGCACTGCATCTCAGTGCTTGAGGCGTCACCACAGACCCCCTGGATCGATTCCAGGCTGTATCACAACCGGCCGAGATTGGGAGTCCCATAGGGCGGCGCACAATTGGCCCAGCGTCGTCCGGGTTTGGCCGGTGTAGGCCGTCATTGTAAATAAGAATTTGTTCTTAACTGACTTGCCTAGTTAAATAAAGGTAAAATAAAATAAAAAATAAAATTGTAGGCTTATTGTTTAGCATATAGGACACCTATATGATGAGCCCATGGTTATTTGCCAATATTCATACTAGCATACCACTTAGAATGAAGCAATGTATTGGGTATGTATTTTAAGTGGTATGCTAGTGTGGATGTTGGAACAGAGCCCATGACTTGGCTGTGGCTGTGTGTTGTCTTCTTAAGCATTATGCATACAATTATTCTGGTGTGTAGCTACATTGATTTGTTTATATGAATTGTAAACTGTAAAGACGGGGCGATGGTGGTCCCATCAGATGCTAAACAATGAGGCACTGTCCCTATTTGTTTCTCCCTCAGAGCAGCACAGAAGAAGGATGCTCCCTTTATCCATCTATCCTTCTTCTCTTCCTCAGAGCCTGTGAAGTGAGTGAGTGATGCGGTATTGGAACCACATGCCTTGCAAGTCCGCCTGATCATCGCCACTTGCTGTCACAAGGGCCTCGCAACTTCCTGCGCAGGATCTAAATATTTACGCTCCAGACATCCCAAGTGGCGAGGCCGAGGGATTGATGTTTTGGGTTACATAAAGTCCTATCCTTCAGGACACGTTGGTTCAACAGATTGTCCTCATTAGCTTGAGCACCAGCACACTGGTCTGGGTCTGGGAGCCTGCTCTGTTCTGTTCTCCACTGTCCTGCTCTGTTCTGTTCTGAGGGGTTTTATCTGATCGACACTGCACTACTGAGAAGAGAATGGCCATAATGTCACGTCTAGAACTCTAGACTCTACAGCAAAGCAGATATGGCAGATTCTGTACAGAATGATTGGTGTGATGAACCACTGAGATGGAACCACAAACGAATAACTTCAGACTCCTGGTTAAATAAAGATGAACTATGATGTGTTCCAGAAACGGGAAAAAAAACAGCAGAGCTCCGATTAATATAATCCAACAACACCTCTAGCCTTTGGATGGTATCGCCATCAAAACAGATGACGTGAAACTGAGGAAGTGAGGGAAATCACTTGAGCTGCTATTGTAACGTCGACGGTTACGAAGCTGAGTAGCTGACCCCGTGGCCCTAGCCATAAGGGCTTAATATTAGCCCGGGCCTCATCCGTCAAATTAGTGCTGGGATCAGGCCGATATTAGCCACAAAGCCCTCTGAATCACAGCTCTTCCTGCTGTAAAAGCACTGGGATCCCCCCTCACAGGGACAGCTTTATGTTCAGCAAAGGCTAACGTTATGCTAGTGTTATGACGGAGCCAGGGGATGATGGCTGACGGGTAGCCGGATTAGAGCCTAATTTAATTTGCCTGCATACCTGTTCATAACATCAGCCGCTAAGTATGAAGCGGGGGCAGAGGGCAGGTACTGTAAAGTGCACTCTCGAATGATGAGTTCATGCATCTAGGGGTAGTTTCCCTCTCTCTGTCTCTTTATTTGTTTTAGATGTCCCCATCAATGACAGCACACCTCACCATATTACACAAATCCGGTGCTTCGAGAGCTTCCCTGCTCGGCTTGCAGATGTTTGAATATTGTCTTGTGCTTTGTGTGAGTGTGAAGTGTGATGTTGTGGGGTAGTTGTACGGTGCAGTTGGGTTTGATTCAAATCAAATTGTTTTGGTCGCATACACAGTTAGCTGATGTTATTGCAGATGTAGCAAAATACTTGTGATCAAAGCTCCAGCAGTGCAGTAATATTCAACAATTCACAACAATACACACATATCTAAAAGTAAAATAAATATCTAAATATTAGGATGAGCAATGTTGGAGTCTGGAGTACAAATATATACAGTGCATTCGGAAAGTATTCAGACCCCTTGACCTTTTCCAAATTCTGTTACGTTACAGCCTTATTCTAAAATTGATTAAATTGTTTGTTTCCTCATCAATCTACATTTACATTGACATTTTAGTCATTTAGCAGACGCTCTTATCCAGAGCAACTTACATTTAGTGAGTGCATACATTTTTCATACTGGCCCCCCGTGGGAATCGAACCCACAACCCTGGTGTTGCAAGCGCCATGCTCTACCAACTGAGCTACAGGAGGCCTATCTACACACAATACCCCATACTGACAAAGCAATAACTGGTTTTTAGAAATGTTCTCAAATGTATTAATAAAAAACTTAAATATCACATTTACATACACTACCGTTCAAAAGTTTGGGCTCACTTTGAAATGTCCTTGTTTTCAAAAGAAAATGATTTTTTTTGTCCATTAAAATAACAGAAATACAGTGTAGACATTGTTAATGTTGTAAATGACTATTGTAGCTGAAAATGGCTGATTTTTAATGGAATATCTACATAGGCGAACAGAGGCCCATTATCAGCAACCATCAGTCCTGTGTTCCAATGGCACGTTGTGTTTGCTAATCCAAGTTTATCATTTTAAAAGGCTAATTGATCATTAGAAAACCCTTTTGCAATTATGTTAGCAAAGCTGAAAACTGTTGTGCTGATTAAAGAAGCAATAAAACTGGCCTTCTTGAAACTAGTTGAGTATCTGGAGCATCAGCAATTGTGGGTTCGATTACAGGTTCAAAATGGCCAGAAACAAATAACCTTCTTCTTTCTATTCTGGTTAGAGCCAGTTTGCGCAGTTCTGTGAAGGGAGTAGTACACCGCGTTTTACGAGATCTTCAGTTTCTTGGCAATTACTCGCATGGAATAGCCATAATTTCTCAGAACAAGAATAGACTGACGAGTTTCAGAAGAGAGTTTTTTGTTTCTGGCCATTTTAAGCCTGTAATCGAACCCACAATTGCTGATGCTCCAGATACTCAACTAGTCTCAAGGCGGCCAGTTTTATTGCTTCTTTAATCAGCACAACAGTTTTCAGCTGTGCTAACATAATTGCAAAAGGGTTTTCTAATGATCAATTAGCCTTTTAAAATGTAAACTTGGATTAGCAAACACAACGTGCCATTGGAACACAGGACTGATGGTTGCTGATAATGGGCCTCTGTACGCCTATGTAGATATTCCATTATAAATCAGCCGTTTCCAGCTACAATAGCCATTTACAACATTAACAATGTCTACACTGTATTTCTGATCAATTTGATGTTATTTTAATGGACAAAAAAATTGCTTTTCTTTTGAAAAAAGAAAGTATTCAGACCCTTTACTCAGTACTTTGTCGAAGCACCTTTGGCAGCGATTACAGCATTGAGTCTTCTTGGGTATGACGCTACAAGCTTGGCACACCTGTATTTGGGCAGTTTCTCAGATTATTCTCTGCAGATCCTCTCAAGCTTTGTCAGTTTGGATGGGGAGCGTCTCTCCAGAGATGTTCGATCGGGTTCAAGTCCGGGCTCCGGCTGGGCCACTCAAGGACATTCAGAGACTTGTCCCGAACCCACCCCTGCGTTGTCTAGGTTGTGTGCTTAGGGTCTTTGTCCTGTTGGAAGGTGAACCTTCGACCCAGTCTGAGGTCCTGAGCGCTCTGGAGCAGGTTCTCATCAAGGATCTCTCTGTACTTTGCTCCGTTCGTCTTTCCCTCGATCCTGATTCGTTTCCTAGTCCCTGCCACTGAAAAACATCCCCACAGCATGATGCTGCCACCATCATGCTTCACCGTAGGGATGGTGTCAGGTTTCCTCCAGACGTGACGCTTCGCATTCAGGCCAAATAGTTCAATTTTTGTTTCATCAGACCAGAGAATCTTGTTTCTCATCGTCTGTGAGTCCTTCAGGTGCATTTTGGCAAACTCCAAGCGGGCTGTCATGTGCCTTTTACTGAGGAGTGGCTTCCATCTGGCTACTCTACCATAAAGGCCTGATTGGTGGAGGGCTACAGAGATGGTTGTCCTTCTGGAAAGTTCTCCCATCTCCACAGAGGAACTCTGGAGCTCTGTCAGAGTGACCATCGGGTTCTTGGTCACCTCCTTGACCAACGCCCTTCTCCCCCGATTGCTCAGTTTGGCTGGGCGGCCAGCTCTAGGAAGATTCTTGGTGGTTCCAAACTTCTTCCATTTAAGAATGATGGAGGCCACTGTGTTCTTGGGGACCTTCAATGCTGCAGAAATGTTTTGGTACCCTTCCCCAGATCTGTTCCTCGACACAATCCTGTCTCAGAGCTCTACGGACAATTCCTTCAACCTCATGGCTTGGTTTTTGCTCTGACATGCACTGTCAACTGTGGGAACTTATATAGACAGGTGTGTGCCTTTCCAAATCATATCCAATCAATTGAATTTACCACAGGTGGACTCCAATCAAGTTGTAGAAACATCTCAAGGATGATCAATGGAAACAGGATGCACCTGAGCTCAATTTCGAGTCTCATAGCAAAGGGTCTGAATACTGGTTAAATGCGGTGGTTCACGCTTTCAGTTTTGCGTGAATGCTGCCATCTATCCACGGTTTTTGGTTTGGGCAGGTTTCAGTCACCGTGTCAGCGTATACGTCAATGTTATTCTCAGAGGCAACCCGGAACATATCCCTGTCCGCGTGATCAAAACAATCTTGAAGCATGGATTCCTATTGGTCAGACCAGCGTTGAATAGACCTTAGCACGGGTGTGTCCTGTTTGAGTTTCTGCCTATAGGAAGGGAGGAGCAGAATGGAGTCGTTATCTAATTTGCCGAAGGGGGGAGGGCCTTTTATCCATCCCGGAAGGGACATTAACAATGGTGGAGAGTTTTTGAAGCACGAGTACTACGGGCAATGTGTTGATAGAATTTCGGTAGCATTTTCCTCAAATTTGCTTTGTTAAAGTCCCCAGCTACAATATTGATTGATTTTCTAACAGTGAATAATATGTACAAATCCAAAGAAACTTTCCACGTACTGAATTGAGCAAACAAGTAAAACAAAGCAAAACCCAATCCTCACACTGTTATACACTATTCACACTACTGAGCTGTAATGAACTAGCATGGTTACGGATCCACCATAATTGCTGGAACCACGCTGGAAACGACAATGTAAAAAAAAGATATCCAAGCCAGCACAGTACGGTTTGTGTCGGCACTCGGCACGATAGAATGAAAAGGGTTTAACTGGGTGTTAGTCAGACTATGGACCCACCTGCTGGGCTTGGGCCCCTGGAGCCTCCTTCCTGGGGCTGGGTGGGGCGGTTGCGGTTCTTGTTGCGCTTGTTGGTGGAGCGGGCGGTGCGGATGTGCACCTCGCTGACTTTGAAGAAGGCCACCATGAAGGGCTGCTTCTCCAGCGCTCCGTCACGCCCAACTAGCCCCGCCTCCTTGGAGCTAATGCTCCGCCCTATTTTCCAGAGGGGCCAGCCGTCAATCACTTGGACACACTGAATGGGCTACAGTTTACTGAGCATAGCATACCTGGAAGAGTATCATACACCCTACTGATATATTAGTGAAAAATGTCTGTATTTTTCCTTTGATGGATGTCGAGTGTCCATTAAGTGGTCTAAAAAAGCCACACTATTATTGCCCACTATTGTTAACATTTCAAGATGAAAATTCTAAAGTTAGTTAGCATGTTTCCAATGCTAGCTGTTAGCATTTGTTTCTAATGTTAGCGTTAGCATATGTTTCTAATGTTATCCATTAGCATGTTTCCAATGTTAGCTGTTAGCATGTTTCCAGTGTTAGCTGTTAGCATGTTTCCAATGTTAGCTGTTTTCATGTTTCCAATGTTAGCTGTTATCATATGTTTCTAATTTAGCATGGTGCTCACCGCTGCTGGTCTCCACTCTGATCTGGAGGCCCATGTTGTTGTGGGGACTCATCACCCACAGGTTACTGGTGGCTGTGATGTCAAACTCCAGCCAGCCCTCCTCGGCTGCCCACAGCCTGCTAGACTCCAGCAGGAACAGGTCTGCTTCCCTGGGGGCACAGGTCACAACAAGCAGCCATGACTGAGGGGCAGCTAGCAGGTTTCCCATCTTTAGAGAAGTATACAAATGTACATCAAAGACCGGTACACTAACATAACAGATACTGTAGCATGTCAGTATGACTTTCACGTGTTCTTACAGCTTACATTCAGGGATTTTGGCACTTTACACTAAGAACATGCTCCCTAGCTAATTCCTATTCTGTAAACATGAGTAAGATGTCTTCTGACCTCAATGGGACTTCCTGGTTAAATAAAATATGTCAAATACATTTTTGGTATGGTTGTGATTGCCAATTTCTGCACATCAAGAGTCTATGGGACACTTGACTTGACTTTGTAATAATATATTATATTATATTATCCAAAGCAACTTACAGTAGTGCATGTATACATTTTCGTACGAGTGGCCCCAGCAGGAATCAAACCCATGATCATGAAGTTGCAAGCACCATGTTCTACCAACTCAGCCACACAGGACAATTTTTTTACATTGTGTAACATTTCTCTACTTCGTAACATCACCCCACCACCACCACTCCCCTGCCCTGCCCCACTGTAGCTAGGTCTCAGGTGCAAAAGACAACAACAACCCAATGAAAGAGAGAGAGAAGGAGAGAAAAGAGGTCTGTCACATCCCCATTACTGTAAAGAGAGTGCAAGGCTGCCGGGCCCTCCCAAGGCCACACATCAAAGCCCCACAAACTCCCAGGTGTTCCCGGAATGCCCCTGCAGTCATGCATCGGCAGCCCCTTGTTATTGCTCATTAATGAGAGTGTTTCTGAGGGCTTCCATATGAGGCCGTTCCCAATGCCCCCCTCGAGGTAGTTCACACGTTTGGCACAGCGTGGGTCCGGTGGGTCGGTGCTGACTCATTTTGATCGAGGCAGCCATTTTAAAGCCCGTGGACTGGCAGGGGGTCCATCTGGGAGCCACAGGGGGATGTGGCACTAAAGCTCTACTGTAAAGCCTCTTATTGACTGCTTAAATGAACTGGAATAATAAGGTCATATGTCAACGTTTTGTGTTTTTTGGTTCCACTAAATCTCCTTTACTGGCCCTGTCAAATTAATGCAGTTAAAAATGCACCATATCGGGCTGTTGTTTAGACGGCTTGTCCTGTTCTAACGTACATTCAGTTTTAGACTGGTGACAAGACTTGGAAACAAAATAATTACGTCACAGTTCTCAAGAACACCATGCTAAATATGTACTGATTTATTGGGTGTTGTTGAGAGAGAATGTGGACCTATGTAGTAATGTTATTTAGTAAGGAAATAAACACATACCAGTGCATATTAACCTGCCATTTTTTGCACTGACTAAGGCCACATTCTTTGCAATCAAAACATTATCTGCAAGACCTTGCATTCCTTGCGTACTGCCAAACAAACCACCCCAATCAAGTGAATACTGTAGTATAATTCTACAGCTTATCATTATTGCTGAGGGTCACAACAGAAGCCTCTTAACTGGAAACAAGGGAGGAGTGGAAACCCCAGAGTTTGAAGACCGCCTGCTGACTTCAGATTTCAGAGGCAAGTTTTGCATGACTTTAAGAACAACTACCAGAGACATTACTGTCGCAAATTAATCCTTATGCAAGGATTTATATTTTTTTCCTATCTTGTGGCTTTTATGAAACTTCAGCCCTACTTGTGCGCTTATTAAAGATTAGGAGCTATAATCAAAGCAATTACAACTTCCAAGACTTGAACAACTTGCAAATTAATCTGTTTGTCAGCAAATGTGTTTTGCCAAGTATTTAGGATTTGCAAGCACAAAGCAAGTTTCTCGGAGAGCCCACGAACCAAACTATATAATTTGCTTCAAAGTAAAACCTTGTCCTACAATAATTGGAGATATATGGCCCCTTTAATCTCCAAATATCAAAACGATTAAATAAAAAGGCTTTGCCTGTGGGCAGCAGAGCACAAACCGTCTATTGTAAAGATAAAGGAATGTGGCAAACAAGTACCTCATGATAGACATAGAAACGCTTTGAGAAAAAGAAGAATCCAGCAAAAATGTAAAAAAGAACAACTGTCTTTACAACTTTAATTGAATTGAGGACTTGTAGACAACCATAAACGTACACGGCAAATGTAATAATCCAACTGCATCACTACACATGAGGAGGAAAACAGAGAAGAGCCCATTTTACAAAGCCATGGGACAAACATTTTGGGACATATTATGCAACTCTTTGTGGCTTTTGAAAAGTGCCTCAATGAACAACTGCATAATCTTACATCGTCTCCCATTGGTCAATGTTTAAAAAATATATATACCCTCCAGCTATCTCATTGGCCGTTGTCTCTGCGTGGGACGTCTCTCCCAGCAGCCACAATGTAAATGTTTGGCCTGTGTTGGCCTTGCTACTCTTTTTAGGACTCTACTAAAGACAAGCTATTTCAGTAAGGTGTTGTGGTCATGCCTCATTCTACAGAAAATACATGCCAGAAAACCAGATCTGGAAGTCTGTCTTCCACAGCGACAGAGAGAGGAGCCTTGGCTAAATTCACCAACACCCTATCAATCCCCAGGCCAGGAGAGGATGCTGCCTACGCTACACTAACGTGTAATCAATGGCTGGAGATGTGCATGTAGCTAAGCCCTCCCTTTGCATACAGTATACTTTTCCCCTCATCTGGACAAGCTCAGGACTGACTAAGAGGACGGCGTAGCAGGAGGTTGAGAATGGGATGGTCTCATCATATCTCAGTGTTCACTTAGTCTTAGGGTCAGGTATTATAATGTATTGTTCATGTCATCCCAGTGTCAGACAGCTCATTGGGAGCATAACCAAATGGGGACTAGAGAGAGGATTCCATAGAGGTCCGTCCGTGTTTTATGGAGGATTTTGCCTCAGCAGCCCTTTCGAATACTATACTTCTATACCTCAAATGTATGTGATAACATTTCATCGCTGCAGCACTTTCAACCAGTACAACTGACAACAAGCTAGCCCTGATATAAAGTAAACCCATGTATATAACAATAGCAAGCACCAAGCTATTTGACTGTGAAAAGGGCATGATGATATGATCATATTTTCACCAGATTTACATATTCTAAAGACTGGACTGTGAGTGAATGCAGGGTGTATCGGTGTGTCTGTGTTACCTGTTGGGGTGCTCCTGTACCACTTGGTAGACGTTGAGCAGGAGGGTCTCGTTGCGGAAGGTCCGGCTCACACACTCCTTGTAAAGGCGGAACTCGGAAGCGGTGACGGCCTCTCCCTCAGGGATCTGGGACAGGTTGAACTTGAACTCCTTGTGGTGCAGTCTGTGTGGCGACATCTCTCTATCGGCCTCCACTATCAAACACACACAGGGCAGAGACACAGGTTAGAGCCATACACACATACTGTAAATCAGATCATTGGTACAACATAATTGGTTAGACCTGGCTGAGACATGCAACAGTCAAACCTAGGAATTCAAATTAACAGGAGAGATAGCTGAACGCAGGACGAATTTTGATGTATCTTGTATCCCTCCGCACCCATTAGTTTACAATGTAAAATTAATCTTAACAGTCTTCATTTACATAGAAGCATAGTATTGGGTTTCATATTGCAAAGTCTGCGTATGTAAACATTTCTAACTTTATTTGAGTTGTCTAAATAATTGAGGCCAAACACAAAAAAATTATGTACTGACGGAAAAGCTGACCAACTATACAGTTCCAGTTTTCTAGATTTTATAAATATTCCCCTGACTTGATGGGGATTTACTCTGTGAATGGCCGTGGGATGTTAACATGTAACTCAGCTAGCATAACAAACAGGGCTTGACTTGAAGAGGCCACACAGGGATAGTAAAAACGGTTTTTAATAGTAAAAAAGGACTTCCGCCTGTTATACTGTACATGCAGTTAGTTACTTAGGCGTTCAATGTATTTCTATGCAGTTGAGTGGTCAATGGCTATATCTCATTCACAGACACAGCACTGAGGTACACCATAAAAGGGTTTCAAAGCATCACATGTGATTTATGCATATGGACTAATAGGGCTGTGGCTTACAGCTTCCTTAAATAAATTCCCTGTTATTGTCTGAAGTGAAAACCCATGATTTCAGGGCTGTAAACTCAGTCTGTGTTCCAACGACCACTTCAGAGGCTACAAATGACAAAAATCAACTATTGCCTCCCAACAGTCTTTCAACTGCAACATGCGTTGCAATAATAATGCGTTCCCCAGGGAATTGGTTCCCATTTCGCTCTGGGACTTCCCCACAGTAAAGCCAGTTTCCCCACAGTTCAATAGCACACAGAGAGAGAGGGAGGGATAGAGATAGAGCAAGAAGCAAGAAGCACAGTGATCCCCCCTGCACACTGATGGCATTCCTGCCACTAACCATGCTCAGTCTCACACAGACACACACACACACAATGACCACACACACACACACAATCACCATCACCCCTGTAGTTCCCAGGACTGGCTCCACTGCCTGTGTGTTTCCCGCCACATAAGTACAAGTCCAGTCGGGATGGAGTGTCCTGTCCCGCTCTCTCGTTCTGATTGGATTTCCATGCAGCGTTCCCTTGTGACGTGCAGACACACAGCCCACACTTCCGCCACGCCAGCCCTCCCCAACAAATCTGAGGAGTAAATTAAATGGTAGAGCAGGGACGTGGAGCGAGGGGGAGGGCCAAGCGAGGTACTATAAGGAGGTTCAGTACTACATTATGGAGGCTACACAAAGAGACTTCCCTGTGGGACAGTAGCTTCTCTCCTAGAGACATTAGGGAGTCACTTCCCCCATCTCCCCTCTTCAAACAGGGGTCAAGGGTCCCTCTTGGCATATGTGTTTCCAATTAGGGAGGAGAGACACTTTGGAGGGTCTCACAGGGAATAGGGGACAGTACGCTGTGGGACCCCTGTTCCCATCCAACCACTGAGGCTTCAATTGACTGACTAACCTTGGCCAGTCCGCCCCTGGTAAGACAGCAGTAAAGCTCAATGACGAGCAGCCCCCTGGAGACCCTGAGACACACACACACACTGCTTTAGGGGTTTACCAGAGCTTACCCCCTTCGAGACTAACACACCCCTACACAATCGCCTTCAGAATCTACCGGAGCTCAACCCCTCACACACACACACACACACACACACACACAAACACACACACACACACACACTCGTCCCAGAGCACAACATGGAGGATGAGGGAGCACGAGGACGTGGAGGAAGATGCGCCTCACTTCACCTCAGGTCTCATTTGCAGCCAGCCAGGACTCACAAGGCCAGGACCCCACTTAAGCCTTCCGCTGGCGCCTAGCCGAACTCAGCTAAGCGAACCGAAGGAGTGTGCTCGCATACTCCCTTAAAAGACCGTAGCTTGAAAAATGAGAAAAAAGCATAAATAGTACTGTTTGTCCATCTTGAGACGCCATAGCCACTTCTTCAAAATAGTCAGAATTAATTTAAGGTAACTCAAGAAATATGTAATTCATTGTGATGTTTTTGCCGTGGAGATCTTAGTAGCACAATTTTACGTCTAACTAAGATGTTTGGTTACATCTAACTAAGATGTTAAGGAAATCACGAATATCATGGATATATTGGAACTAGTGGATATATGGAGGCTTAAATATCCTGACCTAGTGAGATATACATGGCAGAGGCTCAATCAAGCTTGTTGTCTTGATTACTTTCTTATGTCATTCTCTCTGGCACCAAAAGTTTAAAAAGTGTTCATAGGGGACAGAATGTGGTCGGACCACGTGGGTGAGGATATTGGAAATTTAATCAAAGCCTATTGGATGATAACTTGTTTTTAACTAGGACAGAAGAATCTATAACTGACTTTTTCTGACATAACATAGGTACAGTAGATCCCTTTATTGTATGGGACTTTAGAATGTGCCTTTAGAGGCCATGCAATTCAGTTCTCATCTCTAAAATAAAAGCAATTTAGGTCAAGAGAGTCCATATTAACAAAGGAAATGGAAGGACTAACAGTACAGATAGATAGCAATACAAACTTTACCACAGAGGCTCAGAAAAAGTTAGAGGAAAAACAAAAAGAAATGGAGGAACTTATTCAAGAAAGATCAAGTGTAATATATTATAAAAATAAAGCGAACTGGATGGAATATGGGGAAAAATGCACCTAATTATTTTTTAAACTTCAACATATAGAGTGGGGAAAAAAAGTATTTAGTCAGCCACCAATTGTGCAAGTTCTCCCACTTAAAAAGATGAGAGAAGCCTGTAATTTTCATCATAGGTACACGTCAACTATGACAGACAAATTGAGAAAAGAAATTCCAGAAAATCACATTGTAGGATTTTTAATGAATTTATTTGCAAATTATGGTGGAAAATAAG
The DNA here is from genome assembly GCF_964263955.1 of Coregonus lavaretus. NCBI lineage: Eukaryota > Metazoa > Chordata > Actinopteri > Salmoniformes > Salmonidae > Coregonus > Coregonus lavaretus. Next base: position 9,528,880 of record NC_139989.1, read on the forward strand.
TATTTGGTCACCTACAAACAAGCAAGATTTCTGGCTCTCACAGACCTGTAACTTCTTCTTTAAGAGGATCCTCTGTCCTCCACTCGTTACCTGTATTAATGGCACCTGTTTGAACTTGTTATCAGTATAAAAGACACCTGTCCACAACCTCAAACAGTCACACTCCAAACTCCACTATGGCCAAGACCAAAGAGCTGTCAAAGGACACCAGAAACAAAATTGTAGACCTGCACCAGTCTGGGAAGACTGAATCTGCAATAGGTAAGCAGCTTGGTTTGAAGAAATCAACTGTGGGAGCAATTATTAGGAAATGGAAGACATACAAGACCACTGATAATCTCCCTCGATCTGGGGCTCCACGCAAGATCTCACCCCGTGGGGTCAAAATGATCACAAGAACATCCAAAGAACACCATACCTACTGTGAAGCATGGGGGTGGAAACATCATGCTTTGGGGCTGTTTTTCTGCAAAGGGACCAGGACGACTGATCCGTGTAAAGGAAAGAATGAATGGGGCCATGTATCGTGAGATTTTGAGTGAAAACCTCATCAGCAAGGGCATTGAAGATGAAACGTGGCTGGGTCTTTCAGCATGATCCCAAGCACACCGCCCGGGCAACGAAGGAGTGGCTTCGTAAGAAGCATTTCAAGGTCCTGGAGTGGCCTAGCCAGTCTCCAGATCTCAACCCCATAGAAAATCTTTGGAGGGTGTTGAATGTCCGTGTTGCCCAGCGACAGCCCCAAAACATCACTGCTCTAGAGAAGATCTGCATGGAGGAATGGGCCAAAATACCAGCAACAGTGTGTGAAAACCTTGTGAAGACTTACAGAAAACATTTGACCTGTGTCATTGCCAACAAAGGGTATATAACAAAGTATTGAGAAACTTTTGTTATTGACCAAATACTTATTTTCCACCATAATTTGCAAATAAATTCATTAAAAATCCTACAATGTGATTTTCTGGATTTTTTTTTCTCATTTTGTCTGTCATAGTTGACGTGTACCTATGATGAAAATTACAGGCCTCTCATCTTTTTAAGTGGGAGAACTTGCACAATTGGTGGCTGACTAAATACTTTTTTTCCCCACTGTAAATGCTACCAAAAATAATTTACTAAAACGTGTTACAAATGACGGAGTCACCCATATTTTGAAATAGGAAGTAAAGTACTTTAAGAATATGTTTTCGTTTCAAGTCTCCTCCATCTCCACTAACCGAAGCTAATTGTATAGATTTTTTTTCTATTAATAATGTAAAATTAACAACTGTACAGAAAGACTCATGTGAAGGCCAAATTACAGAGGAGGAACTTGATGCAATTAAAGCCTTTAAGTCCAGGAAAACTACAGGGCTTGATGGCATACCAGTGGAGGTATACCAAACCTTTTTTGATATACTCAGAGGACCGTTATTAGCATGTTTTAACCACTCCTATATAAATGGTAAATTATCAGACACTCAACAAGAAGGTCTGATTTAATTATTACTGAAACAGGATCCAAGTGGTAAATATAAAGATCCAGTCCATTAAAAAAATTGGAGGCCTTTTGCACTTCAGTGTAAAAAATCCTAGCAAATAAAATCCTAGCATAATGCTTAACGCATAGAATAAAAAAGGTGTTGTCGGATATTATTCATCCTAATCAGACAGGTTCTTTACATGGACGATACATGTGGTCCTCTGTAGCTCAATTGGTAGAGCATGGCACTTGTAACGCCAGGGTAGTGGGTTCGATCCCTGGGACCACCCATACGTAAAAATTTATGCACACATGACTGTAAGTCGCTTTGGATAAAAGCGTCTGCTAAATGGCATATTTTTATTATTATATTATTGGAGATAATATAAGACAAGTACTGGAAACAATAGAACACTGAAAAATCTGGGAAACCAGGCCTGGTATTCATAGCTGACTTTGAAAAGGCCTTTGATAAATAACGACTGGAGTTTTAATATGCCTGGAATATTTCAATTTTGAAGAATCTCTTATAAAATGGGTTAAAGTTATGTATGGTAACCTATGTGTAAAATAGTAAATAATGGCTACTTCTCAGAAAGTTTTAAACTGTCAAGAGGAGTAAAACAAGGTTGTCCACTATCGGCATATCTATTTATTATTGCCATTGAAATGTTAGCTGTTAAAATCAGAGCCAACAATAATATTAAGGGGTTAGAAATCCAGGGCTTGAAAACAAAGGTGTCATTGTACGCTGATGATTCATGTTTTCTTTTAAATCCACAATGTGGATCCCTCCACAGCCTCATAGAGGATCTAGATACCTTTTCTAACATCTCTGGATTAAAACCAAATTATGATAAGTGTACTATATTCCGTATTGGATCACTAAAAAATACAACTTTTACATTACTGTGTAGTTCACCAATAAAATGGTCTGACGGGGATGTGGACATACTCAGCATACATATCCTGAAAGAAAGAAATGATCTCACTCCAATACATTTTCATAGAAAGTTAGCAAAAATTGCTACCATGAAAAGGAAAATACCTGTCTATTTGTGGAAGAATCACCCTGATTAACTCAGTCATATCCTAGTTTACCTATTTGCTTATGGTCTTGCCTACACTTAGAAACCTGTTTTTTTTATTTAAAATAAAAGTATAATCTTTGTAAATTATATCATAAATAGGACTAGTGGAGTTATGTCACACAAGCAGCTAACAAAAATATATGGAAATGTCTGCTCTACCCAAAATTACAACCAACTACTTGCAGCATTACCACAAAAATACAAAAATACAAAAAAAAGCCCTGCATTAAAGACCAAAATTGGCTAAATTAAAATTGATAAATAAAAAAATATACCAGTTTAATTTAGGGACCAAAAAATGGACAGCTGTGCCATATAGATTGCAAAATAGTTAGGAAGAGATTTTCGATGTACCGATTCCATGGCACATGGTTTATGAACTGATACGCAAAACCAACGCCGGATTCAAAACTTAGAATTTTTCAATTTAAATTATTATACAAAATTCTTGCTACCAATAGAATGTTATATATATGGAGGCTACAGCCTTCCCAGCTCTGCAGATTTTGTTGAGAAGAGACAGAGTCCTTAGATCATTTATTTTGGTACTATCCATATGTAGCTTGTTTTTGGTCACAGGTCCAGGAATGCAACATTTACCTGGAGCTAACACTGCAGATAGCAATCCTGGGTGATTTGAAAAGTCATAGTCAATCGATCAATAATATAATAATAGTTTTAGCAAAAATGTTTATCTTTAATTTACAATCTGTAGAAACTATGAGAATAGAAAGGTTCAGAACTTTTGTGAAGCATCACAGCACAGTTGAAAAATATATGGCAAATAGAAATCCAATATGGGTGGTGTTAAGAGATAGATGGGAGGAGCTGAATGGAGCTGAAGGGTGGGACTAATAACAACAAGATAACAAATGTAAAATATACTGTGTCTGTAGAATGTATATAGGTTCAGAACTTTTGTGAAACAGCACAGTTAAAAATATATGGCAAATAGAAGTCAAACTGGATGGACATCAGAAATAGATGGGAGAGGTTGAGGGTAGAGGAAGGACAGGACTAAAAACAAACTAAATATAAACTAAAATAGACTGTGTTCGTAAAATGTATATAGTGTGTACAAGCTGGAAGTAGAAGCCTAAGTGTTGTTGTTCATTAGTTTACTCCAATTAGGGGAGGGGTGGTAGGGTTAGCGGAAAATAATAAAGGAAAAAATATTTTTAAAAGATATGTATATGTATACACACTACAAGTCAAAAGTTTGGACACACCTACTCAATCAAGGGTTTTTCTTTATATGTACTATTTTTTACATTGTAGAATAATAGTGAAGACATCAAAACTGTGAAATAACACATATGGAATCATAGAGTAAACAAAAAAGCTTTAAACAAATAAAAATATATTTTATATTTGAGATTCTTCAAATAGCCACCCTTTGCCTTGATGACAGTTTTGCACATTCTTGGCATTCTCTCAACCAGCTTCACCTGCAATGCTTTTCCAACAGTCTTGAAGGAGTTTCCACATATGCTGAGCACTTGTTGGCTGATTTTCCTTCACTCTGCCGTCCGACTCATCCCAAACCATCTCAATTGGGTTGAGGTCGGTGGATTGTGGAGGCCAGGACAACTGATGCAGCACTCCATCGATGTGTGAAGGACGATGTGTGATGGTGTGGGGGAGCTTTGCTGGTGACATTGTCTGTGATTTATTTAGAATTCAAGGTACACTTAACCAGCATGGCTACCACAACATTCTGCCGCGAAACGTCATCCCATCTTGTTTGCACTTAGTGGGACTATCATTTATTTTTCAACAGGACAATGACCCAAACACACCTCCAGGCTGTGTAAGGGCTATTTGACCAAGAAGGAGAGTGATGGAGTACTGCATCAGATGACCTGGCCTCCACAATCCCCCGACCTCAACCCAATTGAGATGGTTTGGGATGAGTTGGACCGCAGAGTGAAGGAAAATCTGCCAACAAGTGCTCAGCATATGTGGGAACTCCTTCAAGATTGTCGGAAACGCATTCCAGGTGAAGCTGGTTGAGAGAATGCCAAGAGTGTGCAAAGCCTGTCATCAAGGCAAAGGGTGGCTACTTTGAAGAATCTAAAATATATTTTGATTTGTTTAACACTTTTTTGGTTACTACACGATTCCATATGTGTTATTTCATAGTTTGGATGTCTTCACTATTATTCTACAATGTAGAAAATAGTAAAAATAAAGAAAAACCCTGGAATGAGTAGGTGTCCAAACGTTTGACTGGTACTGTTTACAGTGAGGGAAAAAAGTATTTGATCCCTTGCTGATTTTGTACGTTTGCCCACAGACAAAGAAATTATCAGTCTATACTTTTAATGGTAGGTTTATTTGAACAGTGAGAGACAGAATAACAACAAAAAAATCCAGAAAAACGCATGTCAAAAATGTTATAAAATGATTTGCATTTTAATGAGGGAAATAAGTATTTGACCCCTCTGCAAAACATGACATAGTACTTGGTGGCAAAACCCTTGTTGGCAATCACAGAGGTCAGACATTTCTTGTAGTTGGCCACCAGGTTCTCATCTCAGGAGGGATTTTGTCCCACTCCTCTTTGCAGATCTTCTCCAAGTCTTCTCCAAGGTTTCGAGCCTGACGTTTGGCAACTCAAACCTTCAGCTCCCTCCACAGATTTTCTATGGGATTAAGGTCTCGAGACTGGCTAGGCCACTCCAGGACCTTAATGTGCTTCTTCTTGAGCCACTCCTTTGTTGCCTTGGCCGTGTGTTTTGGGTCATTGTCATGCTGGAATACCCATCCACGACCCATTTTCAATGCCCTGGCTGAGGGAAGGAGGTTCTCACCCAAGATTTGACGGTACATGGCCCCGTCCATCGTCCTTTTGATGCGTTGAAGTTGTCCTGTCCCCTTAGCAGAAAAACACCCCCAAAGCATAATGTTTCCACCTCCATGTTTGACGGTGGGGATGGTGTTCTTGGGGTCATAGGCAGCATTCCTCCTCCTCCAAACACGGCGAGTTGAGTTGATGCCAAAGAGCTCAATTTTGGTCTCATCTGACCACAACAATTTCACCCAGTTCTCCTCTGAATCATTCAGATGTTCATTGGCAAACTTCAGACTGGCCTGTATATGTGCTTTCTTGAGCAGGGGGACCTTGCGGGCGCTGCAGGATTTCAGTCCTTTACGGCGTAGTGTGTTACCAATTGTTTTCTTGGTGACTATGGTCCCAGCTGCCTTGAGATCATTGACAAGATCCTCCCGTGTAGTTCTGGGCTGATTCCTCACCGTTCTCATGATCATTGCAACTCCACGAGGTGAGATCTTGCATGGAGCCCCAGGACGAGGAAGATTGACAGTTCTTTTGTGTTTCTTCCATTTGCGAATAATCGCACAAACTGTTGTCACCTTCTCACCAAGCTGCTTGGCAATGGTCTTGTAGCCCATTCCAGCCTTGCGTAGGTCTACAATCTTGTCCCTGACATCCTTGGAGAGCTTTTTGGTCTTGGCCATGGTGGAGAGTTTGGAATTTGATTGATTGATTGCTTCTGTGGACAGGTGTCTTTTATACAGGTAACAAGCTGAGATTAGGAGCACTCCCTTTAAGAGTGTGCTCCTAATCTTAGCTCGTTACCTGTATAAAAGACACCTGGGAGCCAGAAATCTTTCTGATTGAGAGGGGGTCAAATAATTATTTCCCTCATTAAAATGCAAATCAATTTATAACATTTTTGACATGCGTTTTTCTGGATTTTTTGGTTGTTATTCTGTCTCTCACTGTTCAAATAAACCTACCATTAAAATTATAGACTGATCATTTCTTTGTCAGTGGGCAAACGTATAAAATCAGCAGGGGATCAAATACTTTTTTCCCTCACTGTATATATACAGTTGAAGTCGGAAGTTTACATACACCTTAGCCTAATACATTTTAACTCAGTTTTTCACAATTCTTGACATTTAATCCTAGTAAATATTCCCTGTTTTAGGTCAGTTAGGATCACCACTTTATTTTAAGAATGTGTAATGTCAGAATAATAGTAAAGATAATGATTTATTTCAGCTTTTATTTCTTTCATCACATTCCCAGTGGGTCAGGAGTTTACATACACTCAATTAGTATTTGGTAGCATTGCCTTTAAATTGTTTAACTTGGGTCAAACGTTTCGGGTAGCCTTCCAGAAGCTTCCCACAATAAATTGGGTGAGTTTTGGCCCATTCCTCCTGACAGAGCTGGTGTAACTGAGTCAGGTTTGTAGGCCTCCTTGACGCACATGCTTTTTCAGTTCTGCCCACAAATGTTCTATAGGATTGAGGTCAGGGCTTTGTGATGGCCACTCCAATACCTTGACTTTGTTGTCCTTAAGCCATTTTACCACAACTTTGGAAGTATGCTTGGGGTCATTGTCCATTTGGAAGACCCATTTGCGACCAAGCTTTAACTTCCTGACTGATGTCTTGAGATGTTGCTTCAATATATCCACATAATTTTCCTTCCTCATGATGCCATCTATTTTGTGAAGTGCACCAGTCCCTCCTGCAGCAATGCACCCCCACAGCATGATGCTGCCACCCCTGTGCTTCACGGTTGGGATGGTATTCTTCGGCTTGCAAGCCCCCCTTTTTCCTCCAAACATAACGATAGTCATTATGGCCAAACTGTTCTATTTTTGTTTAACCAGACCAGAGGACATTTCACATGTCCCCATGTGCAGTTGCAAACCGTAGTCTGGCTTTTTTATGGCGGTTTTGGAGCAGTGGCTTCTTCCTTGCTGAGCGGCCTTTCAGGTTATGTCGATATAGGACTTGTTTTACTGTGGATATAGATACTTTTGTACCCGTTTCCTCCAGCATCTTCACAAGGTCCTTTGCTGTTGTTCTGGGATTGATTTGCACTTTTCCCACCAAAGTATGTTCATCTCTAGGAGACAGAACGCGTCTCCTTCCTGAGCGGTATGACGGCTGCGTAGTCCCATGGTGTTTATACTTGCGTACTATTGTTTGTACAGTTGAACGTGGTACCTTCAGGCATTTGGAAATTACTCCCAAGGATGAACCAGACTTATTTTTCTGAGGTCTTGGCTGATTTCTTTTGATTTTCCCATGATGTCAAGCAAAGAGGCACTGAGTTTGAAGGTAGGCCTTGAAATACAACCACAGGTACACCTCCAATTGACTCAAATGATGTCAATTAGCCTACCAGAAGCTTCTAAAGCCATGACATCATTTTCTGGAATTTTCCAAGCTGTTTAAAGGCACAGTCAACTTAGTGTTTGTAAACTTCTGACCCACTGGAATTGTGATACAGTGAATTATAAGTGAAATAATCTGTCTGTAAACAATTGTTGGAAAGATGACTTGTGTCATGCACAAAGTAGATGTCCTAACCGACTTGCCAAAACTATAGTTAGTTAACAAGACATTTGTGGAGTGGTTGAAAAACAAGTTTTAATGACTCCAACCTAAGTGTATGTAAACTTCCGACTTCAACTGTATATAAATATATATATTTACAAAAACATATACAGTGGGGAAAAAAAGTATTTAGTCAGCCACCAATTGTGCAAGTTCTCCCACTTAAAAAGATGAAAGAGGCCTGTAATTTTCATCATAGGTACACGTCAACTATGACAGAGAAATTGAGGAAAAAAAATCCAGAAAATCACATTGTAGGATTTTTAATGAATTTATTTGCAAATTATGGTGGAAAATAAGTATTTGGTCACCTACAAACAAGCAAGATTTCTTGCTCTCACAGACCTGTAACTTCTTCTTTAAGAGGCTCCTCTGTCCTCCACTCGTTACCTGTATTAATGGCACCTGTTTGAACTTGTTATCAGTATAAAAGACACCTGTCCACAACCTCAAACAGTCACACTCCAAACTCCACTATGGCCAAGACCAAAGAGCTGTCAAAGAACACCAGAAACAAAATTGTAGACCTGCACCAGGCTGGGAAGACTGAATCTGCAATAGGTAATCAGCTTGGTTTGAAGAAATCAACTGTGGGAGCAATTATTAGGAAATGGAAGACATACAAGACCACTGATAATCTCCCTCGATCTGGGGCTCCACGCAAGATCTCACCCCGTGGGGTCAAAATGATCACAAGAACGGTGAGCAAAAATCCCAGAACCACACGGGGGGACCTAGTGAATGACCTGCAGAGAGCTGGGACCAAAGTAACAAAGCCTACCATCAGTAACGCACTACGCCGCCAGGGACTCAAATCCGGCAGTTCCAGACGTGTCCCCCTACTTAAGCCAGTACATGTCCAGGCCCGTCTGAAGTTTGCTAGAGTGCATTTGGATGATCCAGAAGAGGATTGGGAGAATGTCATATGGTCAGATGAAACCAAAATAGAACTTTTTGGTAAAAACTCATCTCGTCGTGTTTGGAGGACAAGGAATGCTGAGTTGCATCCAAAGAACACCATACCTACTGTGAAGCATGGGGGTGGAAACATCATGCTTTGGGGCTGTTTTTCTGCAAAGGGACCAGGACGACTGATCCGTGTAAAGGAAAGAATGAATGGGGCCATGTATCGTGAGATTTTGAGTTAAAACCTCCTTCCATCAGCAAGGGCATTGAAGATGAAACGTGGCTGGGTCTTTCAGCATGACAATGATCCCAAACACACCGCCCGGGCAACGTAGGAGTGGCTTCGTAAGAAGCATTTAAAGGTCCTGGAGTGGCCTAGCCAGTCTCCAGATCTCAACCCCATAGAAAATATTTGGAGGGAGTTGAAAGTCCGTGTTGCCCAGCGACAGCCCCAAAACATCACTGCTCTAGAGGAGATCTGCATGGAGGAATGGGCCAAAATACCAGCAACAGTGTGTGAAAACCTTGTGAAGACTTACAGAAAACGTTTGACCTGTGTCATTGCCAACAAAGGGTATAATACAAAGTATTGAGAAACTTTTGTTATTGACCAAATACTTATTTTCCACCATAATTTGCAAATCAATTCATTAAAAATCCTACAATGTGATTTTCTGGATTTTCTTTTCTCATTTTGTCTGTTATAGTTGACGTGTACCTATGATGAAAATTACAGGCCTCTCTCATCTTTTTAAGTGGGAGAACTTGCACAATTGGAGGCTGACTAAATACATTTTTTCCCCACTGTATATGGGGGATTGGAAATGATGCAGACAATTACATTGATGGAAGCTACAATCTATCTGCAATATTAAAGCTGATCTACCTGCCCCCCAAGAAAATATGTTTGGTGCAGTATTTCTCAAGTTATTTATTTTTGTTGCATGAAAACGATTAGTCTCTCGTTCAATGACAAACACTTCATTGAAGAATCTCTACTGTTGACCAATTACCAACGAAGGGGCGTAGACTTCGGCTACCGAACTACGGCTTGCCTCGAGAAACAAAAATGTAACAAAATGTCGTCATAATATATGCACAAACTGATCTGAACTGTTTCGGATGGGAGGTATGTGGACGCCTTTATACACACCTGGAACCTACAGGACCCCAACGAGATGTTATTCACATCAGCAGCCCGAGTGTCAACGTGGCCTCTGACACCTCTTGTCAGTGACTGCTTCATTATCTCCACTATCCCCATGCACGCCCACACACGCACGCACACACACACACACACTGCAGTGAGAATTGAGTAGCTCAGAGGTCCGTCTGAGGTTTACACAGCTCTTTCAAGTGGAGAGGTCAGGGTATTCCAAATGACTTTACAACTCTTACTTAGCACCCATGGGTTTAAGATGGAGGCTTGAAATGCAATTGATGGTCCGTTGAGCACTTCCATCTTGTTTAAACTGACCTGAGATCTAGAGGGGGAAGGCATGAAGGGGAAATTTGGATTTGTCGAGATTGAGTTGCTTCTTCTGAGAGTATTCCAGAAGATGTAGCATTAAGAGATCGTCTTGCTAACAGTAGGTGATGGAAATACAGTAACACGTATAGGGTCAATAGGGGAGAGTTAGGGTGGGTTGACCAGATGCAGACCTCCAGCACAGAGAGCGTGGTCACATGCTGTAGCACAACCACAGAATGTGGTCACAAAGCCAGTGCGAGTGTATGCACACACACACCCCCCAACACAGACACACACCATCACACCCCAACACAGACACACACCATCACACAAATTACTGCTTTTACAAAGGGCTGTTGATAAAATTGCAGCTGACTATAAATGTCAATGATCCTGCTGCACTGGACACCTGAGGTCTTTAGTATCCACAGACAAACACACACCACCACACACGCACGCACGCACACACACACACACACACACACAGTGGAAAAGTACACTGAGCAGCCCTAGAGCCAGTGGTGACCTGTGAAAGTATGCTGCAGACTTGAGAATGGAATGTCTCTGATGATTCACCCCAACCTGGTGGGCGATTCGACCGAGAGAGAAAGACACAGAAAGGGACAGAGAAGAAGAAGGGGGGTCTTGGAAAGGTATTATTGGTGCCTGTTCTCTCGTTTCCACCTGCGCAACATGTGGCTTCAGTGTCCTGGTGCTATTGTCATTAGCCCCCACACAGTATGGATGCTCTCTGGCCTCTGCAAAGCTAGTAGTAGGAAATGACTGAGGAAACTAAATGGGACATGCAACTCCAGTAGAGGGAGGAAGAGAAAGAGAAAGAAACTAAGAAAATAAACCAAAATGAGGAAGATTAACTTAAATTAATTGAGGTCTGTTTTTGAATGCAGGAAAAGTCTGGCACCCAGAAGTAAAGGTTAAGGAATCACAGAAAACAAGAAAAAGAGAGGGACAGAGGAGAGAGGAGAGAGTCTGCAGTGTTAAGAAGACCGCACTGGCGTTGAGGGAGAGGTGGGCGGGTGGCTCTGTGGTCAGTGGTCAACGGCGTCTCTCACTCTAAATGTTTTCCATCCAATCCCCTGGAGGGAGCCCAGCAGTCGCCTTCCATCTAATCCCTCTGGCCGCATCCAGTCCTTTCCCTCAACCACAAAGAAAAACAAATGCCATCTCCCCAACAGTACTGCTCCTCAGGGCACTGGTTAGCTAGTAGTTACACACTTCCACTACCCCCTCCCAAACCACGGGGGCGCTGTAGCAAAACGTGGTGGTTTACACCCAATCTGAACAGCACCTGTGTGACCCAGATAGCAGGTCTCTGAAAGCTCAAAGCGGCTTTGGGGAGGTCTGTGTGTCAAAGCCAGTGAGTTTCTTTTGAGTAACGGTTTGACAACATGATGGTTAAGGGGAGAGCTATCCCATTAGTGTTCAGTCAGGGTTGCCCAAGTCGGCAGGGGAGAGGGGTTTTCTTGGGGTACCACCACTCTGATGGAGAATAAAGCGGTTTGGATCCATTTGGATAATGTTGTTTTAAAACCCAGTTTCTAATTATAGCTGCAAACTATATAGCCCACATCTCATGTTTTCGTAGAAGTAGAATGTTGATTACAAATCCATGACTTGGAGTGCTGAGAACATAGTTTGTCAAATTACGGCTGTGAATAAACTACACTTGACCTGAGGCATGTAATATACATTATTGTTAGCCACAATGGAAAACAACTTGGAACTTTACACAACCCAAAACAAGAGCTTGGGTTAGAATCCAGCCAACAGTTCAGACTGTAAATCTACTCAACAATCCACTTTGTCATTAAGTCTCTCTAATTTGCCATTCATTCAGGAATGAGCTGCCATACCCACAATGCATAGCTGTGAACTAAAGCAAGATTTTTTTTAAAGCCACTTTGCAGTTTGCACAAGCTCTTCAATTAAATATGACTTATTTGCACCCAGTCAGACAGTCCAATGCCAAAAAAAAATTCTAAAGATGCCTCCGATGATTAAACCAATAGAAATGAAGGCATGTGAAGAATTAATATCGTGTTTATGTAATTATATTCTCTCTTGCCTCCCTCTCAGATTTGATGGCTCCTGGGGGGGGGGTTTACACATCCCAATGCCTTCCCGCTCTCACTAATTGCTCCAGTGTTCATAATTAAAGGTATGTTCGACTCCTGTTTCTTGGGAAACTCTCTGTGCTTCACATGGTGGGCCCAATTCTTCTAGAACCGCAGCACATAACGAAACGAAGCCAAAGAAAAATACATTCTCAAAGTTTGAAAAAATAAGATCTGCTCTAGTCAAAACATAAAGGTTCCTGGGCTTCCATTCAACTTCAAACTCTATTTGTTAGTATTAGGAGCCCATGCAAAAACTCATCCCTTGGAAAAACATCCTTTCTTCTATAAAAGTTTAGACATTTCGCAGTATCCTCTCAGCAGCAGAGTTCGGAGTTGGTGGTTGTATCCATCTGCCTGAGGGGCTGCCTGTGGCGCTGTCTGAGGGGCCGCCACGCTCCACTTCCCCCAGGGCCTGTTTCCACATCCTGCTGGCCTGATGGGCTTTGTTGTAAGGCAGATGGGAGGCAGCTAGATGGGGTTCAGAGTGTGGGGTGAGAGTGAGGGTTTGGGGGGTCCCTGAACACTTGTCCCTGTCTCTGATCCTCTACTCTGACCGGAGCCTGCATCAAAGCCTGCCCGCCAGGAGACTCCGGCCCAGGCATGGGTCACTGGCGGGATTGGGGGTTTACGACGAAGCCACATATGCGCAAACACACACACAGTCACAGACCCCACACAGCTCAGCCCCAATTACAGAGAACACAAATGTGAACATGGATGGGCAGACCACTCCACCATGGTGAGGATATGAGGCAAGGAGACCATCCTTTGCAAAGAACGTCCTAGACCATCTGCACTAGAAGAAGCGCCTTCAAGCCAAGACTGGCCAGTTATTTGCCCATCAGCCCACCAGGTTACGTAATGACATCACTCAGGAAGGGATTCCACATTAGGACATCAGTCCGCATTAGAATCCTATTCGGACTGTAATCATAATCCTTTAAAAAGGAATACGGAGTCCAATCCAAACCCCTGACAGGCAGTGTCTAACATCTACTGTCTGGGCGTATTTTCCAACGGCAAGTCCGTCAGCGGTGCATTCCACACGAATGCCCAGAATTTTTTTTTATCTGGACGCACATCTCAGGTTTTAAAGTCCCGGGGTACTCAGAAGGTATGGGTAATTTGTGATAATTGCAGCTTTGCGGGGGCTCTGCTAAAAGATGTCCGGGTGCTGCCTGCCTGCCCACGGCCTTGAATGTAACCAAAAGAGACTATCAAGAGACCCGATCGGCGGACGGCTGAATGGTAGCAGTCATCCCCCTCATACCTGTGTGTCATTGGGAGATTTCATTCCCATTTATTCCACAGCTCTCAGGACATAACTACACTGCTGAGAGGAAATTATTCTGTGTGTGTGTGTTCGTGTGTGTGTGTTTTGTGTGTGTGTGTGTATGCTAAAGGCCTCAGGTGTCCACAGAGCAGGCTCATTGACATTAACGGTCAGCAGTGATTTTTTCAACAGGCCTTGTAAAAGCAGCCATTCTAATTCGCTTCCCAATGTGAGCCAATGACCTGTCAACAAATAGGGTAACATATTTTTTCTAATTGAGAAGGAAATTCCATAACAATCGGGGCAATGGGCTGGAAAATAAACACTCATATTCTTTTCCACTTTTTGACTTATTAACATTAATGAAAGCATCAAAAGTACAGCTGATATAACAGTGTTAGGACAGACTAATGGTAGTCTACTGCTCTGCATTAGCAGTCTCACAGAACGGGACCTTCTCATACCATCCTGCATGCGTCTCCTCCCTGACATCCCAGGACAGGGGCCGGAAAATCGCTGAATGCTTTCACTCACACACAAACAAGAAAATAAACCCAACCAAACGTTGGTAAACAAAGTGAGAGGGATATAAGGTTCTTGGCTGGTGGTTGTACACAAACGCGAAAGCGACAATACTGAAGTCAGCATCACTATTATCCAACATATTGCAATACATATTACAGACATGCATAGTGTACACATAGAAGTGTTTACATGGCTCTTATCCTGTCCTTAGAGTTCACTGTCCCTTGGTAGCCATAGGATACAGGGACAAACCATATGTGTGGGCCAGAGGGGTGTCCTAAACTGCCTTTCACTTAGCATAACGCATATCTGCTCTCTGAAGCTACGCCAAATACATTTCAGACTAATAATAATCGTCAGCTAAGAAGATACCATCAATGTCCGTCTTTATCTGAGAATCAATGGCCATCCGATTTGGAGATCTTAAAAAGCCTCATCTAATTTCTTCCACTACTGTAGGATTCTCTGTCCTTGATGTTTCGGTCAATTTCCTCTGAGATTTATAGGCTACTGACGACGAAGGCTACTTCTTTCCTATGGGCCAAACTACTGACCCTCTATAAAAAATGTCTCCCTTGCTACTTCTCAGTTTGGCTTCCATTAGTACAAACTAAATATAAACAGAGATGTACTCTGTTGTTTTTTTATGTACTTTATCTCTTTCCTCTCCCCCAAATCTATACACTTGTAATTTTCGCCAGTACTCTTTTTTTCATACTCTGCCAAGTCTGTGATTATTATTGTCAAGGTTCTCTTTTATTCGCCTTTCAGGCTTTGTGGAATGTCATTTGAGGGCTGGTCCCTAGGGAGTGTGTGTGTACACGTCTGCACACATGCGTGTGTGTGTACTGTATGTGTATGTGTGTGCGTACACATCTGTGTGTGTGAGGGGGCAGTGGGACCGGGTGGGGAGACCTGCTATAGTGATCTGGTGTCTGTTGTAGCAGGTGTGTGTCTGAGCGCTCGGCGGGCCTCTGCACTCAGATTTAGAGGAGGAAGCTTGTGTCAGACGGACGAGATGGATTTCTCCTGAGGGATCCGATAAATAAGGAAAAAATATATTTGAAAAAGGAAACGCAGCTGTTTCCAAAGAAGAAGACAAAATATTGGTGGCTTGCATTCCACAGCAGCAAGTTAGAAGGCCAGAGTATCTCTCTCTCTACCCCTCCTTCCCCTTTCTCCCTGACTGGTATGAGGGTTGAGGCTCAATGCTTTTCCCATTGGAAACTCTGAGTAGACCACAATGCCATTCAGTGGCTAAAAACAAGAGCACATGATCCGCTGATAAATCAGAGCAGCTCCATTGTTCCTGTGTTGTTTTTTATGTAAGATACACAATTTAAACGCAGCGACGTGGTCAGGGCCGGAGATCGGTACTAGGGCCTGAACAGAAAGGATAAGTACTACGATAAGTACCTGCACAGGTCTGTCAGTAAAAATGTCAGCACGGTAGTCAACATTCAACATTACAATAAAATATTCTATGGGGTTCTCAAGCAATTCACCAGCCATCTGGACATGTAATACCAAATGAAGGTGCTGTGGCCATTTAAAAAGGCTCTTTGGCTCAACACTCCCTATCTACTAATCGACAGAGCGAAACATGACACAGACATAACCATGGAGACCAACCGACAGGGTGGAATTCCTTTCCCTGCTTTGATACCGGCCATATGATTTAAAAACACACTCCAAAATGGAGGGTCCCCCCAAAAACACTTAAGTGCTCCCATAAATCAAAAGTTCCAACTTCCAGACCTGACAAGTCAGATGGAGATGGGACAACAGGCGAGCCCCGTCGAGAAACTCAGCTCACACGTTTTCTATTCTATTCATTAGCAGCCAGTATTTAGGATACATACCTCCCCAGCCTACAGGACAGGGGTGTGAACATTGAACAATACAGGGTGTTTTGGGTCTGAGGGCGGGTAAACAGTCTGAAAGCAGCCTAGACAGTGACCTGACTAGTGGAATGTGCCAGTGGGAGTGTGGCTATGATCTCCATCCCTCCCCTCAGCTCAGGGAGCTCCCATCTCGCTTTGTTTTCGTGCCTGTATCGTGTTTGGAAAGCCAGCCCCTCGGCTCGTCTGGCCCTCATATATTTGTCAGCGGTGGCCCGTTTGAAATAGAGGGGCTACTTGTGGAGGTTGGAGGGGTTGGAGTGTTCGGCGCACGCGGAGGCCCTCACTCTCCCTGGGTTGTTGTTTCAAGCACGTCCTCTTTAGAGGTCGGACCGGGCTGGGAACACTGAACACGGAGGGGTAGCAATGGTCAACCCTGTCCTATCTCCACCCGTGGACGTCTTCCATTGAGTGTGTGGGAATCCTGACCCCTCTCCTTCCTCTTGACCCTTCCAGGCCACAGAAACACTTAAATCACTCATGGCCTCAGTGGCCTGTCCCTCTCAGCTCTTTGTATCCATGTCTCTGTCTTCATGCCACATCTGGGTATACCCTCCTTTGCCTTTTATTGGCTGGAGATAAATCCTGCTCTTTTCTGTATTGGACAGAACAAAGCTCCATGTTGGACTGTGACAGGCAGCCTGTCATTAGTTAGACAGGACGTTTACACACATACAACTCTTCTTTAGTGGCCGTCTCTGTTGACCGTGCTTATTGTTTAGCACATTATATGAAGTCCTGTCATCCTAATGTCTATGTGTGATTTACAGAATAATACAAATGCAATTTCGATACCTCCCTGAATCAATTTGATATCAATGATATCAGTCGCATCTCTTCTGCTGTCCGCAGCATGTTAAGCTTGAAAAGCAATCAACAAAGGAGATTGATGAGAATATACCTAAGGTGTGTGTGCGTGTGTCTATGTCTGTGTGTAGGCGTACGTACCTGCGTCTACGGATGTGTTTGTACGTATCTGTACGCTACTGGCCAGGAGAGCGGGAGGGCATTCGTGTGTGTGTGTATTTTACAGCTGCTTCGCATCAACATATCAGCGCTGTGTTGATTCAGGAAGCGCTAACGCTACCTACGGCACCCAGGCGTCCAGGACTCCTCAGCAGTGAAGGTAGTAAAGGCCTAAGGAGCAGGAGAGGGGGCGCTCAGAGAGAGGGGCGATGCTGTTCTCACGCTCCTATCAATAGCCTGTGGCCCCCCACTCCGCTTTGCTTAGAGAGCAGGTGAAAAGGGAATTTATCACTTGTTACACCAAACGTGTATCGTATAGGATAATTAATCTAGAAAATAGTTAATTCAGCAAACTGGAAGCAATATTTCTATCACCAGGGTAGACTGTAGTACTCCTATCTGTATTACTGGCCTAGGGAATCCTCTGGTCCTACACACACACCAGGTTAATGATCTCCTCACTAAAGCCCTCTCTAAAAGAACCACCAGGGGGTCAGAAGGTCAGAGGTCAAAGCCGAAGCAGGCCGACTGTACTCCACTCTCTTCTTGGCCTCTGCCACCAGTGCAACAGTTGCAAGAATGAGCCGTAAGGGAGATTTGGGTCTGTCCTTGAGATATAGCAGAGCAAACATTCCTGCATGCCAGCACACGACGTGATAAATGGGAGAAGAGCGGCCCGTAATCAGATGTTCCGTCGCAGTAATCTGCGCTCCTTGACAGATCGTTAACTGCCGGAGTGTGCCGTGTCTCACGCTCTTATCTCCTCCCGCTCATGGCGCTCCCATCCCACGCTATCCCACCGGGAATAGGAATGTGTGAAGAATTTTCAGAGCGGGACTTTGAAAAAATGAAGTATGGAACATGGCATTCTTTTCACGTATAAAGACCAATCGTGACAGCCATCTTGTCAAGTTAGAGAGTAATGGCGTGAGAGGGAGTGATACCATCAGGTTTTTTTAAGAGTAGGGTGTGACAAACTTCTTCAAGTGTAAACGGAATGCCCTCTTAAAAAGTGTTATCTTTCGACCTTGGGGGTCATCTCATCTCTGTGTGTGGTTGTGTGTATGTATGTTTAAATTCAAAGTGTTCTCTGAGGCATTTCCTGCACATATGCCTACTGAAGGACAGAAAGTAGGCTTTTAGGGGCTGAACTTAAAGTTTTAAAACGAGGGGATGTAATTAACAAACCATAAACATTATTTTGGCTTTCATAAGTTTTACGTATATCAAACATATGATGCTTCCACTCTTAACATGGGACCAATAAAGTTCCAATGAAGTGCCCAAGATACACAAACGATTCCGCATATTGAGTTACCGCATTTAAAGAGCTTCCTTTTCCGCTGTTTGGACTATATTGGTTATGAGGCTCTTTGGCAAAACATACAGCCGCTTCATAGAAACAAACAGTTTGATAGAGGAAACGTCTCCTGAGTCTGGTTGTTATAGCTTTTCTAAGACAGTATGGAATTGAATTACAGAGTTAGGTGTTAAATCATAAATCCCATCTTTTCCTTTTTGACGTTTATTTATTTGTATCTCTTATTTTCCCTCAACTTCATGGCCTAGATACAGTATTTTATTCCACGACAGCATATCTCAAATTCTTCACTTCATTTACTCCTAAAACACTGAACACAAAGCAGGAATGACACAATGTTGCTTTTGTTTAGGGGGTCTACAGGAAGCCGTTTAGAGGCTTTCATGGGTATTGGCCAAAGCCGCCCTCGCATCAAACAATTAACTCTTTGATCGTTCCCAACTAATTATTTGATCATGCCGGAGCTTTGGGACAAGTTCTGGTGCAAAAAGAACACAGCTTACCTGAGATTGAGCTGCTCAGAAATGCACCCAGGCATCGTAAAACAGGAAACACACATTTTAAAAGGCTGGGATTGCGAGAGTAAGCTTGGTATTGTCTAGACCGGGTTAATCTCCTGAAACCCCCCCTAGAAAATCCTCCGTCTCCCAGGTCACCTTTCAAGTGTGGGAGGCAGGCTGGTGGTGCGCTAACGCCCGACGCGGGTGGCTATTGACTTAGCTAAGAGGGGCACTGACAGATCCTCCATTGCTGTGCAATGAGGTGTGGAGAGGAGGATGAACGTAGGCCGGGTTAGGGAAGGTGAGGACCGGCTCATCCGTGAATCATGAAAACCACGGAAGGAGGGCGGCTAAAAAAACAACAGCTGCCTGGTCCCGGCAGGTGGAAAATTAAGTTCCAAACAACTCCTACAAACAGTTATGGATTTTCCTGGATTTTGCTCTTATTTACTGGAAGTCCCCCTTTAGAGGATCTCATAGACAAATATAGAGAGTTATGAGGAGAAACAGGAGATGGGAGTTTTTGGTTTCATCTCACGCCAAGCAAAGCTCGGGAAGACCTTCACCTGTCTGTGAGGCAAAGCGAATCCATCAGAAATAAGTGAAATTGACATGAGAACTACATTTGAAGTTCCCGTTCAAGCAGCACACAAACTAAACCAACTCATATAGGACATTACTGTACATTCATGAGTCTGGCGGAATACTATTTTGACACAGCTGGCATGTCCTACATGAAAAGCGAATTGACTATGTTTTTAGACAATGTTTTCTACTCTTCTGGTCAGAAAACCTTTGCTTTTCAAAGGAAAAATGACATCTGTGGTTTTTAGAATACAGTGTTTCACAGAACAGTTGAATCCCTCACTTTCCTAGAAGACGGAATGACAGCTCACTCCAAGGGAATGCCATTTCTCACAGGACTAAAGCTATTATCTTCAAACTCATCTTCAGGCTGAGTAGAGCTGCCACTGACCGGCTGACCGTGGCTACTACACAACGTTGCATTAAGACAAGTCTGGACTTGTGGTGCGACACGATAGGCTGTGACTCATACTGTACATAGTGTAATACTGTGTAACTGCACCACGCCAGCACCAGGGTAGGGTACCCACCAGGCAAACAGAGTGATGACAATGATCAACACACTATTTTAGGGAATGAGTGGGAAGGAAAGGAAGGAATGTTTCTATTAACCTAATTTAAGTGCTTTCCTCTTACTTGTGATGAGTCAATATGGGTCGTTGGCATGAGCGGTATTCTCAACGAGTGGATGACTAAACAAGACCTAAACATGAGTCATTGACGAGGAACAGAACGTCTGCTTCACACTGGCCACAAATCAGACAGACGCTGTAGCGCTGTAGTATTAAGGGATTCCTAAATCCATGAACCCCCATGGGAATACCCCAAATGAGGCCTCTATTAGTAGAGCTGGGTGTGCAGTGGATCAATTGAGACCTACAATGCAAAAGTAAAAGGTCAATCACCATATTCTCCAACACCGATCAGATCCGACGGTTGTCCCTATTCGATATACAGACTGATGGCAGACACGAAAGAAACGAGACCACCCTGACAGTAAGCGGCATCCCATAGTCTGTTTCTCTGCCATCCGTCAGGAAACAGTAAAATACAGAGGAAAGCGCATTAAAAGCTAATCCGATGACACACAGTAGTCATGCAATGCTTTATTCGCAAAGCAGATGGAGCACCTTGGCCTGTCTAGCATTAATTTGAATCACATTCGAAGAGGAAGCAATCTTCTCCAAGGCAGTAACTAAGTAGCAGGACTCTGTTCTATTGGGATGGCAACTTAATCCCTGGGTACTATAAATTTGAGGGAATCGTGAAGTGATGTATAGGAGATGATGAATTGAAGTGTATACGCAGATGTGCAACAGCAGCAAAAACCCAAACTAACAGGAATTCTAAACCACTCACCACACTCCAACAGTAGTCAATAGTCACTGAAGAAAAAAACACCCTGCAATATCTGGTTTTCATCACTATATGATGCAATTTCACCATTGAACACTCCAGAGGACGATTTTTTAAAAGGAAGCTTTTGCTGTGTAGTTTGTTACATGCTCTACTTTGAATTGCATCTCATGATAATGACTTGTGGAATTGTGTGGTTAGGTTTGAGTTTTAAAAAACGTTGATAAGTGCCAAATACTTTTTTTTTTTTTTTATCCCTCTTGGTTCGGACACTTCCGTAGTATTCGCAGGCTCAATAATGACAATATGCAAAGAATGGCATCCATCAAGTTTAGCAGCGTTGACCGGAGTCTGGCAGCGCCTCTGTTTATCTTCACGCAGTTTGTTTAGATGAGCTCTGTAAACACTCGCGCGGCTAATGGAAGGAGAGACCGTGGGCTTTTATGTTGAACTGTTTATGATGAAAGTATCTCTATATAGTCCGGGGTCTAATTAAAGAAATCCAGCGAAGCAACACAGTTTACATATTAAACGGCAACTTGTATTTGGTCAATGCCAAGAATAGCCTTACACAAATACCAGCGTGCTGGTTGTTGTTTTTTGTAATTAGTTTGGTGTGGATAAGTTTTCAATTTTCCTCCCTCAGACATAAATCATGGAACCGATTGCACAACATTCTGAGGAGTCAGCATTTCGACTAAATTAACCAATTTATCCCTGTGCGTAAATTATCCTCGTGCATGAAGTCTATAGACAAACAAAGTTAGGAAGCCTCGCGGTTAAGAGCGTTGGGGCAGTAACCGAACGGTCGCTGGTTCGAATCTCCCGAGCCAACTAGGTGAAAAATCTGTCGGTGTGCCCTTGAGTAAGGCACTTAACCCTAATTGCTCCAGCAAGTCGCTCTGGATAAGAGCGTCTGCTAAATGACTAAAATGTAAATGTTACAATTAAGAGAACTTCTGACATTTCAACACAGGTTATTTTTTTTATCGGGTTAGCGTTTTTACCACTGAAGTGGACTGAGAAGACTTTGAAGGAGATAATTCCCTGTGGTTGGTGGGAGCAGGCGCAATGGTGCAGGCATCCACGGCGCAATACAGGCTCATTGGAATATTGTTGGCACGTGCTCGAACACCTGTGAACAACAATTCACACATCGGCTGCAAAGGATCACTGTCTCTATTTTTTTCAACCCCTGTAGAATTACCTTCACGATTCTGCTTTTTACGCACATGCGTAAGCTACGTCTCCAATTTGCGATCGGATTGAGATTCTTGATGTTAAGGACGGATAAACTATTACTTTATTTGCCTATTTTTTATCTCAACATTTAGCTAAATTACTATAGTGAATACATTACATTTATAACGATATAATAATTTAATAGTTTACCCAAATTGACGAAGCTCATCACCATGTCGGCGTCATTTAGGAAGGCATTCTCCTGATATGTTGCCAAAGGAGGACCTTGGGTGGTGTACATGGACTGGGACTGTTCCAACATGCCCTCCACTTCGTTTTTCTCCTCGCTTGATATCGTATTGTAAAGATCCAGCATGAAGAGCGGAGCGGAGTTGTACTTTCCATGTGACAGATGCGGTCTGGGTCTGTGTGGAAGTCCAAGGATGGAGAGGATCTCCTTCTGCATCTCTCTCTTTTCGTGAGTCCGCAACCGCCGGTGAATGAAACTCGGGTGCACCTCGTTGTTCCCATCGAATAAATAATTGCTACCTGCAATAAGGAACATGCAATAAGCGCTCCACCACAAACCCACAAAGGCAAACCAACAGCTTGTCATTGTATGTCCAGTTTGTAGAAAGCGTGTCCCTGAAGTGCGGTTTCAATAAATTTCAATTTTGTTTTCTCCAAATGAGCTCCTTGTTCTCACTGAAAGCTAAAGCAGCTACTTTGAAAGAAATCGAAAATCATTCACGCATTATGCAATATTATCCAACAAAAAATGTTCGTAAAATTGGTCTTCATAATTTCTGATTCTGAAAAGTCTCCAAGTCCACAGCTCGGCTTTCTGCGTCAAAGGCAGCATGTACAACAACTTCTGAACGCTTCGGTAAATCCAAGTCAGACCCAGTCAAATGTAAAAGTTATATGCCAGGTTTTCTGGTAAAAATATAATAACTCTGAAAGAAACCATTTTACTTTAGTGTATGTATTTAACTCTTAAATACAATATTTTCCAAAGTTGCGTAGAAGACATAACCCCTTAACTTGAAGTTTCCCCAATTCCACAGGTTGAATGTGTGTCTGCAGTGTGTGTCTGAGTTCTGAGTAACGGGCATTAGCAGGTAGTAAAGCGCGTGTAGCCACTGTACCCGCCCAGTTAGTGAGCGCAGATGATAGGTGGGGCTGATGACATATTGATTTACATGTAGAAAGTGCCCATCAAAAGCTGTACATCTTTTCATACTCATGAGAAATAAAAAATACTTTAATTCATATTTATGACCATTTGTCAGCACGTATACAGCAGCAATAACCTCCGCACCAAATGTAAAACTTTCTCTGCCTAAAAATAGTGATATATACTATTCGAATAACCTAGACAGGCCATAACGGTCATATTTTTAAGTCGTTAAAAGGTTTGAGCCACTTCTTAAAGGTCCTCAAGGATTTTCTTTAGGGAAAACTACTCGAGTCCGTTTGGAAATAATATTATATTGGTTACGCACGACCCCTGACGATGAAATGAAAAACAGCAACATCTCTGACACGTTACAATATTACTATAAATAATCCTTATTATTATTATTATTATTATTATTATTATACCTTTATGCAAATTGTATCAAATTGTGATCCAATTTTGCCTAATGACTCCGTTACACACTTGTGTCAAGACATAGGGTTCAATACCACACATGATGCTCAAAATAACACTATTATATTCCAATACATTTGTGATGCACCAGACAAATATATATATATATATAAAAACTCCTTTATTCATTTGCATTATGTAAATGAGCACCATGTCAACAAGCTTTACAAGAGACCCTTATGCAAATGACAAAACATGCAAGCTAGTTTTTACCCTGCCTTTGGAGAGGGCCTTTGGAGAGGGAACAGAAGAGAGCCCCCCCCCCCCCCCCCCCTCCCTCCATGTTGTGTCTGTCTGTGTGCCCAGATCCCTCTGATAGGAAGGCAGGGTGTCCTTATCTCTCTGCTGCCTATCTTATCTGTTGGGAGTTTGAAGAGGGTAGCAGCATCAAAGCCACATCCCCTCCCCTCCCCCTTCCTCTTCCCCACCTCATCCACTGGCTGAGGTCCAGGCGAAAGAGAGGAAGGAGACTCCCCACGACTGCCTACAGGACTGGGGGGAAGAGATGAGACAGAGACAGCACAGTGGGGAAAAGTAAAATAAGTCTGGCTGTTATATTAAAGGCTACCTGCTCTCTGTTTTAGGTCGTAGAGTTCACTCCATCACTCTCTTTAAACTCATCTGATTGAACTCGTCTGTTTGCAGCCTTGTAGAATGACCTTTTGGAAAAGTAAGAATTAAAAATAATGTATAAAATTCAATACAGAACCTTTGAACCATTTGTCAATAAAGAAAGAACTATGCATTCTTTGCTAGCAATTCAGTAAAACGGAGGATGACACAAAACATATACTATATTGGACCAACAGTTGATTATCTTAATATTAGCTTTATTTACACATGATCATGTCTAATTTAGGCATGCCACTCTTACAGGCAAGTAAAATACATCATTGTAAATACATGCCACGATTAGTGTCTGGCTATTGACGAATATTCAACCTCAAACATCCACTTCGAGGGGTATAGAAATTGAATAGGAAATAAGAATGTGTGTGTGTGTGAGGAGCAGGTGATAGCTGAGTGTATTGGCCGTGGGTGAGGAGGCAGAAGGAAGCAGAGGGAGGGCACGCAGGCTAAACAGGGGCTGTGTGTCCTGTCATCATGGCGTCTAGACAGAGCCTCTCCTCACCCTAATTAACACACACACACACACACACACACGATGGGTCACACTCACAACCTGAGGAGAGAGATTGGAGTCTCTCATACACACACAGGCTAGTCTCATTGCAACCTGTGGATATAACTGTTCACTTATACTAACGGACAGTATACAGACAACCATACAGTATTGACACACACACACACACTACTGCCTTAGGGTACTACTTTCTCTGCTTCCAAGCTGAATCATCTCTCACACACATGCATGTGCGTATGCACAAGCACCCACACAGATAATTGAGGGGGAGCCGTCCACCAGAGGAATGTTCACTCATAACACCAAGTTCACTTGGACTGCTAAATCTTCCACACTAATTATACAGACATAAACATGTGGGCACACACACATACACACAGGCATAAACACACTCACAGTCATTCTTCCCACAGTAATTATTCCTCTAAACATGGCATTTCCACACAAAAATATCCACACCACCATCTTACTACAGTATAGTCTGGTGGTAGACCCAAGACCCCACACATCACACGACCATAGTACAACTCCAACCAGAAACAATGCCAGTATAGTGCTCGTGCTTTTGATGCCCTTGCTGCTTTTTAGTCTTTGTCTTTTCAAAGGTTTTGTTTCTTTCGATCAACCTCCATATCCCTACTAGCCCTCCCTCTAATTCCTCTAGATATGAGGGTTGTATACCAACCACAATTGTTGAGCGCAGTGACTTAACTTTAAAGAACCTTTGGTATGTGGGGGATCATTATGAAATAGACTGTACAGATAAGCAGCTGGTGAAGTTCTGTCATTGTTTGTATGACTTTATCATTTGCTCCAGGGAGGTTGCACTTTGTTAACGGAAAATGCCATTTATATCTGACACACCAGTATTACACTGTGTGATGCAAAATGGTGGGAGAAAGGTGGACAGTCTGCTAATAAACCATTATGAATGAGTTTTTTCTAACCATTAGTAAACCATGTATACGTGTTTACCATCTATAAACCATTTAGTGGACCTGGTATAATTTATACATCATGAAGAAAATACTACGTACATATACACTATATATACAAAAGTATGTGGACACCCCTTCAAATTAGTGGATTCGGCTATTATAGCCACACCCGTTGCTGACAGGTGTATAAAATCGAGCACACAGCCATGCAATCTCCATAGACAAACATTGGCAGTAGAATGGCCTTACTGAAGAGCTCAGTGACTATCAACGTGGCACCGTCATAGGATGCCACCTTTCCAACAAGTCAGAACATCAAATTTCTGCCCTGCTAGAGCTGCCCCGGTCAACTGTAAGTGCTGTTATTGTGAAGTGGAAACGTCTAGGAGCAACGACGGCTCAGCCGCAAAGTGGTAGGCCACACAAGCTCACAGAACGGGACTGCCGAGTGCTGAAGCACGTAGCGCGTAAAAATCGTCTGTCCTTGGTTGCAACACTCACTACCGAGTTCCAAACTGCCTCTGGAAGCAACATCAGCACAACTGTTTGTCGGGTACTTCATGGCCAAGCAGCCGCACAAAAGCCTAAGATCACCATGCGCAATGCAAAGCGTCGGGTGGAGTGGGGTAAAGCTCGCTGCCATTGGACTCTGGACCAGTGGAAACGCGTTCTCTGGAGTGATGAATCACACTTCACCATCTGGTAGTCCGACGGACTAATCTGGGTTTGGCGGATGCCAGGAGAACGCTACCTGCACGAATGTATAGTGCCAACTGTAAAGTTTGGTGGAGGAGGAATAATGGTCTGGGGCTGTTTTTCATGGTTAGGGCTAGGCCCCTTAGTTCCAGTGAAGGGAAACCTTAACGCTACAGCATATAATGACATTCTAGACGATTCTGACCTTCCTACTTTGTGGCAACAGTTTGGGAAAGGCCCTTTCCTGTTTCAGCATGACAATGTCCCCGTACACAAAGCGAGGTCCATACAGAAATGGTTTGTCGAGATCGGTGTGGAAGAATTTGACTGGCCTGCACAGAGCCCTGACCTCAACTCCATCAAACACCTTTGGGATGAATTGGAACACCAACTGCGAGCCAGGCCTAATCACCCAACATCAGTGCCCGACCTCACTAATGCTTGTGGCTGAATGGAAGCAAGTCCCCGCAGCAATGTTCCAACATCTAGTGGAAAGCCTTCCCAGAAAAGTGGAGGCTGTTATAGCAGCAAAGGGGGGACCAACTCCATATTAATGGCCATGATTTTGGAATGAGATGTTCAACGAGCAGGTGTCCACATACTTTTGGTAATGTAGTGTACATAGGCATACACTATGTAGTCATGTTTATAAGCATACCTAAATAAAGTGTTACTAGCGCTTTGAGGAGAATTTCCCGCCTCTTCCTGTCCCTGAGCTGAACCTGGTTGCCCCGGCGACAGACTCAGCCTGGATGATTGGTGCTCCATGGTCCATCTCGTACTGCATGGCCAGGCTGAAGGAGGGAGCGTCGTAGGCACTGTAGATGGCAGAGGAGCGGTCTGCACGCATGCACTGCTGGGGGAAGGTGCTGATCTGCTCAGCTAGCTCCAGGGCTGCCTGCAGAACTGAGACACACACACACACACAAAAACACCCGCACAAGATATGTATGTGAGCATCGTGAAGAAACAGATTCATGCGGCGGCTCATAAGCACATACAGTGCATTCGGAAAGTATTCAGACCCCTTGACTTTTTCCACATTTTGTTACGTTACAGCCTTATTCTAAAATTGATTAAATTAATGTTTTTCTCATCAATCTACACACAATACCCCATAATGGCAAAGCGAAAACAGGTTTTTAGAAATTTTAGCAAATATTTTAAAAATAAAAAACAGAAATACCTTATTTACATAAGTATTCAGACCCTTTGCTATGAGACTCGAAATTTAGCTCAGGTGCATCCTGTTTCCATTGATCATCCTTGAGATGTTTCTACAGCTTGATTGGAGTCCACCTGTGTCCGTAGAGCTCTGAGCCAAGATTGTGTCGAAGCACAGATCTGGAGAAAGGTACCAAAACATTTCTGCAGCATTGAAGGTCCCCAAGAACCCAGTGGCCTCCATCATTCTTAAATGGAAGAAGTTTGGAACCACCAAGGTTCTTCCTAGAGCTAGCCGCCCGGTTCCTCTGTGGAGATGGGAGAACCTTCCAGAAGGACAACCATCTCTTCAGTACTCCACCAATCAGACGGAAGCCACTCCTCAGTAAAAGGTACATGACAGCCCGCTTGGAGTTTGCCAAAAGGCACCTAAAGGACTCAGACCATGAGAAACAAGATTCTCTGGTCTGATGAAACCAAGATTGAACTCTTTGTCCTGAATGGCAAGCGTCACTTCTGGAGGAAACCTGGCACCATGCCTACGGTGAAGCATGGTGGTGGCAGCATCATGCTGTGGGGATGTTTTTCAGCGGCAGGGACTGGGAGACTAGTCAGGATCGAGGGAAAGATGAACAGAGAAAAGTACAGAGATCCTTGATGAAAACCTGCTCCAGAGCGCTCAGGACCTCAGACTGGGGCAAAGGTTCACCTTCCAACAGGACAACGACCCTAAGCACACAGCCAAGACAACGCAGGAGTGGCTTCGGGACAAGTCTCTGAATGTCTTTGAATGGCCCAGCCAGAGCCCGGACTTGAACCCGATCGAACATCTCTTGAGAGACCTGAAATTAGCTGTGCAGCGATGTTCCCCATTCAACCTGACAGAGCTTGAGAGGATCTGCAGAGAAGAATGTGAGAAACTCCCCAAATACAGCTGTGCCAAGCTTGTAGCGTCATACAAGAAGACTGAGTAAGGTCTGAATACTTATGTAAATGTGATATTTCCATATTTTATTTTGTACACTCATACACACCGCCTGCCATACACTCATGCACACCACCAGCCGTACACTCATGCACACCGCCAGCCGTACACTCATGCACACCGCCAGCCGTACAGTCATGCACACCGCCAGCCGTACACTCATGCACACCGCCAGCCGTACACTCATGCACACCGCCAGCCGTACACTCATGCACACCGCCAGCCGTACACTCATGCACACCGCCAGCCGTACACTCATGCACACCGCCAGCCGTACACTCATGCACACCGCCAGCCGTACACTCATGCACACCGCCAGCCGTACACTCATGCACACCGCCAGCCGAGTGTTATACACAAACACACACAGAGACACACAGGATATATACCCTATCTGTATAGTTTATTTCAATAATTACATTAGCATAGGGCACTTGGCAGCTATTCAGTTATAGCTACTGCTGGTGCATACTCCCTTCCTCCTGCACTTCCTGCCTCTCTGTGCTTGAGCCAAGCCACTTTGTTCCCTGGGCCACATGAAAGCACTGGACCACATCCAAATCTCCTATGGAAGCAAAGGGCTGATGTGAGTGATGCCCAAGTGCCCCCTCTCTATTTGAGCTATCTCTAACCAAAGTGATCAGCCTCTGAGTCCAATTAATCGGACTTGGCTGTGGCTATGGGAATGACTTCCGAAAAGACTTAACTTAATCTTTGAATATCTTTTGAGGAATCTTAACCAGGAGAGCACATGGAAAGGCTTTTCGTAGGGATGAAGGAGTTTGAGTTTTCACACATTCATACAGAAAATGCCATTTTGGAAATTACACATTGTCCAATTCAACTATCGATGCTCAATTAAGTTATTGGTAAGGTTTGTTCCAACCAATGAAATGGCATACAAATCTGATAACTCTGAATAAAATAGCTTACATAAATTTGTCTAATCTACCACAGCCATTACATTGGAACAGATAAGAAAACTTCAAAATGCACTTTTAAAAAAATACTTCCAAATTGTTCAGAGTGAGGAGAGGAATATTACAGACAAAACCTCAAGAGAGGGCATATTTCTTACCTTGGCCATCCGGTACCACTCTGTTAGCCAATCCGAAGGCTAAGGCCTCCTGTGCACCAATGGGCCGTCCAGTCAGAATCAAGTCCAGAGCCCGGGAGAGACCAATGAGACGGGGGAGCCGGACTGTGCCCCCATCAATCAGGGGGACGCCTGAGGAGACAAAGGAATCATCCATGAGTGACATCATACTGAGGAGGGCTGTAGGACTTTACACTGTGGGTTTACAGAGTAGTTGACTATTCTAGTCCTACTGTTGCACACAGACATACACATACGCTTATAAGTGGGTAGGTAGACTGTGAGGGAGTTTATCACTCATACGTTCCACCTAGTGATGTAGTGGTAAAAATATAGGGGAGTAAACGCTGACCGCCGTTCGTGGTGAGTAAAGCAATGCTCCTTATACTTTAGATGCATTTTTCCACAAAAGGTGGGTCAATGCTCGTGCAAAATTAAAAAGGTGCGTAAACAGTGTTGTCTTGCGTTTACCCTCCACTACACTCCTGGTTGCACCAATGTAGAGCCTTATAGGACTTACCAATTAGTGTTTTCCCACCAACAGTGAGTGGCTCCTAAAATATCATAATTCATATAAAAATCTAATCAAAGTTTATTGGTTGTGTACACAGATTTGTAGGTGTTATAGCAGGTGCAGTAAAATGCTTATGTTACAAGCTCCAACAGTGCAATAGAATGTCTCGCTAATACAATACAAATACACAAATAATCAAAAATCAAAACAAGAAATCAAGACATGACAGAACAAGTCCAATTAATGATCCAGAGTAGCTATATTAAAGTGACCATCTCCACTAGCATATCCACCAGGCTGAGAATTCTGAAAGTCACTTATTTGCGGAAGCCCTTGTGGCCGTAAGGCAGATGGAGGTATAGTTTTACTGGCCTCTGAAGCACAGGGAGCTTGCCTCCTCAACTCCTCCCAGTCATAGATTCTGCTTGACCACCCATTATTAAGAGCATATGAGTCCAACATATTTTCATAACCTGAAATCATCTCTGTGGGTTTTCGGGGGGAGTTCCCCAGGGAAGAGTTGTGGAAACACTAATTCTATTCATTCATACTCCCCGCTACATTCTCGGAGTCCTTCAAATAAATCACATTTGAATACATTGAATACCAGTGTTAATACATCTGCAACCAATCGAGAGGCCTAGGGTCAGAAACTCAGCACATATGGCAACTAACACAAGACAGCTCTTAGGGAGGGAGCGCTTTGTCAGCAAATACATCTTTCCCTGTCTCTACCGGTCAGGTCGATTCTGTTGAAAATTCCTATGAAAGAGTGTGCTGCCAATAGCACAAGCTGATGAAATCTGACTTAAATTCCATTATTTTTTAATTTATTTTTTACAAAGGCATCACAATAATAAAATCACATTACATACTTTTTAAGTCCATTTGTAAAATGTTCTCGAACAGGATGGGCAGATTGAGCAATCCACCCCACATACTGATATGTCCCTCACACACACACAACCCCCTAGCTTCCCTCAGGGCCGGAGGCTAGATTAGATTGTGGTGCAGAGAGCCTCTTCAGTCCATGTCCAGAACTAACAGGCCAGATTGGCGAGAGAGGAGCCAAGTTGGGCCAGATAGTCTTTAGTGCTGTTGGCACCGTGCTATCAGCCGTCGGAAGGGTCCTCTCTTATCCAGCACCCGCCTCAAAGCCTGCTGATACTCTCCTGGTCTGTCTCAAACTAGTCCTGTTTGCATTAACACACCAGCCCATCCTTTGTTCCCTATGCATGGAATCCAGTGTGTTGGGCAACGTCCCCTTGAAATCGTCACAAATAAAAAGGACACTTTAGATGTTTGATTGGGAAGATCTGAGAATGAGAAAGGCCATGTTGTGGATATACCAGAACATCCTTTAATTCCTCATCTAATCAAAGCAGATAAATCCATTGTCTAAAGAGTCACACCAGTTTTAACTGGGTTTTTTGCGTGTCAGCAGAGCCTATTGTCCAATAATAGATATAGGAGGTGGTTCTCTTCCTGACTGTCAGCATTATCCTCTGCATTGCAGGGGTAGGCTTTTTCTAAAACGCTGCTATGCTGGGGAGATGATGGTTAACAATTCATATTTACATAAAATGTGTATGTATGCTGGTCGCAACAATGGCCTCACTTAGGGCTGTGGCGGTCATTACATTTTGTCAGCCGGTTATTGTCATGCAAAAGACTGCCGGTCTCATGGTAATTGACAGTTAATTAACATAAACAAGTGTAGCATCTCCAGACCTCCACGCATACAAGCTGCATACAAGCCACTGATGCACGCCTTTGGAACATCTACATTAAAAAAAGTCTAATAAATCAATTTAATATACACCATCACAATAAATCCATTATTTATTTTAGTCTAAAGGTCTAAAGAAACTTTATGATATGAAGAAAATGTATTTCAGAAGAACAGAATATGAGTTGGCCTACTGTACGTTATCTGGCTATGCGCCATGCCATAGGCTTGTTTATTAAGCTGACAATATATGCTTATAAGTCCTGTGCCATTATTTTATATTATACCATGGTATTGTTGAATACTTGTTTCTGATTGGCTTGAAGGGCATTATAGAGCGTGCATTATTTCCCTATAACGCATGGTACATTTGCATGGTAGAATTCAATGGCTATAGTTCATTCTTACATGTTGTATGTTTGAGCTGCTTTTGAAAGCAAAAGTCGAATTGAAAACATTATTGGCATTGTTGAATTCGATTTTCATAATGGCAAGCTAGGACTGATGGTTTGGTTAGCTAAACTAGCAAGTCTGCTTGTTTGGTTACCACGACAACTACTGTAGCTATCTAGTAAACTTGCTAGCTACTTCAGTGGATTGTTGAACACATTTCTACCGGCAAATGAACACATTTCTAGCTGCAAATGTGTTAAATTATAGCCATGGTATAAAAGGGATAATCAACTCGGGGCTCTATGCGTTCTCTGGAAAATAATGCAACTCAGTGGAAGGTCAGTTCCACTCTGCTAGCACGTTGTGGAACACGCCTTTTCCACGTCATTCATTATTTTCCATAGAACGCATAGCCCCTTGATGATTATCCCTTACTTATTTTATAGTAAAAATAATATAATTGAACTTAGCTGAATAAAATAGAAAGGATATTTGAAGTGGCTATGTTGAGCGTAAAAAGTGATAATTTGAAACAGGTCCTGCTAGATTAAGTTATTTGGCAACTTTAGTTGTGAATGATACAAACCTTAGAATGTCTTAGAAATCAAAACATATAATGGGCCGCATGATGCGACTAGGCTATTGATGATTTGAGAAAGTCGCAAAAAAAAGCTGGTGGTCTGTTCCTTGCCTCATGTTGCACAGCTGTTCTCTCATCAAGTGATCATATTTTCACCCATCAGACTATTCTCAATTGAATCTTGTCTTTACTAATATGTAACATTAGTTTCGATTTAGAATTGCCCATTATCAAATGGGCAGGAACAGGGGCAGGGGGAAAAAGACATGTTATCCGTATGGCACACTCGAATAGCGAATGGAGGCTGCACGCTTTCCCGCCGGTCCGTTTTTCAATGATGCCTGGTAGGCTACTTCGGTTTTATAGTGGAGCATGTGCTTAATATGAGCAGCTAATGAATAAATATAAGAACACTTATTTCACGCCACGCGTCAACCAATGTTTGAGAAGCATGCGCTCGCTGCGCGACAGGTGATATTCCGCCCAAACTCTGTATGCCATGGGCTCTCCAACCCTGTCCCTGCAGCTACCCAGGGCTTGATTCGTGAAACCAATTTAAATCTGTTCGGAGACATCAATAGTAACCTGATTTCGCAAACAAAACATATTTTACTAAACTGTTGACAGCCCCTCTGCACGCTCTAGAAAGGAATAAAGGAGAGAGAGGAGGAGATGGAAACGCACGGTGGTGAGATATTCTGTATAGCTAAAGGTAATGTGTCACCCAATTAATTCTGGGGGGAAAAAGCCCTATTACTAGGCAATTCAAAATCAAATACAAATTCACTATAATTGTAGGCTAACTCTGTAAGCCGCCCTGCACAATCAATGAACCAACAGCATTGCCTAGGGCTATACATTCTCTCCCAGACTCATGGATATAAATTTGAGCGTAGCATAAGGTAACCAGTCCATCCAGTATGAATAATAATACAGTCCACACTCAAAGGCAATTACTCAAATTTGTTTAATTTTGGAGTATAGGCTAGACCAATTATGTACCAAAAACATCTCAAATTATTTTTGTTTTTTTTGCCATGAGTAATATGCGGTAGGCTATGTATTGTATAATGGCACATTCATACTGTTTATTCTTTTTTTGGGGGCTTGGGCTCATGTGCGTATGAATGTTTTGAATGAATCATCACCTTAGAAAGCGCTGTCCATTTCGTTGTGTTATTGAAACAACATACACAACAACCATGTTTTACACTCAGTTTCAACCTGCTGTTGAACTTCTTTCTTCAAATTGATCATCACAGTGAGGTGAGTTTTAAATGCACGATACTGTTTTGATGATATTTGCATTGATGTCAGAGTGGTTAGAGGGACAATAGAGCCCTGATTACCAGGCCATTAGGACCTGATGGTTGTTAGCAAGTTGGGTACTACCAACGCATGTCCAGAGTGCATAAGAGGAGATTAACGTGACTCATGACTGCCGGTGTGGCGGTAATACAGTCACCACAACAGCCCTAGCCTCACTCTCATTCATTTGCTTCCTCTTGGTTCAAACACCACATCTATAGGTACAGTAAGACTGCCAATACACCAGTGAAGTGTTGAGCTCTGTGAAACAGTTTGGGCAGACGTCTGATGTTTTTTAGTTTGAACTGAGCTGTGCTGGAGATACAGGCATCTGCACCACTTCAAAGCAAAGCTGTCCACAATGGACTCTCACGAGGGTTAATGTGATTAAGTTCGATGCGGATTAAAGATTTCCAGCCAAATCCGTACGGAACGGATACAGAGATGAGAACGTGAACCTTTAACGGAGGTTCACTTTGAAACACTCCAACTTGGAGAAATATTTTGGGCTTAACACACTGTCACAGGATTCCCTTTTCTTTCAGCACATCAAAGAAATATTTTGACGTTTTTTGGTGTCTGCGAGTTCATTGTTTGATGAAGGCCTCCCCATGGGCTCTGAAGAAAGCACAGGACATTCTGAGAACTAGAGTTTAACTCACATCCAGCAAACCACAGAGACACACAGTGCTGCAGGTGCCTCTCTAGCCACTAGCCAGATCCTCTAGTCTTAAGGCCAGGGTGTGGTCTTTCTAGTCTCTCTGCAGGCTCCAGTCCAGTATCACACACAATTTCTGGCAGTTATGTCTCTCCCCGCCACCCCATCCATCTCACTAATTGGGTCTTTGAGCACAGCCGGAACCGTTCGGAGCCAAGGTCCAGAGGTTATCCTACATTGGTCCAAGGACAGCCAGGAGGTTCGAACTTCAGGTTCTGCTAAGGTCTCCCTGTAGAGGTTAGACTAACTGTCCACTCCTGTGCCCTTTCACTGCTTAGAGGGAGAGTATTCAGCCATGCAGCTTCACCTAGCAGAGTATTTTGGAATGGTATCCCCATGTCATCAATAACAAGTCATTGGATAGTTGTTTGAATTGGCCAACATGATGTCAGCTTTGGACCGGGCTGTACTCTAAACATGTGGGCTATCCTATGATCCCTCCTTTTGGCCTTCCTCGTTTTTCCGTACGAGACAGGGGCTTCGATGAGTCATGTGACAGGAAGCCGTCACTCACTTGTGTCTTCCATTGGGCCACATCACATAGATTTGGGTTATTCATTCAAACCACAGGGGATTCCCTTGGGCTGCTGTTCCCATGTGTTTCTCCACCAAAAACGCTTACAGAATTCTCCCATCAAACTAAAGCGATGTAACAAACCTACCAGAGAGATCTAAAAATAAACTCCAGAGGAGTAGCGTTACTTTTGATGAGTAGAGCCTTACTGCTATACATGCCAGGCTAACTACAGAGTGGAGGAACACAACATCCACAGCTGATAACTGGGTATGGTCAAAATAACAATTACAGTGCTAAACTCACATCCAATTATAGAACGAGCCACAGTGGCCAAACTAAGCTGGGGAAACAACTGGGAAAAGTGTTGACAAACAACCCAGGGGTTTGTGGAATGAGGCATAACCGAGATGGTGGGGTGGCTGAACATAAGCAGCTGGGAGGAAATGCCTCCGCCGCCAGCAGTGTCAATCCTCAGAGCACATATGCTCCACTCGGGGCTGCTTAAGGAGATCTGAAGTGAGCGGTTAGTCATTCCCCTTTCACCGGTTCAATTCAGTACGTATCAAGGGAAGGAGACAATGTGAGGATTGAGGAAGCCAATAAAGACTATTGAGATGTACCCCTGATGTCATGCACTCAGCGGCGTCAGTATGATATATGATGGGAGGTGACGAAGACAAGACATGGTGGCCATGCCCCTGCCACAAGACAGTATGAAGGGTGGCTCGGGCCCTGGCTCAAGACAGGCGAGGGCACTGCCAGGATGCTCTGTTTAATTACAGAGCCAAAATGATAAGCCCTGTTTAGAGAAAGAGACCCAGGATCTACCCGCTGCCAGTAAATTATAGTACGGCCGGTCCTATTTATAAACACGGAGGTCATATTTTTAACCCCGGAGGCAGACTGGTGTCGAGATGGGAGATGCTACTACACGCTACATTCATTTCCTCTCCTTCTGGTTATCAGGGAGTGCAGCATGTACAGCAGTGGTGTCTGTACATGCAATGCTTTCAAAGGCCATGGTCATTGCTGCTATCGCAGAGTTATTCAAAACCCAAACAGGAGAAAGCTAAAGTGATAACGGCTTGAAATGCTACATTGCTGTTGAAAGGAAAATTAATCAGGCACTTTGTAACGATTTTGACTTCCACTGGCGGGGTAAGGGCTGCAACCTCACACAATTAAAATTACACACACACACACACACTTGGTAATAGTGGGGGGGGGTGGACCAGGCTCAGGGAGGTGACTAGGGGTCATCTCGTAGGTGGGATACACATACCAAATCTGCGACAGAACACCCCCATGACAGCGCTCTCCTCCACCACTCTCAGGTCAGCCAACAGAGCCAGCTCCAGCCCTCCGGCCACCGCGTAGCCACTGACCGCTGCTATCAACGGCTTGGACAACACCAGTCGGGAGGGACCCTGGGAAGGACACGACATGACACACACACCCTGAGCGAGGCATGAAAATAATACACTCCCTAAACAAGGCTGCAACTAGGCTTCCTGCACAAACATACTCCCACAACAAGGAAGAACCTTGGCCTTTTACAAGAATACATTAGCTTGAAAGACTAGCAATAGAGATTAGAGATTACGGATTATATACAGTGCCTTCAGAAAGTATTCATACCCTTTGACTTATTCCACATTTTGTTGTGTTACAGCCCAAATTCAAAACGGATGTCACTACAAGTTGATTGGAGTCCACCTGTGGCCAATTCAATTATTTGGACATGATTTAGAAAGAAACACACCTGTCTATATAAGGTCCCACAGTTGACAGTGCATGTCAGAGCAGAAACTATACCATGAAGTCCAAGGAACTGTCTGAGATAGAATTGTGATGAGGCATATACAGTTGAAGTCGGAAGTTTACATACACTTAGGTTGGAGTCATTAAAACTTGTTTTTCAACCACTCCACAAATGTCTTGTTAACTAACTATAGTTTTGGCAAGTCGGTTAGGACATCTACTTTGTGCATAACACAAGTAATTTTTCCAACAATTGTTTACAGACAGATTATTTCACTTATAATTCACTGTATCACAATTCCAGTGGGTCAGAAGTTTACATACACTAAGTTGACTGTGCATTAAACAGCTTGGAAAATTCCAGAAAATGATGTCATGGCTTTAGAAGCTTCTGATAGGCTAATTGACATCATTTGAGTCAATTGGAGGTGTACCTGTGGATGTATTTCAAGGCCTACCTTCAAATGCAGTGCCTCTTTGCTTGACATCATGGGAAAATCAAAAGAAATCAGCCAAGACCTCAGAAAAGAAATTGTAGACCTCCACAAGTCTGGTTCATCCTTGGGAGCAATTTCCAAACACCTGAAGGTACCACGTTCATCTGTACAAACAATAGTACGCAAGTATAAACACCATGGGACCACGCAGCCGTCATACCGCTCAAGAAGGAGACGCGTTCTGTCTCCTAGAGATGAACGTACTTTGGTGCGAAAAGTGCAAATCAATCCCAGAACAACAGCAAAGGACCTTGTGAAGATGCTGGAGGAAACAGGTACACAATTATCTATATCCACAGTAAAACGAGTCCTACATCGACATAACCTGAAAGGCCGCTCAGCAAGGAAGAAGCCACTGCTCCAAAACCGCCATAAAAAAGCCAGACTACGGTTTGCAACTGCACATGGGGACAAAGATCGTACTTTTTGGAGAAATGTCCTCTGGTCTGATGAAACAAAAATAGAACTGTTTGGCCATAATGACCATCGTTATGTTTGGAGGAAAAAGGGGGTTCTTGCAAGCCGAAGAACACCATCCCAACCGTGAAGCACAGGGGTGGCAGCATCATGCTGTTGGGGTGCTTTTCTGCAGGAAGGACTGGTGCACTTCACAAAATAGATGGCATCATGAGGATGGAAAATTATGTGGATATATTGAAGCAACATCTCAAGACATCAGTCAGGAAGTTAAAGCTTGGTCGCAAATGGGTCTTCCAAATGGACAATGATCCCAAGCATACTTCCAAAGTTGTGGCAAAATGGCTTAAGGACAACAAAGTCAAGGTATTGGAGTGGCCATCACAAAGCACTGACCTCAATCCTAAAGAAAATGTGTGGGCAGAACTGAAAAAGCGTGTGCAAGCAAGGAGGCCTACAATCCTGACTCAGTTACACCAGCTCTGTCAGGAGGAATGGGTCAAAATTCACCCAACTTATTGTAGGAAGCTTGTGGAAGGCTACCCGAAACGTTTGACCCAAGTTAAACAATTTAAAGGCAATGTTACCAAATACTAATTGAGTGTATGTAAATTTCTGACCCACTGGGAATGCGATGAAAGAAATAAAAGCCGAAAGAAATAATTCTCTCTACTATTATTCTGACATTTCACATATTTAAAATAGAGTGGTGATCCTAACTGACCTAAGACAGGGAATTTTTCTAGGATTAAATGTCAGGAATTGAGAAAAACTGAGTTTAAATGTATTTGGCTAAGGTGTATGTAAACTTCCGACTTCAACTGTATCTGGGGAAGGGTATAAAACCATTTCTAGAGTGTTGAAAGTTTCCAAGAGGAGAGTGGTCTCCATCATTTGGAAATGGAAAAAAATGTGGAATTACCCAGATTCTGCCTAGAGCTGGCCGTCTGACCAAACTGAGCAACTGGGCAAGAAGGACCTTGATCAGGGAGGTGACCAAGAACCCATTGACCACTCTGACAGAGCTACAGAGTTCCTTGGCTGAGATGGTAGAACCTGCCAGAAGAACAACCGTCTCTACAGCACGCCTGGAGTTTGTAAAAAGGCATGTGAAAGACAGAGCATAAGGCAAAATATGAAGTGGTCTGATGAGACAAACATTTTACTCTTTGGCCTGAATGCAAAGCACTGTCTGGAGAAAACCAGGTACAGCTCATCACCCGTCTAACACCATCCCTACCGTGAAGCATGGTGGTGGCAGCATCATGCTATGGGGATGCTTTTCAGCGGCAGGAACTGGGAGACTGGTAAGGATAGAGGGAACAATGAATGGAGCCAAATACATGCAAATCCTTGATGAGAACCTGCTTCAGAGTGCAAACGACATTAGACTGGGGGGCGAAGATTTACGTTCCAACAGGACAATGACCCCAAGCAAAGCTGGAATGGCTTCAGAACAAGAATGTGAAAGTCATTGCGTGGCCCAGACTTGAATCCCATTGAAAATGTAAGTTCCAAACAGGACAATGACCCCAAGCAAATCTGGAATGGCTTCAGAACAAGAATGTGAAAGTCATTGCAAGGCCCAGACTTGAATCCCATTGAAAATCTGTGGAAAGACTTGAAGATTGCTGTTCACTGCTGCTCCCCATCTAATTTAACAGAGCTTGAGAAATCTGCAAGGAAGAATGGGAGAAAATCCCCAAATCCAGATGTGCAAAGCCGATACAGACATACCCAAGACGACTCAAAGCTGTAATCGCCGCCAAAGATGCTTCTACAAAGTATTTACTCAGGGGTGTGAATACGTATGTAAATGTGATATTTCTGTATTCCATTTTCAATAAATTTGCACAAATGTCTAAAAACATGTTTTCACTACGTCATTATGGGGTATTGTGTGTAGATGGGTGAGAAAAACATCAACTTAATCCAATTTGAATTCAGGCTGGAACACAACAAAATGTGGAATAAGTGAAGGGGTAATAATACTTTCTGAAGGCACTGTATGAAAGACATACCACAACTGATCCATTTACATATACATACAGAGGGGTCAATAATGACAAACAGATACATTGAAAGTTAGGTTGTGTGTTATCAGTCATCGACTGTTCTGTGCACACTGATCGCGTGTGAGGGTGATGCAAAGTCAGGGAAGGTTTTTGCAGATGCGCGCACCATAGGAGCAGGACCTTTGGTGACATCTTGCTCCAATTTGAGGGAGGCAGTGTGATGGGCCAGCTCTTTCAGATCGTAACCAGCACAGAAATTCCCTCCTGGAAGAGACCACAAAATTACAAAGTATGGCAGCTGGCAACTGAAGAGGAAGGGAAAATGACGAGGATGAAGAAAAAAAACACAACAACTTGAAGAGGAGAGGCAGGGCTGCAATTTAGAAATGCATGAGGAAATATGGCTGGCTGGCTGGCACACAAATTATTTTCTGCTCTTGCGTGGGCTCAGTCTCTCTTTACTGCACAATGCTCTCATTAATGGTAGAATAACGCACCCTGACCAAAGCCCCTTCCGTTGTATTCATGTGGTAATTACAACATTACCCAGGAGGCCTACAAACACTATGTCACAGGCGCTGAGGCGGAGGGCTGTAAAACGGTGTGGCCGCTCTGTTTCTAACTGTAATGAGACTGAGGATGAGAAATGTGCTACAACACCCCTCCACTGAGACTGGCTTGATTACAGCAGCAGTGGGTCAGAGGAGGAGAGTTCTTTAAAAGGCTGTGTCTGTGTAATTATGTACCAGTGCTTCCTGGATTTGATTGAATCTGTATGAAGAGATATTGTAGAAGGACTATACCAGGAGACATTATGATACCATTTTCTGTTTTTAAAACTGATGAGAGCATATTGTGACTTTATGGTGAGTTTAAAGGTTGAATCAGAGAAACAAGCTAAAACCAATATGCAAATTGTGCAGTGCACACGTCTCTTTGGGAAAATAAATTTTAAAGGATTTTATTATTGATATTAATGGAAAACCTGTGAGAAAGTTGAAGTAACATGCCCATATCTCATGTTTGGATTTGGCCGCATGCGACTACACTTTATCGTATGTTCTCTAAAATGGGGATAAAATGGCCTCATTGAAAGGTGCTACAACAGTGACCTTTGCAGCTATTTCAGCAGTTAGCAAACCTTCAGATTCCCCCATCCCCCTTACTATAAAAACATAGAAATACGATTCCAAAAAACTCTAAATATGTGCCAACAGATTCAAAACATATATAACAGAGGTAATTACTCATAATTTAGTGAAAAGTACTGAAACAATTCTCCCAAAATGGAGATGAAAATTATCATGTTTTGGACTAATTTGGACCAAATAGCTTCCTTATGGTTGCAAAGTTAGTTTCCAGACTGGACATGTCTAGCTGTCATCTCCACAAGCAGAGGGATTAGTAATACTTTTTGAGGTCAGCCACCTTACCAGGGCAGAGCTACATTTGAACCTACAAACTGGATTTACATTGAGACATGCACTCCAATTAACAACAATGGGCAGCGCAGGAATCCAAGTGCACTTTGCCAGAGTTGTCCATTACACTGGTCAAAGTTAATCCAAATAACACAAGGCAATTACCGCCACACTGTTTTCAGTTCAGCGCCGAAGCGACCAGCATTTAGCAGCCTTCATTTCACTGGGTTACAGCTTTGAGGTGTTGAAGCATTAAAATAAAGCCTCTCAGCCAACGCTACACTCTAAGAGAGGAGGAGGGTTGATCCAGGTTGAAAAAATGATTTCCATTGTGGGAGTTCATTTGGATGGGGTGAGATTATTATTTGGAGAGGTATTAAGTGTGTATAATTATCGCTCCCTGGTTGACACAGTGCAGGACCCTGGAAGCTGTGAGCATACATATGTTAATACAGGCACTTTTAAATCAGGGATAATTAGGGGATGAGGAGGAGGAGTGAAGGATGTGACTCCCACTCTGGGCTTCTAGCGCCTGCAGTTAGCCGGCGAAACGATTTAAAGAGAGTTTGATCTCTCGCCCCAGCTGATTGGGCTGCATGGTTCTACATGCGTAATTAAGGATATCTAAATAATTGGTGACTGTGTATAGTGTGTTATGGGGAGCCTGCCCACATAATTATATTCTGCCGAAATTAAAAGGAAATCATGTTCTTAAGGCATTATTATGAACACCTTGCTTTGGAGGAATAAGATATATACAGTGCCTTCAGAAAGTATTCATACCCCTTGACTTATTCCACATTTTGATGTGTTACAGCCTGAATTCAAAATGGATGATTTTTTTATTATTATTTAAAAAAAAAAAATCCACACAATACCCCATAATAACAAAGTGAAAACATGTTTTTAGAAATGTTTGCCAACGGCACTGTAAATATCTAAATACCCTGAATGTAAATGAACTTATTAGCATTATTTTGTCAAAGACAAAAAAAGGTACTATTTCCATCCAATAAAAGGGGTGTCATTGCATCCCTACGAGTTTGCTGTCTACTGTCCTGTATGTCTGGGGGAGAGTGGGGTGTCATGTTTTGTATGTGTAACTGTTAGTGAGCTGTGGAAAGAAAATACAGTGGGGAAAAAAAGTATTTAGTCAGCCACCAATTGTGCAAGTTCTCCCACTTAAAAAGATGAGAGAGGCCTGTAATTTTCATCATACGTACACGTCAACTATGACAGACAAAATGAGAAAATAAATTCCAGAAAATCACATTGTAGGATTTGTAATTAATTTATTTGCAAATTATGGTGGAAAATAAGTATTTGGTCAATAACAAAAGTTTCTCAATACTTTGTTATATACCCTTTGTTGGCAATGACACAGGTCAAACGTTTTCTGTAAGTCTTCACAAGGTTTTCACACACTGTTGCTGGTATTTTGGCCCATTCCTCCATGCAGATCTCCTCTAGAGCAGTGATGTTTTGGGGCTGTCGCTGGGCAACACGGACTTTCAACTCCCTCCAAAGATTTTCTATGGGGTTGAGATCTGGAGACTGGCTAGGCCACTCCAGGACCTTGAAATGCTTCTTACGAAGCCACTCCTTCGTTGCCCGGGCGGTGTGTTTGGGATCATTGTCATGCTGAAAGACCCAGCCACGTTTCATCTTCAATGCCCTTGCTGATGGAAGGAGGTTTTCACTCAAAATCTCACGATACATGGCCCCATTCATTCTTTCCTTTACACGGATCAGTCGTCCTGGTCCCTTTGCAGAAAAACAGCCCCAAAGCATGATGTTTCCACCCCTATGCTTCACAGTAGGTATGGTGTTCTTTGGATGCAACTCAGCATTCTTTGTCCTCCAAACACGACGAGTTGAGTTTTTACCAAAAAGTTCTATTTTGGTTTCATCTGACCATATGACATTCTCCCAATCCTCTTCTGGATCATCCAAATGCACTCTAGCAAACTTCAGACGGGCCTGGACATGTACTGGCTTAAGCAGGGGGACACGTCTGGCACTGCAGGATTTGAGTCCCTGGCGGCGTAGTGTGTTACTGATGGTAGGCTTTGTTACTTTGGTCCCAGCTCTCTGCAGGTCATTCACTAGGTCCCCCCGTGTGGTTCTGGGATTTTTGCTCACCGTTCTTGTGATCATTTTGACCCCACGGGGTGAGATCTTGCGTGGAGCCCCAGATCGAGGGAGATTATCAGTGGTCTTGTATGTCTTCCATTTCCTAATAATTGCTCCCACAGTTGATTTCTTCAAACCAAGCTGCTTACCTATTGCAGATTCAGTCTTCCCAGCCTGGTGCAGGTCTACAATTTTGTTTCTGGTGTCCTTTGACAGCTCTTTGGTCTTGGCCATAGTGGAGTTTGGAGTGTGACTGTTTGAGGTTGTGGAAAGGTGTATTTTATACTGATAACAAGTTCAAACAGGTGCCATTAATATAGGTAACGAGTGGAGGACAGAGGAGCCTCTTAAAGAAGAAGTTACAGGTCTGTGAGAGCCAGAAATCTTGCTTGTTTGTAGGTGACCAAATACTTATTTTCCACCATAATTTGCAAATAAATTCATTAAAAATCCTACAATGTGATTTTCTGGATTTTTTTTTCTCAATTTGTCTGTCATAGTTGACGTGTACCTATGATGAAAATTACAGGCCTCTCTCATCTTTTTAAGTGGGAGAACTTGCACAATTGGTGGCTGACTAAATACTTTTTCCCCCACTGTACATCAGGGGTCCGCAACAGGACAAAACCAGCCCGCAAGCGATTTTTTATAAAAAATAATATTAGTTTTTGGTCAAAA
Organism: Coregonus lavaretus; assembly: GCF_964263955.1. Lineage (NCBI taxonomy): Eukaryota > Metazoa > Chordata > Actinopteri > Salmoniformes > Salmonidae > Coregonus > Coregonus lavaretus. The sequence continues at coordinate 9,573,300 of NC_139989.1, forward strand.
AAACACTAAAATCACCAGGAATTCAGCTAAAATTAGTTTAATTTTGGAAATCTGTTCCCAAGTATTCCCACAAATTTAAAAAAGGGTGCCTTCAGAAAGTATTCATACCCCTTGACTTATTCCACATTTTATTTGTGGCCTGAATTCAAAATGGATTAAATATTTTTTTAAATCTCACACAATTTACACACAATACCCCATAATAAAAAAGTGAAAACATGTTTTTAGAAAGGTTTGCAAATGTATTGAAAATGAAATACAGAAATCTAATTTACATAAGTATTCACACCACTGAGTCAATACATGTTAGAATCACCTTTAGCAGCGATTACAGCTGTGAGTCTTTCTGGATTAGTCTCTAAGAGCTTTGCGCACCTGGATTATACAATATTTGCACATTATTTATTTAAATTCTCCAATTTCTGTCAAGTTGGTTGTTGATCATTGCTAGACAGCCATTTTCCAGTCTTGCCATAGATTTTCAAGCAGATTTAAGTCAAAACTAACTAGGCCACTCAGGAACATTGATTGTTGTCTGGGGAAGCAAGTCCAGTGCATATTTGGCCTCGTCTTTTAGGTTATTGTCCTGCTGAAAGGTGAATTTGTCTCCAGTGTCTGTTGGAAAGACTGAACCAGGTTTTCCTCTAGGATTTTGCCTGTGCTTAGCTCTATTCCATTTATTTTTATCCAAAAAAAACTCCCTAGTCCTTGCCGATGACAAGCATACCCATAACATGATGACAGCCACCACCATGTGTTTTGATACACTATCCAAAGTGTAATTAATAACTTCACCATGCTCAAAGGGATATTCAATGTCTGCTTTTTTTTTCTTCATCTACCAATAGGTGCCCTTTTTTGCGAGGCATTGGAAAACCTCCTTGGTCTTTGTGGTTGAAACTGTGTTTGAAATTCACTGCTCGACTGAGGGACCTTACAGATAATTGTTGTGTGGGGTTCAGAGATGAGGTAGTCATTCAAAAATCATGTTAAACACTATTATTGCACACAGAGTGAGTCCATGCAACTTATTATGTGACTTGTTAAGCAAATATTTACTCATTAACTTATTTAGGCTTGCCATAACAAAGGGGCTGAATACTTATTGACATTTCAGCTTTTAATTTTTAATTAATATAAAAATTTGGGGGGATTAAAACATTATTCCATTTTGACATTATGGGGTATTGTGTGTAGGCCAGTATCACAAAATCTAAATGTAATCCATTTTTAATTCAGGCTGTAACACAACAAAATGTGGGGGGAAATCAAAGGGTGTGAATACTTTCTGAAGGCACTGTATGTGATCATGTCTCAATATAATCAATGTATGAAATGATTGTATTTAAAAAATAATATATTTTTGGGTTTAGTTGTGGTCAACTTGCAGTGTACAAATTATTATAATTATGCTCCGGCCCCCGACCATCCGCTACGACCAAAATCGGCCTGTGGCTGAATCTAGCCTACTACTTTAATACATCATCATCATCGCCATGTCTCAGGTGTTGTCATAGAGACCGTCTTTGAGTGTAGAGACCGTCTTTGAGTGTCTCTATGTGCTAATGTCATGTGCGGAATCTGAACCGAGATCTACTGCAGGAGAAACCAACGTCTTAACTATTAGCCCAAGAAGAAATTCCCTCTTGGGCCAAGAGCTGACAGATTTTGAAGTCGCAGGCGGGCTACCTCATCATGTGACTATGAGCAACCGTGTACCCAACTCATGACTGCTACACTAACCATGCTGACCTAGCCTAGATGCCAGTCAGTTTCTGCTCTCTTGCCAACTCTTTATGGAATTATCATGCAAAACATGTTTGACTTGACAATAGCGTAGACAAAAGCACAAACAGATCTGGGACCAGGCTACTGCTGACCCTCCATCAGAGGCTTTGCTGAGCTCCTGTCTGTAGTGTGCAGGGTGTCTAACCGTTGCCATGGAGCACTGCTACAGTCAGGGCGGGGTCACTGTCGAAGGCCGTGAGCTCGTCCAGCAGCCGTCCAGCCGTCTCCTGGTTCACCGCGTTCCGCACCTCGGGGCGGTTGATCGCCACGGTGACCACTGACCCCCTCCTCTCCGTCACCACAGTCCGCCCGGCGACTGCACAACAATGGGAGAGAAGAGAAGTGAGACCGCAACACTTAGAAAGAAATGGCCCCAAAACTGGGACTGGAATAGATCATGGCTGAGGATGAAGCTATGTGGCAGAGAGCGCGTACAGTTGACTTTACACATTTACGGTAAGAAAAATGGACCGATATCAAGGCAGTTGCATCCAAAAGAACTTCAACAAGAGATGAGATCCAACATCACTCCAGCCCATTCTACAATCATACAAAGTAAACCGTTTGAGAGCTAAAACACATTTCCATATAATACAATATAGTATATAAAATAGTGTAACTTATCTTTATTCAATATTGACTTCAATTTCATATTCCAATTTAAAGGGAGTTGGAAGTCAAGGTCAGTAAATTGAGTGTGCAGAACTCCACACAAATTATATCCACATATCCAAAATGCATGTTTTGTAACAAAGTGATACATAATGGCGCCTGTTTTGAGAAATAGATTTCTCAAATATTATTTAAATATACTAGGCGCCTCAGTCAATCCATTGAATCCACATTCCACTCTGCCCCATGTCCAGTCTGGTCTGAAAGCAAGTATTTGCTGCCCTCGGCTGCCAGAGATAAGCCATTGCATATGACACCGCTGTGTTCTTCAACATAGCTACCTTTCTCCGATTCCTTTCCGGCTGAAGTACTGTAAGGGCTATTTTTATCAGAATACTTTTTTCCAAGTAACCGGTCTACGGCAGTAGCAGCTTGCCAGCTCAGATTTCTAGCGAACAAAACACGTGTCGTACTCTGACACGCTCGGAGACCCATAGTTGTGCTTGACAAGCAAAAATAGAAACTGCTGAAGTTCACAGGAACAAAAGTATCCCTAATTCCAAAGTGAATGTTCCTTAGGCACATCTATAAACAAAACCACGTAAAATAAAAACAGTCTCGAGGTCTACCTATCAACAAACGTTCCAATGTTTCCTAATAATGTGCAGCACCTCGCAAGTTCCCCCCCAGAAACAAGGCAAACTGTAAGTAAGGTTCTTCTGCACATGATTGGAGCATGCACTGGTGTAATACACCAGTGCAGACAGGAGAGGGCAGAGTTGAGTCATTTCTTGCACTGCAGTGCACATTGCTGTACAGAGGTGAATTTTCTGTAGAAAATAAAGTGCTTAAGCACATATGAATATGGGTTAGTTAGAAGTAGAGTTCCTTTGGCCTATTCCTCTCTGACTAAATCTACCTCTTCCCGGAAAAGGATTATGTTACCATCAAATCATGATAATTTTATCGATCCATCTTCAGTCAATAATTGTATACAGTAACAATGTATACTATTGTGTCTGTCTTCAGCAAACTGTTAGGTCTTTGTCCACCACACATTCAATTCAGAGCTCACAACTTTTTTCAGGTTTCTTTTTTAATAAAAGAGGTTCCTCTTGCATTTATACAGTTTAAGGCATCATGCACACAAAAAATAAACGATACAAAAGCGTACTCTTCTACCTAAAATAATAATAGGCTAACTTTTTTTTATAGATTTGCTGGTTAAAAATATGTCTATACAAATATGGCGTTAGCTGGCATGTCAGTGAATCTAAAAGCAGGCTTTGTGCCCGACCATAACCTGCTTTCACAGTATTTGTAAACATGGCTTCAGCAAAATAGATCTGAGATTAAGAGTGTATGCTTTGAACATTGGCAGAAGTCCCCCAGAAGCATGCGGTTATTTGTCCTAAATGATATGTACAATGCAGGTTTACCTTAAACACAGATATTCAGGTCTTTACCATTATTAAGATAAGATTCAGACATTAAACAAACATTATGAACAATGACAGACAGACAGAACATAACGTCTTTATATCCTATCCCAGAGTCCCAGTCATCTTGATCCAGGAAGACACGTTGTGGAGGTGGGAAGGATTTGGCTTTGGCACAGTTGTGTCCAGTTGTGCTCTTGGCTCTACTATACAACATTGAAAACCATGGATAGATACTGTTCATAGGACACCTGGATCCAGCCGTCTTGGTCTGTGTCGTACCTCCTGAACACGTCGGTCAACCTCTGAAAGTGAGAAATGACAAAGAACATTTAAAAAATCTAAGATAATACAGTATATTACAGTAGATCTAGACATCAGTAGATCTTGACTTAAACATACTAGCCAGTACAGATGCCATGTTGGTAAATAAACATCAATGGCCGCTTTCCCAGACACAGATTAAGCCTAGTCCAGGACTAAAAATAATTCTCAATTGAGATTCTACATTGAAAGAGTTTAGTCCAGGACTAGGCTTAATCTGTGTCTGAGAAACCAGAGCAAAATATCTTAATCAATATACAGACAACAGCGTGGCCAGGAAAAACCAAGACGAGACATTTCTAATTTGCAGTCTAAAATACCATGTGCATAAATGAAAAAATGCCATGTTGAGCAAACACAAAGTCCAATTTCAATATGGGCTGTATATACTGTACACACAATATCTTGACAAAACAATGTAGGCTACATAACCAGTGGTATGTGCACAGGAAGCCCAGTAAGACGGTTACCTGTAGAACAATACAACACTGGATGAAGTCATCGAAGGCCACTTGTCCCTTCCTCTGCCTGTCAAACTTCTCTATGAGAGTATTGTAGAACTGGTCTGAGAGGCGATACCCTGAGGAGGAGGACAGAGAACAGTCAACATCACAGAAACACATCTCTGTTCAACAACCCTTACCCCATTTGTAATATGCATAGGGCTTTCTCCTGTTCACTTCACATACAGGACTAAGAACTACTACATTTCAATGAGGATAGAAAATAACAACATGCTTGACCTCAATGTATGCTAGGCTAACAACTCATATCGTCATGCATATCTATCTACACAACTATTTTGGCACATATCTTTATCCAGGCTCATGCATGTTGACCTTACTCGATCTTACAGAAGGACATTAGAATATCGGTGCTGACCTTGTGAACCAAATAAATGAACGTAGCAGGTATAGCGGTTGGCCCGCCACCAGTATGGTGAAATAGAGAAGGCATGCTCACCGAATCCAGTCAGTGCCTGCTTAAGCTCGTTCTTGTCGATGAAGCCCGAGTTGTCTCTATCGTAGGTGCGGAAGATGTTCTGCCAGTCCGTGATGTACTTCCACACTCCGGCGAACTCGTTGAAGTTCACCCCTCCTTTGTTCTCCCTGTCGAACATGGCTGTGAGATAGGGAAATCAAAAGAAGATATAAGTGAGAGCAAGAGGTCTGTTCAGAAGGGTGCAATGTTACAAAACAATGTTCAGATAGAAATGCATTTTGTAGAATATGTATGTTTTTTCTGTCTTATAGAATCGGGCACCATGTCAACTTTATTCATAATCTTTCTCTCCACAACGTTCTGAAATCTTACCACACTGAATAGACCCCTGAGAAACACCACCTACGAAGAAGGGACAGCTGGGAAGTCTAGTTCAGTGCTAGAAGGCATAACATTAACACACTGGACTAAGGACTACCATAACATCTGTTATGACACAGAGTTAAAGAAATCTTGCCCGTTTGAACTTTCCCCTACGGTTTAATCCAATTACATCCTAACAAAGGGCTTCATCACATGGAAGGCTTAGGGCTGGTCGGCTGGATGGCCATTTGAATACAACTGATTTACTGTGTACAGTACAGTCAGAGTGGGAAGCAATGGTGGATTATTGAGATTCAAAATAACACCACTAAATATAAAACGTAGTATATTTTTCTATTCACATTTCAGCTACACTTGGACTAAAGCAGATTCCAGCTGGTGAAAGGGTAAGTGTGTAAACCAATCAATACGGTCAGTGGATGGCTATAGACAGATGCCTTTCGAGACCAAAAAAACACCTCCTGTTTGTTAGAAAGAAAAGCTCCTTATTCCCCCTTTTACCGATAGCTGCATGCTTCCACTTAACTGGGGAGCCGGGTTGAAATGTGTCACTGTGCACAAACTAATGAAAAGGGTTGCTATGGGGATAACGTATAAACAATGGTAGTACACCAGGTCAGGACCATATAGGCTTGTCATTGTGCAAGTTTGTTTGTGTGTCAAGGGTCAAAGAGGGACAAATACTCACATATGATTGATCGGACAGTCACTGGGTTGAAAGGTGTCCATGTACCTACAGAGAGAAGATAGAGAAAAGATTGGTGAAAAACAACAACTAAGACATTCTGCCACAAAAAGTTAAATTGCACAGGACGACTGTGCCAAGTTAATTAATACCTTTGGACTTGAATTAGGCCATTTATAACAAAAACAACAACAAGAAGAGGGAAATAGGCCAAGTAAAGAGTTAGGAGGACTTTGGTGACTTAAGCAACCATTCTGTTCTTATCTTGGGTATGCTTACTACCAAGCCAGTATTTTGGGTAACAGAGGAGAACTGCTGGAGATTTATCAGGGTTTCCTAAACCTTGCTGACTCACCATCTCAACCTTTTCACTCTCACTGCTCTGAGGGGGGAGAGACAGCGAGAGAGCGAGAGATAAAGGAGGCTTTGCAGTGCAGTAAAGTGAACCACTTTTCACATTAAGCCTTTCCTCTGCAACGACAAGCCAAGCCAAGCCTCGGAGAGATGTCTCCCACTCAGGCCGCTCTGCCTCCTTATTCAGACCTGGGCTAATTTTACAGCTGGGTGGGACTGGCTGGGATTTGGTCTGGGCCTGGGAACAGACATGAAGCGTCTGGACTACACCCAGACCAGAGAGGAATGGTCAGGTCTCCAGCCAGACTCCCCATTCTCCAGCAGCTGTGAGGTCAACAACAGTGACCGGCCATGTCCGAGAGAGGCGCCCTGTTTGTTGGTCAAGCCCCCAGACCGGCACCACAGGAGTGTGTGTGTGCGCGTGTGCTTGCGTGCGTGTCGAGGCTGCCCCCGCCCGCCCTGTGAGACAAAGTTCCCTCTGTGCAGCACACACACTGGACCTTCTCACTGCGCTGCCCAGTGCCGACTCATGATGAGGTTGGGGGAACAGGGAGGGGGACATGGAAGAAAAAACAGGGTGACCGCAAAACAGCGCCCCACAAGAGAGGCTTAGTGAGATCGCTCTATAATAACACACACACCTCGAAGGGCCTCACACAGGTTTGAATTCACACATAGTAACACACACTCATTCATTTACGACTAACTGCTCCAGGCGGGCTAAAACAGCATGTGCAAGGATGAGCTCAACCTTGAGATAGAAAGTCACCCCCAGCTCCCCTACCCTCACCCCGGTCTTACATGCAGTACAGGCAGGGTGCCGAGCAGGGAACCTCTTCTCCACAGATGCCAGACAATCTGCCCCGTTCCTGTCAAAGCCACACATGATTGTTTTGTGTTATTATTCTGCCTTTTGAAAAATGTTCATGAGGCGATTCAGGAGGAGTCAATGCGGGAGTTTTTACCCATTAGTAGATGGGCCTAGATTCCCTTGGCACGTAGACTTGCCATTCAAACTACTCAGCACAGTGAATGCAATGCTGCCGATTTCAGCAACTACTTGGCTGGTGGCTCCGAAAATAAATAAATAATCTAAGCACATTCATCTCAGTCGGGGAGGAGAGGCACATTTTGACAGGTGCTTGGTGCAGAGCAGGAGCTAAGAGGACTGTTGATATGGAGAGCTAGCTAAAAGGCACCAACACCTAGAAAAAATTCCCTTTATTGATAGACTGGCGATGTACAACAGGGGGCCAGCTGTTTCTCATCAGGGAGAGGCCCTGTCACAGGGAGGACGTCAGCCCCGAGAGGACGAATAGCGGCCTATAGTGGTAACACTACACAGTCTCCCTGAGGGGATGAGATGGAAGGAGAGGGATAACAAGGGAAGGGGTGAGGTGAGAAGTGGTAAGAGGGGAGGACAGGATCGGTAAGAGAAGAGGAGAATGGAGAGGTGAAAAGAGCAGTCTACAAGAAGAATAAAAAAGGAAGGAAGGAGGGAACAGAGAGGCCTGGGTGAGTGTCAGAGTGGTAGTGTCAGTGACAGCACCGTGGGCATGGTCGGTGAAGTGCATGGCCGAGAACGGGGGCACAGCTTGCATTCAGTCAGCAGCCTGGACACAGTCACACACAGTCTCACAGCCAAATCATGACACAGCCCTACTAATGAGCACGACTGGACTGACTGTGTGAACACTGCGCCTGCCTTCCTTCCTTCCACACAGCCTGGGTCATCAATATTCTGAACCAGGGCTACTGCCAGATAACAGCTCCTTTCATCGCTCTTGGGCCTCAACACTTTTTCACAGTGTAGAAAAACAGTTTGAGAGAAGAATGTCCATTCAAACCCTTTCAAAAACCGCAGAGAGAGAGTCCTTGACCAATTCAAAATGTTGAGGCACAGAATACATGTTTGTTGTAAAGATGATCTCAATGTCTGCTGTGCTGTACTCTAGTGCCCTAAGGTACAAAACACGATGTTTACTGATAGCATTGACTCAATCATGAGCTTATCTCGTCATCCAGCCCAGTGGAAAGACTAATGTCATGTTGTGCTCGTGGCGTTGGCTAAGCCACTCCTCTCGGTCATACCTCAACAACAAGAGGGTGTTGGGTTGATTATCAGGTGGCAGCCGTCGTCAGCCATTTCCAGGAAGTACTTTTCCTGTGTCACCAGACGACGTTTCCACCTGTTTTTCGGCCATTTTGAGGTAAAAACAAAACATTTGTGTCCATTTCAAGTTCAGACCACCAACTCTCCTCAGCAAGCTTCTCTCTGGCCCTCGCCAGGTGTTGAAATGAGAGGAGGAGGTGTTGAGGTCTAGAGGAGAAGGAAGAGACGTACCGTTCGATAAGGCCTGCTGGAGCTCTGTGTCTGATATCACGCAGCTCTTGTCCTTGTCCACTCTGGGGAGGAAACACACAATTAGATACAGACAGACAGACTGTATCAACACACAATACAGCCCAGCTGAAACCCTACCCACGTTACGCTGTAAGCCCCTTGTCAGGATCTCAACACTCCATTCAATGGGAGTGTGCGGGCTGGGCTGGGGACAGGACGATGACTTGTGGGGATGGTGGTGAGTGTCATTTTACACTCACCACCACCCCCAACATCACATCAGTGAAAAGTGAAACCAAAACTAACCAACCGCATAAAGACAGGTCGACGACACTGTCGGCTAGTGCTACTCTTTCACCAACTCTTATTGCTGTCTGTGATTAAATAGCCTAATTGTTGGCAAGAGCGCTATTATGGTCCCAGATCTGTTTGTGCAGTCTTGCCAACGATGTTTGGCATGACAGCAAGCATTGGAGTTGGGTACTGTAGAGCACAAACAGATCTGGGATCAGGCTAGCTAATACTGTATATTTTGAGCGCAATGCCAAAAAAGGAGGCTTCAGATACTTTCTCCATCAAAGGAAAATATATCAGAGATGCAATTAACGCTTTTGCTTTGAATTTACAATACACACAAATATCTTATTGCATTCCATTGTACAATCTCAGAACCCATCGCCTTTCAGCATAAAGCTATGCGCTAGGCCATCTGTTATAGAAGTGTAACATCAAACTAATTAGCCTAATTTTTTTATCGTGTTCCAATTTAATAGTATTAGAATGGTACAGTTGTTCTGTTTAGACGTGGGAGACATTTTGTGAGTTGAACATTAACACAAATTAGAGGCCTTGCCTTCCAGTTCTGGAATAACCTCCTCTGTGAAATGTAGCACAATCCTCCAATGACTCACATGTTCCTTAGCAACCCAGACCAACCTACCAACTGCAGGCTTTGCAAAGCTAGACGGGAGAAACCACATAGAAATACAAAACCTGACTTTCCATGAAGGCACGCTTTGTGACTTCCTCCAGAATGAAAAAAGTGTTGTAAAGAGTGCTTGATCAGATAGGGTACCTACCTAACCTTAACCAAACACTTTTAGAGTAGGGTCTGTGCTGTGTGTGCGTGTGTCCAACTGCTCAATCTCACTTACTTGTTTCCCCTCCTCTGGTTTGACTTACCTCACTGGGTTTTACATAAAATGAGGTGAATTGAAAGGGTATCATTAAAAGTCGTTTCCCTGGCCTGAAGCAGAACCATCGTCCCATTTGCTGAATGGTGCTCAGAACAAATCCTATAAATTAGCTGTACACATTAATACTACAAGCAGCACAGCAGCCATTAGAATCGTAACATTTCCCCGGCCTGTATCAGTTTTTCCTATGGAGCTATTCAAGTTATGACATGCCTGGCAGAACTTAGTTTTCTACTCAAATGATTTAGCAGCTTATCTCATGCTGTCTCTCATGGTGGGGGGAAGTAGAGGTAGGTCTTCTGAACACGAGGCCGGTTTTCAGACGAAATTATCCTAAACATTTGTTTACTCACTGACGGTAGACAGTGTAAGCAATTGTTTGTATTGTCACGTATCAGATGTTGATCTAGGCCTAGATCCTAGACGGATCCTTTGCTATTCTACTCTAGGCTATGTCTTTGGCTGCATTTACACAAAGAGACCAATTCTGATCCTTTTTTCACTAATGGGTCTTTTGACCAATCAGATAAGCTCTGAAAAATATCTGATGTGAAAAGGTCTGATGTGATTGGTCAAAAGATCAGAATTGGGTTGCTGTGTAAACGCAGCCTTTGTGGCCTACATTTGACATGCCAGTGTAATGCCACATGACCATGGACTAGTGAGTCGTTTAGGTCTAGTGTCTACTTGTTTGTCATGGGATCATGTCATGGAATCTAACGATCATATAGGTGGAGTGGAAAAGGAGAATTCTATGACTCAAGCCTAACAAAATGCTAAGAAAAGCACCAGGTTGCTGATGACTAATGGATTTACACTTTGACCACTCAAGTCATATGACCCAGGGAGTCCCAGCCCCAGTGTGTTGCTTCAGCTCAGGCTATGTCATGAGCCTCTCACTCCACCGGGTTACCACCTTAATTTTCTTCCACTCTGCTCACCACTCTCTCTACTCAGCCTAACTAGCTCCACCTGTCCCTGCTCTGCTCTGCTCTAATTACTCTGCCAGCTGCGCTGCATTACCCACTACCTCTCCCAGTATTTAAGGCCCTGTCTTTCAGCTCTCCGGTGTCAGATCGTCTGCAAAGCTCACCCGGAACCTGTTTGCTCGCGCTTCTGGCTCACCCTGGTTTTGTGACCCCGGACCTGCCTGATTTTTGGATACTCTTCTGCCCCAGGAGATCCAGACCTGCTTCTGCCATAACGACTCCTGACTACTCTTCAATCCCGGTAACTCTGACCAGCCTTCTGCCTTGCTACTACGTATTTTGGATTTCCCTTGAACTGTACTGCTGCCTTGTTTCATTCCGCCCTGTTGTGTCTGTGTCTCCCCCCCCCAGGACTTCTGGACCACCCACCACCGGCTTCATAGGACGCATCGCTGCCACTGGGGGGGGGCACAGATCCAGCACATTGGACGGGATCCCTGTTACCCCTGGAGCCTTCATTCACTCCCTACTTCCCTTTTCCCTTAAGTTTTAATAAACTTTCTGGTGTGACGCAATTGTGGTCCTCTGGTCGTCTGTCTGAACCGTGACAGTACGATCTGACCATTATGGACTCAGCGCACACTTTCCCCGACATGGAAACCGATGAGCATGAGCAGCAGTTCCAGCAGCAGCAACAACAACTCGCCATGATCATTCAACTCCTCACCAACCTTACCCCAGCCAGTCTGCCCACCAGCCCTGCCCCCGAGTTACCTGCCCCGGTCATTGCAGCCGCTGCTCCGGAACCCAAGATTGGAAACCCCGAGCGGTTCAACGGCGACTCAACCCAGGTCCGGCCATTCCTGACTAGCTGCCGACTTCAGTTCTCCTTGCAGCCAAGGACCTTCGCCACGGAGGGGGCTAAAGTTGGGTATGCCATCACTCACCTGACGGGCCGAGCTCGACTCTGGGGAACAGCAGAGTTCGAACGTCAAACCCCCGCATGTGCTACCTTCGACCTGTTTGCTGAGGAGATGCTGAAGGTGTTTGACCTGGATTCACCAACCGCAGAGGCGTCTCGTGAACTGTTCAGTATTCGACAAGGCAGACGTACAGTCGCAGACCATTCCATCGACTTCCGAACCCTGGCTAGACGAAGTTCTTGGAACACACCATCGTTGGTGGACGCGTTCTTCCATAGTTTGGCTGACTATATCAAGGACGAGTTGGTCTCCCATGAACTGCCTTCCACTCTTGATGAAGCCATCGCACTGACTGTCAGGATCGACAGAAGGATACAGACCCGTCGTCGTGAGAGGGGGCGCCAAGGTCCACCTACTACCGGCATTCGGAGAGATCCGACTGGGCTCCTGTCATCTACTGCCACTCACCCAGGTCAGTTTGATCAGTCTGAGCCTATGGAGATTGGACGAGCCTCTCTCACTCCTGCAGAGCGCCAGCGCCGCTTCACCTCAAACCTCTGCCTCTATTGTGGAGGTGATGGACATCGTGTGGTAACCTGCCCTTTAAAGGGCCGAAGCTCACCGGGCATAGGGGGAGTCCGGTTGAGTTCAATGACCATCCAGTCCTCCGACCGCAAACCCCTGCTGCAAGTTCACCTCCGCCTCTCTGACTCAACTCACACCCTGGCTGCTCTGGTGGATTCTGGCGCCGAAGCCAACATAATGGACATCAAGCTGGCACGCCAACTGGGACTGGAGAACCTCCGTTTGACACCTCCTATTCCTGCCCGGGCACTGGACGGACACTTACTCGGATCGGTCACTCATGTCACGGCCCCGGTCTCGATGGGTCTGTCCGGAAACCATCAAGAAACTATCCAGTTTCACCTGCTCCCCTCTCCAGGCCAACCCCTCATCCTGGGTTACCCATGGCTCCGCCGGCACAACCCTCAGCTCGACTGGGTGACCGGGGTGATCAGGGAGTGGGGAGAGGACTGCCACCGAACCTGCCTGCTTGCTGCCGCACTACCCCCTCGGCCAGTACCTACTAACTCCGCTCCTGACCTCTCCAATGTCCCAGAATGCTACCATGGTCTCAGAGAGGTGTTTAACAAAGCAAGAGCCACATCTCTGCCCCCTCACCGACCGTACGACTGTGCCATCGACCTCCTCCCTGGAACAGCCCCTCCAAAGGGTCGTCTTTATTCATTGTCTGCTCCTGAAAGAAAGTCCATGGAGGACTACATCAATGGCTCTCTGTCCGCAGGATTAATCCGTTCATCTTCATCTCCTGCTGGTGCTGGCTTCTTCTTTGTGGGGAAGAAGGACGGATCTCTTCGCCCCTGCATCGACTACAGGGGACTCAACGACATCACAGTGAAAAACCGTTACCCTCTGCCTCTGCTCACCTCTGCTTTTGAGTTGCTCCAGGGAGCCACTGTTTTTACCAAGTTGGATCTCAGAAACGCTTACCACCTAGTGCGGATCCGGGAGGGAGATGAATGGAAAACCGCATTCAATACACCAACAGGCCACTACGAGTATCTGGTTATGCCTTTTGGCCTCACCAATGCTCCTGCTGTGTTCCAGGCTCTAGTGAATGATGTACTGCGGGACATGTTAAACAAGTTTGTCTTCGTTTACCTGGATGACATCCTAATCTACTCCAGAAACCTGTCTGAACACACCCGCCATGTCCAGCAAGTCCTTCATCGTCTTCTGGAGAATTCCCTCTACGCCAAGGCAGAGAAATGTGAGTTTCACGTCAAGACAGTGGCCTTCCTGGGGTACATAGTGGCAGAGGGAAGTATCCAAATGGATCCTGCCAAAGTATCAGCAGTCACTTCATGGCCAGTTCCGGAGAACAGAAAGAAGCTGCAACAGTTTCTGGGGTTTGCTAACTTCTACAGAAAGTTTATCCGGAACTACAGTACCGTTGCTGCCCCTCTCACTGCTCTAACCAGCACCAAGCAACCCTTCACCTGGACCCCAGCAGCCGACAAAGCCTTCAGTACCCTCAAGGTGAGGTTCACCTCCGCTCCCATCCTCCAGATGCCTGATGTGGACCGGCAATTCATTGTGGAGGTGGACGCCTCGGATGTGGGAGTTGGTGCTGTGATTTCTCAGTGGGCTGCGGAGGATAGGAAGCTCCATCCCTGTGCCTTTTTCTCACGTCGGTTGTCCCCCTCTGAGTGCAATTACGACATAGGGAACCGTGAGCTGCTGGCTGTGAAGCTTGCCTTGGAGGAGTGGCGTCACTGGCTGGAGGGGTCCACCATTCCATTTCTCGTTTGGACCGATCATAAGAACTTGGAGTACATCCGCACGGCCAAACGGTTGAACTCCAGGCAGTCCCGCTGGGCCCTGTTCTTCACCAGGTTTAATTTCACTCTGTCATACCGGCCTGGATCACGCAACACCAAGCCAGACGCCCTCTCCCGTCAATTCCAGAAGGATGACACCCCCTCCAAGGACCCTGTGTCGATTCTGCCTAGTCCCTGCATCGTTGCAGCTCTGACCTGGGCTGTTGAGGAACAGGTGCTGGAGGCTCTCCGTAACCAGCCAGGTCCCAGCACTTGCCCAGCTGACCGCCTTTTTGTCCCCGAAGACCTGAGGTCCCAGGTCGTTCAGTGGGGACATGACTCCCGCCTAGCTTGTCACCCTGGCTCCACCCGCACTTACAACCTGCTCGCCCAGAGGTTCTGGTGGCCCTCTCTGAGAAGGGATGTACGGGAATTCGTCCAAGCCTGCCCCATCTGCAACCAACACAAGTCGTCCTGCCAGCCCCCAGCCGGATTGCTGCAGCCCCTGCCTGTGCCCAGACGTCCCTGGTCTCACATCGCCCTTGACTTTGTCACGGGGCTGCCTCCTTCAAGTGGCATGACCGTCATTCTCACCATTGTTGACCGTTTCAGCAAGATGGCACACTTCATTCCCCTCCCCAAGCTCCCAACCGCCAAGGAGACCGCCCAGGTGGTCCTGGAACACGTCTTCCGGATCCACGGACTGCCTAAGGATGTAGTTTCTGACCGTGGTCCACAATTCTCCTCCGCTTTTTGGAAGGAGTTCTGTCACCTGCTGGGAGCCACAGTCAGTCTGACTTCCGGATTCCATCCCCAATCCAATGGGCAGTCAGAGCGGGCTAATCAGGAGCTCGAGAAGGTACTGCGATGCATGACTTCACGCAACCCCCACTCCTGGTCGCAGCAATTGACATGGGTGGAGTACGCACACAATTCTCTGACCTGCTCTGCCATCGGTATGTCCCCTTTCCAATGTGTTTATGGATACCAGCCTCCTCTATTTGCCAGCCAGGAAGAGGAGGTTACTTGCCCATCTGCACTTGCTTTTGCCCGTCGATGTCGCCGCACCTGGTCACAAGCCCGAGCCACACTCCTCAGATCCGTTGCCAGCTACACTACCGGGGCCAACCGTCGGAGAATTCCTGCTCCCACCTACCATGTTGGTCAAAGGGTGTGGTTGTCATCGAAGAACCTGCCACTCAGGGTGGAGTCGCAGAAGCTGGCACCTCGGTTCATTGGCCCATTCCCTATCATAAGAGTGATTAGCCCAACTGCTGTCCGGCTCCAACTGCCTAATTCCCTGAGGGTGCACCCCACTTTCCATGTGTCTAAGATTAAGCCCATCCATGAGAGTCCGCTGGTCCCTGCTGCGCCTTGTCCTCCTCCTCCACGGCTCGTCGATGGTGGTCTGGTTTACACCGTCCGCCGCCTGCTTCGGTCCAGACGGAGGGGTAGGGGTCTCCAGTACCTCATTGACTGGGAGGGCTATGGACCTGAGGAAAGGACCTGGGTGCCAGCTAGTCGGATTGTGGATAGGACTCTCATCACCGCTTTCCACCAACGGCATCCTGATCAACCTGCAATCCGTAGGGGCCGCCCCAGAGGGGTCCCTAACCGTCCTGCCCGCTCGGCTTCCTGTCCTGTGCCTGATCCTGTCTCGGGACCTGTCCCATCTCCCGACCACGGCCCTCCGGCTTCCTCCGAGGATGAGGACGTTCACTCGGACCGTTCGGAGGAGTTCTAGCCCTCCTCCGGCTCCCCTCCTCCCGCCCGGCGTGGTGTTGCTCTTGGGACTTCTGGGGCCGTCCCTTGGGGGGGGGGTTCTGTCATGAGCCTCTCACTCCACCGGGTTACCACCTTAATTTTCTTCCACTCTGCTCACCACTCTCTCTACTCAGCCTAACTAGCTCCACCTGTCCCTGCTCTGCTCTGCTCTAATTACTCTGCCAGCTGCGCTGCATTACCCACTACCTCTCCCAGTATTTAAGGCCCTGTCTTTCAGCTCTCCGGTGTCAGATCGTCTGCAAAGCTCACCCGGAACCTGTTTGCTCGCGCTTCTGGCTCACCCTGGTTTTGTGACCCCGGACCTGCCTGATTTTTGGATACTCTTCTGCCCCAGGAGATCCAGACCTGCTTCTGCCATAACGACTCCTGACTACTCTTCAATCCCGGTAACTCTGACCAGCCTTCTGCCTTGCTACTACGTATTTTGGATTTCCCTTGAACTGTACTGCTGCCTTGTTTCATTCCGCCCTGTTGTGTCTGTGTCTCCCCCCCCCCAGGACTTCTGGACCACCCACCACCGGCTTCATAGGACGCATCGCTGCCACTGGGGGGGGGCACAGATCCAGCACATTGGACGGGATCCCTGTTACCCCTGGAGCCTTCATTCACTCCCTACTTCCCTTTTCCCTTAAGTTTTAATAAACTTTCTGGTGTGACGCAATTGTGGTCCTCTGGTCGTCTGTCTGAACCGTGACAGGCTAGGGACACATCTGAAGTGTGTAGTGTGTGGGTGGGTGGAATACAGATAGACAGATAAGACCAAGTTTTCTAGGTTTTGCCTCATTATAAATTATTCAACAAGGTGTTGCGTGTGCCTGCAGAATTGTAATGTTGGGATAAAGCAGAGTACCATGGATCCTCTGCAGTATTACATAACTCAATACCAGGGACTAAAATTAAGCGAGACATCTCACTCACTCCTTTCTTCTGGTTCATATAGAGTCAATGAACTAAGCAGACCAGACCCAGCTGTTATCGCATTGGTGACTATGGGAGAGCCACCCATTAAACAGACCGGAACAGAACAGTGACCATTTTTTCAGAAACTGTAATGAGTGGGACATCTTCATTTATCCACCATCTTTGTCAATATCACCGCCAGGGGAAAGAGGAATTTCCCTCTTCTTCTACAACGTTTTGCCAGCTATTGTCAGTTGTAAGTTTATGTAAGTTGTCATGTCTGCTCTCTTGTCAGTCCCTATAAAATAAAGTGTATTCAAAGCTAATTTCATAGAATAACAGACCAACACAACAGAAACAGATAGACAGTAAATTATTAGATTATTTTAATTAGCTAGATGACTGACATTGATCAAATCTACTCCCTGTACTGGTTTAACTGTATATAATACAATTGAACAACAAGGCCTTGTATGTGTGTGGTAGGAAAATGTCATATGCAAGAGTAAAATAGGAAAACATTTTTGTTGTTGCCAAAACTGACAGGCAAAATAAATCCTGATATGTTTTATGTTTTTCTTTAAGAAATTAAAATCAGTCTGTCAAATAAATGTAATCATCGAACCACGGTTATAATACTATGAAAAAAATAACTTTTTATGCATACATAAACATAAACTGCTATACTATTATTATCCCTGCCTATTATGCGCTGTGGCAGCAGTTTTCAAAATGAAGCTCAAATCGATGCGGAGTACCGTTATTTCGATAGCCACGAAAGACGTCTTTCCACTCACCTCTGAAATATATTCCAAAGAAAACCTTGATCCGGCGCCGGCGCTGCGCTGTTGAATTGTTGTTGTTGAGGTTGGCCTCTATACGGACTACCTGTATGATATGCCATTTTAAAAGCTTTATAATTTGTGCTATGAAAATAAGAAGTGTACCCTGTACTCGTTTCAATCTGACACTGACATTCTTCACGCAGAGGAGTGGCATCTAACTCACCACTTCCCCGGAAGAAAATGTGGAAACGTCATAGGGCTACCTCCTTGGGGTGACTCACACACTCTTTTCACGCCACTTCGATACAAGGTGATTTTCGTAGCAGGTTAGGAGAGTAGTAAAAAGTCACTTCGGTATCGAAGTGGCGTGAAAAGTCTGTTTCCCACTTCCACACGTTTTGAATGGTCTTCTGCCCGGCCCAGTGATTTACCAATGCATTCTTGTTGTGTGAAGTTCTAAATTACGTTATTGCTGGAGACCCACAAAAAGTCATACTGCATGCTATTTTAAACTTTGAGAAATCTCCCTAACAGCAGTATCAAAAGTAATCAAAAGTAGCGACCTAATTAAACGTTTGAGATTGAAATGATTTCCAACATAATATGATTTTCACTTAGCTAGAACTAAAACATAAGGCTTTTCAGCCTACACTCTACCGCTACTATAGTATCTAAGTTACCGACTGAGATGTTTACCAGAGCCATGTATTTATTTTCTATATAAATGGCTCTGCTGTTTATCTTTTATTTTGGACTACTGCACAATCCATGATTGGTCAAAACATAAACGTCATCATATAGCTAAATTTGGCGCGAATTTCGATAACGCTGCTCTCTGAGGAGAATCTGCCTGTAACGTTAGCTAGCTAGCAGCTAACATCAACCCTTTATTGATCTAATCAAGATCAATCTGATCTTTTTACATTCTACACACAGGTTCTAGACACCAAATTGCGAAACAATATTTCTGCATGAATTGAGGGAAGATGTTTTACTATCCAAATGTTCTTCAGAGGCACACTGGCTGCTTTTCCACCATTTGGTGAGTTGTGGCTCTCTAACATTAGCTAGCTAATGTTAGCTAGGCTAGCATCCTCTTTGGCTGAGTTTAATATTTTGTAGCTTGTGAATCTCGGTCAATGTAATGTGAGTATGCCATCATCATCAGAGACCTTTCTGTTTCTGGTTATTGTCATGCTGTTTTGTTTCTGTGTTTTAGGTTGGCAGCCACCAAAGGGATCAGGATAACACGCAGAGAGCTTCTGAGGGTCAACGTTGGGCGGACATGGTAACCATAATCCTTCTCCCTTTCTATGTCTGAGGGAAAATATTATGTCAAGTGATCAACCCATGGTCCCTGCCCCAGTATCTCTGTATTAGAGATGTCAACTATGAGTATGAAGTGTCTCCTCTCTATAATAATAATATGCCATTTAGCAGACGCTTTTATCCAAAGTGACTTACAGTCATGCGTGCATACATTTTTGTGTATGGGTGGTCCCATACATTTTTGTGTATAGGTGGTCCCGTTACAAGCACCGTGCTCTACCAGCTGAGCTACAGAGGACCTCTCTAACACCCATGAAGCTCAGATTCAAATTTAGACAGCGCTGCAAGCATTATAATGTAAAAATACATTTGTTACTCACCAAATATGGTGTTTCGCTGAGCAACTATCTTCATTTACTCCCGTTACGTCCGCAGACACGAGAGGAGACATGTCAACATCTCTAAAGCACAGATACTGGGGCAGCCACTCCCTGACTAAGTTCTGTCCTGATGAAACATGTCCCTATGTTGTGCCATGGCCATACACATCAGTTGTGAATGTGATAGTGATCTGATATCAATCATGTAGCTATGGTGGTGTATTTGCAGTGAGGACATCATGGATTACGTGACGGTCCAGGTGGCTCCGCTCTGCCCTGGTCTCCCTCGGCCTCGCTTCTCCCTCTACCTGTCCTCCCAGCTGCAGTATGGGGTGGTCATCGTCTACCACCGCCAGTGTGGTTTCCTTCTGGGTGAGAGAGAAGGGGAGAGAGAGGGAAAAGGTTCAAATGAAGGGCATACAGATTAACGCCATGTAAAGAGATGCTTGTCGATACAGGCCGGTAATCAGAGACACTATGTCAGGTCTAATGGCAAGGCAAGCTACAGGACCAAGGACACTGATTGAACTGAAATGCAGCCTAACAGTTACTCTCCATCCATACACGCTCATTGATACGACCTGAGACAATAAAGTATACAACCACATTGTTGCTAGAGGTCGATATGAATGATTACGCTCAGATATACTCACTTATCATAACAGGCAACTCGATAGTCTGATATAGCCTCCTAAGCAGCCAGACATAAATCATGCTAATAGATACACAGATCCAGGATCATATCATGTTCAGGGTCACACGCTTGTACAGAACCACGTGTTCAGAACCACAGCTGTCCAGTCAGGAAGACATATATGTATGTATGCCATAGCCATGGCAGGTAGCCTAGCAGTTAAGAGCGTTGGACCAATAACCGAAAGGTTGCTGGTTCGAATCCCCGAGCCGACTAGGTGAAAAAGCTGTTGATGTGCCCTTGAGCAAGGCACTTAACCCTAATTGCTTCTGGATAAGAGTGTCTGTTAAATGACCTCACCGCAAACTTTTTCTCCTCTCTTCCAGAGGAGATCCAGCAGACCATGGAGCGCCTGGTGCGCTCCGAGAGACACTCACGCATTGACATGGCCGAGCCTGACAGGTGAAAAAACACACACACCGTTACCCGTGTGTCCCATACACACATGTCCCCTTGAGTCGTAAGATATAACTGTCACACATACACTGAGTGTACAAAACATTAAGAACACCTTCCTAATATTGAGTTGCACCCCCTTTTGTCCTCAGAACAGCCTCAATTCGTCGGGGCATGGACACTACAAGGTGTCGAAAGCATTCCACAGGGATGCTGGCCCATGTTGACTCCAATGCTTCCCACAGTTGTGTCTAGTTGGCTGGATGTCTTTTGGGTGGTGGATCATTCTTGATACATACGGGAAACTGTTGAGTGTGAAAAACTCAGTAGCGTTGCAGTTTTTGACACACCGGTGCGCCTGGCACCTACTACCATACCCTGTTCAAAGGCACTTCAATCAGTGTAGATGAAGGGGAGGAGACACGTTAAAGAATGATTTTTAAGCCTTGAGACAATTGAGACATGGATTAAGTATTTGTGTCATTCAGAGGGTGAATGGGCATGACAAAAGATTTAAGTGGATTTAACAAGTGACATCAATAAGGGATCATAGCTTTCAGCTGGATTCACCCGGTCAGTCTATGTCATGGAAATAGCAGGTGTTCCTAATGTTTTGTACACTCAGTGTATATTGACAATGATAATGGATTGGACTTATGTACTGTTTTTCATTAGGTCAAAAGGTACTGTACATTGTGTACATTGAATGGCGTTCACCACCAAAGTGTCGCCTGTGTGATGCATGACAGCCATTTTGTAGCCATGTTGTAGTAATAACATTAGCACCTTTCCCTCCCCAGACAAGCCCTAAATGTCCCAGACTCCCTGTTCCTGCTGGAGAAGGCAGAGGGGGCACAGGACCCCTTCTTTGGGGTGATGGGCTTTGAGCACCTGCTGCCTAGTCCATATAGGATCCCTCTGGTATACAATAATTTCTACACAATTTTTACCTCGTTAACTCATTTTCAACGGTATGCCACTAGAAAAATGTGAAACCCCCATACAACCACAGCTAACTTCAATTACAGACATAGCTAACCCCGATACAGCCACAGTTAATTCCTATGTAAAAATAGCACACAAAAAGCCTTTAAGACACAAATTTAACTTTACCCTCATTGAGTCCCCTTGTGAGTTGATAATGCATTTATTGATTGAACACCATTCTAACAACACTCTCTCTGTGTGTCTCGTTCATTCCCAGCCATGGCAGCTGATGGAGAGCATGACTCCAGAGCGCCCTCTAGGGACCAGTCCTGGAACTGCATCAGAGGACGGAGGTGAGACTGAGTGACGTCTGATTTGGGATGGAAAATCCTCAGCAACAAATCTGCATTACTAATGTTTGCCCTCTCTCTTTCTCTGTCTCTGTTGCTTTCTCTCAGGTTTCAATTCCCCTCCTGATGCCATTACCCTGAAAGAGAAGGAGCAGCTTGTCATCGCTGCTGCTGAGGTGACCTGAATATAGTGTTGTAATATACTGATAAAAGCACATAGAAAGGCTATTATGTATATTTATAAACCTCAGTCATTTAGGATCAGACTGAGAATGTTACTCACTTTGCCTATTAAGAGACATCTAACCATGTGAACGCAACAAGGAATTTGGATCCGAAAGGATCTTTCCTGAGCTCTCAATCGTTCCTGAAGTTGAACTCTCTCTCGGTCTCCCTCTGCCCTTCTCGCCGTCAGTTTGAAGGAGCTGAGCTTCCTGAAGCCACTGGCAAAGAGATTGACATGCTTCTGGAGCAGCAGGACCAATTCCATGACGGTGAGAGAAGAGAGGGAGAGTAAATAATAGAGCCTTACACATGCCTGTGATGTTCAGGCCCGATTGCTTCTGCTAAATTTAAGGCCCTGTCCGAACCCGAAATCAGAAATAACTTCCTTCATTAGAATCCATTAGCTCCTGGTCTGTCTGTCCTCCCCCTCCCTGTGCTAGTGGTGCGTGGTTCAGCGGGTTTGTTCACCTGCACCTGCCCGCAATTGCTAATAATACATCCGCATCCGCCCGACTACACAGTGCCTTCAGAAAGTATTCACACCCCTTGACTTTTTCCACATTTTGTTGTGTTACAACCTGAAAATGGATTAAATTTAGATTTTTTTTGTCACTGGCCTACACACAATACCCCATAATGTCAAAGTGGAATAATGTTTTTTGAGATTTTTACTAATTAATACAAAATGAAAAGCTGAAATGTCTTGAGTCAATAAGTATTCAACCCCTTTGTTATGGCAAACCTAAATAAGTTCAGGAGTAAAAATGTAAAAACAAGTCACATAATAAGTTGCATGGACTTATTTAATGGCTGTGATAGGAGAAAACGGAGGATGGATTGTATTGTTACATCACCAACATTTCAAGAATAAAGTTCTGTATGGGTGGTAACATGGCGGCCGTTCTAAAACCTGGCCAAACTCTCTCTATATACTGTATATCTGGTTAATGGACCGGTCTATCTTATTTATATATGGCTCAGAGCTTACGCACAAATGCCAGATACCCTAAAATTAAGAAATAAAAATATCAATGTAGCCTATAGATATAAATTGCACAATAATGTTTTTTGAATGTATTGTTTCAACCCGACCGCCACCCACCAGCCCTTCATCCACACAATATTTCATGACCCTAAACCCGCCCGCCCCAGGGATATAACGCAGACCAGTCCATTAACCAGATTGGTGCACATTCAACAAATCTGATCTAACAAAGTGGATATTCGTCAAATCCGTCATGATTTATGCATTGTAACAGGCCCACAATGTGGTAACTTAAGTCCGATTTTGATATATTTGGCTGTTTTCAAAGTATAACATTTAGAAGTTGTCACTTTTCAGCATTTAGCAGTCACTTCTTCTAAACCTAACTCCTGTTCGTATGAGCTGGTTAGCATAGCTAGCATATAGAAATCGGTGGTGGTAGTCAGTCGTTTTTAACTGTAATGCAATTGATTGGTGACGATGACATGAACATGTATTGGGGTTGACATCCATACAAGCATTATACTCTGATATTTACCTCAACAAAGTGTGAAATACACATATAAGCAATAGCCTAAATGTAGGATAATTTTGCTGGGGGGCAATGAGGATATTCGGGATCTTTCCCCCACGGCCCTTTCCCCCACGCGTTTCCATGGCAATTATATTGTGTTGGTCGAGTTCGATTTGCCTTTTTACCGCATCAATCACTACCCTGCGCTGCATGTGCTCTGCTGCTAGTCTACCTGTGTAGTATCCATAGCAACGGCTCCACCTTGGGCTGCTCAATGACGAGACGCAAAAGAGCAGTTAGCCGTTAGCTAGCCCTGCCCCTAGCCAAGTAATTGATTAAAAAACAGGCCCTACCCGATGTATAGTGTCGGGCCCGTCGGGCTCAGGTTGGGTTCAGGTTGGGTAGCAGAGCTCTAGTAAAACAGTAGGACTCATATGGACAGATAATGAAAGTTATAGAAAGGGAAATAGGTAAGTAAATATGTTTGCATAAACTGGTGTGTATGTGTGTGTTTATTGTACAGAGATGGAAGAGCGGGAAAGGGAGAGAGAGGGAGAGAGAACCAGGGACATGGAGCCAGGAATGACCTCCATTGACCAGTAAGTCATATGGAAAAAATGTACAGCGTCATCATGTCATGTTTTCTGACAGGGCTGACGTTCTAGTGGTCACCTTGATCTTCTATTATCTTCCCCTGTCTTTTTAAAAATGTACTCTTTGTTGTATTGTTCTTCTTTCAATGTGTGTGTGTGTGTCCAGGCTGAAGGTGTCGGTGGTGGGCGGGGACAGTGTGTGGCTGCTGGACGAGGAGACCGGCCTGCCTGTGGAGGTGCCGTTAGAGGTCGTTCCCATGGAGATGACCCCCCCTCCTCAGGTGGCCATGCCCTCTGCCCCAGACACCTCTGAGAGAGAGGGGGAGTCCGCGAGTCAGTCAGAGAGGGGGACAGAGAAAGCGCCGGAGAGCTCCTGTGGCGAGGTGTGTGTGTCTGTTCACACTGTTCTGTGTGTGACTCATCATGAGGACTCACGAATCCAAAGCTTCCGTATGAACTCCAAGATATTTCTGTACAATATTTTCGCCTGCCAAATGTGTGGGTGTGTACAGGCTCCTCTCAGTTTCATCCATCCATAACCCTCCCATCTGGTCTCTTCCTCTCTTTTCTTGCCTCTCTCATCCCTCTCTCCATCCCAGCTCCCCCATATAGACGCTCCTCCTCCTAAGAGGCGGGGTCGCAGACGGCAGCTCATCTTCGCCGACCCTCAGGTGCAGATCTCCCAGGATACCATGCGAGTGCAGATCGAGGACACCAAGGCTGAGACTCTGCCCCTGGTAGGACTCAAGCCTTCCACTACTTAGCCTTCACTAATCTTACCAGGGTTGTGTTCATTAGGGCATGCAACGGTAACATTTTAAAGGGTTTGCCACTGGAAACAAAAATGTACATTTCTTATTGGACAGGTCCAGGTAGTCCCTCCCTGTTTCAGTGCATTTTCTTCCGTTTGGTGCCTAATGAACACCACCCACATCAGTGATTACTTCAAAGAAAATAAGGATATATTCGTATTCTCATTGCTTTGTGTGTGCCTCCTCCTCAGTCTCAAGTGCTGATTAACCTCCCTTCCCAGAAGAAGATCCTCCCAGTAGAGCTCTACCTTGCCCCCTCTGGCTGTGAGTATATGACTCCTCTCCTGAGATAGTCCTATCAGACCAGGGTAGATGGTAGTAATAATGTAATATGTCATTTAGCAGATGTTTTGGTTCTAAGCAGCACATTGTTCTTATATAGTAGTACAGTGTGTGTTCCCCATGTAGGAATCAAACCCATAACGCTGATTTTGCCAGCACCTTGCTCCAACCAACGGAGCCACCTCACAACTGCCACACCATGAGGTTATAATGATGATTTCACTGTGAGTCTTTTCTCTCTCTTTTTCCCCCGACGCAGCTCTCCTGCACCCTGACCTCCTGTTGCTATGGAAACAGTGCGCCGTCCTCACCACACTCCCTCGCACCAGGGAGAGAGGCAGAGGGGAGGAGACGGAGGAGGAGGGCAGCTCCGAGCTGGACAGAGAGATTGAGAGGAAGAGGAGGGACTCTAGCATGCGAGAGGTGAGCGAATCTATATTTGCTGTGTAGCTTTCTGCATTTGTTTTCATTATAGCTCTCAATCGATGAAGTGGATTTTACAACAATACAACAGAAGCTGTAACATATTCGGTGTCCGTGGTCCTCTGTAGCTCAGCTGGTAGAGCACGGCGCTTGTAACGCTAAGGTAGTGGGTTCGATCCCCGGGACCACCCATACACAAAAAATGTATGCACGCATGACTGTAAGTCGCTTTGGATAAAAGCGTCTGCTAAATGGCATATTATTATTATTATTATTATAAACTCAGGTGATTTGACACCATATTCTTCTACATTACCAATGCCGCCAGGGGACACTTGTGTAGGACATTTGAAACATTAGTTTACATAATAAAGACTTGTGGGTGAATTCAAATGTACCCAAGGGACGAGTTGAACAGAAGGACAGTGAATACTGTTAATAATATCTCAGAGAGCCTGGAATAACAGCATCTAGTCTATACTGCTTCGTTTTTCATGCATACAGCCAGTTCAGAATTGTCTGAAGTCTAGATTAATCTATCTTTTCTCTCCTCCTGTATCCCCAGATCCCACGAGAGTTGCTGAATTCAGGAGGAGCAGCCCCATCTGAAGCATCAGGTCAGACATTGTGTCCCTGTCACAGTTACTTCAAATGATAAAATGACGCCCACAGAACAAGAATGCGATTCTACTTCTATGATGACGCCATTGAAATGTACATACAATCACTTTACTGTTGCATTTTGATATCTGTTTGTGTTCTTATGTTTTCAGCCGAGGTTCTTCTAGACGTGTCCAAAGAGGACAAATCACTAGAGCAGATCACCCCTGTCAGCAGATGGTGAGATATATACAGTACCAGTCAAAAGTTTGGACACACCTACTCATTCAAGGGTTTTTCTTTATTTTTTGTAGAATAATAGTGAAGACATCAAAACGATAAAATAACACATATGGAATCATGTAGTAACCAAAAAAGTGTTTAACAAATCAAAATATATTTTATATTTGAGATTCTTCAAAGTAGCCACCCTTTGCCTTGATGACAGCTTTGCACACTTCTTAATAAAAATAAAAAATAAAACTTGAATGAGTAGGTGTGTCCAAACTTTTGACTGGTACTGTATATAGAGAGAAAATAAGAGGATATATTTGTATCAATATGTAGTTATCTTGGTCCTGGTTGGATAGCTCAGAGTCTCTGCTCATTTCTATCCACTGTAAACTAATACTGACTTCTACTCGGCAGGTCTCCTATGGAAGAAGCCCCAGTGCCTATGGAGGCTATAGTAGAGGTACATGTGGCTGTACCAGACAGAGAAGAGGAGACAGACAGAGAGGTCACTGCCGAGGGCCTGTTGAGGTATAGTATTACTAGTCACCCATCTATCATCCCTGCACTACTATCCATTCTCTCTAGATCTCTATTATATTCTAACATTTACATTATAGTCATTTAGCAGACGCTCTTATCCAGAGTGACTTACAGTTAGTGCATTCATCTTAAGATAGCTAGGTGGGACAACCACATATCACAGGCATAGTAAGTACATTATTCCTCAATAAAGTAGTTATCAGCAAAGTCAGAGCTAGAAGGTGGGGGGGTGGTCAAGTGCAATTGTGTTGGTTCAGGAATTTTTTCGAGGTATATAAGATAATCTTTGAAGAGGAAGGGTTTCAGGTGCTTTCGGAAGATGGGCAGGGAGGGACTCTGCTGTTCTAGCTTCAGGGGGAAGCTGGTTCCACCATTGGGGTGCCAGGACAGAGAAGAGCCTGGACTGGGCTGAACAGGAGCTGCTCTCCTGTATGGGTGGGACGGCCAAGAGACCAGAGGTGGCAGAACGGAGAGCCCGGGTTGGGGTGTACAGTTTGAGCATAGCCTAAAGGTAGGGAGGGGCAGTTCCTCTTGCTGCTCTGAAGACAAGCACCATGGTCTTGTAGTGGATGCGAGCTTCGACAGGAAGCCAGTGGAGTGTGCGGAGGAGCGGGGTGACATGGGAGAACTTGGGAAGGTTGAAAACCAGGCGGGCTGCAGCGTTCTGGATAAGTTGCAGGGGTTTGATGGCAAAAGCAGGGAGCCCAGCCAACAGCTTCTAACTCAGTCATTACTGTACTGCACTACTCAATCTATTCTATCTTCTCTATATCTATTCTCTCTAACTGTGTAAAACTCTGGGCAGTGTTTTTCACATGGCTATCATCTCCCTCTGCTCCTTTTAGTGTGGTGTCCTCATACCTCCTGAGGTTTGGGAAAGTCACCTTTCACTCTCTGTTGCCCCTGGAGGCGGACCGTACAACTGCAGCCCACATGCTTACCAAACTGCTAGGTGAGAGCTGACAGAGAGAGAACAGAGAAAAATAGATATCACTTGTGGCGCTATATGCATGTATGCATTCCAATATTGTTTTACATAACTAACAAACATGCACGTATTTTCTGTGTTGTGACGTTTGTGTTGTGTTGTGTTGTGTTGGTCCAGAACTGGTGTCTGCTAGGGAGCTGGCTGTATGTCAGGCTGAACCATACAGCCCCATCACCATCATCCCTGGACCACTCAGCGCCGTGCACGCCTGAGGAACACAGAGGATGTCTCCACCAGTGCTTGACTTGGACAGGAGTTCACCGCAGCTGAGTACCGGCACCTCAAATGTTCTACTGCTTTTGCTCCTGTTCCTCTTATAGAATATTAGCTCAAAAGTATTGTGGTGCTCCTGCACCTAATTATAAACAGTACCCGGCACCCAAAATGAGTACCGGCACCTATTTCAGTCCAAGTGAAGCAGTGGTCTCCACACACACATGGCCATACTTTTATAACAGAGTAATAATGTTCATGTCCCAAATATCCTTCATATGAGAACATCACCTCAAACTGTTTTGTAACACACACCCAAAAATGATGACCTCTTGGAGTTTTTAAAACATTTTTCTAAAAAAAAATTCTAACCTTTATAAGTGAAACCTTTTTATAAGAAGTGCAATTACTGAGGAGTTTGTATTAGTGAAGGGTAAAGCTGTTAATATTGAAACTTTTTATTCAAATTTGGTATTTATATTATTAATATCTATTGAAGAGAGTATTTATTATTAATATATTGAATACTGTATATTTAGCAGATATATTTTTATTCTAATTTATTTGTCAACTGTCATGCAAGTTGATATTGTTGACAGCAAAGTTTTTGTTTAACCTTTGGTGGTTTTTGTATCTTATCAATTGTGGTATGATGTTGCTCTGTTCTTACGTTGAAGCATTTATTGGAGATGTATTTTTCTAATAAAATGCACTTTTACTCATTATTAGTAAGCCTCAAATGTAATTCCATCTAATTAAATAGTACCCTTATTTCCCATTCATTTGGGATCTACTACTCAATTTAAGACCACATCTGAGATATGAAAACATCTTACTAACTTTGATTTGGGGCTGAACTATCCCTTTAAATTTGTGGTCAATCTATTATATTACAGTGGGATATAGCCTTGTAGTTTGCTACACTCAGATGTATTTTTGAGGAACAGGCTGCAAGGGGACAATAGGGGGCAGTAGAGGACCATGAAGAAGTCAGAGTCACCAACTCAACAGCAGAGAAGGTCTACTCTGGACTATGACCTCATCTCTCTCTCTCCTGGATTGACATCATTGTGCCTGGCTGGCAGAAAAATCACATCTGATCTCATGGCTGAATTACTCAATACAATTAACTGGTGGTTAGAAGGCGCGGGGGCTGTGCAGCCTGTATCACTGAGTCACACAGCACCAATGTAGCTTTGGGCTGCAATAAACAAAAGCAAAAGAGGCAGAGGTCAATGTTGTGGTACATGGGGTAATGGTGACCTCAGCCTGTTTCTCTGCTGAATGCAGACCAGACCAGGGGACAGAATAGTGAGTGTCCATGTTTGGCAGTGGTGTAAAGTACTTAAGTAAAAATAATTTAAAGTACTACTTAAGTCATTTTTTGGGGTATCTACTTTACTATTTATATTTGACTACTTTTACTTTTACTTCACTACATTCGTTAAGAAAATATTGTACTTTTTACTCCATACGTTTTCCTTGACACCCAAAAGTACTCATTACATTTTGAATACTTAGCAGGACAGGAAAATAGTCAAATTCACGCACTTATCAACCGAACATCCCTGGTCATCCCTACTGCCTCACATGCTTTGTTTAAGCAATAAGGCCCGATATACACTGCTCAAAAAAATTAAGGGAACACTAAAATAACACATCCTAGATCTGAATGAATGAAATAATCCTATTAAATACTTTTTTCTTTACATAGTTGAGTGTGCTGACAACAAAATCACACAAAAATTATCAATGGAAATCAAATTTATCAACCCATGGAGGTCTGGATTTGGAGTCACCCTCAAAATTAAAGTGGAAAACCACACTACAGGCTGATCCAACTTTGATGTAATGTCCTTAAAACAAGTCAAAATGAGGCTCAGTAGTGTGTGTGGCCTCCACGTGCCTGTATGACCTCCCTACAACGCCTGGGCATGCTCCTGATGAGGTGGCGGATGGTCTCCTGAGGCATCTCCTCCCAGACCTGGACTAAAGCATCCGCCAACTCCTGGACAGTCTGTGGTGCAACGTGGCGTTGGTGGATGGAGCGAGACATGTCCCAGATGTGCTCAATTGGATTCAGGTCTGGGGAACGGGCGGGCCAGTCCATAGCATCAATGCCTTCCTCTTGCAGGAACTGCTGACACACTCCAGCCACATGAGGTCTAGCATTGTCTTGCATTAGGAGGAACCCAGGGCCAACCGCACCAGCATATGGTCTCACAAGGGGTCTGAGGATCTCATCTCGGTACCTAATGGCAGTCAGGCTACCTCTGGCGTGCACATGGAGGGCTGTGCGGCCCCCCAAAGAAATGCCACCCCACACCATGACTGACCCACCGCCAAACCGGTCATGCTGGAGGATGTTGCAGGCAGCAGAACGTTCTCCACGGCGTCTCCAGACTCTGTCACGTCTGTCACATGTGCTCAGTGTGAACCTGCTTTCATCTGTGAAGAGCACAGGGCGCCAGTGGCGAATTTGCCAATCTTGGTGTTCTCTGGCAAATGCCAAACGTCCTGTACGGTGTTGGGCTGTAAGCACAACCCCCACCTGTGGACGTCGGGCCCTCATACCACCCTCATGGAGTCTGTTTCTGACCGTTTGAGCAGACACATGCACATTTGTGGCCTGCTGGAGGTCATTTTGCAGGGCTCTGGCAGTGCTCCTCCTGCTCCTCCTTGCACAAAGGCGGAGGTAGCAGTCCTGCAGCTGGGTTGTTGCCCTCCTACGGCCTCCTCCACGTCTCCTGATGTACTGGCCTGTCTCCTGGTAGCGCCTCCATGCTCTGGACACTACGCTGACAGACACAGCAAACCTTCTTGCCACAGCTCGCATTGATGTGCCATCCTGGATGAGCTGCACTACCTGAGCCACTTGTGTGGGTTGTAGACTCCATCTCATGCTACCACTAGAGTGAAAGCACCGCCAGCATTCAAAAGTGACCAAAACATCAGCCAGGAAGCATAGGAACTGAGAAGTGGTCTGTGGTCACCACCTGCAAAACCAGTCCTTTATTGGGGGTGTCTTGCTAATTGCCTATAATTTCCACCTGTTGTCTATTCCATTTGCACAACAGCATGTGAAATTTATTGTCAATCAGTGTTGCTTCCTAAGTGGACAGTTTGATTTCACAGAAGTGTGATTGACTTGGAGTTACATTGTGTTGTTTAAGTGTTCCCTTTATTTTTTTGAGCAGTGTATTTTACATTTACATTTTTAGTCATTTAGCAGACGCTATTATCCAGAGCGACTTACAGTTAGTGAGTGCATACATTTTCATACTGGCCCCCCGTGGGAATCGAACCCACAACCCTGGCGTTGCAAACACCATGCTCTACCAACTGAGCTACACGGGACCACGTGTATATGACCAATATACCACGGCTAAGGGCTGTTCTTATGCACGACGCCATGCAGACTGCCTGGACACAGCCCTTAGCCGTGGTATATTGGTCATGTATCACAAACCCCCGAGGTGCCTTATTGCTATTATAAACTGGTTACCAATGTAATTAGAGCAGTAAAAATAAATGTTTTGTCATACCCATGGTATACGGTATATACCACAGCTGTCAGCCAAATCAGCATTCAGGGCTCGAACCACCCAGTTTATAATTGTATTTTACCTTTTTTTAACTAGGCAAGTCAGTTAAGTTAAGTCCAGCCAAACCCGGACAACGCTGGGACAATTGTGCGCCGCCCTATGGGACGCCCAATCACAGCCAGTTGTGATACAGCCTGGAATCGAACCAGGGGGTCTGTAGTGACGCCTCATGCACTGAGATGCAGTGCCTTAGACCACTGTGCCACTCAGGAGCCCAATAAATGATGTCTGAATGTTGTGCCCGTGGCTTTTTGTACATTTTAAAAACAAGAAAATGGTGCCATCCAGTTTGCTTAATATAAGGAATTTGAAATTATTTATACTTTTACTTTTGATACTTAAGTATATTTTAGCAATTACATTTACTTTTGATACTTAAGTATATTTTAAACCAAATACTTTTAGACTTTTGCTCAAGTAGAATTTTACTGGGTGACTTTTACTTGAGTCATTTTCTATTAAGGTATCTTTACTTTTACTCAAGTATGACAGTTGGGTACTTTTTCCACCACTGATGTTTGGAGCGAGAAGTCATGGCTGCTGGGCCAGACATTGTGTTTCATGTTCTAGCCCTGAACTAAGAAAACTGATATTACCAGTGTAAACCCTTAGCCAAGATAATTATTGGTTCCTTATTTTACTACTTGTTTTTTAGGTAATTTACCATTTACTTTCCATATCCTGCTAAGGCCAAAGGTAGACGTCACTGCACTGTGCAACATACCCACTGACCAGTACCCACAGCATCAATGATCAACTCTCTACTGTTGTCACTTCAGAGGGGAGGGGACTGAAATGCGTCACAAATTGAATGTTGAAATGTTTTGACTTGGAAAACAATCGTATGTCCATATATCTGTTGGGTTGTTGGTGTGGTATCTAGGTGATAGGTTTGTTGTGAAACCCTGGTATGTCACATGGGCCAGTCAGCATGTGTGTTTGTGGAAAAGGAACTCCCCCGTCGCTGTACTGGGGACAGAACACACACATACATACACAGTTATGGAACATACACACGACACACACAGGCATACAACCACACATGCCACACGTTCCTGTACACACGAGGGACTTGTAAGAGTTATCAGGGCGAACAGAGTTTTTTTCATGCTTTTTTTCATGCTTACAATGTGACACCACACTGCCAATGTTCCATTAATCGATCAAGGCTCACTGCCAGAGAGATGGGGAGGCAGGGAGACAAGCTGATCGGGAACAATCAGTTAGGGTAAAAATATTTACAAGAGGTCAGCCAACGTCACTGCATATTTAACAAATGAGCTATGTTTAATTATTGAGAAGCATAAATCTGCCAAAAGTGAATTGTGAGATTAAATGTGTGGTAACATACCCTTTTGACCCTCCAGAAAGTTAGCGCTTAAGCTCGTCAATTTGGCGTGTAAATAGGATCACTAGGCGTTCACACACACACCAGGGAAACCATTTTTAACATTCTTTAAGTGCAAACTTTTTGTTGCATGTTTTGTCCTACAAAACATTCACCTTGAAACACTAACCGTGGATACATTGGCAGTGGTATGATTCACAAAAAGGAGTCCCCTGAGTTGATAGCACGCACACAGGCACGCACACAGGCAGCAGGTAGCCTAGTGGTTAGAGTTGGGCCAGTAAGCAAAAGGTTGCTAGTTTGAATTCCCAAGCAGACTAGGTGAACAATCTGTGGACCTGCCCTTGAGCAATGCACTTAACCCTAATTGCGCCTGGGTTGCCGTCAATAATGGCTGATCCCTGGCCATGACCCCACTGTCTCAGTGGGATATACATAAAACATATTTCCATTTCACACCACACACTTGTGTGAAACAGGACAAATATTAGCACCCCCTATTTGACCTTTTACACACGAAGAACAGCATGAATACAAAGACAGAGGAGAATCCCCTTGCAATAAAAACATGTCAGTCCATCAGCCAGCCGGTGACAGTCTAATAATCCTTGCATCTGACTGTCACATTACACACATTCACACTGACCGTTTAAATCAGCAGGAGGGAGAGAACAAGCCTGCATGTACCACCACACAGGCCTTCAGTCTCTACTACTCTGCTCAGAGAGGAGGAAAAAGGACCTGTTGTCATTCTGAACCATCCCCCTCAAGTTATCACAGACACGCTTTTCTATTCTTCTGACCAAAGCAACTGGAGAAGTAACTGAAGACTACAACAGCCTACTACTGGATAGATACTGAGTGGCAAATAGAGAAAGAAAAATAATAGACACCCAACTAGAATAGAAAGACAGTAAAGGAGTTGTCAGATTTTAGATAGTGGTCTGTTTTTTCAGTCAGGCTAGCCGAAGACACTGACATGGCGGGGGAAGAGAAAAACCATACATTACATTTACATTTTAGTCATTTAGCAGACGCTCTTATCCAGAGCGACTTACAGTTAGCGCATACCTTGGAGCCCGAGAAGGGACAGACCCAGAAGGGACAGACCAATGGAGAGCCACACAGTCCCACAGACTCCCCCAGCCTGCGGAACATTGTACGCACCAAGCTGGAATGGGACGTGCCAATGAGTGTCCCTTTGCCCATCGAGGTCATCAGTGCTGACCAGCCTCTCCCATTCCTGGACACCACGCTGGCAGACTTGGGCATCAAAGAGCGAGTCCGCTAGGTTGCAGGTTTGAGTGTGTGTGTTGTTGACACGTGTACATGATCAGTGAGATGATCAGTGTGCACTCAAATGCTGCAGGACATTTGCTACCACATAATAACGCATAATATACATTCTGAGTATGTTGAGATGATGTTGATGTTGTCTGTGTGTATTTTCCTTTTTTTGGTTTAAATTGTGCTAGTGCTCAGATCCTCAGTGAAAGAGCGGGTGGTGTGGGTGGACACCAAGCAGACGCAGGTGAAGAACAAGGAAGGCAAACTGAAGGAGAAGGAGATCACCATCCTGGAGGTGCGGGTCAAGGCCCAGATCCCAGGACATAAGAAGACCCAGGAGGTCCTCTACAGCACTGTGACCCACACAGACCGCTCCTTCTGCCGGACCGGAGTTGACATCCTGCCCTGGAAAAGTCACATGCAGACAGGTCTGAGATACACCTCACGCTCTACACTCTCTCTTGTCAACAGCTGTACAGTTAGTCTGAAGGAACCAGATATGAGAAACATGGTGATGCCTCTACGTAGTCTTCATGAAGCTTCGGCTGTCTCGGTTTATACCTATCCAGTTCCTTCAGGATGTGTAAACACTGATGGAATAGGGCAATGGCAACATTGGTTTAGAACCAGGCATAGGCCTATGCTTTGTTGTCAAACTCAAGGCACCACTGTGTTCTCGATGGCCCCGAATCCGACCAAGTTAAGCGTGCATAAATGGAATGTAAATCCCTTTTTATGCACTCTTCTCTCTATGCTTTATTCTGGCCTTGAACTTAAGCATGATAATAGCATGCTATTTCACCCGCTTTTCGTTCGGGGTTTAGATCTAAGAAATGAAGGTGTGGCAGAGGTGTGTTTACAGATTCCCCGTATTCTGACCTTGATTTAATTGCCTCATAATTCCACCACCTTTATGCAAGAGGAAACCATGAATAAGGTCGAGCAAACCTGCCGGTTCCAAGTGGGAAAATAATCTACTTTCTTTTTCCGATAGAAATAACAGCATTCTCCATGCATTGTAATTTACAACTTGATAAGAGCTAGGTAAATGACTAATCCGTTTGGATAAGGGAATTGTAAATATAAATGACACTTGTTTTAGATCTATTTTATCTTATAAATCGCTGGAGACAAATGTGAAACCTGTCATATGGCAGCAAACTGAAGCATATCAACATATATTTCTATCATGTTAAATATTAGCCACTATCAGTATCGTCCATCAGTAGGCCTAATAACAACACATATTCAACTGCCAATTTACTGTTAGTTCCCTTCAGTTGGTATAGCCTACATGATCCTTCCATTTAATTCCATTGTTTCGTTTACCTTCATTTTCTTCCTCTGTAAACGCCTTCAAGGGCATGTGGTTGTTGCTAAGGATTATTAGTAACAGTTGATATATATATATATATATATATATATATATATATATATATATATATATATGACATATTGGCTAATTACAAGCCGAAGTTTGAACCCGACGCATGGCACAATACTTCGCTGTCATCACACATGGTTAGTGCAGGCAATAGAGAGTATAGCCTGCGATTGTACACTATTCTCCCTATTATAATTATATGTATACTAATCTTCCAACGTTACCATTGGTTAAATAACTGAATGTGGCAATTTTCTGAATGAATCAAACCATTGTATTTTTGATTCATCAATATATTTTGTGCATAAAGACTCTCCAAACAATTTTTACAAAAATGATTCATACATACTTTCCTAAACCTAAAATGTGCCTAAATAATCTACAAAATCAGAGTATTTTTAAATCTACCAAGCTGGTGTTGAAATGGCAAAAGGAAAAATAGGCTTTTTTTAAATTCTCCTTTTGATTTTGAAATGGTAAAACGATTAATTTTCTCGTTTGGCCTTGCCGAGATGAAAGGGAAATATGAATTATCCATAAGCACATGGACCCATATATTTAGATGGCTTTCTTTCATGGATCCCTATTTTCTGAATCCGCTCTCTCAATATATTCTAGTCTGTTGATAACATTCTAATTAAAAAAGGTACACAAAATTTAAAAGGATGGCTTAAGATAAATATAACGAAAACCCTATTGAATGAAAATTCTAATCGGCAAGTGGGAGGGTTTTCAGCAGTTGGATTACATTTATTCAGCACATACAACGGAACAACGCCTGCAAAGCCCTTTATATGTGGTCCTCTGTAGCTCAGCTGGTAGAGCACGGCGTTTGTAACGCCAAGGTAGTGGGTTCGATCCCTGGGACCACCCATACACAAAAAAAAATTTATGCACGCATGACTGTAAGTCGCTTTGGATAAAAGCATCTGCTAAATGGCTTATTATTATACACCTTCATAAAGTAAATCTGAATACCAACTACTGAGAAGTGCTTAGGAAAGGTGTGCTTAAGAAAGGCGTAATTTCCTAAATCATAATCGGGCCCAATATAAATGTCTCAATTTAACCATGCCACCTGTACCCCTTTGGCAGCCACCTGTACTATACTTTACTATTTATAATTTGACAACTTTTACTTCGCTACATTCCTATAGAAAATAATGTACTTTTTACTCCATACATTTTCCCTGACACCCAAAACTACTCTTACATTTTGAATGCTTAGCAGGACAGGAAAATGGCCCAATCCACACACTTATCAAGAGAAAATCCATGGGCATCCCTACTGCCTCTGATCTGGTGGACTCATTAAACACAAATGCTTCATTTGTAAATTATGTCTGCGTGTTTTGTGGTGGGCTATCCGTAAATAAAAAATGTAATAAAAAATGTGCTATCTGGTTTGCTTAATATAAGCAATTTGAAATGATTTATAAATTTTACTTTTGATACTTAAAAGTATATTTTTGCAATTACAGTTACTTTTGATACTTAAGTATATTTAAAACCAAATACCTTTAGACTTTTACTCAAGTAGTATTTTACTTGGTGACATTCACTTTTACTTGAGTAATTTTCTATTAAGGTATCTTTACTTTTACTCAAGTATTGTCCCACTCAGCATAGATATTTTCCATCATCGACTGCGGTTCCTTTTTGATATGAGCAAAAATGTTGCCCTCATACAACATTCCTTACATGGCAAAGCAAATTCCTCAAGACGACACCCAGGCGAACTCATAAATGTTTTTTAACTTAATGTATTGGCATGTCTGCAGTGAAGTCTTTTGTCTGTTTCAGTGGAGAATGGCTTCCAGCCAGTGGAGATGACCATGGCCTTGGACATCGAGTCACAGCCCAAAGAGGAGATTCGAGAGGTGCGAGGGAACACTTGGGATAATCGCCAGCAAAAGCAATAACATATTAAACATGGCTCAGCCACTACACTGCTGAATCAGACGTGCTCCAGTGATGTAACGTTTACTGTTGAAAAGTGATATCCCAAGTATAAATACAGTAAAAGTAAACACACTAATGGGTAAAAAATGTGTTTTCAGCAAAACTTCAAGGAGTAGGGCTTTCAAGGAGTTGGTTTGATGGGAAGTAGTTCTGTCTCCGGACTCTCCCCCCCCCCCCTTGGTTGAGGAACAATAGAGGAAAGGTCCCCCCACCCCCTGTGCTGTCATTACTTACCTGGACCACCTACTGAGATGTGCCTTTTAAGTAAATCAGGTGTTAAATGAGGTGAAAAGGAGACTGGAGTGCCTCTACGTAGACTCAATAGACTTGGTTTGTCCAGCTATTGCCGGTAATATGCACATGCAAGATGGTTTGAGTAGGTGATGTAACTAGTAGTAGTTACTGATTGTGGGCCAAAATAACTGTTGATAGAATGAAATAAATAATAATGATAAATGGGAAGATATGTTAGAAGATTTGATTGCTGAACCCAGCAGAAGCTGTTAAGCAAGTGTGTTGAGTGTTTATCTGCCAGAAAGCATATGATGCCAATTATGTCAGATGTAAATAAAATACGAATAAAAAAATGCTGCCTTTTCATGAGAGAATATATAATCCTGTAGTTTGGTCATAAAGGAAGAACGGGAGATGCTATGCAATACGCACCACACTGGAGTTCAGATGAGTGCATTGTGGCTGATTTGCCCCGATTCACAAAACCACCTTACTAATCACAAAACCACCTTACTAAGCACGATGGGGAGCTCTCTGAATGAGGGACAGCTGAGAGAGAAACAATTGTACCGGAAAAGGGGGGATTGTACGATGAGTGCAGGGAAAGGCAAAGAACAGTGCATGACACTGACAAGTCTGCAAAAAAGGCATTTATCATGAGTTCAGTTCATTGCTCCACACTCAATACTAGCCTAGCCAGAAGTTCATTAAATTTGTGGCAAAAGGGGGACAGCAGCAAATAGATAAGAGGCTCTCAGGTACAACAAGGGTAGCAAGTAGCAGACTAAAAAAAAGAACCCAACGACATACAGGTGATGCACACAAAATGAAATCTCATTAAAATAATAAAAACAGACCGTATAAATAAAAAAGTTAATACTGGGAACATAACCTCTGAATAATAATAGAATACTAATAATAGAATGGTTCAAGTGCCGTAGTTTGCAGGAGTTTGGCCAATTTGAATGTCCCAACTACGGTCCCATTTGTCATCTGTAGTTATAAAAAATAAAAATAAAAATAAAAAATAAAAAATCACTGGCGTGGAGTGGAAGAGTTGCTTGGTGTGGTGTGTTACGATTGGCTGACG
Organism: Coregonus lavaretus; assembly: GCF_964263955.1. Lineage (NCBI taxonomy): Eukaryota > Metazoa > Chordata > Actinopteri > Salmoniformes > Salmonidae > Coregonus > Coregonus lavaretus. The sequence goes on from NC_139989.1 coordinate 9,612,367, forward strand.
GCTGCAGTCAGCTTCATCTTCTGCTCAGCAGGAAGTGACCTCACGGCGCCCTCAAATGCCTGGGAGTGGCGCTGAGCGATGTCTCGGAGCAGCATGACCAGGGTGTTCTGGGTTTCTGGATGACCAACATTGTCATAACGTTTCATATCTACATACGACAACTTAGCTACATGAAGAGGAAAGGAAACCTGTCACGATTTAAGGTTCTCTTACCTGCATCAAGGTCCTTCGTTCCCAGGACATGGCTAGAAGCAGATACTATTGGCTTAATTTGACTCACCACCTAAGGAGACAACACTTATTACTACTAAAATACAGATGAGTAGTTGACAGTTACTAGCCAACATTGTGGAATTACACAATTAGATATAAATTCTAGATCTGTGCGTATTACCATGGAAATGGACAATAAAGTATCATATGACATGATCAGTTTAAGAAAGCCAAACAGGCAAAATAAATGAGTGGGAACATACCATTGCAGGGTTCTGTGAGTAGAGCATGGCCAGGCAGCTGTACACAGTCTTATTCTCCTCCATGTCCTCCTTCAGAGGGAGGCAGGCCAGGAGGGCAGGGAACACCTAGGACAGAGATAAGAGGAGTTATCCATGTCAGCATCACTGAGGACACTCAGCTTTTCAACTCATGCGTCTGTCAATAAGCCTGTGGCACACTCACATTGTAAATCTAATATACAGCATTTGGGACATTGAAGAATTGGAGACAAGGCCATAGACACAGGTCACAGATATTCTCAGCGGACCCAAATCCTATCATCAGAGCAATTCAAAGTTGCACACAAATCTTCCAGAGTCATGCAAACACCTCGAGTTAGGCATTGAACCGGCATAAAATCCCATGCATGAAAATGCACAGACAGTACCTGTTCCAGAGGAACACCCTCCATGTTGCTCATGATCATCCTGCAGAGGGCAGCACACAGGTTGTCAATTACCCTCCTGTCCTGTTCTTTGGACAGCAGGTTGGAGAAGAGGGACAGCATCATGGGGTAGTCTCTGGGAGGGACAGGAGTTGAGGAAAAGACCCTGGCCTACTGGGAAAGTCAGTACCACAGTAATATAATCTAAATAATATGGTCAGTGCTGGTCAATGTGCCTAGCTACTCATGTGAACCATAGCATTGAGTTAAAGAGATTCTCCTGTATTTTGTATACTTTTTAGCCAGTAGTTCTTAGTCGCCAAAGTACCGGAGCATGTCTTTAACAATGCTCAAACACAATCACACACATACATATAGAGAGCATATAGACACACACAACCATTATTGAGAGGGATACTGAGCGACCAGTGGTCCAGCAGCTTGGGCTAGAGCTCCCAGTCCAAACACGCTGTTGTTGCGAACCTCGCTGTCGCTGTCTCTCACCCCGGCCACCAGCACAGGCAGCAGCCGATTGGACAGTTTACCAGCACAGGCCCTTCCCCCAGACACATTGACCAGGGATTGCAGGATCTCTCCGAGCGTGCCCACGGAGAAGGAACGGTCAGCCACCGTGCACGACGATTTCTACAGAGGAAGAGGAACAGATCCATCCTCATTCAATACATATCGAACTAAAAAGTTTATCCTTTCTTATGCTTTTGTACTTACGCTGACATTTTTCGCTAAATAAAAAAAATAAAAAACGGAGGAAATAGTACAATTTCAACACAAAATAAATTAGGAATCAGGTCTATTTCTATATTGTTAGATTATCAACTGGAGTAAATGACTTGGGTTATTTTAACCCGATGCTAAGGGTCTAGTGGGAGTTTGACTCACAGCCTTGTTCATGATGAGGGGCAGAAGCTCATTGAGATAGGGCTGGAAGGTGTCCGCTGGGACGGCAGAGGCCAGCAGAGGGATCCCCTCACCGGCAAACTCCTGGAGCATGGCGTCATACTCCGCCTAGAACACACACACACACACACACACAATGATCATATCATTTGTACCATACACTTGGAAGTACATCCAATCCTGCCAGTACTGGACAGTGTGAGAAAAGAAAAAGAGGAACTCCCACCTGCTGCTCATCATCTTCTGCCTCATCTCCTCCTCCGTCCTGACAGACAGTCTGTAGACCGACAGGGTAAGGGGAGGGTCAAAGAAATGTTATGCTAGGACACCCTTTAACCCCTTACATTTGTGGGAATTGGCCAATATGGATAGGGCCAAATTGAAATGTTTTAACAGAAGAACTGTAAAAAGCATATGCATGACTATGGTAGCAGTTGGAAGAGAACACTTGAGATTACAGGGAAATTATCAGACCAAAAGGTGAAGACAAGAGTTAAACCTGACAAGACTGAATCTAAACATTACATGTTTGATTTTATGCGCATTTTACATTTACTGCACTCTGGATACATGCAGTAACAGAATATTCATTGACATTTTGGAGTATGTGCAAGATAAGAAAAAACTATTACAAGGGTTTGAGTTGATAGGTCTAATTGGTGTCTCCAAGTGCCTACACCTCTCCAAACTGTGCACAGTTCTTAAGTAATTTGATTGCACTTTCATGACTCAAGGAAAGAGCCTTCAACTAAATTATAAGGTGCTCTTTTGAGCACTCCTAGCTTTGCCATTGAGGAACTGAAGCAAGCATGCTTGTAGTTTTCTGTTTGGAACGTAGCCCTGCGTCCCCACCATTACACAATTACTGTTGTTCACGTAATCAGGGCCTAAAATTAACACCCGCCACCCACCAAATGCAGATAGATTTTGGCATTGGTGTATATTTCACCAGCCACGTTGGCGGGTGGTCAGGGCTCCACATTGCGAGCCTTTCACTTGCACTTGTGAATAAAAAGTCAAGTATGATCACATTTATAGCAAAATAAATGCTGCAGTAGCGGTTTTCAAAGTATTTCTGCCTCGCGCTGCAACACTGCCTGGCTGGGGGCTGTCATGAAGCACATGAAGAGCTGAGTGACAAATTCATTTTTCGAAGCGCACAGGCATAGAAGTTGGTCTAATTTGCTTGAAACTAAAGTCTATTGAATTGAGACTGTCGTTGTGTTTCTTGGCCATTTACATTGTTATGTTCACAAGCTAGGTTGTTTTTCAATCTGTGTCAGGTAAGCATAATTTTAAAGCTTATTCTATTGCCAACATGGCTAGCTTAGTTATAAAATATGATCTCAGTGTTAGGCTTTCAAAAGGCACTTCTGACAAACAAATTGGACTCATGAGTGCATTCAAGTGCGTGCTCCGAGGCAAATGTTCTTCACAATACGACAAACATAAGCTCATTCTGTTCAGGACATCCCAGGGTATAACGCATGTCATCCTTGTAACTGTGGATCAAACATAGCAATCATAAATGTTGATCATGTAAATTACATTGTCAAATACGGAAATGTGATGTGCACATTTGGACTCGTGGATTGCTTGTATGACATCGAAGCACTATTTATTATAATTCTCAACGTTTCATTTTTCAGAACACCGACTCCTCTCAATTTTCAGCATTTCCATCACTCAGACAAAAGTATCCCAATTAGCGGGAGGGACGGGGGCATCTTCTTGTCGCGCGCAGCGCTGACGTCATCTATACCATGTTACTGTACAGCCACTGGGTTCCGATTTAGGCACTTATCAATGACAAAATCGGCCATTTTCAACCCGTTTATGGGATGACAGGGGCTGTGAGTGGAAAGAGCTACGTCCACACTAACACATATCCTGATATCAGATATCCTAAATGAATAAATGGGGGAAATCCTGTCTGAAGAGCACTCAGGCCCAGCTCAGCTTGGTTTGTGTCAGCTCACCCTCTTCTTGAGCACGTCTCGGATGGCCTGACTGATCTCCTGCAGGCGCCCGGGGCTCTGCAGCGCCTCCCCCTGGCAGGCCTTCAGCACAGCGTTCATGGCCTCTAGCACACCCATCACTACCTGGCGCTCACGCTCACTGCGCACCGCTTCCAAGAAGCTGGGAAGCACCACCCCCAGAAGCTTCTGCAGGGCTGAGGTACGGATGGAGGGAAGGAAGCTTAATTTTGTTTTAAGTTTTAGACAAGCCTGGCTAATTCCCAGAATGAATGTCTAAATTATTATCTAATTTGATACATTTAACAATCATCTTTGAAAAACTCTACAATAGAAATTCAAAGAGACAAAGCTCTGATGAGGTAGAGGTTGAGCGAGCGCGAGTTACCCTGGTGGTTGGTCTCAGTGGGATTCTCCTGCCACACTTTGTGTTGAGCTCGGCAGAACTGGCCCATGGCCCCGAAGGCAGCCCTGCGTACGTCCTCGTGGGGGAACTGAGGGGAGGACGCAACGCATGGTCAGAGATAGACAACACTAACCAACATACAAACTAGCCATTACACAGAGGGAGAGGGGGATAGATGAGCAGTGCTACAGTACTTACATCACGCAGCTCATAGACCTGCTGAAAGCTGGACTCCAGGAAGGGCTGGAAGGCAGCACTGAAGGGGTGAAAAGGATAAGGAGACATCAGTGACTGTGTAGGGACAACACAAACATTTGCATACTGGAAGACAGTGGAAGTTAAATGAGGAAAAGTTGCTGAGGAGTGAAATGATTGTATCGACATATATCAGGACTCTAGGCACAGAGAGGCCAACCGGAGTAGTGGCTAGCTGCAGATACCATGCAATGCTGAATGAATATAGAACCCAGATAGTCTGTGACATACAACACTCAAAATATCTGTATGCTCTTGAGTCTTTACCCGGTGTTGAAGGCAATCTCTCCCAGAGCGTCACAGGCGTCCTCCTTCTCGTCAATGTAGGCATTTTCCACACTGAACCTGGGGAATGGAGAGAGCACAGAGAATCAAATGGAGAAGGACAGAGGGAATCCCCATCCATCTAGCTCTGTAGGCACAAGGCTGACAAACAAAATGGCTTCCATTTGATTTAATTGACAACTTTTATGTCAGCTGCTTTGAATGCTGCTTTGTGTCCTTACTCCTGCCGTAAAAAAAAAACCCATTAAAAAGGTCATAAAATGTAAGATAATCAGATGAGACAAGTACCCGGCGGTGTCGGTCCCCTCGTCATCCAAAATGGCATCTCCCTCAGCGTCGTCATCATCATCATCGTCATCCAGCAGGACAAACGCCTTGTCCTCCTCAAGGTGAGCCTAAGGATGAATAGAATATACACTACCAGTCAAAAGTTTGGACACACCTACTCATTCAAGGGTTTTTCTTTATTTTTCCTATTTTCTACATTGTATAATAATAGTGAAGATATCAAAACTATGAAATAACACATGGAATCATATAGTAACCAAAAACGTGTTCAACAAATCTAAATACATTTTATATTTGAGATTCTTCAAATAGCCTTGATAACAGCTTTGCACACTCGCATTCTCTCAACCAGCTTCATGAGGTAGTCACCTGGAATGCATTTCAATTAACAAGTGTGCCTTCTTAAAAAAGTCCTTCTTAATGCGTTTGAGCCAATTAGTTGTGTTGTGACAAGGTAGGGGGGTATACACAGGATAGCCCTATTTGGTATAAGACCAAGTCCATATTATGGCAAGAACAGCTCAAATAAGCAAAGAGAAACGACAGTTTCAGTCAATAGTGAAAATTTCAAGAACTTTTAAAGTTTCTTCAAGTGCAGTCGCAAAAACCATCAAGCGCTATGATGAAACTGGCTCTCATGAGGACCGCCACAGGAATGGAAGACCCAGAGTTACCTCTGCTGAGTTACAGACCTCAGAAATTGCAGCCCAAATAAATGCTTCAGAGTTCAAGTAACCGACACATCTCAACATCAACTGTTCAGAGGAGACTGTGTGAATCAGGCCGTCATGGTCGAATTGCCGCAAAGAAACCACTACTAAAGGACACCAATAAGAAGAAGAGACTTGCTTGGGCCAAGAAACACAAGCAATGGACATTAGACTGGTGGAAATTTGTCCTTTGGTCTGGAGTCCAAATTGGAGATTTTTGGTTCCAACCGCCGTTTCTTTGTGAGATGCGGTGTGGGTGAACGGATGATCTCTGCATGTGTAGTTCCCACCGTAAAGCATGGAGGAGGTGTTATGGTGTGGGTTGTGCTTTGCTGGTGACACGGTCTGTGATTTATTTAGAATTCAAGGCACACTTAACAAGTATGGCTCCCACAGCCTTCTGCAGCGATAGGTCAATTTGTAAGTCGCTCTGGATAAGAGCGTCTGCTAAATGACGAAAATGTAAATGTCATCCCATCTGGTTTGGGCTTAGTGGGACTATCATTTGTTTTTCAACAGGACAATGACCCAACACACCTCCAGGTTGTGTAAGGGCTAGTTTACCAAGAAGGAGAGTGATGGAGTGCTGCATCAGATGACCTGGCCTCCACAAACCCCCAACCTCAACCCAATTGAGATGGTTAGGGATGAGTCGGACGGCAGAGTGAAGGAAAAGCAGCCAACAAGTGCTCAGCATGTGGGAACTCCTTCAAGACTGTTGGAAAAGCATTCCAAGTGAAGCTGGTTGAGAGATGCCAAGAGTGTGCAAAGCTGTCATCAAGGCAAAGGGTGGCTATTTGAAGAATCTCTAATATGACATATATTTTGATTACTACATGATTCCATGTGTGTCATTTCATAGTTTTGATGTCTTCACTATTATTCTACAATGTAGAAAATAGTACAAGTAAAGAAAAACCCTGGAATGAGTAGGTGTCCAAACTTTTGACTGGTAGTGTATATAATATATTTGTTGGTCTGATGTGATTAATAAGGAGCATCCAGATGCTGCACTTGATGAATTTATGAAATTGCTTCTACCAATTATTGATAAACATGCACATGTTAGGAAACTGACTGTTAGAACTGTTAAGGCTCCATGGATTGATGAGGAATTGAACAATTGTATAGTTGAAAGCGATGGGGCAAAAGGAGTGGCTAATAAGTCTGGCTGGTTGACTTACTGTAAATTGAGAAATTATGTGACTAAACTCAACAAAAAGAAGTAGAAACTGTATTATGAAGCCAAGATCAATGATATAAAGAATGATGGAAAAAAACTTTGGAGTACTTTAAATGAAATTATGGGTAGAAAGACAAATTAAACTCCATCTTTCATCGAATCAGATGGCTTATTCATCACAAAACCATTTGATGTTGCCAATTATTTTAATGATTATTTCATTGGCAAAGTGGGCAAACTTAGGCAGGAAATGCTAACAATGAACAGTGAGCCATCGTATTCATGCATTAAAAAAAACAAATAATGAATGAAAAGCATTGCAAGTTTGAATTTTTTTTAAAGTTAGTGTGGGAGAGGTGGAAAAATGAAGGAAGCCAAAGTAATTCCGCTACCCAAGAATGGTAAAGCGGCCTTTACTGGTTCTAACAGTAGACCTATAAGCTTGCTGCCAGCTCTTAGCAAACTGTTGGAAAAATACAATGCTATTTCTCTGTAAACAAATGAACAACAGACTTTCAACATGCTTATAGCGAAGGGCACTCAACATGTTCTGCACTGGCACAAATGACTGATGATTGGTTGAAAGAAATTGATAATAAGAAGATTGTGGGAGCTGTACTGTTAGATTTCAATGCAGCCTTTGATATTATTGACCATAACCTGTTGTTGAAAAAATGTATGTGTTATGGCTTTTCAACCTCTGCCATATTGTGGATTCAGAGCTACCTATCTAATAGAGTTTTCTTTAATGGAAGCTTCTCTAATGTCAAACATGTAAAGTGTGGTGTACCTCTACTCTTTTCTATGTTTACCAATGACCTGCCACTGGCATTAAACAAAGCATGTGTCCATGCATGCTGATGATTCAACCATATACGCATCAGCAACCACAGCTAATGAAGTCACCGAAACCCTTAACAAAGAGTTGCAGTCTGTTTTGGAATGGGTGTCCACTAATAAACTGGTCCTGAACATCTCTAAAACTAAGAGCATTGTACAGTGGGGAAAAAAAGTATTTAGTCAGCCACCAATTGGGCAAGTTCTCCCACTTAAAAAGATGAGAGGCCTGTAATTTTCATCATAGGTACACGTCAACTATGACAGACAAAATGAGGAAAAAAAATCCAGAAAATCACATTGTAGGATTTTTAATGAATTTATTTGCAAATTATGGTGGAAAATAAGTATTTGGTCACCTACAAACAAGCAAGATTTCTGTCTCTCACAGACCTGTAACTTCTTATTTAAGAGGCTCCTCTGTCCCCAACTCGTTACCTGTATTAATGGCACCTGTTTGAACTTGTTATCAGTATAAAAGACACCTGTCCACAACCTCAAACAGTCACACTCCAAACTCCACTATGGCCAAGACCAAAGAGCTGTCAAAGGACTCCAGAAACAAAATTGTAGACCTGCACCAGGCTGGGAAGACTGAATCTGCAATAGGTAAGCAGCTTGGTTTGAAGAAATCAACTGTGGGAGCAATTATTAGGAAATGGAAGACATACAAGACCACTGATAATCTCCCTCGATCTGGGGCTCCACGCAAGATCTCACCCCGTGGGGTCGAAATGATCACAAGAACGGTGAGCAAAAATCCCAGAACCACACGGGGGGACCTAGTGAATGACCTGCAGAGAGCTGGGACCAAAGTAACAAAGCCTACCATCAGTAACACACTACGCCGCCAGGGACTCAAATCCTGCAGTGCCAGACGTGTCCCCCTGCTTAAGCCAGTACATGTCCAGGCCCGTCTGAAGTTTGCTAGAGTGCATTTGGATGATCCAGAAGAGGATTGGTAGAATGTCATATGGTCAGATGAAACCAAAATAGAACTTTTTGGTAAAAACTCAACTCGTCGTGTTTGGAGGACAAAGAATGCTGAGTTGCATCCAAAGAACACCATACCTACTGTGAAGCATGGGGGTGGAAACATGCTTTGGGGCTGTTTTTCTGCAAAGGGACCAGGACGACTGATCCGTGTAAAGGAAAGAATGAATGGGGTCATGTATCGTGAGATTTTGAGTGAAAACCTCCTTCCATCAGCAAGGGCATTGAAGATGAAACGTGGCTGGGTTCGTAAGAAGCATTTCAAGGCCCTGGAGTGGCTTAGCCAGTCTCCAGATCTCAACCCCATAGAAAATCTTTGGAGGGAGTTGAAAGTCCGTGTTGCCCAGCGACAGCCCCAAAACATCACTGCTCTAGAGGAGATCTGCATGGAGGAATGGGCCAAAATACCAGCAACAGTGTGTGAAAACCTTGTGAAGACTTATAGAAAACATTTGACCTGTGTCATTGCCAACAAAGGGTATATAACAAAGTATTGAGAAACTTTTGTTAGTGACCAAATACTTATTTTCCACCATCATTTGCAAATAAATTCATGAAAAATCCTACAATGTGATTTTCTGGAAAAACAAATCTCATTTTGTCATAGTTGACGTGTACCTATGATGAAAATTACAGGCCTCTCTCATCTTTTTAAGTGGGAGAACTTGCACAATTGGTGGCTGACTAAATACTCCCCCCCCCCCCCCCCCACTGTATTTGGTACAAATCATTCCCTAAATTCTAGTCCTCAGCTGAATCTGGTAATGAATGGTGTGGCAGTTGAACAAGTTGAGGAGACTAAATTACTTGGCGTTACTTTAGATTGTAAACTATCATGGTCAAAACATATAGATTCAATGGTTGTAAAGATGGGGAGAGGTCAGTCTGTAATAAAGAGATGCTCTGCTTTTTTGACACCACACTCCAAAAAGCAAGTTCTGCAGGCTCTAGTTTTGTCTTATCTTGATTATTGTCCAGTCGTGTGGTCCAGTGCTGCAAGGAAAGACCTAGTTAAGCTGCAGCTGGCCCAAAACAGAGCAGCGTGTCTTGCTCTTCATTGTAATCAGAGGGCTGATATAAATACTATGCATGCCAGTCTCTCTTGGCTAAGAGTTGAGGAGAGACTGACTGCATCACTTCTTCTTATAAGTAACATTAATGTGTTGAAAATCACAAATTGTTTGCATAGTCAACTTACACACAGCTCTGACACACACACTTACCCCACCAGACATGCCACCAGGGGTCTTTTCACAGTCCCCAAATCCAGAACAAATTCAAGAAAGTGTACAGTATTATATAGAGCCATTATTGCATGGGTTCCATCTCAAATTGCTCAAATAAACAGCAAACCTGGTTTCAAAAAACAGATAAAGCAACATTTGACCCTATTTGACCTAGATAGTTTGTACAGTGGGGGGAAAAAAGTATTTAGTCAGCCACCAATTGTGCAAGTTCTCCCACTTAAAAAGATGAGAGAGGCCTGTAATTTTCATCTTAGGTACACGTCAACTATGACAGACAAAATTAGATTTTTTTCTCTCCAGAAAATCACATTGTAGGATTTTTAATGAATTTATTTGCAAATTATGGTGGAAAATAAGTATTTGGTTAATAACAAAAGTTTCTCAATACTTTGTTATATACCCTTTGTTGGCAATGACACAGGTCAAACGTTTTCTGTAAGTCTTCACAAGGTTTTCACACACTGTTGCTGGTATTTTGGCCCATTCCTCCATGCAGATCTCCTCTAGAGCAGTGATGTTTTGGGGCTGTCGCTGGGCAACACAGACTTTCAACTCCCTCCAAAGATTTTCTATGGGGTTGAGATCTGGAGACTGGCTAGGCCACTCCAGGACCTTGAAATGCTTCTTACGAAGCCACTCCTTCGTTGCCCGGGCGGTGTGTTTGGGATCATTGTCATGCTGAAAGACCCAGCCACGTTTCATCTTCAATGCCCTTGCTGATGGAAGGAGGTTTTCACTCAAAATCTCACGATACATGGCCCCATTCATTCTTTCCTTTACACGGATCAGTCGTCCTGGTCCCTTTGCAGAAAAACAGCCCCAAAGCATGATGTTTCCACCCCATGCTTCACAGTAGGTATGGTGTTCTTTGGATGCAACTCAGCATTCTTTGTCCTCCAAACACGACGAGTTGAGTTTTTACCAAAAAGTTCTATTTTGGTTTCATCTGACCATATGACATTCTCCCAATCCTCTTCTGGATCATCCAAATGCACTCTAGCAAACTTCAGACGGGCCTGGACATGTACTGGCTTAAGCAGGGGGACACGTCTGGCACTGCAGGATTTGAGTCCCTGGCGGCGTAGCGTGTTACAGATGGTAGGCTTTGTTACTTTGGTCCCAGCTCTCTGCAGGTCATTCACTAGGTCCCCCCGTGTGGTTGTGGGATTTTTGCTCACCGTTCTTGTGATCATTTTGACCTCACGGGGTGAGATCTTGCGTGGAGCCCCAGATCGAGGGAGATTATCAGTGGTCTTGTATGTCTTCCATTTCCTAATAATTGCTCCCACAGTTGATTTCTTCAAACCAAGCTGCTTACCTATTGCAGATTCAGTCTTCCCAGCCTGGTGCAGGTCTACAATTTTGTTTCTGGTGTCCTTTGACAGCTCTTTGGTCTTGGTCATAGTGGAGTTTGGAGTGTGACTGTTTGAGGTTGTGGACAGGTGTCTTTTATACTGATAACAAGTTCAAACAGGTGTCATTAATACAGGTAACGAGTGGAGGACAGAGGAGCCTCTTAAATAAGAAGTTACAGGTCTGTGAGAGCCAGAAATCTTGCTTGTTTGTAGGTGACCAAATACTTATTTTCCACCATAATTTGCAAATAAATTCAATAAAAATCCTACAATGTGATTTTCTGGAGAAGAAAAATCTTATTTTGTCTGTCATAGTTGACGTGTACCTATGATGAAAATTACAGGCCTCTCTCATCTTTTTAAGTGGGAGAACTTGCACAATTGGTGGCTGACTAAATACTTTTTTCCCCCACTGTATTGATATGTAGGCTACATGTGCCTTTAAAAAAGAAATGTATGTAGCTCTGTCCTTGAGCTGTTCTTGTCTATTAATGATCTGTATTATGTCATGTTTCATGTTTTGCGTGGACCCCAGAAAGAGTAGCTGCTGCTTTTGCAACAGCTAATGGGGATCCTAATAAAATACCAAATATGGAAACTATATTTTTCAGCAATTTCTCAGTGGTGTACGGGAATAGGACGTGAATATAATAGAATGTGAATAGGCGCTATAGCACAGTGTCTGTCAGACTGACCGTGACTCCCTCGGTGGACTTGAGGGACAACAGCATGATGGTGGTGATAGCTGTGAGGTGGGGGTTCAGACAGTCTGGACTCACTGTGGACACGGCCGAGAACAGGCTGTACCTGCACACAAAGAGAGACAGAAGGAGAGAGGGGGAGGAAAAACAGATGGGTTCAATACAAAGTCATCAAAATGTCAGAAAACAGCCATGCACTCTGAAAGCCAAACCCAATAGGCTGGCAGGACTTCTATTAGAGTGTGAGCATCTCAGACACATGCCCACTACATACGTGCAGCGGCGCAGGTCGGGGTCGTCGATGGCGTTGGTGAGGTTGAGTCCCAGCTGAACACACTCGGCAGCCAGGGGGCTGAACACATCCTTGCCTATGGTGCGGGCCAGCACTGACAGAGTGTCTGACAGAATAAAGGAAAACCCATTCACCATCTAGACGTGACTCAGGTTAAATGGATCTCTATGACGCAAGACAGGTTCTGATAGATCAGCTCCAAACTGTCAATAGTATTGACTACAAGTGTCTGCTGAATGACCACATCAAACTGACTAAGCCTTAGAGATAGTTAGCCTACCCAGAGCCTGTGTCTGCAGAGCCCTCATCTCATCCCTGGTGTCAGTGAGGAAGCCCTTCAGACTCTCAATGACAGGCGGGAAGTAAGGAACTAGCTTCTCTTTGGCTGCATTGGCTGAAAGGAAGAGAAGGGATGAAGGGTTAATACAGTTACAGTGATATACGCTCCAGTCTTTTAAAATGTCTAAAATGGACACTTGATGCATCTCAATAGTCTCAAGCGGCCTCCTCTCCTTGTGTCCTACCGATCTGCACTGATCTGAAAGATAGTTTTCAAAGCAACTGGGACTACTTTTGACTTTGTCCTTTCAGATAAGTGTGGATGAAGGAAGACAAGAGGAAGCCACCCTAAATTATTAAGTAACATGCTCTATTGAAAGGACTTGCAGTGTTACCTATAGCTCCTATGGCACTGACAGCCAGCTCTTTGAGCTTCAGGTTCTCTGCGTTGCTGAGGGCAGACAACATGGTCTCCATCAGAGTGGGCAGGTAGGGCTCAATCTCCAAACCTGATAGGGGATGGAACAGTTAATGAAAACATCAGCACAGAACAGAGGGGGTTGAAAAGATTCTTCCCCCAAATGACATTCAATCTCATCTTATATTATGGGTACCTTGAAAGTAGTCTAGGTGCGAGACTACAGAGCAAAAGAGAGTCAGTGGCTCAACATTTGTTTACCTAGCTACAGCTTAGCATTGTAGCATCCTCCAATTAGTATAGAATAGAACCAAACAGACTTGGGTTGAATATTGGAATGTATTTGGAAATACAGTAAAATACACAGACTATTTGAAAATACTTTCAAATCTCGAGTGGCGCAGTGGTCTAAGGCACTGCATCGCAGTGCTAGCTGTGCCACTAGAGATCCTGGTTCGAGTCCAGGCTCTGTAGCAGCCGGCCGCGACCGGGAGACCCATGGGGCGGCGCACAATTGGCCCAGCGTCGTCCAGGTTAGGGGAGGGATTGTCCCATCGCGCACTAGCGACTCCTGTGGCGGGCCGTGTGCAGTGCACACTGACACGATCGCCAGGTGTATGGTATTTCCTCCGACACATTGGTGCGGCTGGCATTAAGCGGGCATTGTGTCAAGAAGCAGTGCGGCTCGGCTGGGTTGTGTTTCAGAGGATGCACTGCTCTCGACCTTCGCCTCTCCCGAGTCCGTACGGGAGTTGCAGCGATGGGACAAGACTAACTACCAATTGGATACCACGAAATCGGCGAGAAAAAGGGGTAAAATAATAATACAAAATCAAATACAATTTGAAATACTATTTGTTTCAAATAAAAGTACTTGAAAACACTCAAAAACACAGAAGAAGTATTTAAAATAACAAATACACATTTTACTGAACCCAGGTCTGGAACCAAATAACAGCAAGACAGTTGGGTATGGATCAGGATGAGGTGAATGGGAGGACCCTCACCCAGGTTTTCCAGGAAGTTCTCCAGGGCGTAGAAGGCCTTGGTGACGTGTCCGATCTTGGCTTGGTTCAGACCCGACATGTAGCCCAGCAGAAGTGGCATCAGCTCGGCACAGTACTTACTGACCTCGGGCTGCAGGTGCTCTGAGAACTGGCCCAGGGCAAAGAGGCCGGCGCTGCGGACTACCTGATTATTGTCTGACAGACTCTGGCACACCGTCTGCAGCATGGAGGACAGCAACCTGACACAGACAGACGGACAGTGGGATTAGCAGGAAAAAAGACACTTCCATTTGAATGAGAGAAAATAAGACAAAAACATTCCTCTGGATTATTATAGCTACAAAACACACTAAAGGACTGGAGATTGACAAATGTAACAAATTAAATCAAATGGTTTTTGGACAGGGAGCCACTGAATAAGAGACATCAGAATGCAGCATTGACTCACTTGGTCCGTATGTGGTCGGCACAGCCCTCAGCCAGCACTGCCATACACATCAAGCCTGCCTTCCTCTCATAGGGGTTCTCACTGGCCAGGCACACCTGGATCAGGGGCATCTGATGGGCACGCCATGGGTCAGACATACTTACTAGAACCATTTGTACTTCTATGCATGGAAATGTGTGTACAACTCAGTATGCCTGCGAGTTATAAACACTGCAGCTACTACTTCTACTACTCCTAATACAATTATGGCTACATACCGCTGCATCACAGAGAGAACATCATGAAGTGACTGATTGAAAGGCAAATTATAGCATTCATATTTGAAGCGAGTGAGTGTGTTTACTAACCAGCTGCTGGAATAGTTTCTCAGGGGGCATGTGAAGAGCCATGGTGTCAATAACCTGCAGACAAACAGATTCTATTTTAGGCACAAAAAAACATCACAAAAATACACCCCTTCTGTTCTGTGCATGTGGTTATTTCTCAAGGGAAGTTAACCTGAGCAGCAAAGTGTTTAGGACTCTCGTTGTCGGTGTCGCCCTCGTCGCCGTTCTCCTCGTCCTCTGGGTCCTCCTCCCCAGGTGGGGGCGCTGCACTCAGCACAGGGAACACTGTCTGCAGGATGGGATTCAGCAGCTTCTGCTTTAGCACCGTCTGCAGGGGGCAGAGAGAGAGCACAGCATACATCACTGACAAGCGCCACATATTTTAACTGACAAAAGGATAAAAGGGCACAGTACTCGGGGTGCATCTCAAAAGTCTAAAATGGCTTTCTCTCCTTTGTCTTAATTGACCTGAAAACAAGGGTAGGCAATGGCAAAATGGGGGACGCCTAAGAATTTGTGCTCACCTGTCCATATATTTAATGTTCGTGCAGATGTAGGGCGGCAGGTAGCCTTGCAGTTAAGAGCGTTGGGCCAGTAACCGAAAGGTTCGCTGGTTCGTATCCGCGCGCAAACTAGGTGAAAAATCTGTTGATGTGCCCTTGAGCAAGGCACTTAACTCTAATTGCTCCTGTAAGTCTCTCTGGATAAGTTACTAAAATATGAATGTAAAATGTAGGAGAGGAATCTACTTTAAACTATTGAATGATACCTCAGTGTAAGGGCAAAAAGGCTTGAATGTAGGCCATGGCATCCATTTATAACTGGGTGACTTTACCTTGCTCTTGAGTCGGATGAGAAAAGCGATGCAGGAGAGAGCCTTTACACGCAGGGAGTCAGTCAGGGTGGTGTCTGCACTGACCTGAGACGAACATACACACATTTCATTGTCAACAAGACAACCCATCACATTCCCTGCAATGTAAGCAAAAAGTCATTAAATATTATTAGAAGCGCTGTTCTCACCTCCAAGCAGAAATTGACAATTTCAGCAATGTGTGGCACAATGATGGACACCTCACTCTCCATCAGCTCATCAAATACCTCCATGGCCTCACTGGCCTGACCCTGGTCAAGACATAGAAACACTCCAATCAAGGGACAATAGTGTTTGAAGCTCCATTTAATAGTCATCCCTGAAGACTGGTGCAATCATCAGTGCAATACAGCAGTGGTGCTAGAAGGGGCTGACATATTGAATTATCCCCTACCTGGTCTGCCTTGATGAGGTGTTTGAGAGAAATGATCAGTCTTGGGATGAGGGAGCGCATGAGGTTCTGAAAGACACAAGACATTTCTTTCAGCACAGCAATGAAGGATGATGGTAGACTACATTACTGTTCACTCCAAAAAGGCATAAAATAGATTGATTCTGGCCTCACCATCTCCTCTGTGCCAGTGTAGGCAGTCATAGCAGTGAGGGTGAGGATGCTGTAGTACATGGCTGTGGGGTTGTCCAGGTCTTGCAGCACGGTGCCAAACAGCTGCAGCAGTTGGCGGTAGTGGGGCTTGAAGGGCTCTGGGTTGGACTCCACCACTTTGCTGAGCAAGAGTAGACCCACCTGAGAGAGACAGGGGTATTTACTGATTGGCTGAGGGTACCTAAGATCCACATACTTAGAATGTATTCAAAATATTTTGATCTATGTGTATTCTGGCCAATCAGTGAGCAACCATCAAGAGCTCAAATCAAAGCCACATACTGCAAAACCTCTCTCTGTTCATGTACGACTGTAAGTCGCTTTGGATAAAAGCGTCTGCTAAATGGCATATTATTATATTATATTATGTACAACAAACACATCACTGTGTTTTAGTTATATCTATAAAAGCTGATACCTGTCTGTCCGTTGGGTTGTTGCTCTTGGTGGACTGGTTGAGGAGTGTGAATAGAGCAGGCCAGCGGTCTGGCGTCTCGTGTTTGACCATCACTGCACTGAGCTGCGAGAGGGAGTGGCGCACTGTGTGTCTGGAAACAGAGGAGGGTTATTGTCAAGTTCAGATTTAACAAGTTTAATTGGTGTGTTGGATGGGTTAGTGGTTATGGTCAGATAGGTTGTAGCTATAAAACTATTATAACCCATTGATATTCTAGTAGGCTATGCCTAGTTTTCCACCTCAAAAGCTACGTGACTGTGTTTTTATGTAAAGGATAAAAGATGCTTACTCTGTCTCCTGCTGAAAAGCTTGTAGTACCACTGCTTTCAGACTAAGAAGCAAGAAAAAAAATAAAAAATAAAAATACAATGGAAAATTATAACAACTAACACTCAGTGGGAATTCATTCAACAGTCCAATACATAAGACTGGGATATGGCTGATTGTGGGGGAATTAGACAACAAAGGGCAGCCAACCTCTCTCTGTGATCAGGGCTAATCTTCTTCCAATGCTTCTTTACTCTCATCCGCAACATCACTGCAGCTGACTGGCGGATCTGAAGGGAGAGAGGAAAAACAATGAATGCACTGATGAGAGCCGGCGATAAGCCGCACAAATAGAACACATAGAACCAAGTAGGGCAAACCCCTGGGTTACACATATACCTTCAGAAAGTATTAACTAGATAGAACTGCCAAAGGGGGCGGGGTTGCAATCTACTGTAGAGATAGCCTGCACCCATCATCACTGTCAAACGCTCCCTAAAACACTTCAGCGAGCAGGCCTTTCTAATTGACCTGGCCCGGGTATCCTGGATGGTGGTCCTCTGTAGCTCAATTGGTAGAGTATGGCGCTTGTAACGCCAGGGTAGTGGGTTCGATCCCCGGGACCACCCATACGTAAAAATGTATGCACACATGACTAAGTCGCTTTGGATAAAAGTGTCTGCTAAATGGCATATTATTATTATATTGACCTCAATCCGTCAGTAGAGGATGCCTGGATGTTCTTCAAAAGTGCTTTCCCCTCCATCTTAAATAAGCATGCCCCATTCAAAAAATGCAGAACTAAGAACAGATATAGCCCCTGGTACACCCCAGACTTGACTGCCCTTGACCAGCACAAAAACATCCTGTGGCATACTGCATTAGCATCGAACAGCCCCCGCGATATGCAACTTTTCAGGGAAGTCAGGAACCAATATACACAATCAGTTAGGAAAGCAAAGGCTAGCTTTTTCAAACAGAAATTTGCATCCTGTAGCACTAACTCCAAACAGTTTTGGGACACTGTAAAGTCCATGGAGAATAAGAGCACCTCCTCCAAGCTACCCACTGCACTGAGGCTAGGAAACACTGTCACCACCGATAAATGTACGATAATCGAGAATTTCAATAAGCATTTTGCTACGACTGGCCATGCTTTCCACATGGCTACCCCTACCCTGGCCACCAGCTCTGCACCCTCCGCTGCAACTTGCCCATGCCCCCCCCCGCCCCCCCCGCTTCTCCTTCACCCAAATTCAGATAGCTGATGTCCTGAAAGAGCTGCTAAATCTGGACCCCTACAAATCAGCAGGGCTAGACAATATGGACACTTTCTAAAATTAGCCGCCGAAATTGTCGCAACCACTATTACTAGCCTGTTCAACCTCTCTTTCGTATTGTCTGAGATCCCCAGAGATTGGAAAGCTGCCGCGGTCATCCCCCTCTTCAAAGGGGGTGACACTCTAGATCCAAACTGTTACAGACCTATATCCATCCTGCCCTGCCTTTCAAAAGTATTTGAAAGCCTTCAAAAAGAAAGGAGGACCAAGGCACTCTTCATATAATTAATTAAAATGCCTTTATTTGTATGGCATGTTCAATAGAAACAAGTTTTTTTTTTTTTTCTGACGCATTTCGGCTGCATGACCTTCGTCAGGGAGTACAAAGAAATAATACAATGTCCTCTATTTGAAAGCCTAGTTAACAAACAGTTCACCGAACATTTTGAATCCCACCGTACCTTCTCCGCTATGCAATCTGGTTTCCGAGCTGGTCATGGGTGCACCTCAGCCACGCTCAAGGTCCTAAATGATATAATAACCGCGATCGAGAAAAGACAGTACTGTGCAGCAGTCTTCATCGACCTGGCAAAGGCTTTTGACTCTGTCAATCACCGCATTCTTATTGGCAGACTAAATAGCCTTGGTTTCTCAAATGACTGCCTCGCTTGGTTCACCAACTACTTCTCAGATAGAGTTCAATGTGTCAAATCGGAGGGCCTGTTGTCTGGACCTCTGGCAGTCTATGGGGGTGCCACAGGGTTCAATTCTCGGGCCGACTCTATTCTCTGTATATATCAATGATGTCGCTCTTGCTGCTGGTGACTCGCAGATCCACCTCTACGCAGACGACACCATTTTGTATACATCTGGCCCTTCATTGGACACTGTGTTAACAAACCTCCAAACGAGCTTCAATGCCATACAACACTCCTTCCGTAGCCTCCAACTGCTCTTAAACGCTAGTAAAACTAAATGCATGCTCTTCAATCTAACGCTGCTTGCACCCACCCGCCCGACTAGAATCACTACTCTCGGCGGGTCTGACTTAGAATATGTAGACAACTACAAATACCTAGGTGTCTGGTTAGACCGTAAACTCTCCTTCCAGACTCACATTAAGCATCTCCAATCTAAATCTACAAATCGGCTTCCTATTTCGCAACAAAGCCTCCTTCACTCATGCTGCTAAAAATGCCCTTGTAAAACGGACTATCCTACTGATCCTTGACTTTGGCGATGTCATTTACAAAATAGCCTCCAACACTCTACTCAGCAAATTGGATGTAGTCTATCACAGTGCCATCCGTTTTGTCACCAAAGCCCCATATACTACCCACCATTGTGACCTGTACGCTCTCGTTGACTGGCCCTCACTACATATTCGTCGCCAAACCCACTGGCTCCAGGTCATCTATAAATCACTTCTAGGCAAATCCCCGCCTTATCTTAGCTCATTGGTCACCATAGCAACACCCACCCGTAGTATGCGCTCCAGCAGGTATATCTCACTGGTCATCCCCAAAGCCAACATCTCCTTTGGCCGCCATTCCTTCCAGTTCTCTGCTGCAAATAACTGGAACGAACTGCAAAAATCTCTGAAGCTGGAGACACTTATCTCCCTCACTAACTTTAAGCATCAGTTGTCAGAGCAGCTTACCGATCACTGCACCTGTACACAGCCCATCTGTAATTAGCCCACCCAACTACCTCATCCCCATATTGTTATTTACATTGTTATTTATTTTGCTAATTTGCACCCCAGTATCTCTATTTGCACATCATCTTCTGCACATCTATCACTCCAGTGTTAATACTAAATTGTAATTATTTTGCACTATTATTGCCTTACCTCCATAACTTACTACATTTGCACACACTGTATATAGATTTTCTATTTTGTTATTGACTGTACATTTTGTTTTTGTTTATTCCATATGTAACTCTGTGTTGTTGTTGTTTTTATCGCACAGCTTTGCTTTATCTTGGCCAGGTCGCAGTTGTAAATGAGAACTTGTTCTCAACTGGCTTACCTGGTTAAATAAAAAAATTATAACACCCCTTGACTTTTTCCACATTTCGTTGTGTTACAGCCTGAATTTAAAATTGATAAAATGTAGATGTTTTTGTCACTGGCCCCATAATATCAAAGTGGAATAAGTTTTATTTTAAAATTTCTACAAATGTATTAAAAAAGAAAATAAGTATTCAACCCCTTTGTTATGGCAAGTCACATAATAAGTTGCGTGGACTCACCGTGTGCAATAATAGTGTTTAACCAGATTTTTGAAATGACTACCTCATCTCTGTAACCCACACACGCAATTTCACACCGATTCAAACACAAAGACCAGGGAGGTTTTCCAATACCTCACAAAGAAAGGCACCTACTGGTAAATGGGTAAAAAAAAAAAAGCTGACATTGAATACCCCTTTGAGCATGGTGAAGTTATTAATTACAATTTGGATGGTGTATCAATACAGCCAGTCACTACAAAGATACAGGTGTAATTCCTAGCTCAGTTGCCTGAGAGGAAGGACACTGCTCAGGGATTTCACAATGAGGCAAATGGTGACTTTAAAACAGTTACAGAGTTTAATGACTGTGATAGCAGAAAACTTAGGATGGGTCAACAACATTTCATTTACATTGTAGTTACTAACCTAATTGACAGAGTGAAAAGGAAGCCTCTACAGAATAAAATATGCATCCTGTTT
Source organism: Coregonus lavaretus (assembly GCF_964263955.1). Classification (NCBI taxonomy): domain Eukaryota; kingdom Metazoa; phylum Chordata; class Actinopteri; order Salmoniformes; family Salmonidae; genus Coregonus; species Coregonus lavaretus. Next base: position 9,633,371 of record NC_139989.1, read on the forward strand.
ACAACAAGGCACTAAAGTAATATTGCAAAAATAAATTGGCAAAGCTATTTACTTTTTGTCCTGAATACAAAGTAAAAATAAAAAATAATATGCCATTTAGCTGACGCTTTTATCCAAAGCGACTTACAGTCATGCGTGCATACATTTTTGTATATGGGTGGTCCAGGGGATCGAACCCACTACCTTGGCGTTACAAGCGCCGTGCTCTACCAGCTGAGCTACAGAGGACCACCAAAGTGTTATGTTTGGGGCAAATCCAATACAACACTGAACACCACTCTCCATATTTTCAAGCATAGTGGTGGATCTGAAAATGGTTGTCTAGCAATGATCAACAACCAATTTGATAGAGCTTATAGAATTTTGAAAAGAATAATGGGCAAATGTTGCACACTCCAGGTGTGGAAAGCTCTTAGAGACTTAAGCAGAAAGACTCACAGCTGTAATCACTGCCAAAGGTGCTTCTACAAGGTATTGACTAAGGGGTGTGAATACTTATGTAAATTAGATATGTCTGTATTTTATTTACAATAAATTTGCTAAAATTTCTAAAAACATATTTTCACTAGGTTATTGTGTGTAGATGGGTGAGAGAAAAAAATAAATTTGATCCATTTGGAATTCAAGCTTTTGGAATAAGTCAAGGGGTATGAATACTTTCTGTATCTATCACACTGATGATAGGTATTTGTGTAACTAATATGTAGCCTAGTTACATACCTGTGGGTTCTGGGACCCAGTCATAACAGCACACAACGCTGGGATGATAGCTGGGTCTTTAAAAGCCAGCTTCAGCTGGGCGGTGGCCTGTAGGGGAGAAAAACACATGTTGGATATGGTGAATACTGACTGCAATAAAGAAAGCTAGCCAGCCAGGCAGGCAGCTTAAACGTTATCAAACTGTCAAGTTTATGAAGTGACAAAGAGTGTGTATGAAAAGCAGTGATCGTTAGCCACACTGGTTCGTGACGTCACATAATTTGGCTAGCAACAGGTGTCCATTTTCATTAACAGTTAGCTTAGTTAGTTCGTTAGCTAGCTAATGTTAGCTACCGGTGCTTGTTATCAAAGTATGTCAGGGTAAATCCCAAATTCATTAAGGAATCATTACCTGCTGAATAATCGCATTGTCAGGCTGCGTGAGTTGTAAGAGAATTTGTTCTAGTTCCCCAGACATCTTGGCTCTTCCAAAAATCTCAGTTTCTGAGAGTTTGTTATTATTCAAAATTATGCGCAAACTGTCACGCTAAAAGTTGCCCATTAACAGGACTAAACCGGGAGAGCGTCGTCTTAATTATCAAGTCTAGACAGTGAACTAACTCGACTCATATGACAAATTATCTCTAGCTAGTTAGCAACTTTGCTAGCTAGCGTATCAAAATCTTTATGGATACTTTTTTCCACCGGTTTAGTAAGCCAAATCGGCGGCGGTTGAGATTCGAGTGTCGCTCCCAGTCTGGTTCGATCCATCAAGTCACCACGTGGGACAGAATCATACACATTATAACCAGGGACAGAACCCTGGGAGTTCCACGTGAACCGCGTTGTTAAAGGGACCACATTGAAATACACATAAACACAGGCTGCACAAATGTACAGCGCCTGCTTTTGGACGGAGGGCAAATCATGATCAGTTATTGTTAGCGAACAAACAGTACAAACTACAATTCTTGCATGACTAATTCTAAACGTTTTCAAGTTCGTTGTTGTAGTTGAAAATGTTTCAATTGACATGCATAGTAGTATGGGGTGACAATCTGCACCTTCTTTAGGAAACAAAAGAGGGAGTACCTCGTCCCACACTGTGACACTAAAGACATCGATTACCTAAAAAACAACTTGCCTGACTGATCTTCCTGTTCCTAGCTGTTGTTTTCAAGGTGGACAATGCGAGGTCACTTACTTTCTTATTAAAGATGAAACATTTTCTGTCATCACAAATTCTCAAGTAAAGGTTTATCTACAATAATATTTGGTGCCACAGTCTAAACAGAATTATGATGTAGACCTTAATTAAAATGATTTGAAATGGGCTATCTATTTCCTAAGATACATATAATACGTATTTCTCCCTTCATTTATGAGGTAAAACAAAACAATACTTTTTTACAAACAAATAAAGAACTGCCCACGAATATATGCAACGTATGCCATATTCGTATGCCATAACATACACTTGTCCACGCATGTACATTTATCTGTGCATCTACAAAGGATACAAAATGCATTTAGTGTACAAATAGGCCTAGGATTTAGAATAAAATCGCATTTAGGATACTGGCTTAGCCCCCCCCCCAACATCAATTAAAATGTCAATGCAGCCAAGGAGGTGGACCACAAACAAGCATTTGAATGGTAATGCTTGGGCCAGTTTGTGAAAGCATTGCTACCGGGGTTGACCATACACCCGCATTTACATGTCCAGCCATTGTGCACGAATTGTGTTTGAGGAGGGGAAAGGCTCAAGTAGAAAGAGATCAGTGATCACCTCCCTTGTATTTGAGGTGTCCTAACAGCATGATCAACAACATGCTGTGAGAGACATGTAGATGTGGTTAGAATTTGCACGTTTAAACCAAACAACAAAGACACATTACAAGACCTATAGATTCAATAATGGAGTGATAATCACATCTAACCAAGATGAGTTGTCCCCTGACCCTGATCTATGTCTGGACAAAAACATTGTGAGTGTAAAGTAAAAGCATAGTCTTTAGGCTACATACTAAATTATTGTCCATTGCAATTTTGGAATTTAATTCCAAGAGCAAATTCAATACATTTCTGGAGGTTAAATTAATACATCTATTTCTACCATTCACAGCGATTTAGGCCACCATTGCTAAACACATTTTTGTAGGTAAAAGGAATCCATCTATTTCTACCACTCACAGCCACCACTATTGCTAAAAATGTTTTGTCTCTCTCCACAATTCAAGCATAATGCAATCCTTGGTTAGATAACTGTTAACTTGGTTGAATAACTGTTAAGGTCAGCACTACCCTGAGGGTACCTGAACCACAATGTGACAGATCTGAAGATAAACTTTATGGCACAGATGTGAGGGAATTAACATTATGGTCCAAGGAGAGATAAACATGTTTGATAAATTAATAAATGAGGCCTACATAGAAGTGATAGGCTATGACACTATGATTGATAGATATGTCAATTATAGTGATTACCCACTGGTCACAGACGTCAATTCAACATCTATTCCATGTTGGTTAAACATAATCTCATTGAAATGAAGTGAAAACAATGTTGATTCAACCAGTGTGTGCCCAGTGGGTACAATTCAAGAGTTGACAATAAAAAGGTCCTAAATGTTTTTAAAAATGAGATATGAGATAAGCAGACAGAGCACAACACTGTACTCATTAAACTTCATTACCACATTTAATCAAATGTAGTCTTCTCAAGGTGAAGAAAGGATCAAACTTATCAATCAAAATGGGAACACACAGTGGCACTGGCAACAATATTGTAAATAACTGTGGCTATTAAGTGTGCACTCTGCAATTAGCTAGTTCAATCTTTAAAAATCTAAATGGTGACAATTTTATGAATATCCGATATATATCCGATAAAGATTAATAAATTGCACCAAAATAAATAAACCATTCATTAAATTGTTTCTGCCAAATACTTTTTTTTAGCATCTTTCTGTAAAAACTATTTTGCTTGTACAAATTACTATTTAGTTAAAAATTTGGGTATACTGAAAATACAGTAAAACTTTTGGGAGTGATTTCTACTGAATGGACCGTTCCAAGGGGCGCGGCCTCACTGCCAAGATAACTGACTGGAAGACTGATTGGCTTCGACCTTGACCCACACCCATATAAACAGCACCCCAGATTTGATAGTTTTGTCAATTCTCTATAAAAGCTGTCACTGCTACAACTTAGTTGTTTTCGCTGAGTAGGTAAAGTAAATTTGCTAGCTAGCTACACCAAGTAGCGTTCAAACTTCTGGAAGGGTGGCTTCCGCGTTCTCGATCTTTGGGCTGCTGCGTGACAACTTGTTTGGACATTTATTGTTCACAAAGAAGAGGCCTAACTTTACAGTGGAAGATATGGCAGACTGGAAGGTACCAGTGAGCTACAACCCATCCTACCACGCTTTTGCCTATGGTCTCATGTACCAAGCAGGGGCTGAGCAAAATCATCCCAACTTCTCCAGCTGGGCAGAGGCCACATACAACTCTGGGGTCAGCGGCAGCTACTACTCACAAGCGCAGCATCATCAATCACCACCCTGGAGTCCTGAACAAAACAATGCTGGCACGAGCAATGGCCACTACCCGGGTTCTATGGTATATCTTGGTGACCCTCACAGCCATACCCAGAGTGGCCGCCTTTTCATTTCCCACAACCGGGCTCAGCATGATCCGCGGACGAAGGAGACCGAGCGGCCAAGTAGCGACACTCAGAGCGACTCGGAGACTCATACCTCACCAGGTAAATAGCTAGCCAAGTTACAAGTATGTAGCTAACATTAGCTAGTTCTTGTTTTGTGCTAGGTAATTGCCGAGTAAGTCTCTCCGTGTAACTGCGTTCTACCGTGCTCTAGGTAGTTAGTTTGTCTATGAAACGGGCTGTATCGCCGACATAGTGGTAGTTATTTCACTGTATTTGTTGGGTCTCTGGCTAAAGCTACGATCTCCCTCTCAAACGAGGCCCATGTGTTTGTATCCAACGCCATCTTGCTGGTTACATGTTCTTTGTTATGAACCGCCAAAAGTTCCCACTGGCGCGAGGGTGTACTTTTGGTCAGATTGCTTGGACAATGGCGCAACCATGTGGCTTGCTCGTGAATAACTTAAAATTAAACCAAGCCAAAAGCAGACTTCACATGCCAGCAAGTGTATATACTTTTCTCCTTTCCTCACTCAGATTCGTTGAGTTCAGGGAACGGCAGAGAGGAGTACAATCCTCAAGCCAACCCAGCCACCTGGGTGAGAAAGGAGTTGGATGAGGAGACAGACAGTGGAAGCCCAAATAGCAGTGAGCATGTCTCCAGTTCTCATCCAGAGGAGCTTACAAGTCTACAAGTTATGGGGAGTGAGGACTGCACCCTGCAGTCATTGCCCCCATCTCCTCCAGAGAAAGCGGACAAGAATACCCCCAAACAAAAAGCTCGGACTGCTTTCTCAACAGGCCAAATGGATGCCCTTACCCATAGGTTTAACATGCAGAAGTACCTCACCCCTGCTGAGATGAAGACCCTGGCTGGACTGACTGGGCTAACTTACAAACAGGTGAGTTGATATAAGGCTACTTGCTGTGTTATGAACAACTCGTGCTTCACAAATGTATCGAATCATACAGTTGGCTGGTATTTGCTTCTTATGATGTTGACTAATGTTTTTTCCTCTTTCAGGTAAAAACGTGGTTCCAGAATCGCAGGATGAAACTCAAGAGGCACCAGAAAGACGACAGCTGGGTATTACCTGGCTACCCCAACCCTGGATACCCCAACATGCCACAGCGCCCTCAGGTAAGTACAATTATAATGCTCTGTAACCTAATGTAGCAGGCGTTTAAAGATGCCTGAGCAGTGTCCCCACATGTTTTTCGGGGGAAACAGATGTTGGGTTGAAAATACTGTATCCCTTAACTGGAAACATCCACTTTCTGCGGACACTGTGGAGTGTATGCGCTCTAACCCTGTCCAATAGACATTTTCCATACCCAGTTAAGGCACTTGGCCTATTTTTTTTTTTGTTGCAATACTACATTTATAGTACACATTGCTCAACCAGTTGTCTAGCTTGTGCATCCTGTTGGTCAGTAACAGGGCGGCAATAGGCTTGGACATAGAGTGACTCGTCCACAATGGAGACCTGTCCCTAGTCTGGACAATGTCTTAAAGGCAGGACGATACATCACCACACAGCTGTGCTTTTGCTTCATGCTTTGCTTCATGCTGACCTTCTGTGATATTAACCACCTATTTTTATTTTATAGTTTCAGGGTGAACCTCAAGCACAGATCCAGGACCACACCAATGCTCAACAGTTTCGAGAAGCCATGTTAAGGAAGAGCCCTCAACAGAACCTGCCTTACTATGCTGGTGGGTACCCTCGGCCATCCTCTTCTCCCCCCCAGCCCCCTGCAAGGCCCCCGGGCAACTGGCCCCTGCCCCCAGCTGTGACTCACTATGAGTACCCCAATGGCTACAGCACCGTGAGGGGCTACAGCACGGGCAGTGTAAACCACAACACTAGCATAAACAGTGACGACGGGAACGCCATCAGCCCCATGCGCATGACCATGATGCATAACTCTAGCCAGTAACCAACAGGGGTATCATGTTAGCGGTCTTGGTGGTAAATTGACTGTTTTGTCAACTTGTGAAATTTATTTTTGTTTTGAAAGATTATTACAATTATTGTTGATATTCACACAGGCAATTCTCTATTTTGTGACTAGGTGTTGGCTAATCTTATCAATCCATTTTAACCATTCGCTGGTCCCGTTTGAAAACTGTTGCCCTTGTTCATATTCTTTAAAAAAAAAAATTTTAGGCTGACATTTTATACCTTCCAAAGTTCTTATCCGAGTATTTAAAATTGATGTGTTTGCTCCGTCTGCTTTTTGACACTCCAAACTCTGACAAAGCTTTGCTGTGTCTATGCTGGAAGTGGCACGCTTTTATTCATTCACTAGGCTATTTGATGAACTGATCTGTGCAAGGCACTGCTAGACATGTTCCTGTACTGAATGTTTGTCGGTCCATGCTGCACCAGATTTGTATCATATTGGGTGCTCTTAACATTACTGCCGTGTTTTTATGACCTCTATTTGTTGTACAGTGTTTGGTGATTCTTCTTGGCTAATTTCAAGTACCCCCCCCCCCCAATGTTTTTCCTACTTTGCGCCCACAGAACACTGACCATGTGTTCAAGTTCTGCCTATTTTTTTATTTTTTTATTTGTATAATTCACCCTATTGGTGCATAGTCTACCTGTAATAAAACAATGTGGGATTTACTTGTCTTGGATGATATACTCCTGACAGTTTGGGCAAATTGTTGATTTGTAGATTTAACTTCATTACACAGGTTTTTTTCTCTCCTTTTGAAGGCATAATTGTTTGACAAACCCAGCAACCTACCTGGTGTAAATATGTACATAATTCCACACTGAATGCTTTGACCAGGGTTTTTGGTAATAAATGTAATCTGTTACTGATATGTTGTCAGACTCTTGCATGGGGGAAGAAGGACTTGTAAACCATGTCTTAACAGGGCAAACGCTCATTCAAAATACTTAGTTTATGTAGTTGGACCTCTACAAAACAATTGTATGATTATTAGTTAAGGGGAGTGGTGTAGGTTAAAAGGTGAGCAAAGTAACTTCAGATGTAGGATTTCTGCATCATTTGTTTAGCTTGTGTTTATCCCCAAGCTATCCATGTAAAATGAGCGCCACGGGCAGTTAAGTAACCTTGCTCAAACCGGAATCACTCGTAGGTGCCTGCTGTTTCTGTAGCGTGAGGCAGCTTGACGTACAAGTGCACTCCATGGCCAGGATGCTAGTCTCAGGTTGGTGGCACCTTAATTGGGGAGAACGTGCTCGTTAATGAGTGGAGCGGATTGAGTGGCATGGTATCAAATGTGGTTTCCAAATGTTGGCCATTATGAGCTGTTCTCCCTCAGCAGCCTCCTGTGAATGAAATAATTCTGAGTAGAACTGTTAATACAGCTGTGTAACTCTTGAGCTAGCTCATCAGCATAAGTATGTTGTAATAAAGATGTCTTTATTGAAAATATTGTATATTTACACCGAAACTGCACGCCTGCGTCACATTGGCGCACACACACACACATTCACGCATTATTGCACAATACAACTTCACACACTCACAGGACACATTCATCCCTTTAAAGAGCCCCTTTTAGATAGTGACATTAAATCCATCAATCCCTTATTCAACCTCCTGGCAGTCTGTCATCCATATTTCTAGAAGACCCCTGGGTCCGCCTCTTTTTCCCCACAGGAGGCATGTACACTGACCCGTTCCAATTTGAAAATCCTCACTTCCTTGAGGCAACCACTGACCTGTATGTGATTGGCTAGGCAAATACATTATTCCACCAATCAAATCGACTAAATGAAAGGACACACTAAGACATTCAAACTGGGCCGTTATGTAAACGGCTGCACATTCCCTTAGTCCATCTTGAGGCTGCGGTAGATGTAGCGAATGAAGACCAGTGAGGCCCAGAAGGAGACAGTCCCCAGCATGAGTGAAAAGACCAGCGCTGTGAGGAGAGAGTAACCAAAGAACTCTGCGCTCTGCACCAGGCCGCTCATACTCGAACGATTACGGTAGTAAAACACAGAGTAGACGAAGATGAAGAGGCCTGTGGAACCTGTGCTCAGCACGCTGCGCCACCACCAGCGGTAGTCCTCGCCCGACAGCAGGAAGTAGGTGAGCGCCACCGAGATGCAGGCACCCACCGAGAGGAGGATGGCGAACACGCAGAGGAGGATGCCGTACAGGGTGTAATGCTCGCGGCCCCACACGGTGGCAAAGATGTAGTACAGCTCCACTGAGATGGCACTGAAGGAGGGAGAGAGGTTAGGGCAATGAGTAGGCTAGACACAATATACACACACTTTATGTATGAAAAAGTATGAAAAGTGTAAATGTCTGGGTGTTGGTCAACGTTCTGTGACATATTACTTTGAGCTAGCTGCTTAAATTTGCCCTGACATTGAGGGAGAGAAATTAGAATCATAAAATAAGACAGGAGTAGGACATACACACTAACGTTATAGATGCACTCTGTTTCTGGTTTTTGTTCTGTGACAAATGACTGAGCTACTAAAAGGCACGACCACAAATAAAATGTGATCGATTGGTTTTATACACAATGTCATTGCCACAGAAGGGCGATTATAGACTCTAGAGCAACAGCTGTTTAACTGAGATGGGAAAAGCACTGACTCATGACTCAGCAACGGGACTCCATTACCAAACACAGAGAGAAGCTCTCTGTTATATTGATATTGTTACACACTCACACACACCTGAAAGGCAGGAAGCCCCCAATGGCCATGTGCACAGCCGTGTGCTTGTACCAGGGCTGTGTGGGGATCTGGCGGGCGATGTTGCGTGTGCGACAGGGGGCCTGGAAGTTGCCTGCCCGGTTCTTGCCCACAATGCCCCCGATGACGGTGAGGGGGAAGCCCACCAGGACCCAGGCCCCCAGCAGCAGCAGCACTGTGGAGGCAGGCAGGGCCTGGGTGGAGCCGCTCCACCAGTGGACTGAGTTCACCACACTCCAAGTCAGGAACAGGGGAGCTGTGTGATCGAGGGAGGATGGTTGGAGGGAGGGAGGGAGGAGGGATAGGTGGGAGGGAGGGAATCAAGGAAGTAGGAAGAAATGGTGGGTAGCAGGGAGAGATGGGTGGAGAGAGGGAAGGAAGGGAGAAAGAGAGGTGAAAGTCAGGTTCAAGCAGAGACGGAGAGAAGAGACAGAAGCTTTATGGTAATTGAAACTCAACAGTTCGAGACACATCCTGCAGAAAAATGAATACACAGACTGTGTACATTTTAGATGTTCACAGAGTTTTATTGTAATTGAAACTCAACCAGACTTAACAAAAACAAATGACATTGACAATATATATGGAATATTTACGATATGTATCACATGAAAGACCAAATCTGTCCACTCACCTGAGAAGAGTGAGGAGGTGAGGATGATATTCCAGACCCAGCGCTGGCCATGTATCTGTGTGTAGAAGCTACAGGAACAGTATCCTGACACGCAGCTCGTCAACGCGTACAGCATGATGGCAGCCGAGTTGATGGCACCATGGCGATGCACATTAAACATTCCCAGCAGCGCCATGACGATGATCCCTACAGAAACCAGAGACACAGAGGTCAAATGGGAGAGCTTGGGGGAAGGAGCCTGTAGTGATAACCACATTTCTCAATTTCTCCACACTACTTTGTCACAGGCATGGTACATGTACATTCACACCCAAGTTATGTGTGTGTGCACGCTGATCAGATTTCTAGTTCTTGTCACACAGACATTCAATCCTCCTCCAATGGGGAGTAACAATGGGAAAGGAATGCGATGCATTTAATGAACGCTAGAACTAGGTGTCAAATGTCACACAACCATTCACAAATGGTCAAATTCAACCCTAATCTGCTCGTAGATTTTCCTGGATTGCGATTCTGTATTTTGAGCGGCAGTAATTGTAAGATTTAATTAATGTGTTCTGAGTGTTAAACCAGTATGTTGATGGTTACCTGTGGCCAGGGTTAGAAACTGAGCCCCCACTCCCAACACGGCACACAGCAGGCTTTTATAAGGGGGGAACCTAAAGACATCTGTGTGGATTATCTTCCAGCCATTATCCCCTTGGTCCAGATCATCACAGCCGCCCTCCTCCTCAACATTGTACCTACAGGAACAACCAGAAGAGAGAAAGATTTTGAGATATGGGAATGTCATTCCACACAATTTAGCTACCATTTCCACAAATAATCCAAATAAAACATGATATATAGCCACAAATAGACCTACTCTAATTATACCCAAACTCTCGCATGCCAATTTCAATGTGAGCTCTCCCGTAAAGCAGAACATCATTACAATGTCTAAACCTCCTCACTCCGTCCCCTCATTGGTCACCTGGCAAAGTCATTCTTGAGGACCCTCATGAGGATGATGATGACGAAGCCCAGCAGCAGTACTACCAGCACCAGGGAGTTGATGATAGACAGCCAGTGGATCTCCAGGGTCTTGGGGAAGAACGAGTAGTCCCTCAGCCTCTCAGCCCGCCGGGCATGGGTCAGAGGACTCTCGAACCAGTGCACACTGTAGGTGAAGGACAGTGCCAGCCCGCCGCCCGTCCCCACCGCCCCATGCCCGGCGCCACCGCCACCCTCCTCCAGGGGCACTGGCTTGGAGTCCTTCACCGAGACGTTGGCAAAGATCACAGAGTTGCCGTTGTACTCGATGTTGAAGTCCAGGTGTGTCCACAGCCCCACCTATACACACACATATCCATACATACATACATACATACATACATACATACATACATACATACATACATACATACATACATACATACACACACACACACAGAGACACGCACAGTCAATGCAGGTAGACATGTATTTGGGTTTTGCCATGAGGGAGAGAGAACTGAAGGAAGTCAGACTAACCCACCTTATGACTATGAGGCAGGAAGCCACTCTCCTCCATGTACCCCACAAAGCCCCAGATGGGAATGTCATCCAGGACAAACTCAAAGTAATACAGCTCCTCTATGGCCTCTCGGAGTTGGTCCACCTACAAGAAAGGAGCAATAAAGGAAAAACATCACCAACTAGGAATTAGTTACACCTTTCCATGATGAAATGTAATCAAATCAAATGTTATTTGTCACATGCGCCGAATACAACAGGTGTAGACCTTACAGTGAAATGCGTACTTACAAGCCCTTAACCAACAATGCAGTTTAAAGAAAAATAAGTGTACTGTGAAGTTGTGCGTATTTTGTCAGAATGCAAATACCTCTTTCTCTGTGAGGGTTAGCTGGCAGAGTGACTTCTTCTCTGTATTCTCTCTGAATTTGATTTCATACAGGGACTCTGCCATCCGATCCCCATCAAGCACTTCTCCTAGACTAAGGGACTTGTGGTGCACCTGGGGAAAAAAGGTTCTCAGACATGTTATGCCAAGTCTTAATAGAGTTATTATACACACTACTAACATGCATCTGAAGAGCCCTACAAGGATAAATCATTAGTCATATATTTGCATATTCACCAGTGGAGTCTGCCGAGGGGAGAACGGCTCATAATGGCTGGAACAGGACAAATGGAATGGCATCAAACACATGGAAAATATGTTTGATGTACTTGATACCATTCAACCTATTCCGCTCCAGCCATTGCCACGAGCCCATTCTCCCCAATTAAGGTCCCACCAACCTCCTGTGATATTCACATGTATTCACTGACCTCTTTAGGCCTGCAAACAGGCAACGTGTAGTAATGATACGTTTCCTGAGGGTTATGGTAAGGACCAACTTTGTTGACGTACAAGGTTACAGGATCCCCTTGCTTGTAGCTCACTTTAGCCCATGTTATCTGTGGCACGAGACACAGGACCAAGATGCAATAACCTATCATCTGGCAGACTCCTTGTTGGGTAGGATGTTCAAATTCAGCCATCATGGGCCCTGTTGAAAATGAATAGATTAATAAATTGGACAGGTCAAGTGTCAAAAAGCCTATAAGCATATTCAGTGATAGCAAACCATTGCATCATATGTTAATATAACACTACTTTACTATATCAACAACAGCCATCACCTACATAGCGCCTGTCCCTGGCTACCTGTGAAACAACAGCACATCGATTGCAGGAGTAAACTCTGCAAAGAGTCTACTGGCTACGTTATTATAGTTGAATAAACATGCACAATTACTTGCTTTCATCTAAAGCCCTCTAGCTACATCGAGCAACTAGTTATCGTACCGTGCATCTCGTTAGCTCTAAAACAGATCGTACCAAACCTGTCTGCCCGCTGGATTCCTCAGATTCCAGGCCCAATAATACTCGCCTCCTCAGCGATGTCCTGCTGGGATTGAATCTAAATATTGATAAACATTTTTAATATTCCAGTTAGTTTCAATTTTGGTACTTCGATTATATAGAAATCCAGATATGTATAATAATTGTAAAGACACATGAATCGGGATGAAGAAGGGGACCGACTCCACGTCACCTTAAAACATAAAAATAGCTAACGATGGCTGACTTTTCCGGAGTGGGCGGTGTGAAGAAGCAAAAACACACCTCCACGGTACCTATCTTCAAATTATTATTCATCAACCTCTTATATTTTACTATCTAAATAAAATATTATCCACATAATTATTTCGTTTTTGCATAGTAATTGTTGTGGTGTGTCCTCTGTTTACTGTTTAAATTAATAATGATATTTCTCTCGACCGGATTTCCCTTAATCTCACTAACCAATCAAATATGTTTATTTACTTCCTGTCAAAGACAGGCCTTTTAATCGGTTACGGGTCAATCGATGAACAATACTCGGAGAGTCCTGGATTGTAATGCCTTGATTGGGATTTCGCGCGAAATAGACGCATTTTCTTCGCGGCCGAAACAGCAGATTCCGCGAAAATGACACGAGAACAGTCGGTGAGTTGCATGTAAACAATGTTTTATTCTTATGTTAGTCATGATACGTCCTTATTTTATTCAATTCTATATTGTAGGAAATATTTACATTCTAAAATCGTTAAGGTGCTAAGGTTAGTTAGCTAGATAGCTGTCTAAACGCAAATATACATCGCACGCGATACAGTTTTGGAAACATTTGGAACTTTCATATAAGCTAGAAGTGATTTTTCAAATACAAAATATACATTTACTGTACGCAGTTTAGGAAAGTTGCACACGTCTGTGTTTTGAGAAACACATGCGATCCTGCCGGAAATATGGAATGGAATGGTCCAATGGAAATGCGAGCGCATGGTGAGAGGATGTGTCATAGTGTAAAAACAGCCGGGTGCAACTTTGCTAAACTGCTCACAGTAAGTGTACTGTTATATTTAGTGTTTGAAATATTTTTTCTCACTTATACTGTTTCCAAAACAGTATTGCTAGCTTGGATTAATAATGTTTCTAAACGTTAAAACAGAACGCCGGGATTGTAGTTCATTGATAGATCTGTGGTCCATATTTCAATTGAGAACTCAAGGCCTGGGTATAGCCTACACACTGGGGTTCTCGAGAGCTAATGTTCCTGCATGCCTGCTGATCTACATGTGTGCAATACACTAGAAAACCAAAAGTGTGTGGACACCTGCTTGTCGAACATCTCATTCCAAAATCGTGGGCATTAATATGGAGTTGATCCCCTCTTTGCTGCTCGAACAGCCTTTCACTCTTCTGGGTAGGCTTTCTACTAGATGTTGGAACATTGCTGCGGGGACTGGATTCCATTCCGCTGCAAGAGCCTTAGTGAGGTCGGGCACTGATGTTGGGCAATTAGGCCTGGCTCGCAGTCGCAATTCATCCCAAAGGTGTTCGATGGGGTTGAGGTCAGGGCTCTGTGCAGGTCAGTCAAGTTCTTCCACACCGATCTCGACAAACCATTTCTGTATGGACGTCGCTTTGTGCAGGGGGATTGTCATGCTTAAACAGGAAAGGGCCTTCCCCAAACTGTTGCCACAAAGTTGGAAGCGCAGAATCGTTTAGAATTTCATTGTATGCTGTAGCGTTAAGATTTCCCTTCACTGGAACTAAGAGGCCTAGCCCTAACCATGAAAAACAGCCCCAGACCATTATTCCTCCTCCACCAAACTTTACAGGTGGCACTATGCATTGGGTCAGGTATCGTTCTCCTAGTATCCGCCAAACCCAGATTCCTCTGTCGGACTGCCAGATGGTGAAGGGTGATTCATCACTCCAGAGAATGCGTTTCCACTGCTCCAGAGTCCAATGGCTACGAGCTTTACACCACTCCAGCGGACGCTTGGCATTGCGCATGGTGATCTTAGGCTTGTGTGCGGCTGCTAGGCCATGGAAACCCATTTCATGAAGCTCACAACAAAGTTATTGTGCTGACGTTGCTTCCAGAGGCAGTTTGGAACTCGGTAGTGAGTGTTGCAACTGAGGACAGACGATTTTTATGCGCTACTCGCTTCAGCACTCGGAGGTCCCGTCCTGTGAGTTTGTGTGGCTTACCACAACAGCACTTACAGTTGACCAGGGCAGCTCTAGCAGGGCAGAAATTTGATGAACTGACTTGTTGGAAAGGTGGCCTCCTATGACGGTGCTACGTTGAAAGTCACTGAGCTCTTCAGTAAGGCCATTCTACTGCCAATGTTTGTCTATGGAGATTGCATGGCTGTGTGCTCGATTTTATACACCTGTCAGCAACAGGTGTCTGAAATAGCCGAATCCACTAATTTGAAAGGGTGTCCACATACTTTTGTATATATAGTGTATGTCAACATGGAGTGAATGAATATACTTTCTATTTTATTCTAACCCATTCTAATATGATATTTTAATGTCTGTTAGTCATGTGATTTCTCTTGCATCTTAAGCCACCTCATGGGCACGTTTACCAGACCATCCGCATGCTGGAGCACGGGATCAAAGCTGTCTACGTGTTTGATGGCAAGCCCCCACAGCTGAAGTCAGGAGAGGTAAGGATGGGGGTCACATCAAGATCCTTCACAACTTTATTGCACCTCCTTGAGATGTTGATATGCATGGATGGATGGGCATTATGTATTTTTTCAAGTGTTGAACAATGTCTTAATCTAACCTCTCTCTCTCTGTGGTTTTAGCTGGAGAAGAGAGGAGGGCAGAGGCTGAAAAACTGCTGGCCCAGGTGCAGGAAACAGGTACAGGAAGTCACCAACGGCAAATAAACCTTTACACGATACGGAAATTACACCGACACGTGTGTAATGATGACCAATTTTTATATTCACCACCAGGGGAGCAGGAGAACATTGACAAGTTCAGTAAGCGTCTGGTGTAAGTTACCCGGCAGCACAACGACGAGTGCAAGAAGCTGCTCAACCTGATGGGGGTGCCATACATCAAGGTTTGTCTCAAGTTTTGTTCCTTTCCTTAGCCACCCATAACCTATCAATCTTCTGTGCACATAGTTACACCTCATACCATTCATTCAGTATTGAATGTATCTAAATGATCTTCCATCTCACCAACTAGGCTCCATGTGAGGCAGAGGCGAGCTGCTCTGGTTAAGGTGGGGAAGGTGGTCGCCACGGCAACAGACGATATGGACGGCCTGACATTTGGAACAGGGGTCCTACTGAGGCACCTCACCACCAGCGACGCAAAGTACTACTGCTGTTTCTATACCACCTTACCCATCTTTCATCCTATTTTATATGTGCAACATCCCAGTCATACAGTGTATCTAACAGTATTATAACAATATAAGCTGTGTATGTGTTTGATATTTGTTTTTGAGGTTTCTTGTAACATTTCTGTTTCTCTATTTTAGGAAGCTTCCTATTCAGGAGTTCCACTTCACCCGCCTTCTGCAGGACATTAATCTGACCCATGAGCAGGTATCTCCAACTGCAGCGTCTGTCAAGAACTGTCTGAATGTTTAGTCTTTTATTGTCATGTTGTGACTTTGGAACATGACTTTTTGCCAGTAGGTGTATAGTCTTTTATCTCTGCCACTCACTCTCCCCTCTGTATCACTCTCCCCTCTGTATCACTCTCCCCTCTGTATCACTCTCCCCTCTGTATCACTCTCCCCTCTGTATAGCCTCTGTCTCAGTTTATTGACCTGTGCATACTGCAGGGCTGTGACTATCCTGGTACCATCAAGGGAATTGTGCCCAAGAGAGCCATCGACCTGATCAGACAGCACGGCTCCATCGAGGAGGTTCTGGAGAACATCGACCCTTCTATGAGTTCACCTGTGCTGTGACTGTCAAACTTAATTTAAATACGCCGTTTGTAACCCCAATTCTCAGTTGTTTTAATTTGCTCCTCTTAAGCGCACACATGCACGACAGTCCCACATCATAAACAGTCCCTAGTTTGAGTTCCAAACAGTCACACAGCAGTTATCCCAGTCCCAGAAGTCAGTGTGAGTGTTTGACTCCTTGGCCCCTTGCAGAAGCACCCTGCCCCAAAGGACTGGCTGTATAAGGAGGCCAGAGGTCTGTTCCTGCAGCCTGACGTGATGGACTACTCCACCGTAGACCTCAAGTGGAGCGAGCCCGACGAGGACGCCCTCATCCAGTTCATGTGTGCAGAGAAACAGTTCGGGTACAGGATAGGATCGACATAATATAGCATCACTATGGTTATATTCCAAGCCTTATGGAGCCTCACTCTGATTTATGTGAGTAAAAAATGGCAGGGGTGAATCCTACTCCTCCCAATGAAGTCAATGCATGACTAAGGGGAAATTTGACTTAATGGTGGAAATACGAGAATATACGCTTCAGTCACACTTCTGTATTCTAAATAAGTCGATTTTATTTACATCATTTGAAGTGGCACTGTACTTTCCAACAATGGCAGTGCTTTTTCACGCTGTTGAAATCCCGCTCCACATCCACATGATGTTACGCCATGGTTGGTATGAGTGATAAAATGTATCATACTGTGAAGTGTGTTTGTGCTCTGTGTTCACAGTGAGGACTGCATCAAGAACGGCTGTAAGAAGATGATGAAGAGGCAGCACACAGGGACGACTGGACTCCTTATACACCATCACCGGCTCTCTGAGAGAGAGAGAAACCTGTACAAATTCTATGCATTTGAACAGGGTTTGGAAGTAGGTGCCAGGCACACCGGTTTGAGTGTGTCAAGAACTGCAAAGCTGCTGGGTTTTTCATGCTCAACAGTTTGCCATGTGTATCAAGAACGTCCAGCCAACTTGACACAACTGTGGGAAGCATTGGAGTCAACATGCAACTCAATATTAGGAAGTTGTCCTTAATGTTTAGTACACCCAGTGTATACCGTACCTCATCTATGTTTGATTAATGAAAAACATTGTCCACACCATACTGTATCCATATTAAACCATATTAAAATAATCCTCTACTTCCTCCTTTTTATTTAGGAACCTGAGATAAAGGGATCAGCCAACAAGAAATGGAAGACTGATGCAACCCCAGGCAAATTAAAAAAGGGTAAATGGACTTCAAAGAGGAAGTGAAGCAAGGAAAGAGGAAGTTGAGTGTGTGTGTGATAATCAGTCAACTACAATTACAGATACCTACAATTATAGTTACTCTGTATCTAACCAAGTCTGTTCTTCATGTTGAAAAATGTGAAAACCGGGTAGTGGTTAATGTACTCCAATTAAGCAAGTTTTATGAAAATACTTTTGTCTTGAATAAAAGTAATAATGGGTATTGTCTCTATTTGGAAGGTGTTCTTAATGTTTTGTGCACTCAGTGTATTTCCAGGCTGAGGTTGGAATAATACTGTGAAAATTGTGGTATTGCCCTTTTAATGTAAGAGCTTTATGAAAAGACTGCCTGAAATTTCTGTCTCCTTTGGTGGAATGGAGTTTTGGCCTGCCTGGTGACATCACCAGTCGGTAAACTACTTCAAATACCAATAAGAAAGAGAGTTCTAAACCTCTCTGCCAGTAACAGCTAGTTTTCAGTTTTCCCCTCCCAGACAGTCCTAGCAAAATTCTTGCATGAGAAATTGCTCTTGCTAAGAAGCTTTTTTCTTCTTCTTTTTGACCATTTTAATTGAAACCAATCACAGTAAGGTAGTTAATTGTAGTATGTCGCCCCTGGAGCAAAATCAGGTTAAGTGCCTTGCTCAAGGGCACATCGACAGATTTTTATATTTTATTTATATATTTTTTTATTTAGCAGACGCTTTTATCCAGAGCGACTTACAGGAGCAATTAGGGTTAAGTGCCTTGCTCAAGGGCACATCGGCAGATTTTTCACCTAGTCGGCTCGGGGATTAGAACCAGCGACCTTTCGGTTACTGGCACAACGCTCTTAACCACTAAGCTACCTGCCACCTTGTCAGCTCTGGTATTCTAACCAGCAACCGTTCGGTCGGCTTAGGAATTGGAAGTATGTCACTGATGGGACTCTTGAGATGACCCACTTGAATTGTAACACTTTTGTTAGTCAGAGCCCACTATGGGTGTATGATAGCTTCTCCTTTCCTGTGGACGGTTTTCATGATTGTAAGGTAAATGTTTGACTTTTTCATGATCTTATACACTGCTCAAAAAAATTAAGGGAACACTAAAATAACTTCCTAGATCTGAATTAATGAAATAATCTTATTAAATACTTTTTTTCTTTACATAGATGAATGTGCTGACAACAAAATCACACAAAAATTATCAATGGAAATCAAATGTATCAACCCATGGAGGTCTGGATTTGGAGTCACCCTCAAAATTAAAGTGGAAAACCACACTACAGGCTGATCCAACTTTGATGTAATGTCCTTAAAACAAGTCAAAATGAGGCTCAGTAGTGTGTGTGTGGCCTCCACGTGCCTGTATGACCTCCCTACAACGCCTGGGCATGCTCCTGATGAGGTGGCGGATGGTCTCCTGAGGGATCTCCTCCCAGACCTGGACTAAAGCATCCGCCAACTCCTGGACAGTCTGTGGTGCAACGTGGCGTTGGTGGATGGAGCGAGACATGATGTCCCAGATGTGCTCAATTGGATTCAGGTCTGGGGAACGGGCGGGCCAGTCCATAGCATCAATGCCTTCCTCTTGCAGGAACTGCTGACACACTCCAGCCACATGAGGTCTAGCATTGTCTTGCATTAGGAGGAACCCAGGGCCAACCGCACCAGCATATGGTCTCACAAGGGGTCTGAGGATCTCATCTCGGTACCTAATGGCAGTCAGGCTACCTCTGGCGAGCACATGGAGGGCTGTGCGGCCCCCCAAAGAAATGCCACCCCACACCATGACTGACCCACCGCCAAACCGGTCATGCTGGAGGATGTTGCAGGCAGCAGAATGTTCTCCACGGCGTCTCCAGACTCTGTCACGTCTGTCACATGTGCTCAGTGTGAACCTGCTTTCATCTGTGAAGAGCACAGGGCGCCAGTGGCGAATTTGCCAATCTTGGTGTTCTCTGGCAAATGCCAAACGTCCTGCACGGTGTTGGGCTGTAAGCACAACCCCCACCTGTGGACGTCTGGCCCTCATACCACCCACATGGAGTCTGTTTCTGACCGTTTGAGCAGACACATGCACATTTGTGGCCTGCTGGAGGTCATTTTGCAGGGCAGTGCTCCTCCTGCTCCTCCTTGCACAAAGGCGGAGGTAGCAGTCCTGCTGCTGGATTGTTGCCCTCCTACGGCCTCCTCCACGTCTCCTGATGTACTGGCCTGTCTCCTGGTAGCGCCTCCATGCTCTGGACACTACGCTGACAGACACAGCAAACCTTCTTGCCACAGCTCGCATTGATGTGCCATCCTGGATGAGCTGCACTACCTGAGCCACTTGTGTGGGTTGTAGACTCCGTCTCATGCTACCACTAGAGTGAAAGCACCGCCAGCATTCAAAAGTGACCAAAACATCAGCCAGGAAGCATAGGAACTGAGAAGTGGTCTGTGGTCACCACCTGCAAAACCAGTCTTTATTGGGGGGTGTCTTGCTAATTGCCTATAATTTCCACCTGTTGTCTATTCCATTTGCACAACAGCATGTGAGATTTATTGTCAATCAGTGTTGCTTCCTAAGTGGACAGTTTGATTTCACAGAAGTGTGATTGACTTGGAGTTACATTGTGTTGTTTAAGTGTTCCCTTTATTTTTTTTAGCAGTGTATTTTAATTTTAGTGTTCAAATTAAATGAAGGAAATTCATTACAAGTAATGAGATTCAAAATTTTCAAAGTACTGCTGTTAGTTCATGTATTTGCTTCACAACTGAAATAACTATTTGCTATTTGATATGGGCAATGGTGTAAAGTACTTAAGTAAAAATACTTTCAAGTTCTACTTAAAGTAGTTTTTTGGGGGTATCTACTTTACTATTTATATTTTTGACAACTTTTACTTAACTACATTCCTAAAGACAATAATGTACTTTTTACTCCATACATTTTCCCTGACAGGCAAAAGTACTTGTTCCATTTTGAATGCTTAGCAGGACAGGAAAATGTTCCATTTACGCACTTATCAAGAGAACATCCCTATTGCCTCTGATCTGGCAGACTCACGAAACACAAATGCTTTGTAAATGGTGTTGGAGTGTGCCCATGGCTATCTGTAAAGAAAAAAAACGAAACGTGTGTTGTCTGGTTTGCTTAATATAAGCAATTTGAAATTATTTATACTTTTACTGTTGATGCTTAGGTATATTTTTGCAATTACATTTACCTTTAATACTTTTAGACTTTTACTCAAGTATTTTACTGGGTGACTTTTACTTGAGTCATTTTCTATTAAGGTATCTTTACTTTTACTCATGTATGACAATTCGGTACTTTTTCCACCACTGGACAGTGGCGGCTCCTGAAAAAATTCTCAGGGGGGGCAATTTTTCTAATGATTTAGGTGACCTACACACATTTAAAAAAAGATATGTCCAGCAACAACATGAAGACAGGGGCAGCATATAAGTCAATACTGATATACACATTACTTGCTTCAAAAAGGCCTCATGGTTGAATTGGAAATATGTGCACCTGAGCATAATTCACAACAAGCAAGCAGGAGCTTTTGATAGAGGCTACTGAAAACATTGATGCAAGTTATTGGTAATAAGACATTTTTATAGACTTCCATATTCTGCCCTCTTGTATAGATTTGTGAAAATGAACAGTGATAGACATTTTGCCTGAAAACAGAATTTGAAAATAATTTCTAGAAAAGGTAAACACAGCTATCTGTATGGCTTTGTAAAAATGAACAACCATATTCTGGCCAATTGCATAGATTTGTAAATATGAACAACCATATTCTGGCCAATTGTATAGATTTGTAAAAATGAACATGAACAGATTTTTTTTTTTTTTTTACTTAAAAAAAGAAAGAAAAATAACTATTTTAAACAACATCAACTGTGAACTGATTTGGGCGTGTGTGTGTTAAAGAGACAGACAGGGAGGGACAAAGAGAGAGAGAGGCTACATTACTTGTACTGAAACTGTTCTCTTCTCTCTTTCAATGCAGCAAAGCGGTCAATGACTTTCTCATTGAAATCAGGCATGCTGAGGACTAGTTTACTAGTTACTTTTTTGATGCGAGAAGTAGCTTGCTGCATGATCAAATTCAGCTGATGCGCATAGCAATGCACGTAATGGACATTCTTGAAATGCTCACGCACCTTTTGCTGCACACCAGCCTTCTCTCGCCTCATCACACTGGCTCCATCGTAAGCTTGCGCAATGAGTTTGACTTTCTCGTCGTCGGCAAAAAGACCGTTCAGTCTCTCCAAAAGCACACTGGCGATTGAGACTGAGGTTGATTCCGAGATGGGAAGGAACTCAAAAAAGCGCTCCTGCACTTTGTGGTTGCTATCTATGTACCTCAGCACAAGCACCAGCTGTGTCTGTGTAGAAACGTCCGTGGTCTCGTCAGCTTGGATAGCTACGAAGTTCGCCGACTTCACCTCCTCCACAATATGTTCCCTCATGACCGCTAGCATACACTCCAGTAGCTCGTTTTGAATGGTCTTTGATGTGCCCTTGAAAACTTTAGCATTTTTAAGATGGTCATCAAACACCTCATCTAATTGTGCCACAAAGTTGACAAGTCCAAGAAAAATACCAGGGTTGGTGGAGCCCTCAGTTTCATCTTTGCCTCGCAAAGCTAGCCATCTTGACAGTAGTACGTGAAGTGATTGACGCTGCTACCCGCTCTTTTCTTAGTTATGTTCATGGTTACTTATGTTACGTATGACGAAAGCGCGTAAGTGCAAGCCCTCCCGGAACCCATAGAGATTGTATTGAAAGCTCTGATATTTGAAAAAAAAAAGATTTTACATGAGAGGCTATGAGAGACTTCTGGGCGATTTTCAACCTGACTGAAATCGCCCCAAAACGGGCGGGGCCATTTGAAGCACGACTTTAGCCTGATTGGACATTTAGTGGCAGATCAGACGTCTAGATTAGAACACTGATAACTACTGTTGCCGTGATATAATTGATTAGAAAAAAAGTCCCTTCCTTTTCCCGTTTGGCAGTGCGTCGCCCATATCGCCCTAATGAACACACCGCCCCTGCCACTGGATATTGGGATGGTTCAATGCAGTACACTCCCCTCCCTAATCCTGATAATGCCACGATTAAGAATGAATCATGAATAATGATGAGTGAGAAAGTTGGAGGCTACAACAAAACACCAACATGAAAAAATACTATAGTATTCACTGTAGTGTTTGCGCAGACTACTGTAGTATGTCATGTTTTTGCAGACTAAAGTCTTGAGGAAACCTACGGAGATCAACTGTTCCATAACCTGTTGGTCGGTAGGACTGGGATCTGAACAGATAGTACAGCACTTCTGCCCTTTTCTATAACCTGTAGAGAACACAATATATGGTCTATATTGACATGTTTTTTTATTTCACCTTTATTTAACCAGGTAAGCCAGTTGAGAACAAGTTCTCATTTACAACTGCGACCTGGCCAAGATAAAGCAAAGCAGTGCGATAAAAACAACAACACAGAGTTACATATGGGGTAAACAAAACATAAAGTCAAAAATACAACAGAAAATATATATACAGTGTGCGAATGTTATGGAGGTAAGGCAATAAATAGGCCATAGTGAAAAATAGTTACAATTTCGTATTAACACTGGTATGATAGATGTGCAAAAGATGATGTGCAAATAGAGATACTGGGGTGCAAAATAAATAACAATATGGGGATGAGGTAGTTGGGTGGACTAATTTCAGAATGGCTGTGTACAGGTGCAGTGATCGGTAAGCTGCTCTGACAACTGATGCTTAAAGTTAGTGAGGGAGATAAGAGTCTCCAGCTTCAGAGATTTTTGCAGTTCGTTCCAGTCATTGGCAGCAGAGAACTGGAAGGAATGGTGGCCAAAGGAGGTGTTGGCTTTGGGGATGACCAGTGAGATATACCTGCTGGAGCGCAGACTACAGGTGGGTGTTGCTATGGTGACCAGTGAGCTAAGGTAAGACGGGGATTTGCCTAGCAGTGATTTATAGATGACCTGGAGCCAGTGGGTTTGGCGACGAATATGTAGTGAGGGCCAGCCAACAAGAGCGTACAGGTCACAATGGTGGGTAGTATATGGGGCTTTGGTGACAAAACGGATGGCACTGTGATAGACTACATCCAATATGCTGAGTAGAGTGTTGGAGGCTATTTTGTAAATGACATCGCAGAAGTCAAGGATCGGTAGGATAGTCAGTTTTACGAGGGCATGTTTGGCAGCATGAGTGAAGGAGGTTTTGTTGCGAAATAGGAAGCCGATTCTAGATCTAACTTTTGATTGGAGATGCTTAATGTGAGTCTGGAAGCAGAGTTTACAGTCTAACCAGACACCTAGGTATTTGTAGTTGTCCACATACTCTAGGTCAGACCCGCCGAGAGTAGTGATTCTAGTCGGGCGGGTGCAAGCAGCATTCGGTTGAAGAGCATGCATTTAGTTTTACTAGTGTTTAAGAGCAGTTGGAGGCTACGGAAGGAGTGTTGTATGGCGTTGAAGCTTGTTTGGAGGTTTGTTAACACAGTGGCCAATGAAGGGCCAGATGTATACAAAATGGCGTCGTCCGCATAGAGGTGGATCCGAGCTTCACCAGCAGCAAGAGCGACATCATTGATATACACAGAGAATAGAGTCGGCCCGAGAATTGAACCCTGTGGCACCCCCATAGAGACGGCCAGAGGTCCAGACAACAGGCCGTCCGATTTGACACATTGAACTCTATCTGAGAAGTAGTTGGTAGAAAAATGAGGTGGTTGACAGAGTCGAAAGCCTTGGCCAGGTCGATGAAGACGGCTGCGCAGTACTGTCTTTTATTGATCGCGGTTATAATATCGTTTAGGACCTTGAGCGTGGCTGAGGTGCACCCATGACCAGCTCGGAAACCGGATTGCATAGCGGAGAAGGTACAGTGGGATTCGAAATGGTCGGTGATCTGTTTGTTAACTTGGCTTTCAAATACTTTCTAAAGGCAGGGCAGGATGGATATAGGTCTATAACAATTTGGATCTAGAGTGTCACCCCCTTTGAAGAGGGGGATGACCACGGCAGCTTTCCAATCTCTGGGGATCTCAGACGTTACGAAAGAGAGGTTGAACAGGCTAGTAATAGGGGTTGCGACAATTTCGGCAGCTAATTTTAGAAAGAAGGAGTCCAGATTGTCTAGCCCAGCTGATTTGTAGGGGTCCAGATTTTTCAGCTCTTTCAGAACATTAGCTGTCTGAATTTATGTGAAGGAGAAGCGGGGGGGGAATGGGCAAGTAGCAGCGGAGGGTGCAGAGCTGGTGGCCGGGGTATTGGTAGCCAGGTGGAGA
Source organism: Coregonus lavaretus (assembly GCF_964263955.1). NCBI lineage: Eukaryota > Metazoa > Chordata > Actinopteri > Salmoniformes > Salmonidae > Coregonus > Coregonus lavaretus. The sequence goes on from NC_139989.1 coordinate 9,658,399, forward strand.
GCATGGCCAGCCGTAGCAAAATGCTTGTTGAAATTCACGATTATTGTAGATTTATTGGTGGTGACAGTGTTTCCTAGCCTCAGTGCAGTGGGCAGTTGGGAGGAGGTGCTTTTATTTTACATGGACTTTACAGTGTCCCAAAACTTTTTGGAGTTAGTGCAACAGGATGCAAATTTCTGTTTGAAAAAGCTATCCTTTGCTTTCCTAACTGATTGTGTATATTGGTTCCTGACTTCCCTAAAAAGTTGCATATCGCGGGGGCTGTTCGATGCTAATGCAGTATGCCACAAGATGTTTTTGTGCTGGTCAAGGGCAGTCAAGTCTGAGGAGAACCAGGGGCTATATCTGTTCTTAGTTCTGAATTTTTTGAATGGGGCATGCTTATTTAAGATTGAGAGGAAAGCACTTTTAAAGAACAACCAGGCATCCTCTACTGACGGAATGAGGTCAATATCCATCTAGGATACCCGGGCCAGGTCAATTAGAAAGGTCTGCTCGCTAAAGTGTTTTAGGGAGTGTTTGACAGTGATGAGGGGTGGTCGTTTGACCGCGGACCCATTACGGACGCAGGCAATAAGGCAGTGATCGCTGAGATCCTGGTTGAAGACAGCGGAGGTGTATTTAGAGGGTCAATTCATCAGGTTGATATCTATGAGGGTGCCCATGTTTACAGATTTAGGGTTGTACCTGGTAGGTTCGTTGATCATTTGTGTGAGATTGAGGGCATCTAGTTTAGATTGTAGGTTGGCCGGGGTGTTAAGCATATCCCAGTTTAGGTCACCAAGCAGTACGAACTCTGAGGATAGATGGGGGGCAATCAGTTCACATATGGTGTCCAGGGCACAGCTCGGGGCTGAGGGGGGTCTGTAGCAAGCGGCAACAGTGAGAGACTTATTTCTGGAAAGGTGGATTTTTAGAAGTAGAAGGTAAAACTGTTTGGGCACAGACCTGGATAGTACGATAGAGCTCTGCAGGCTATCTCTACAGTAGATTGCAACCCCACCCCCTTTGGCAGTTCTATCGAGACGGAAAATGTTGTAGTTGGGGATGGACATTTCTGAATTTTTGGTGGCCTTCCTAAGCCAGGATTCAGACACTGCTAGAACATCAGGGTTGGCGGATTGTGCTAACGCAGTGAATAACTCAAACTTAGGGAGGAGGCTTCGGATGTTAACGTGCCAGAAACCAAGGCTTTTACGATTACAGAAGTCAACAAATGATAACGCCTGGGGAGTAGGAGTGATACTGGGGGTTACAGGGCCTGGGTTAACCTCTACATCACCAGAGGAACAGAGGAGGAGTAGAATAAGGATACGGCTAAAGGCTTTAAGTACTGGTCTTCTAGTGCGTTGGGTACAGAGAAAAAAAGGGGCAGGTTTCCGGGCATTGTAGAATAGAGTCAGGGCATTATGTACAGAAAAGGATATGGAAGAATATGAGTACAGTGGAGGTAAACCTAAGCGTTGGGTAACGATGAAAGAGATAGCATCACTGGAGGCACCGATTGAGTCGGTCCCCGCGTGTATGGGGGGTGGGACAAAGGAGCTATCTAAGGCAGGTTTAGCTGGGCTGGGAGATCTACAGTGAAATAGTACAATAAGAAATAACCGAAACAGCAATAATCAAGGCATATTGACATGGGAGAGAGGCATAAAGCAATCACAGGTGTAATTCGAGAGAGCTAAGACAACAGCTGGTAATGGCGACAAAGTTTGGGCTGAGGCTAAACATAAACAGGATGCGGTACCGTAAAAAGGAACAGTCCACCAGGCATCAGCTGTATAGCTGAGTTATCATAAGGTCCGGTGAACAGCAATAGGATAGTTCGGAGGTAGTTCGGGGGCTGCTATAGCACTAGCGAGCAAGAGGCCACGGCTAGCGTGTGCTAGCGGGCTGGGGCTAGCAGATGGATCTTCGTGGTCGACGTCGTAACGGGAAGCCTGTTGTAACCACATCAGACGATTTCATCGGCAGACAAGTCGTGTTGGATCAGCGGGGCTCCGTGTCAACACTAGGAGGTCCCGTCCGGTTGACAGAGAGGTAGATAGCCGGGAGATGGGCCTGGCTCAAGGCTAGCTCAGGGCTGATTAGCCAACCACAACGTCCATTTGGTTGCAGCTAGCTAGTAGCGAAGAATCCGGTGTTAAAGGTCCAGTGATTCAGTGATTCCGGCAGAAAAACCGATATGTTCTGGGTCGATAACGTGCTGTGCAGACAGTGCAGACTGGCCGAATAATAGTCCAGGCTAGAGCTGGCTGGTAGGTAGTGCAGGCCACGGCCACGGACAATGGTGAAGACCGCTAACGGTGGCTATTAGCAAGTACCTAGTTAGCTGGCTAGCGATGATCCGGTGTTAAGGTCCAGTGATCCAGTGGTTCTGTCAGAAAATCCGATATGCTCTGGCTCGATAGCGCGATGTGCAGACTGTGCAGACTGGCCGACAATTGTCCAAGCTAGAGCTGGCTGGTAGGTAGTGCAGGCCACGGACAATGGTGAAGACCGCTAACGGTGGCTAATAGCAAGTAGCTAGTTAGCTGGCTAGTTTCAGCTAGAGGTTCTGGATAAAAATGTATGAAGAAACAACAGAATCCATTCCACATTGGGTGAGGCGGGTTGCAGGAAAGTATATTTAGTTAAAGGATGGAAAGTGAGATTGAGAAATATATACGAAAAAGACAAAAAAAACAAAAAACTGGCTATTTACATGAGGATACTACAGAAAACACGACCGCACTGCTATGCCATCTTAATTAACCCTCTCCCTCAGTCTCTCCTAAAAACACCTCAGCCTCCCTCAGTCCAGCTGATCCAGTATTAGTGGGCAGTTGTGTGAATCTGACCTGCAGCAGTACAGCCAATCCTCCTGTGACAAACTTCACCTGGTTCCAGATCAGTGGGGGTGAACCAACACAGGTAGCATCTGGACAGACCTACACCCTCAATGTGACTGTTGGTGATGGAGGGCTGTACTACTGTGAAGCAAGAAATGATCACGGCCTTGAGAAGTCAATGAAAGTGCGGCTAGCTATCGAAGGTAAAACGGGCACATAGGGCACAGTCTTAGGTTAGATATACACTACATGACCAAAAGTATGTAGACACCTGCTAGTCGAATATCTCATCCCAAAATCACGGGCATTAATATGAAGTTGGTCCCCCCTTTGCTGCTATAACAGCCTCCACTCTTCTGGGAAGGCTTTCCACTAGATGTTGGAACATTGCTGCAGGGACTTGCTTCCATTCAGCTACAAGAGCATTAGTGAGGTCGGGCACTGATGTTGGGCGATTAGGCCTGGCTCGCAGTCGGCATTCCAATTCATCCCAAAGGTGTTCCATCGGGTTGAGGTCAGGGCTCTGTGCAGGCCAGTCAAGTTTTTCCACACCGATCTCGACAAACCATTTCTTGATGAACTTGATGCTTTTCACTTTCCCCACTGCGGTCTCGTCGATGTGGATGGTGGCGTGCTCCCTCTGCTGTCTCATGAAGTCCACGATCAGCTCCTTTGTTTTGTTGACGTTGAGGGAGAGGTTATTTTCCTGGCACCACTCCGCCAGGGCCCTCACCTTCTCCCTGTAGGCTGTCTCGTCATTGTTGGTAATCAGGCCTACTACTGTTGTGTCGTCTGCAAACTTGATGATTGAGTTAGAGGCTTGCGTGGCCACGCAGTCATGGGTGAACAGGGAGTACAGGAGGGGGCTGAGCATGCACCCTTGTGGGGCCCCTATGTTGAGGATCAGCGTAGTGGAGGTGTTGTTTCCTACCTTTACCACCTGGGGGCGGCCCGTCAGGAAGTCCAGGACCCAGTTGCACAGGGCGGGGTTCAGACCCAGGGCCCTGAGCTTAATGATGAGCTTGGATGGTACTATTGTGTTGAAGGCTGAGCTATAGTCAATGAACAGCATTCTTACATAGGTATTCCTCTTGTCCAGATGGGATAGGGGAGTGTGCAGTGCGATGGCGATTGCGTTGTCCGTGGATCTATTGGGGCGGTATGCAAATTGAAGTGGGTCCACAGTGTCAGGTAAGGTGGAGGTGATATGATCCTTAACTAGCCTCTCAAAGCACTTCATGATGACAGAAGTGAGTGCTACAGGGCAATAGTCATTTAGTTCAGTTACCTTTGCTTCCTTGGGTACAGGAACAGTGGTGGACATCCTGAAGCAAGTGGGGACAGCAGACTGGGATAGGGAGAGATTGAATATGTCCGTAAACACTCCAGCCAGCTGGTCTGCGCATGCTCTGAGGACACGGCTAGGGATGCCGTCTGGGCCGGCAGCCTTGCGAGGGTTAACACGCTTAAAATGTCTTACTCACGTCGGCCACAAAGAACGAGAGCCCACAGTCTTTGGGAGCGGGCCGCATCAGTGGCACTGTGTTATCCTCAAAGCGGGCGAAGAAGGTGTTTAGCTTGTCTGGGTTCAAGACGTCGGTGTCCGCGACGTGGCTGGTTTTCCCTTTGTAATCCGTGATTGTTTGTAGACCCTGCCACATACGTTTCCTGTCTGAGCCGTTGAATTGCGACTCCACTTTGTCTCTGTACTGATGTTTTGCCTGTTTGATTGCCTTACTGAGGGAATAACTACACTGTTTGTATTGTAGTGTCTAAAAGACACACCTTTGCTGGTCCATGCTGTGATGATAAGGAATCCGCCGACACTGTACTCTGTTTATAAAGGTTTATTATAACAAAGGGTATTCAGCATCGGAATTTTACAGATACCTGCAGATATCTGGGGACAGCAAGAGCCAAATTCTGTAATTCGCTATTCCCCTCTTCTATTGTTCAAGACATGGTTTTATATCATTTATGACGTAATATGGTGTGATTCTAAAAACCAATCCCTGGCCTTTTCTACATCTCTCTCCATATCATCTTTCCATGAACTTTAGTAATGATTTCCAGATGTTTTCAGCAAAGTAGAATACAGTTCATATGTTACACCATTTTGCCACATCAGCAAAATCTTAGAGCCAAGTTTCCTCTAACACACTTTCTGCAACGGCCAGCATATCCTAGACTCTAAGACACTACATATTTCCCCCCTTCGAGACTAATTAAGTCTCGAAAACAAAAAGAATAGGATTATGACAAATAACAATTCTTGTTCTTGAGTAACTTTAACAATAAACCAAAATTTATGGAGATTAAACACATGTTTATATAGACACATTTTTGTATGTAGTGTAAATACATTATTATGGAGTGTAAATAAATTGTTATGGAGTGTAAATAAATTGTTATGGAGTGTAAGAGCGAAAAACCTGTCTGGCAGCTTTCATTCCAAATATCCATCAGTCAGTCAAGACAGGAAAATTCTCTCACGGCCCCTCTGCCCTAGGCGACCACCTAAGTACTCCAGATCAATTCATACATCTTCATGAATACATTTTAAGCTGTGATGCAATTGAATACATATGAAAACCCCAGCAAACAAAATACAATCAAAATGTCCACATTCAGGCTGGTCGACCCATCGGACCCTCCTGTGGATTCTCTCTTTCCTTGCCTAGACCCCATATCCCTAAACTTCAACGAAATAAACAAAAACATCTGAGGTCCCCACATGTACCCAACAACAGAAAACATAATTCTTCAAAAATTTATACAGAAAGAATATAACACTGGAATGTAGTCCACTACACTTCATCTCCTCCACAGTGTCGACTTTCAATGCGACGTCGATGATGGAATCGGAACATTTCCACTCCTTCCTTGTTCCACTTCCTCCAGTCCATTCATATTGTCCATGTTTGAGTATTTGAGTCCCTCTACATATTCCCCCATATGCTTCTGGAAGAAAAGAAAATACCAAACAGTATCTTTTGCAAAACAACACATGCAAATTAAAACATCAATATCAGCAATAATATAAGAATGTATATTTAAGATTATATATAAAATGAATCACATTCCATTTCCCCCCTTTGATTCATCACAATAATATAATCATCCCACAATCAGATATTCCAAGTTTCCTAGAGTTATTTCAACCCTAGTTTTCATAACATTTTAGTCTGACTTTTTCCTATTTTTATTTTTCTCAAATTTTTTCAAAAACCATTTCACTGATTTATTCACAAAACTCTTTCCCATTTTCTGAGGATATTAAGTCGGGAAATTCCCACCTGCTTATGACTTCTTTACACAACAACTTTGCAACCGACTGAGCATATTTTAGCTTAGTTGAACATCTTATGCACCTCTTGGTATATGAATGTAACCAAGAATAACAGTCACACATTATTTTTCAAACAGATTGTGCACCTACCTATGACATAGTCAATCTATTCAAGAAAATATGGTTCCCAAAAATTCTACTCCTTTGTGATTATTCTAATCTCCCCTTTTGCAACATAAACTAACCCATAGCTTCCTAAATCATCATGGTTTCTCCAAAACAATAATTGATTGCTACTCTAACAATTTTTCTATTGTCTTCAAAACACTTGCTTTTGAAAGTCCTTCAATTCCTGGTTCAATCCCTTGGATTGCTTCATCTTTCAATGGATACTGATTCTTCCAAGGAGGTCTGCCTCCTCAACTTTCATCTCAATTGAGCTGATTTCACAAATCCAATATCAGTCCTACTTTGATATCTCAAACATTCTTGAACTTTTTTCAACATCTCTTCTTCCATAGATTCTCAATTCATCTTCACACTTCAAACAAATTAATTTGTCTTCCGTACAGTTTATGACTCTCCTTCATTTTCAGAAATTGCTGATCTTCACTCCTCCAAGTCCTTCTCATAATTAATTGATTTGACATCGTGAGATGTGTAACCTCTTCAGGCTGAACACAGATAAAAACCTTTCTGCTATCCATCATCACTTCCCATAGTCCATTGTTTATTTTCACTTCAATTGTTGGATCTTATTCCGGTCCTGATGCTACCAGTTGAAAACTCCTTTCGGATCTTCTAGGCACCTCTAGAGTCCTTGCTCCTTTCTCCTATAGGGTTCACCTAGAGGACAGGTGATCTTCACTTGCTCCTGTATCTTCCTCTGAAGTTCTTTCTTTCCAGAAACTATCTATGGATATGAAACAATTTATACCACTTGTTGTGGCTGGTATAATTGCATTTGACCTTGTTCAGTTGAAGCTGTAGCAGTGATTGTTGATTTGGTTCACACTGATTCTGCATAACCAAAGCTTCTCTTCTCCTTCTTCTTCTCCACCAGTTGTATTTGATTGAGTTTTCTGAGAGTTTCTTGGTCCTGTTCTTTCTGGTTGTGTTCCTTTTTCCGGTACAGATCCACTTGATGGGCTATATGATCTGTATAGACACCTTTTGTCATGCTCCCAAGTCCAACCACTTCTGCCAGTTTGCTTCTAACCGGTAAGGGCAGTCCCATCTGTAGTTTAGCTCTCAAGATTGACTGCTCAATTTGACTCACATCTGGATCATTTCCGGTAATATTTCTCCACACTTGATGAACTCTTGACACGTAGGCTCTCGGATTTTCTTGTTGTCCTAGTGGGTCAATCAGAATGTTGTCAGGATGCACATTTGTTGGAAACGTATCTTTCAGTGCTCTCCACAGCCGATTCCTGCTTGCAGCCAACAATTCAGGATCATTCACAGCAGTTCCCACATATCTATGAAGTCCAGCTCTCTGAAAAATTTCTTCCATGCCTGGAATCCCAAGGAGATTAGCCAAAAGTCTCTTAATGTCTCCTATGGCAGACTGTGTTCCCACCGTAATTTCATCCAACTGAAATCCAAGGATATGCTCCATCTTGAAGAGTAGGCAGCTTCTCAAGTATATCTGACATATCGGTGTTCTGCAAAGGCTTATATTCTAGGTTTTGTCCTCGAATGATCACCGGCATAATTTTCTTACTAGTGCCATCTTTCCTTGGCCTCAATGTATATTTCTTCTCAGATTCTTGGGATTCTTTTCTCAGCAGCTTCTTTTCCTTCGTCTTCAGCTTCTTGAGTCGTTCTTCCAGTTCTTTTACTTCTTCTAAATTAGTGGCCTTATACAGGTATGATACGCATCGGTCTATATCTCTTTCTATTTCTTCTGTGTTAGTCATTGGAGGATAAAATCCTCTTGAATATGAAGCACCTTTAGTCTCCAAATCTTCATCGTTGTCTCCATCTTCATTTTCACCAGCACTCGAATCACTTGTATTCTTCTTCTTCCAACTTCCATCACCCCTTCTTTCCGCTCTGGCCAACCTCTGTCTGATGACAGGGTCATATCCACCCATGATCTCTTCTGAATCACTCTGATCATCATCATCATCATCATCGTCATCATCAAGTTCCATCCTCCTTGACCTCACTCTACCCTTAGTTTCCAGACATCTCGTTTTGTTCCTGCTTTTGGAGTTTGGATTCATCTTTATGGTCGTTTCTGCTTGTCCTCTCTCTATTATTTGTTCATCTTCATCTCTGATGCAATAGTCACCCTCCTGAATGATCACTGGAAGCTGAGGATAAACGTCCTTAAACTTGGCTTCTTTCTCATAAGGTGGGGGTGTTTTTGCTGAATCCATATATGAGAAAGGTGTATTGACTTCTGCCATTAGCTTTTCTGTCACCTTCACCTCTTTTGCCATTTTCTCTGTACCTCTGTCTCTCTTATCTTTTGTATCTTTTATCAGTTTTTGTCCTTCATTTTCAAACAGCTTAAGAACACCCAGCTCTCTTTGTCTTTTTTCTTTACGAAGTTTTCCTTTCTTCCCCTTCTTTTGATCTGCCTTATACGTGGATACAAGCACTTGCATTATCTTGATGACGTCTGGGTTAAGAGTGCCTTCCGCTGGCCATGGTTGTTCAATGTCAGGCCAACGTTTATTCCATTTTTCAGATAATTTTGCTATACCATTAACTAGAGGATTACTATTCTGTACTACATGAAGAGGAGTAATTGCTTTTGTAGTTTTGATGTCCTTTTTCCCCATTGTAATGACTATGTTATGTGTTTCCCTCTTGTTTCCCTCCTTATTTTTTTTTTTTTTTTTTTTTTTTTTTATATAATTAAAAAATAATTAATCAATTAATCCAATCAATCAATTAACCAATTAAATCAATGAATCAATCAACTAATCCAATAAATCAACTAATCAAATCAATCAATCAATTACTAATCAAATCAATGAACTAATCAACTAATCCAATCAATCAACTAGTCAACTAATCCAATCAATCAACTAATCAATGAAATCAATCAACCAATCAACTAATCAATCAATCAACTAATCCAATCAATCAACTAATCAATGAAATCAATCAATCAATCAACCAATTTATTTCAATCAATCAATCAAGTAACTAAATCAATCAAACAATCAATCAATTACCAATCAATCAATCAATCAATTACTAATCAAATCAATCAATCAACTAATCAATCAAATCAATCAATCAATTACTAATCTGTGAATTTTATTTTACCAAATGATTGATTAGTGGCAGTCTTACCACATCCGATGAGGAAGAGTAAAGGAAAGTAGTCAGCTCCAGAGCAATTCAAAAATAAAAGACCTGTACCAGCAACACTACCCACAACTACTCACAACCCAATTGCTTAATAAGCACCTAATTACCTTAATTTTTACAGAATAATGTCAATGCTGGATTTCCAACACAACTCTAATCAAAACAAGTCATTGACAAAAACTCTAATGTGCAATTATCAATTACATCAATTCATCAGTCTGTTGCCAAGTTCCTGCGAAATGGTCACAACATGAAAAATTCTATGTAGACACAATGTATCAATTAAATCCTGTAAGGGAAAGTAGGTTTTGTGGATAAGTACAGTACTGGCCTTAATTTGGCTGGGTGGTTGTCATCGATGCCAGCTGATGTTAGCACCTCCTCTCTCTCTCTCTCTCTGTCTCCTCCTTCTCGTCTCTCATATGACAGAAAGACAAAAGAACAAACGAGAATTTAGTTCATTATTATTTATATATATATATATATTTTTCACATTCACGCTAAGAAATAAGCAAACAGCTTAACTCAGGAATATTATAAATAGCTCAATAACGTTTTATTTTATTCATTTATTTTATTATTATTATTTTTAATCCATCAATATATCTCTCATTCACCAACTCAACCGATTATCAACCAAACAGTTTTACAGTCAAGCAACAGTTAATTCAACAGAACATTTCACTTGTGTGCAAGATTCCCCCTCCCTTTTTCTTTTTGTCTGCTCTGAAACTGACTCTCCCATCAGTTCAGTGCAGGGGAGTGGCGAAACTCATAAAATCCTACGCGTGCGCAGTTCAGTCACCAATGTGATTTCAGAGTGAAAGGAGCTATAGACCCGCTGTTGCTCTGTTCTCTCCTCCCATAGACAATAACAAGACTCTACAGAACACACAAACAAACACGAAACACACAGAACACAAATCCCACTTCCAAGTTATGTTATCTTTCACTTATCCTAATTTGCAGATTGATAGTTATGCTGTTATCAATTACAAAACATCTCTATACACTCTTAAAAAGTCCTCCCTGTAGGGTCATGCTATTCTAATAGTTAATGAACATTCCCTTTTTATAGAGACTCATAAGGTTTTGACCTCAACTACCATATTTCCTTACAAAAGAGTAAACCCCTGTTGTCAGAGCCTTAGTCGACACACAGCTGGAAGTAATCAGAGACGCAGCCCCCCCCTTTTCTCTGGTTCACACAAACAGACAGAGAGACATTGGCTGTCTTTCTCTCACACACACACACATTTGAAGAGGAATGCATCCGTTTATACAAAGCATGCTTACCGCCGTTCCTAATTTTCTTTATATTCGTTTTGCTAAATTTCTGCTACCTTCAGGTTTTAGACATTCAAAAGAGAGGATTACGTCAGACAAACATTTCGTCAAATAGATTTCTGATCGGTAAACTTACAATTGAATATATTGCCTTAAACCAGCAGTTCCCAGAACTGACTTGAGAGTTAATCTAATAACTATCAAGATTTATGGCCATCATATTGATGCCTTGTTTTCAAGGGCTTCCTTAAATTTAACGGCGTCCTAAAGTATACTGTCTTCTATTCCTTCATGCCTTTCCTGGACACTCTCTCACACTTTTTCCAAGGCAAAATATGTGTCCTATTGGTGTGCCCTATAGACACTCCCCACTTTTTGCGTTGTTCTCAACGCAAACTAATTTAGAAAATTTAGAACGGAATTCCTATCACACAGCAAAAAAAAAAACCCAGCAAAACGCACGCACAGATTCTTTGACGGTACATCTTGAACGCACACACTCTCTGGACTCACAAAACGGCCAGCGCCCAATATTAGTGAAAAAAGCTCACCTTTTTTTGCCGGCTTCTTGAGCGGGAGTCACTTTGTAGCCCAGGAATGGAATGTTGAGAAAAGACGTAGCACGACCCAAAAAGAATAAAAATAAAACTACCTCGTCGCCATTAAATGTAGTGTCTAAAAGACACACCTTTGCTGGTCCATGCTGTGATGATAAGGAATCCGCCGACACTGTACTCTGTTTATAAAGGTTTATTATAACAAAGGGTATTCAGCATCGGAATTTTACAGATACCTGCAGATATCTGGGGACAGCAAGAGCCAAATTCTGTAATTCGCTATTCCCCTCTTCTATTGTTCAAGACATGGTTTTATATCATTTATGACGTAATATGGTGTGATTCTAAAAACCAATCCCTGGCCTTTTCTACATCTCTCCCCATATCATCTTTCCATGAACTTTAGTAATGATTTCCAGATGTTTTCAGCAAAGTAGAATACAGTTCATATGTTACACCATTTTGCCACATCAGCAAAATCTTAGAGCCAAGTTTCCTCTAACACACTTTCTGCAACGGCCAGCATATCCTAGACTCTAAGACACTACAGTATTCAACCATATTCCCAGTCACCTTGCCGTGGTTAAAAACAATGGTTTCAATTTTGTGCGAATGCTGCCATCTATCCAGGGTTTTTGGTTTGGGTAGGTTTTAATAGTCACAGTGGGAACAACATCCCCTATACACTTTCTGATGAACTCAGTCACATTGTCCATGGCTGCGTTTCAAACACATAAAAGACACACCGTCCTCCACTGACCCTCGCCTTATGCCCTTGGGGAATCCCTGCGGCCATCTTTGCTGTCGGTCCAAATAATTAGCCAAGCAAGGGAAGTTGGCAACGTAAGCCCCTCAGCCCTCATTTGTGATCAAGATTGCGAGTGTACATTTATGTTCAGTCCGGGGCCTGAAACGCCCCATAATTCAATTCGCGATGATTGTACATCCACTAAGAAAAGTCCACCAGAACGTAAAACCAACATCAACGGCCTCCCGAGTGGCGCAGCGATCTAAGGCATTGCATCGCAGTGTTGCGTCGTCACTACAGCCTGGGGTTCGATCCCAGGCTGTGTCATTACCGGCCGTGACTGGGAGTCACATAGGGCGGCGCACAGTTGGCCCAGCGTCGTCCGGGTTAGGGGAGGGTTTGGCTGGTGGGGCTTTACTTGGCTCATCGCGCTCTAGCGACTCCTTGTGGTGGGCCGGGTGCCTGCAGGCTGACTTCGGTCGTCAGTTGAGCGGAGTTTCCTCTGATGCATTGGTGCAGCTGGCTTCCGTGTTAAGCGAGCGAGTGTTAAAAAGTGCGGTTTGACGGATCATGTTTTGGAGGACGCATGACTCGACCTTTGCCTCTCCCGAGCCCGTTGGGGAGTTGCAGCGATGAGACAAGATCGTAATCACGAAAAAGGGGGTAAAAAAATTAAATAATTACATCAATATGGAGAAGTCAACATACAAGTGTAAGTAAAAACTAATGTAAATAGAAATTGTGCTACTAATGCACATGACAGCACAAACACGTATTGTAAAAGTAATGATGTTTTTGTTTGGTTAGCTTTTGGATACGTTAGCTAGCGCATACAACTTTCCCTGACATCACACTTATACAGTACATTGTAATTTTCGATTTACCTGATATCGTCGGATGGCTAGCATTCGATGTCTGTGGATGCGTTATCTTCTAGCCAAGATATGAAATGCAATCAAAATTGAAAGTAGCGCATATAAAGCTCACACAACAGCTACCGGTGGTTCCATGATGACTGAAAACACAACTGTGGGACGAACGAGTGACAAATTTCCGGCCAAGGGCGGTCCATTTAAAATTAATTAATTATTCCCTCGCCCTTTGCCCTGCAAACGTCAACTCATAATATGTCATGATAAGTCATCAGAAGCGTCCACTTAATTTGAGGGCTGAGGGTGTCTTTTATGCATTTGGAATGCAGCCACGTGTATATGTCAATGTTATTCTGAGGCAACCTGGATCATACAGTGGGGGAAAAAAGTATTTAGTCAGCCACCAATTGTGCAAGTTCTCCCACTTAAAAAGATGAGAGAGGCCTGTAATTTTCATCATAGGTACACGTCAACCATGACAGACAAATTGAGAAAAAAAAATCCTGAAAATCGCATTGTAGGATTTTTAATGAATTTATTTGCAAATTATGGTAGAAAATAAGTATTTGGTCACCTACAAACAAGCAAGATTTCTGGCTCTCACAGACCTGTAACTTCTTCTTTAAGAGGCTCCTCTGTCCTCCACTCGTTACCTGTATTAATGGCACCTGTTTGAACTTGTTATCAGTATAAAAGACACCTATCCACAACCTCAAACAGTCACACTCCAAACTCCACTATGGCCAAGACCAAAGAGCTGTCAAAGGACACCAGAAACAAAATTGTAGACCTGCACCAGGCTGGGAAGACTGAATCTGCAATAGGTAAGCAGCTTGGTTTGAAGAAATCAACTGTGGGAGCAATTATTAGGAAATGGAAGACATACAAGACCACTGATAATCTCCCTCGATCTGGGGCTCCACTCAAGATCTCACCCCGTGGGGTCAAAATGATCCCAAGAACGGTGAGCAAAAATCCCAGAACCACACGGGGGGACCTAGTGAATGACCTGCAGAGAGCTGGGACCAAAGTAACAAAGCCTACCATCAGTAACACACTACACCGCCAGGGACTCAAATCCTGCAGTGCCAGATGTGTCCCCCTGCTTAAGCCAGTACATGTCCAGGCCCGTCTAAAGTTTGCTAGAGTGCATTTGGATGATCCAGAAGAGGATTGGGAGAATGTCATATGGTCAGATGAAACCAAAATAGAACTTTTTGGTAAAAACTCAACTCGTCGTGTTTGGAGGACAAAGAATGCTGAGTTGCATCCAAAGAACACCATACCTACTGTGAAGCATGGGGGTGGAAACATCATGCTTTGGGGCTGTTTTTCTGCAAAGGGACCAGGACGACTGATCCGTGTAAAGGAAAGAATGAATGGGGCCATGTATCGTGAGATTTTGAGTGAAAACCTCCTTCCATCAGCAAGGGCATTGAAGATGAAACGTGGCTGGGTCTTTCAGCATGACAATGATCCCAAACACACCGCCCGGGCAACAAAGGAGTGGCTTCGTAAGAAGCATTTCAAGGTCCTGGAGTGGCCTAGCCAGTCTCCAGATCTCAACCCCATAGAAAATCTTTCGAGGGAGTTGAAAGTCTGTGTTGCCCAGCGACAGCCCCCAGACATCACTGCTCTAGAGGAGATCTGCATGGAGGAATGGGCCAAAATACCAGCAACAGTGGGTGAAAACCTTGTGAAGACTTACAGAAAACGTTTGACCTGTGTCATTGCCAACAAAGGGTATATAACAAAGTATTGAGACATTTTTGTTATTGACCAAATACTTATTTTCCACCATAATATGCAAATAAATTCATTAAAAATCCTACAATGTGATTTTCTGGATTTTATTTTCTCATTTTGTCTGTCATAGTTGACGTGTACCTATGATGAAAATTACAGGCCTCTCTCATCTTTTTAAGTGGGAGAACTTGCACAATTGGTGGCTGACTAAATACTTTTTTTCCCCACTGTATCCCAGTTCGCGTGATCAAAACAATCTTAAAGCATGGATTCCGATTGATCAGACCAGCGTTGAATAGACCTTAGCATGGGTACTTCCTGTTTGAGTTTCTGCCTATAGGAAGGGAGGAGCAGAAAAGAGTCGTGATCTGATTTGCTGAAGGGAGGGCGGGGGAGGGCCTTGTAGCCATCCCGGAAGGGAGAGTAACAATGGTCGAGAGTTTTTGAAGCACGAGTACTACAGGCAATGGGTTGATAGAACTTTGGTAGTGTTTTCCTCAAATTTGCTTTGTTAAAATACCCAGCTACAATAAATGCGGCATCAGGATATGTGGTTTCCAGTTTGCACAAAGTCCAGTGTAGTTCCTTGAGGGCCGTCATGGTATTGGCTTGAGGGGGAATATACACGGCTGTGACTATAACCGAAGAGAGTTCTCTTGGGAGGTAATACGGTCTGCATTTGATTGTGAGATATTCTAGGCCGGGTGAAGAAAAGGACTTGAGTTCCTGTACGTTATCACAATCTCACCATGAGTAGTTAATCATGAAACATACACCACTGCCTGTCTTCTTCCCGGAGAGTTCTTTATTCCTGTCTGCGCGATGTACTGAGAACCCAGCTGGCTGTATGGACGGGGACAGTATACCCGGAGAGAGCCATGATTCCGTGAAACAGAGTATGTTCCAATCCCTGATGTCTCTCTGTAAGGAGATCCTCACCCTGAGCTCGTCTACTTTATTGTCCAGGGACTGAACATTAGCGAGTAATATACTCGGAAGCGGTGGATGGTGTGCACGCCTCCTGAGTCGGACTAGAAGTCCACCGGCGGCATCTTGGAGCAGCCTCTGGGATAAGTTAAATTGCCCTGAGGTGTACGAACAAAGGATTCAATTCGGGAAAGTCGTATTTCTGGTCGTAATGCTGGTGAGTTACCGTCGCTCTGATATCCAATTTTTTATCCGGCTGTATGTAATAACACAAAATACGTTCTGGGCTAAGAATGTAAGAAATAACACACAAAAAAAAAAAAATACTGCAAAGTTGCTTAGGAGCTAGAAGCAGAGCTTCTATGTCTGTCGGCGCCATTCTAATAAATGTTTGTCTATGGAGATTGCATGGCTGTGTGCTTGATCTTATACACCTGTCAGCAACGGGTGTGGCTAAAATAGCCAAATCCACTAATTTGAAGGGGTGTCCACATACTTTTGTATATATAGTGTACTTTAGAGCTCTTTTTGTGAGAAATGACCATAATATATGCTGTATTTTCAGCGCAAGAAGAGCCTGTTAACCCAATGGTTTTGGGGATTGTAGGAGCAGGAGGAACCTTGGGAGTAATTTTGCTAATCATCCTGATCGCTTTCTTTGGATGGTAAAAACTATTCCTAGCCTCAATGCAAAACTGTGTATTTATCTTGTGTTTGTGCTTTTGTATATGAAATCCTTCTCAGTGCATTCAGAAGACCTTTCTAAATGTCTTCCAGGAGGAGAAAATCTACGTTCCCTGATGGACTTGAAAGGAAACAAAGTGCAATGAAGGCAGTACAAAAAAATAATTTCATATGAAGTTTAGGGTGATAAGACCACACTGATAGCAATGCCAAATCCTGTAAAAACAACAAATAATAACAGCATAGTTGTTGAACTTTGTACTTCTGTCAGTTTACAGCAATTGAAATCAGTATGTTACACATCCTATGTGTAATGTGTTGTATAACTTGATGCCTTTAAAATGATCAGCTCATTATTCTTACAAAGTATGGTTCCTGACACCTTTTCCTCTCTGTTCTCTCCACAGAACTCCCCAGTTGGGACGGTGCACACTAACCAGGCCACGGCTGGAGAGGAACCAGAAGAAGACCAGCCTGAAGAGATCTGTAGTGTCGAGAACGATGCTGAGATGCTGTGATAACAAGAAATCCGCTGACACTGTCCTCGATTATGATAGTTTATTACATCTTTACTTTCAGTGTCAATTTACAGATTTCTGCAGAAAATCCGGAGAACAACCAGCCCAATCTCTAATATGTTGTTTTCTCCCCGTCCTTTGTCCCAACCAAGGTATATTTATCCTATGTAACCTGATATGAGTGTTTTCCCCCTGTTAAGTTGCGTCAATTCAAATCTGGTATTAGGAACAAAAGAGGTCAATACACGTCTTCTAAAATAGACTAGTATTTTATTTAATGCAAAACACTTTAAATATAAATATGATGTTCGTATATACGGGTCCACTGAAATACCACGCAGGGCACTCAGAGAACTGATCCATTGTTCTAAGTTCTTCTTCAAATACTCTGACAGAGATAGATCCCTGCTGGGCCTATCAGAGTAGAGACTGAGCGTGGTTTAGACTTACTCAGCCTATCCGTTGGCGCACAGGCTGGTCCCAGCCCCTTGGCGCTCCACTGTTGCACACTGTTGCCAGGCATAAGTTGTTATCATCACAACCTGTAGAGTCAGCACCCATAGACACTGTTCCCCTGTACTCCTTGTACCTACGTCCTTGGATGGTTCACAGATCACAAAGAGGCAGTGTTCGTGTCTGTGAGAAATACAAGTCTTATCTCATCCTACCCCCTAACGTTCCTCACATGAATCACAGCTTGTTATGTGAAACAATTTATATCAGTACAGTACAAACCCATTATGTTTAATCATTAATGCATTCCTTCTAAGCTAGTCATCACATCTAGTTATGAGAAAATAGATCCCCACACCACACAGACCAATCCCAGGACGCCACATAACATACTTCCTCTGTTTTAGGGTGCCCCTATAGAAATGCTCTCCAGATGCTTCCTCAAGCTGAGTCAACTTCCTCTAACACACCATTTGCAAACATCAGCAAAGTCATAAATTGTCTAGATACTACAGATCCACTACGGTGAGATAGAGTTCTCCAAACTACAGCCCAATGAGACCCCAGCTGCAGCCCAGGACAGGGACCAGGGGCAAGAGAGTGAGTACGCTGAAGTCAGTGTGACCGGGAGAGGGGCCCAGGAACCTAGATGGGCTTTACGCTCAAGTGAATAAGAAAAATGCGTTTGAAGTATTTTGCCAATGGGTATTAAGTGTTTTTATGGACAGTATTGGTATTGGTATTTAGTTGTTACATTTATCATTTTGAGCTCTTTGATTATCTGCATATTTGTAGAATTTTCTGGGATGCAAAGTGTTTAACTTGGGCGGCAGGTAGCTTAGTGGTTAAGAGCGTTGTGCCAGTAACCGAAAGGTCGCTGGTTCTAATCCCCGAGCCGACTAGGTGAAAAATCTGTCGATGTGCCCTTGAGCAAGGCACTTAACCCTAATTGCTCCTGTAAGTCGCTCTGGATAAGAGCGTCTGCTAAATGACCAATTATTATTATTATTATTATTATTATTAACTATAACTACAGTGCTTTGCAAAGTATTCATCCCCCTTGGCGTTTATCCTATTTTGTTGCATTACAACCTGTAATTTAAACTGATTTTTATTTGGATTTCATGTAATGGACATACACGAAATAGTCCAAATTGGTGAAGAAAAAAAAACGTGTTAAAAAAAATTCTAAAAAATAAATAACGGAAAAGTGGTGCGTGCATATGTATTCACCCCCTTTACTATGAAGCCCCTAAATAAGATCTGGTGCAACCAATTACCTTCAGAAGTCACATCATTAGTTAAATAAAGTCAACCTGTGTGCAATCTAAGTGTCACATGATCTGTCACATGATCTCAGTATATATACACTTGTTCTGAAAGGCCCCAGAGTCTGCAACACCACTAAGCAAGGGGCACCACCAAGCAGAAACTTTGAACATCTCACGGAGCACCATTAAATCCATTATAAAAAAATTGAAAGAATATGGCACCACAACAAACCTGCCGAGAGAGGGCCGCCCACCAAAACTCACGGACCAGGCAAGGAGGGCATTAATCAGAGAGGCAACAAAGAGACCAAAGATAACCCTGAAGGAGATGCAAAGCTCCACAGCGGAGATTGGAGTATCTGTCCATAGGACCACTTTAAGCCGTACACTCCACAGAGCTGGGCTTTACAGAAGAGTGGCCAGAAAAAAGTAAGCAAACACGTTTGGTGTTCGCCAAAAGGCATGTGGGAGACTCCCCAAACATATGGAAGAAGGTACTCTGGTCAGATGAGACTAAAATTGAGCTTTTTAGCCATCAAGGAAAACGCTATGTCTGGCGCAAACCCAACACCTCTCATCACCCAGAGAACACCTTCCCCACAGTGAAGCATGGTGGTGGCAGCATCATGCTGTGGGACTGGGAAACTGGTCAGAATTGAAGGAATGATGGATGGTGCTAAATACAGGGAAATTCTTGAGGGAAAACTGTTTCAGTCTTCCAGAGATTTGAGACTGGGACGGAGGTTCACCTTCCAGCAGGACAATGACCCTATGCATACTGCTAAAGCAACACTCGAGTGGTTTGAGGGGAAACATTTAAATGTCTTGGAATGGCCTAGTCAAAGCCCAGACCTCAATCCAATTGAGAATCTGTGGTATGACTTAAAGATTGCTGTACACCAGCGGAACCCATCCAACTAGAAGGAGCTGGAGCAGTTTTGCCTTGAAGAATGGGCAAAAATCCCAGTGGCTAGATGTGCCAAGCTTATAGAGACATACCCCAAGAGACTTGCAGCTGTAATTGCTGCAAAAGGTGGCTCTACAAAGTATTGACTTGGGGGTGAATAGTTATGCACACTCAAGTTTCAGTTTTTTTGTCTTATTTCTTGTTTGTATGCAGTTGCCGGAATAACAATATTATTTATTTTTAATGTATATATCTATGTTGGACTTATCATGTCAGTTTTTATGTTGAGTGTTGAGCAAGAGAAGAAATTGAGGCTGTATTTGAAGTTGTTTATTAATTGCATTGTAATAAAAACCTTCACATTAAACGTCCATGAAATCTCTTGCTCTTATTGGTCCAACATTTCACATACAGTATCTCATGTCTAAACATAATATCATAATTAAACCATGTCATGATTAGAGATTATTCTTTGGGCGATAGCTTGTAAACATCCAATGCCTTTATACTTCATTACAAGATGTCAGTAAGGCAAGGCTACACGTTGGTTTTGCTCTATCACCTAATACCAACTCACATATCCACTGACAGTGTGTGGTGGCCTGACTGCATACAGTCATTTAAAGGGGAATTTCAGCCTGGGTGAATCTTGGCTTGTTTTCATCATGCCCGATGCATTTCTAGGACAGTGAGATGTGTTTCACACATAATTGCCCAGCAGAAACGCAGGTCTGGGCTTCGCACGCTGAATGATACACCCTATGACGGCTTCGGGTGTATTGATGGGGGGGGGGGGGGGGGAGAGATCTAAAAATAAATGTAATCCTGCTTTGTGGCATTTCACGATACTGTTCGCATTATACGTTTTTGTGCATGTAGATATGATTGTCCTTGTTCGGTAAGGCCATTGGACGTCTTTCAGCAATGTTCCTATCAGCGAATTCATTGCTAAATATGCAAGCAGACACATTTTTTCCAGTATCTGAAAGACTACAACTTGTGTTGGGCGGTGCTTCGTGCTCTTGCCCTGTCCCTCCCCCAAGGCAGTCTTTTTTGAAAAGGAGGCATACACCAACAACTCAATCCTTTGGGCAAAACTAAAATAACTGATCAGACACAATGACTTAAAGGGATTCCTCTCATCAACACAAATTCGACCATTGAGCATTTTTTTATGTTCTATTAACTACATGGTGACATTCAACCATACATGTTTCAACCAGAATATAGCGAAGAAGATTTCAAACCAAAAGTTGGATTTAGCTAACGTTAGAAGCTCAGCTACAGTCGATGCCAGCACCAAGAGGGCAGATGACAAATATCGTGCCTAGCTAAGTACTGTAAGATATTTTTCCTTTAAGCCACCTAACTGTTTGCTAACTTAGCTAGGTAGCTAAGTTAGCTACCCTAATGTTGATGTTATGCTTGCACAGTCCAACTGTCGTTCAAACTACAATAGAGTATATATTTTTATTTGTTTTTGTCTTGCAGACAATACCGTGGTGGGCTCTTCCTAGAGTGAATTCTAGATACAGAAACAGAATACCTTTGCCTGCGCGTGTCATTGTAGCAGAACTGTATCCCATGAACTGTATCCCTCTCCAGGGATTAGACATTATGCTGGATTTCAAGCAGATGACTCATGAGGAGCTGACTGGCAGTTTGATTATGACAACACTCCTCCCACAGCTTTACAAGTATTCCCTGACCTTTACTACACTGATCATACTGTCTTTTGTTACTGTATGACCACCTCTCCCATCATCTGCTGATCACCAGTTCTCTTAGCTACAGATTGTTACACCAGATAATGTGATTTAATCAAAGATTGTTGGTATCCATTACTGGGAGTTACAGGATAGGTACTGTTTGGTGTAGCACAGATACTTTTTTACCAACCTTAGCAATGCCTGCCTTTTTCTTCCTCAATTCGGGCAAACAGGAGTCTCATAAAATATCTGTGTCCAGTTGCAAGGGGTCAGTTTGAATCGAATTTAAAATAAATCGTTTTTTTTGCTCCATGAAGTAATCCAACAATGTGTACGCTGCCATCTTGTCTATTTCAAGTCTTCTCTCATTGATCGAGACAGGTCTCTGTCATCATGACATGCAGAACTTTGGGGTGGACACCCACTTGTCTCGATCAATGAGAGAAGACATGAAATAAACAAAATCTTTGGGTAAATCACATTATCTGGTGTAACAATCTGTAGCTACAGTTCTCTGCACTTATATGTCTCTACACCTGAGACACACTCGGACACACTGAACTGTACTACACTGTTCATAAAAAAAATAAAAGTGTATGTTAATTTTATCATATAAAATGTTTGTTGAATATACAGTTCTCTTGAGTTAGCATTAAATAGTGTCCTGTTTAGATTTGGACAATTAAACGTTATTTGGATATCTGAAGGTCTAGCATCTGTTTGATGCTACAGAGCCCTTGACAGCTTATATAAATATACTCTGTGACTCCATAAATGCAGAAAAATGTAGAAGATTGATAGAAAATATCCATATTTATTTTATGGTGGCTACATCAGGGCTCTCCAACCCTGTTCCTGGAGAGCTACCGCCCTGTAGGTTTTCACTCCAACCCTAATCTAGCACACCTGATTCTAATAATTAGCTGGTTGATAAGATGAACCAGGTTAGTTACTGGGGTTGGAGTGAAAACTTACAGGAGGGTAGCTCTCCAGGAAGAGGGTGGGAGACCACTGTTCTACATGGTCTTATGCTGAGCCAGACTAGCTGCGTTTACACAGGCAGCCCAATTCTGATTTTTTTCCCACTAATTGTTCTTAATATAGATGATTTTCAAGTACATATGTTGTAGAATTAAACACCTATATGCCTTAAAATGTTTATGGATTGAGAACCAGTTGAAGGGTTAATACAGAGCAGAGACATTTATGTGTTTTTCATAACTCCCTGCAGCTGGTCTGGGTATGTCAATGACATGTGATGGAGATACAACTCCTCGTGGTGGCTGTGTGGAGATTGGAGTAACAATGGAACTAGTGTTAACATTTGTTTGTGCTTATGACCTGACGCATAGCCACATGCACATAATCTCAAGGGCCAGGGAGGATGGTAAATGATAAATGCTTAAATGTATGTGGTTGAGAATGGGTTATGGATGACATGTTTAAACCATGTTTAAGTATTAATTGATATGTTTTATAATGTGTTATGAAATGATAAAGGTAAAACAGAATGAACATGATTGATACTTTGTACTTCAGATATATGTCTGGATAGTGAATATAGTCAATACAGAGTGTGATTGTTCTTTAATGTACGTATGTACATACTTTTTTGAGTCACGCCACTAAAAAGATACAGAGGCCCCATTTAGAGAAGCGCAAGTAGCCCTCGTGAGTAGCCAACATGTGATACTGAAATATGTTATTCATTCACATAGAGAGGAGTGACTATGTATGTTGTATCAGTGTGACTATGCATTTGTGTCTGTTTAAAAGGACAGCTCCGGTTCAGGGCAAGCAGTTGCTCCATGGAGCAAGCTCGGCTTTGTTATGCAAATAATAAAAGTCAAATTTTTGAATTCACAAGTTCCAGTCTCTTGAGAAATATTTTTAAGTTGACTACTTTTTGAGTCAAATATTTCTACGACATTAACCACGTCAGATATTTTTCAGAACTGATCTGATTGGTCAAAAGACCAATTAGTGAAAAGAATATCAGAATTGGGCTGCCTGTGTAAACGCAGCCATAGTCCTTGATCCGGCTTCGGTACACTGGCAATGGTTTTCGGCATGGTGGGCTGGGGAAGCTGAGACTCTTTGTGCTTACGGCGAATGGTCTTGTCCTGTCTGCGGTGAACGGCCAGCTGGATAAGACTGACAAAAATGGTGTAGAGCTTCTTAACCACTAACTGTTTGGTCCTCTTGCAGAAGATTTGCAGGTACTGCACATCCCCTGGAAAGACATGGTTGTCCTGTTAGCATTTTACACTTTTTGTGGAAGGGACGTAGGGCAACACGCCTTTGTTGGTAATCAACCGAACGGGACCGGCTAGCGTATTGTTTAGGGACAATGAGAGGACATCGGGAGCTGCTTTTGAGAGGAAAGATCAGTCAACAAAGAGAATGGGCTTGGCGGCTGCAGAAGGTGTGAAAAGTCTTAGGAGGGCAGTTCTTACACAGTATGAATTGTTGTGTATAGGAGATTGAGGAGAAATGGCACCTCAATTGCTCTCATACACAACAATACATTTACTGTCTAAGCCAACGTTTCCCAAACTCGGTCCTGAGGACCCCAAGAGGTGCACGTTTTGTTTTTTGGGCTAGAACTACACAGCTTGATGAAGAGTTCATTATTTGAATCAGCTGTGTAGTGCTAGGGCAAAAACCAAAATGTGCACCCCTTGGGGTCCCCAGGACTGAATTTTGGATACGCTGGCTTAGACAGTAAATGTATTGTTGTGTATGAGAGCAATTGAGGTGCCATTTCTCCTCAATCTCCCAAACGCTGGTCTAACACAACCCTGCACAACCGTAACCCCCTTCCTCATCTCAAAGTACTGTCTATAAACCTCCCCCAGCCCATTGACTTTGACAAATCATTCTTGTCAATAGTAGCCCTTTGCAGGGGCTTTTTGTAGACATATCTGTGTTGTTTTTTGAGAATCTGCAGAGAGAAGAATGAGGTGGTTGTGTCATTACTGTTGTAGTCTTGATTTTATACCTTTCAGTGTCCCTTGCTGGTTTCTGTCCCACAATCTTGTTGTGCTCCATAACTACAAGGTGTGTCCACTCCCTCATGCTTGTGTACCCAAAATTCCGCCACTGGGGTGTTCTTCAGCAGGGCACTGTGGAATGACTCCAGATAACCAGAGTTTTACAAAGAGAAAAGGTCAAAAGAGAAGAGGGGTAAACTAAATTGATTACATGGTCTGGAAGGTACTCCGTGGTCCTCAGGCTACCTCGAACCACCTGTAACCCCATAACACAAACACAAACCATACAAACACTACCCAATTCATGTTTATACAATGCTTACTGTAAATTGAACTTTCTTAGCCGTCAGCTTGTAAATATTTTTCCCAAATCACCTTCACCTTGTGCAGAGCTAGGGGTTGGAAGCGCATGTTGGTGGAATCAGATTCTGTACCACCTACAACAAAATACAGAACAATACAACATTTATCCACCCCACTTGTATTGATATCTATTACACTGGCTAGCTTACCATACCTAACATGGACATTTTAATACTGTCTGCTTGCTGTTAGCTAACTAGGGTGACTAATTTGGCTGAGACTGGCTGAGAAGCAACTAACCAACCATAGACGATTCATACTCATTTTCGCGCTTGTTTGTAATTAGCACAGCCAGGCACAGAACACCACACAGGCATGAAGATAAACATTAGTGAAAAACAAACATTGTCCAAAAACATCTTGTCTACAGAAGTTCTGAGATTGCTATGTGTTGTTCATTCGAAGTACACAATGCCGTCGTCCAAGTTTGTGGGCATGCCCCATCTACCTTAGCGGGTGGTATCTGCATTCGCTATGAATGCTGGACTGTGATTCACTATGAGCAGAAACTTCCCGATTCTACCAGTGAAATGAAAATGTTCTAGATTGTGGTTTGGATAATTGTGATGTTTTTGATTAAAACGTAATGTTTTTAATATAGTAATGACTATATGCTGTGGCAGAGCCAGGGTGAAATTCCCCTTTAATTGTATTTTCTTACATTTTAGAATCTTTAGTTTACATATACCTACATATGCACAATGCAGTTTCCACAAAACTGCAATGAGCTTGTCAGTCACTGTTTTTGTCAGACCCATCCTAACCCCATCATATTGCAGCATGAGCATAATGTAGTGTCGAATAGTCCTAGCTTTCTCTCTTCAAACATCCCTGTCTGATTCAATTATTTTCCATTCCTGACCCTGTCCTCCAGAGCCTTCAGCTCTCCCTCTAGCTAAGCCTTCAGCTTCCTCCACCTAAAATTGGGGCACTATGTTCAAAAAGTGCTGTCATTTCTAAAAGGTTCACCCGATATGGATGAAATACACTCAAATTAAAGCTGACATTCTGCACTAACCTCATAGTCATTGTTTGATATCAAATCCAATGTTTTGAAGTATAGAGCCAAAATAATAAAAAATGCTTCACTGTCCCAATAATTATGGAGGGCACTGTAATGTAACATTCAACCTCATAATGACACATCCATGGCCACATTTTGAGGTTACTGTAACTATACATTTCTTCTTATTTAATCATATAAAGTGTGCACTTTGAACATAGCATGCTGATATGAAGAGTGTTTGATCCAATATTATAAAGATTGTAAATTTTATGAGAGAGCGAGGAAAGCCATGTGTTAGTGGTATCACGAGTGAGGAGCAGAGGGTTGGTGTGCCAAGATAGATTGGGGGCCACTAGTGCTAATCTTAGGATTGGTGCGTGATGGAATGGCCTGGCTAGGGTGAGATATGACACCAAGGAGAGGAATGATATGTGGGAAGTGAGTGGCAGCTAGTAATAGTTAGGCAACTGGGTAGGATAAAAGTAGACTGGAAGAGCACTATATAGGCTTAGAGAGAGTCTATGTAATTCAGTCATATGATAAGAGGCAAAGCACGTTAATCTTATTATGTGATCCAGTACTGAATTACATTTACATTTACGTCATTTAGCAGACGCTCTTATCCAGAGCGACTTACAGTTAGTGAATGCATACATGTTTTGTTTTTTTAAATATATATTTTTTAATTGTTATATATATATATATATATATATATATATATATATATATTATTTATTTATTTATTTTTTCATACTGGCCCCCCGTGGGAAACGAACCCACATCCCTGCCGGCCAAACCCTCCCCTACCTTGGACGACGCTGGACCAATTGTGCGCCGCCCATGGGTCTCCCGGTCGCGGCCGGCTGCGACAGAGCCTGGACTCGAACCAGGATCTCTAATGGCACCACTGTGCCACTCGGGAGTCAATACATGTAAATAAATGTAAATCAAACTTCCATCTGAGTGTCTGCTGCTTTCTCTTACATCCTGCACTTCTTCATACCAGAAACCCATCATAACACATGCATAGGCCGTTGCAGGTCTGTGGAGAGCTTCACAATTGCTGTATTAATCTGTGCAGAATTTCGAATGGCATTGATCAATTGCACCATATACTTTTAATGTAATCTCAACTGCAATCCAGATAATTTGGTTCTGCTATTAGAGGAAGAACAGTCATAACACATTAATCTGTTGTATAACTACAGTAAATAAAATATCTGACATTGTATTTCCATTTGTTAGATATTTGGGTGACAGTGATAGACATTTGCGTGACAACTAAACCCAAATCAGACATTGTTTTTTCCATTGAAATGTTGTTGTGCTTTTAGATGGTTCAAATCATTGTGATAACACATTGGAAATTCAATTGACTTTTTGGCTGTCTTTTTGAGTGGGTGAATATAGGTTGTAATGTCATTGATCAACATCTCAACCAAATATTACCCAATTAACGATGTTGAAATGATGTGGTGTGCCCAGTGGGTAGACTTCAAAGAGGAAGTAAAGCAAGGGAAGAGGACGTGGGTGCAGGAGAAGTTGAGGAATGTGTGAGAATCAGTCAGCCACAATGACAGTTACTCTGTATTTTTTTTAGTAGGTATTTTATTTTTGGCAGTAATTAAATGTATACAGTAGGCCCTATAAAGCTGTTGATTCAGTGGCTAACACACATTTTGCGTAAAAAATCAGTCAGTGGGCAGCTGGGGCCCATTTCATTTGAAACTGGTGAAACATGGCTAGCTAAGGCCACCTCTACAATGAATCAAGTGACTGAAACAAATTGTGGAAGGTTCATTAGAAAAGGGAACGCTTTAGCACTTACATTTGCATACAATGTTTGCCCAACTGATTGGGGCACCCAGCTCATAGACTTTTCTAGCATCCTGTTAAATTAATGCTGTAGTATTCTTTTAAAACAATTTCTCATTAATTTCTCATTAATTTGTTGGGCCCTCAAAATTGTCAAAGACTCCAGCCACCCTAGTCATAGACTGTTCTCTCTGCTACCGCACGGCAAGGTCCAAAAGACTTCTCAACAGCTTCTACCCCCAAGCCATAAGACTCCTGAACAGCTAATCATGGCTACCCGGACTATTTGCACTGCACCCCCACCCCATCCTTTTTACGCTGCTGCTACTCTGTTAATTATTTATGCATAGTCACTTTAACTCTACCCACATGTACATATTACCTCAACTACCTCAACTAGCCGGTGCCCCCGCACATTGACTCTGCAATGGTACCCCCCTGTATATATAGCCTCCCTACTGTTACTTTATTTTACTTCTGCTCTTTTTTTCTCAACACTTTTTTTGTTGTTGTTTTATTTTAACTTTTTTTGTTAAAAATAAATGCACTGTTGGTTAAGGGCTGTAAGTAAGCATTTCACTGTAATGTGTCTGCACCTGTTGTATTCGGCGCATGTGACCAATACAATTTGATTTGATTTGATTTGATTTAATTTGAAGTAAGGAAAGTATTCAGATCCCTTGACTTTTTCCACATTTTGCTACGTTACAGCCTTGTTCTAAAATAGATTTTTTTTTAAATAAATCATCAGCAATCTACACACAATACCCCATAATGACAAAGTGGAAACAGGTTGAGAAGTTTTTGCAAAGTAAAAAAAAATAAAAATAAAAAAATAACGTATTTACATAAGTATTCAGGCCCTTTGCTATGAGACTCGAAATTGAGCTCAGGTGTATCCTGTTTCCATTGATCATCCTTGAGATGTGTGATGTGGTTATTTGAAGGAGTCAGGCACAGGAGGGTAAATCACAGAATAACAGGATTTATTCCGGAATACAGAGTTACGCAATAAAGCGTCAAAAGAGTCCAGTGCGCCAAATAGGCGCACTGAAACCAAGAAGGCACACAGGGAAAATAACCCGGTGATACAAAATATAAGGAGCTCCACCGAGCTTCACTAATCTCACAATATACAATCACACACAAAGACAAGGGGGCAGAGGGAACACTTATACAGGTACTGATGAAGGGATATGATCCAGGTGTGTGTAATAAACAAGACAAAACAAATGGAATGAGGAGCGGCAGTGGCTAGAAGGCCGGTGACGACGAATGCCAAAGCCTGCCTGAACAAGGAGAGGAGGCAGCCTCGGAGGAAGTCGTGACAAGATGTTTCTACAACTTGATTGGAGTCCACCTGTGGTAAATTCAATTGATTGGACATGATTTGGAAAGGCACACACCTGTCTATGTAAGGTCCCACAGTTAACAGTGCATGTCAGAGCAAAAACCAAGCCATGAGGTCGAAGGAATTGTCCGTAGAGCTCTGAGACAGGATTGTTTCGAGGCTCAGATCTGGGGAAGGGTACCAAAAGAGTTCAGCAGCATTGAAGGTCCCCAAGAACACAGTGGCCTCCATCATTCTTAAATGGAAGAAGTTTGGAACCACCAAAACTCTTGCTACAGCTGGCCGCCTGGCCAAACTGAGCAATCGGGGGAGAAGGGCCTTGGTCAGGGAGGTGACCAAGAACCTGATGGTCACTCTGACAGAGCTCTTGAGTTCCTCTGTGGAGATGGGAGAACCTTCTAGAAGGACAACCATCTCTGCAGCACTCCACCAATCAGGCCTTTATGGTAAAGTGGCCATGGGGGTGGCAGCATCATGCTGTGGGTGTTTTTCAGCGGCAGGGACTGGGAGACTAGACAGGATCGAGGGAAAGATGAACAGAGCAAAGAACAGAGAGATCCTTGTTGAAAACCTGCTCCAGAGCGCTCAGGACCTCAGACTGGGGCAAACGTTCACCTTCCAACAGGACAACGACCCTAAGCACACAGCCAAGACAACGCAGGAGTGGCTTCAGGACAAGTCTCTGGTTGTCCTTGAGTGGCCCAGCCAGAGCCCGGACTTGAACCTGATCGAACATCTCTGGAGAGACCTGATATAGCTGTGCAGCAACGCTCCCCATCCCACCTAACAGAGCTTGAGAGGATCTGCTGAGAAGAATGGGAGAAAGTCCCCAAATAAAGGCGTGCCAAGCTTGTAGCGTCATACCCAAGAAGACTCAAGGCTGTAATTGCTGCAAAAGGTCCTTCAATAAGTAGTAAAGGGTCTGAATACTTATGTAAATGTCATATTTCCATTGATTTATTCTCATAAATTTGCAAACATTTCTACAAACCTGTTTTTGCTTTGTCATTATGGGGTATTGTTTGTAAACAATTTAATCCATTTCAGAATAAGGCTGTAACCTAACAAAATGTGGAAAAAGTAAATGGGTCTGAATACATTCCGAAGGCACTGTATGTCACTGATGAGATGTGAGATGTGACACATGAATTTCAGAACTTTAGTTTGTCAGAGCACAGTATGGGTGTGTGGTAGTCTTTCCTGTGGACCGTTTACATGATTGTAAGGCAAGTGTCCACTTCTACACTATTTTTAATTTACATTTTAAATCTTTAGACTACATTTTTTTCCAATCAGACATGCTCACAATGATTTTAACCTAAAGTCCACAGTTACTTTTTTTATGCAACAAAAGACACATCAAACCACACGTGCAATTTCAATACAGGACTAAGATACAGGACTAAGATCGAATCGTATTACACTGGCTCTGACGCTCGTCGGATGTGGCAGGCTTGCAAACTATTACAGACTACAAAGGAAAGCACAACCGCGAGCTGCCCAGTGACACGAGCCTACACGATGAGCTAAATTACTTCTATGCTCGCTTCGAGGCAAGTAACAATGAAACATGCATGAGAGCATCAGCTGTTCCGGACGACTGTGTGATCACGCTCTCTGTAGCCGATGTGAGTAAGACCTTTAAACAGGTCAACATTCACAAGGCCGCAGGGCCAGACGAATTACCAGGACGTGTACTACGAGCATGCGCTGACCAACTGGCAAGTGTCTTCACTGACATTTTCAACCTCTCCCTGTCTGAGTCTGTAATACCAACATGTTTCAAGCAGACCACCATAGTCCCTGTGTCCAAGAACACTAAGGTAACCTGCATAAATGACTACCGACCCGTAGTACTCACGTCTGTAGCCATGAAGTGATTTGAAAGGCTGGTCAAGGCTCACATCAACACCATTATCCCAGAAACCCTAGACCCACTCCAATTTACATACCGCCCCAACAGATCCACAGATGATGCAATCTCTTTTACGCTCCACACTGCCCTTTCACACCTGGACAAAAGGAACACCTATGTGAGAATGCTATTCATTGACTACAGCTCAGTGTTCAACACCATAGTCCCCTCAAAGCTCATCACTAAGCTAAGGACCCTGGGACTAAACACCTCCCTCCGCAACTGGATCCTGGACTTCCTGATGGGCCGCCCCCAGGTGGTAAGGGTAGGTAACGACACATCCGCCACGCTGATCCTCAACACGGGCCCTTCAGGGGTGCGTACTCAGTCCCCTCCTGTACTCACTGTTCACTCATGACTGCATGGCCAGGCACAACTCCAACACCATCATTAAGTTTGCCGATGACACAACAGTGGTAGGCCTGATCATCAACAACGACGAGACAGCCTATAGGGAGGAGGTCAGAGACCTGGCCGTGTGGTGCCAGGACAACAACCTCTCCCTCAACATGATCAAGACAAAGGAGATGATTGTGGACTACAGGAAAAAGAAGAGGACCGAGCACGCCCCCATTCTCATCGACGGGGCTGTAGTGGAGCAGGTTGAGAGCTTCAAGTTCCTTGGTGTCCACATCACCAACAAACAAACATGGTCCAAGTACACCAAGACAGTCGTGAAGAGGGCACAAAAAACCTATTCCCCCTAAGAAGACGGAAAAGATGTGGTATGGGTCCTCAGATCCTCAAAAGGTTCTACAGCTGCACCATCGAGAGCATCCTGACTGGTTGCATCACTGCCTGGTATGGCAACTGCTCGGCCTCCGACCGCAAGGCACTACAGAGGGTAGTGCGTACGGCTCAGTACAAGCTTCCTGCCATCCAGGACCTCTATACCAGGCGGTGTCAGAGGAAGGCCCTAAAAATTGTCAAAGACTCCAGCCACCATAGTCATAGAATGTTCTCTCTGCTACCGCATGGCAAGCGATAGCGGAGTGCCAAGTCTAGGTCCAAGAGGCTTCTGAAAAGCTCTACCCCCAAGCCATAAGACTCCTGAACATCTAATGAAATGGCTACCCAGACTATTTGCATTTCCCCCCCTCCCCCACTCTTTTACGCTGCTGCTACTCTGTTTATTATCTATGCATAGTCACTTTAATAACTCTACCCACATATTACCTCAATTACCTCAACTAACCGGTGCCCCCGCACATTGACTCGGTACCGGTACCCCCTTTAATTATTTGTTACTTTTATCTTGTATTATTTTATATTGTTTATTTTTGTGTGATTTATTTTGGTATTCTTTCTTAACTGCATTGTTGGTTAAGGGCTTGTAAGTAAGGATTTCACTGTTGTATTCGGATCATTGTGACAAATAAAATAGGTGCAATAACTGGGCTACTGTATGTGCAATATTTGGATTATGTGTTTTACAACTAAAATATGATCAGGTCCAATAGCAATGAGTGTCATGTGCAATGTCTTGACTTCTGTATTGAAACACGTCTGTTTGTCCTGACTTTGTTTTTTTTACATGTCTGACAAAACATTAGGAACACCTGCTCTTTCCATTACATAGACTGACTGGGTGAATCCAGGTGAAAGCTATGACTCCTTATTGATGTCACTTGTTAAATCTACTTCAATCAGTGTAGATGAAGGGGTGGAGACAGGTTAAATAGACATGGATTGAGACATGGATTGTGTATGTGTTCCATTCAGAGGGTGAATGGGCAAGACAAAATATTTAAGTGCCTTTGAACAGGGTATGGTAGTAGGTGCCAGGCACACCGGTTTGTGTCAAGAACTGCAGCGCTGTTGGGTTTTTCACGCTCAACAGTTTCCCGTGTGTATCAAGAATGGTCCACCACTCAAAGGACATCCAGCCAACTTGAGACAACTGTGGGGAGCTTTGTAGTCAACATGGGCCAGCATCCCTGTGGAACACTTTCGACACCTTGTAGAGTCCATGCCCAGACGAATTGAGACTGTTCTGAGGGCAAAAGGGGGGGGGGGGGGTTGCAACTCAATATTAGGAAGATGTCCTTAATGTTTTGTATGTTGTCTGTTTGTATGTGTTCATGTTTTCACGTGCCTGGGGACTGCAGATGGAAATGAGCTGTTAGCTAAATCTGGTGCAACACACCTCCTCTCTCTGTTCTGAGAAGTATGTTTTTGTTATACAGTACATTGTCCCTGTACAAATAAAAAATACGAATAAAATTCAAGGAAATTCATAACAAGTAATGAGATTCAACATTTTTTAAGTACTTCAATAGTTCATGTCTTACCTTCACAGCTGAAATACCTACAGTTGAAGTCGGAAGTTTACATACACTTAGGTTGAAGTCATTAAAACTTGTTTTTCAACCACTCCACAAATGTCTTGTTAACAAACTATAGTTTTGGCAAGTCGGTTAGGACATCTACTTTGTGCATGACACAAGTAATTTTTCCAACAATTGTTTACAGACAGATTATTTCACTTATAATTCACTGTATCACAATTCCAGTGGGTCAGAAGTTTACATACACTAAGTTGACTGTGCCTTTAAACAGCTTTGAAAATTCCAGAAAATTATGTCATGGCTTTAGAAGCTTCTGATAGGCTAATTGACATCATTTGAGTCAATTGGAGGTGTACCTGTGGATGTATTTCAAGGCCTACCTTCAAACTCAGTGCCTCTTTGCTTGACATCATGGGAAAAGACCTCAGAAAAAAAATTGTAGACCTCCACAAGTCTGGTTCATCCTTGGGAGCAATTTCCAAACGCCTGAAGGTACCACGTTCAACTGTACAAACAATAGTACGCAAGTATAAACACCATGGGACCACGCAGCCGTCATATCGCTCAGGAATGAGACGCGTTCTGTCTCCTAGAGATGAACGTACTTTGGTGTGAAAAATGCAAATCAATCCCAGAACAACAGTAAAGTACCTTGTGAAGATGCTGGAGGAAACAGGTACAAAAGTATCTATATCCACAGTAAAACGAGTCCTATATCGACATAACCTGAAAGGCCGCTCAGCAAGTGTTATGAGAATTTTTTACTCTCAATGGTTGAACTCAACTATTTCAGTGTCTCTGTGCATCTCCCAAAAGGTTGTAAGGCTTTTGGATCAAGAAACGGACAGAGCTCCCAGTTGCAATAGTCAGAGATCTTTATTCATTGAGAATTCTGTTATCACAATTTCAGAGTCCATCTTTTATACACACACGTCATTCAAAATCCCAGCCCGTTTTAGGCGGGTTGTAGTTTTCCACTTGAAAACTGCTCTCCTGACCATCAGGTCACACACACACACACACATACACACACACACACATACACATACACATGTTCTTATTATAGTCTCTCTCCTCCCTAAATTGGGAGGCCTCTTTATCTTGGTTTCCCAGTTGTCTGTAGACAGTTCTCCTTGTCCTTTGTTGTCTTGTCTAACTCCTACTCACATTGCTAAATAGTAACACAATGTCATAATCTTTACTGGTCCTACACTCACACATTAGCAGATAGTAGATTCTAACACATCTCACACAGTTTCGGAGTGTAATAATTAGTCACTACTAAGAAAGTACTAATCATACTTAAAACAAGAACATTTCACAACTATATTTAAGGGAGGAACATTTAGTCATTACTTTTAACCTGTATATATTTTAATTTCTATATCAATCCACCCTTTGACTAAATTATCCACACTTTGATACACAGAAAATCATTACAATTACTTTTAAACTAGAGATTTATAGTTCTAGGAAAACATCCAGTTACAGTTCTCCGTTAGATTTTCACTGCAACCTTCACACATTAGAACTAAGAAAAGTTTCATCCAGTCTCAAACTATCTGAATCGTCGTCCTCCTCCACCAAGCCTGGTGGGTCATATTCTTCATTCCTTAGGTCGGAGTCCGGGATTGGGCCGTATCTCACCATCTGCTGTGATACTGCATTCTCCAACGCCTTGCTCACCAACCCTCAGACACAGGGAATAAGACAACATCCATAAAGAACAAGCATACCCATAGAAGCTATAGCTGCACCCAGAATAGTTGCAACAATTGCTTTCCATTTTCCAAACAACCAGTCATTGATGTATTCACCCCCCAGTTCTCAGCCCATTCTTTACTCAATGCAGTGAGACCCTCCAGTGCTCTAGTTACTGTACCATCTGGGGCTGTATTGTTGGGGATAAACGTACAACAATGACCTCCCACCATCTTGCAAACTCCCGCCCTTCTCTGCTAAAAGCATATCGAGAGCCAACCTATTCTGCGGTCATGAGTGAGGTGGCGGATAGTTGGTCTGAGATTCTCTTCACTGCATCCCTTGTCTAATAAACTAACCTTTGTAGATGTAATTAATCCAGTCAACATTTTTATCAATTGTAACCCACCAGAAAAACGTTGTTGTAAACCCTTCTCCAATTTGATCTGTGATTCGCATTACTTTGGTGTCTATAACATTCATAATCTCCGGGGGTCATGGTGAATTGGGGTGCCTTAGTATTATCCTTTTTAAGAGTGGTTATTTTAATATCAGAACAATTAGGTGAGGTTTGGTTTGATCCCAAATCTATCACACAAGAGAACATGGTCTGAGGCATAGGTGCAGTTAGAAGGGTTGGCCTACCTGTTGAACAGGCATAACAATTAGCTTGACCCAACGCCCTAGATGTGTATTTCATCCACCTTACCCAGAAGTTCTCATTTGAAATTCCTTCTACTTCTCCTTGGCTCATTTCCTGCAAGAGGAAATATTCTACCCTTGGTGGTTTAGTGCTATTTAGGATTCCTTCTGAGGGCCTTCCAAGGGGTATTAGATTATTTTTTGATACCGCTGGTGATAACATTAGATCTACCTGCTGTTCTGTGTCGGGGATGGAAGATTAATTTCACTCCTGAAAAATGAGCCTCACACATGTATTTGCCCCGACATCATCAACACAGACCCAATAGTTCCTTGCTATGTCATCATAATTGACTTTACCGTTATTACCAGTTCCGTTTTACATTTATCATGGGTTTGTTTAATTCCCCATCGGTGTGCTGAGTCCATTCCATTCTCATAGTATGTTCCCCAGGTATGTTTAAACACCCGTGCCCAAGGACATGAGCGTTCCCCAGTGCAAATGTATTTACCATACCTTCTAGGACCTAACTTTCTTGTACACGCCCCCTTCTTACCAAAGCCCCCAAAACCTCCTATCTCTTCATGGGAGAAGTCGAATGGTATCTTGAATCCCCCATCTTGTTCTAAACTGACTTTAACTATAAAATAATCATTCCCCCAATAGTCTTTCTTGGTTTCAGTATTTCTACGAAATCGAATCAGTGCCTTGGCATTATTTTGTTCATCATTTCCCTGTTTAGGTTGACCTGGATTAATCCATAATATGGTTAACACGATGATGCAGCTCAGAGTCCCCCAAAATCCCAAAAACCGCCATCCCAATCATGTCCCTGACCCACCTGCCTGGTACTTCCCCATACCCACACCTCTATAAACACCCCACAGTGATGAAAGGTTGGGGTAGGGTTTCTTCGTTAACAGAGTTTACCCCCGAACCCTAGTGGTTCAGTTCTTCTCTTTAACTCTGTGTGTGTTCAACGGGGTTGGTATGTGGGCCTACCTTTTTGCAGTGGGTAACGTGGACCCAAGTGGCTCTCTCAGCTATTCTTATAGCGAAGGCAGTTACCAATAGGACTTGGTATGGTCCCTCCCAGCGTGGCTGCTTTCGATCCTTTTTCCTCAACGATTGGATCCACACCCAGTCTCCAGGTTGTATACTATGAGTCACCTTCTCCTTTAATTCTCCTGTAGGACACAAATTCTTAGACATACGGGTATGGTTAACGAACAATTTTCTCATGTGTTCTGCTAGTGTATTCTCTAGTTCTATGTCTGTCTGTTCTGGTCCTGCCAACTGTGGCATTCTGTAAGGTCTTTCAAACACTTTCTCAAAGGGGGACAACCCAATTTATCTAATAATAAAAAAAATAATATGCCATTTAGCAGACGCTTTTATCCAAAGCGACTTACAGTCATGCGTGCATACATTTTAGGTGTTACCCTAATCGTCATTAATACTATCGGTAGACATTGTACCCAATTTCTTCCTTTCACTCCGTGATAACTCTATAAAATCAATTTCCAATTGCTGGACTGGATATTTTGACAGGGGGATATTCCCCCTGGGGTGCTCTCTGTCTATCTTGGTGATTATTTTGCACACAGATGACACATCTGGAACCCAAACATTTTTATTTTTTTTAGTAATTCATTATACCATAGGCCACAAAGTGTTTCCTAACCTTCTCCACCATCTAACCTGCTCTACCATCTAACCTGCTCTACCATTCCCCCTATTGACACATTGTTTTACCCATGTGTCAATATTTCCGCATATCAAAACAGTGACTTTAATAAATTTAATAATTTATCCTTCTGCCAGACATTATCTCGTAGGATTGCCCCTTTCTTTACAGTATGAAAATGTATGCACTCACTAACTGTAAGTTGCTCCGGATAAGAGCGTCTGCCAAATGGCCAAAATGCTAAATGTAATCAAGAACATAGGAAATATCTGTTTCCTCATATATTGTTCCTGTCACCCTTCTTAATGTCATATTTCACTCATTTGTCAATATAATCCCTCACTTCATATAAGTAAGCAGTGATATTTTATTCCAGGTATCTATTTAAAAAAATGTTTGATACGTTGTCTCCTACTGTCCCTTAACATATACTGTAGGGGATTTTCCTCAGTCCTGGGAGGAACTCCCCCCTCAGAACACATCGGATAACTCCATGTTTCATTAAATTCACAAACATATAAATAACAAGCCCATAACCACCTTCCGGTAATCTACTGATTTAAACCTGTTGCATTCATTTATTAAGATATAAACCTATTGTTTACTTTGGGGCCCTAGTTCCACTTCCACTGCTGCGTGGGAGTTGTCATAGTGAAACCATTTTAGTGCTACAGTTCTTTCTGTGGTTTTAAATAGTGCTTCCTCATAGATTGAATCTGGACCTGGGTGTTGGTTATACCAGAGAGTACAGTGTAGGTCATCGGGGGACATTTTAGTGGGGCCTGGTACCACATCATCAGCAAGTTCCATTAAGGTTCGGGGAATATCAGTTATTCCCCATCATAACAAGTCTTGACTATACCAATAACATGGTTCCCCTTCCCCACAGACCACCATATTGTCTCTGACTATGTGTGCTTTCATTCCCCTCTCAGTGGAAATGACGGCCACATTCAATTTAGTCATTACATCACGTCCTAGTAAATTTACCGGACACAGCTTAGATATCAGGACAGGTATGGTTGCCTCTCCTCCTGATTGGTCATGTTTTAGGGTAATTGGGGCTAATAACCTTTCAATAAATTGATGACCAGAGGCAGAACGCACTATGATTTTCTCCCCATCAATCCTCACTCCCTTTGGTTTGTCTGCTGAACAGATTGCTGTCCTGCAAGCCCTTGTATCGCATAGGAATTTAATTTTCTTACCCATTACTGTCAATGTCAAATTAGGTTTCTGTTCCTGTTGAAGTGCGTGGTCAATAGTAGCCAATTCAAACACCTCCCAACTTGGATCAATGGTCTCCTCAGTCTCTTCCTCACTAGAATCTACTCCCAGCAGAACTGACAAAAAAAACAAAAACGACTGTGATTTCCAGGACACTGCTCCTTTGATCTGGCCTCACTATCTCTCCGAGAGTTGGCACTCCCTTAAGGTCTCTCTTACTCCTATTTTCTCTCCCAATCTGCTCTTGGTAAACTGCATACCTTTAACCTCAACTAGCGGTGCCGTTCTCCACCCTATCAAAGTATTTTTAATGGTCCTGCTTATCTCTGGTCTCATTCCACTGAGGAACGCTATATTTTTAATTGCTGATGATAGGGCGTATCATTCCCCTGTCTCTGGTGTGGCTCGGGTTTGCCATTGTTTGCGTTAAACACATCTTTAAGCCTCTCTAAGTACTGGCTAATAGTCTCACTATTCTCTTGTTTACACATGACGATGGTAATGTTCTCTGAGGCTATTACACAATTCAGTTATTTTCCCAACATACTCTCCGTGATCGGCCCATGGCAAAAGTGCCCTCTGGGCATCCCTGAAACCCACTGCCCTCTAACGGCAGCCCAAACCTTACTATTCCTGTTTTGGGGTGGGTCATTCCTTCTACTGCTCGGGACACGTCCCTCTGTGTTCATGGCCTGTATACATCTAAGGTTGCTGGGGCCCCTTCATTCCCTGCCAATAGATTAGGTAAGGCTATCAGTGGGTACTGGCCCCCTCCTACTCTCTCATCTCCTGACTCATACTGACTCCCTCCTGAGCTCAGCTCCTAACTGGACTTTTGATGTGGGGTTCAAGTCTCCTCAGGGACCTGGGTCTTCCACCCTTCGGTCCCTTGACCCCCCTATTGTACCCTAGTACTCTAGTTACTTTCTTAGCCTTCTCTTTCTGGCTTTCTGCTCTTTAACTTCCTTTTTCTGTCTCTTCTTCTCCCTTTCTCTTGGCCTCAGCCATGTACCTCTCTAGCTTTCTCCTTGTCTCGTATTTCTCTCTTTTCAACTCCTGTCTGACTTTCTCTGCCCTTGTCCTGTACTCCTCTACCTTTTTCTCTTCCTCACCTTGGTCTTCCCTTCCTCCTCCAGCCCCTCCTTCCTCATAGGGAGGTGGGGCTGGTGGGGGGGCGACGTTGTTCCCCTGCACTCTCCTTCTCCTCACTACGTACTCATCATCTGGATTTTCTCCCCATGCCTGGTCTGCCAAGTTTGGATATACCCTTTCTTGCTTAGCTTTTAAAGGGGCTGGCAAGATCTTAAACTCTTCTTCACTGCTCTTCCTACCCCCTTCTATTTTCTTGCTGCCTTATTCCCGCTTTCTAGCTTCTGCTAGCCATATCCTGGCTGTTTCTAAGCCCTCTCTTTTCTGTTTCTTTAGATCAGTACCACAATTTACATGCATTTGTTTAATCATGGATTCCAGTTTAATTACATCAAGACGCCCAATAAATCCATATTTCTTTCTCCAAATAGGTCCATAATACACATTCCGTTTGTCTCGCATTTCCATACATTTCTCGTCCCCAGTTAATTCTGGAACCTCTTGTGAGGATTTGCCTCCCATGGCTGGTACTGTTAAAAATCCCTTAGCCACCTTTTTTATATAACAAGTTATTCAAAACAGTTTCACACAACAATTGGAATCACCCCTTCCTGTATAGGTAGTCTTGACTAGTCCCCCAGAATTATCTCATACTGTTACCGAGGAATTTATCCCCTCAATTGTAATGTTGACAATTCCGTCAGTCTCATACAACAGAAATGGGTTCTCCCTCCTCTAGCCACCTCTTCTATATAACAAGTTATTCAAAACAGTTTCACACCACACCTGGAATCACCCCTTCCTGTATAGGTAGCCTTGACTAGTCCCCCAGAATTATCTCATACTCTACGGAGGAATTTATCCCCACAATGTAATCTTGATAATTCCTGACTGTCTCATACAACAGGAATGGGTTCTCCCTTTCCTGGTGATCTTAACCATCCAAATTTACTCAATTATATCCTCTCTTTTTGTATTTGTTTAACCCAGATTATTTGTTGGACATCACTGTTCTATAATCTACTACAGGTTCCATCCCTTAGGTGTACTTTTAATAGTTCCTTCTATTTCAACACCGGGTAGTTTCTTTTGGTAATGGCCTATTACCGTGAATCGTTACGGACCCACCAACATTTCACTTTAAATTGGCTACGCATTGATCAATTTGCTACTTTAAATTATGACGTTTAACCTTCAGTCAATATTTTAGCAAGTTCTCAAATCAATTTCCCCAATTAATGAATAAAGACTACCGACCTTTTCCTTGCAGCCGAGATTCAATGTAGGTTTGGATTCCGTCTCCGTCTCTGTCATTAATCAGGTGTCCTCTGGCCTGTTTTAACCCTTAATGCCAAAGGGCAGGTCTTTCTATTTACGAATGTATCATTCGCCCGTCGACGGTTTTCAGAGTTACCTGGAATGACAGAGGCAGGTATTGGAATCTGTCTCGTAAGGACCAAGTTGTTATGAGAATTTTTTACTCTCAATGGTTGATCTCAACTATTTCAGTGTCTCTGTGCGTCTCCCAAAAGGTTGTAAGGCTTTTGGATCAAGAAACGGACAGAGCTCCCAGTTGCAATAGTCAGAGATCTTTATTCATTGAGAATTCTGTTATCACAATTTCAGAGTCCATCTTTTATACACACACGTCATACAAAATCCCACCCCGCTTTAGGCGGGTTGTAGTTTTCCACTTTAAAACTGCTCTCCTGACCATCAGGTCACACACACACACACACACACACACACACACATACATATGTTCTTATCATAGTCTCTCTCCTCCCTAAATTGGGAGGCCTCTTTATCTTGGTTTCTCAGTTGTCTGTAGACAGTTCTCCTTGTCCTTTGTTGTCTGGTCTAACTCCTACTCACATTGCTAAATAGTAACACAATGTCATAATCTTTACTGGTCCTACACTCACACATTACCAGGTAGTAGATTCTAACACATCTCACACAGTTTCGGAGTGTAATAATTAGTCACTACTAAGAAAGTACTAATCATACTTAAAACAATAACATTTCACAACTATATTTAAGGGTGGAACATTTAGTCATTACTTTTAACCTGTATATATTTGAATTTCTATATCAGCAAGGAAGAAGCC
Source organism: Coregonus lavaretus (assembly GCF_964263955.1). Taxonomy (NCBI): domain Eukaryota; kingdom Metazoa; phylum Chordata; class Actinopteri; order Salmoniformes; family Salmonidae; genus Coregonus; species Coregonus lavaretus. The sequence goes on from NC_139989.1 coordinate 9,699,720, forward strand.
ACTGCTCCAAAACCACCATAAAAAAGCTAGACTATGGTTTGCAACTGCACATGGGGACAAAGATCGTACTTTTTGGAGAAATGTCCTCTGGTCTGATGAAACAAAAATAGAACTGTTTTGCCATAATAACCATTGTTATGTTTGGAGGAAAAAGGGGGACGCTTGCAAGCCGAAGAACACCATCCCAACCGTGAAGCACGTGGGAGGCAGCATCATGCTGTGGGGGTGCTTTGCTGCAGGAGAGACTGGTGCACTTCACAAAATAGATGGCATCATGAGGAAGGCAAATTATGTGGATATATTGAAGCAACATCTCAAGACATCAGTCAGGAAGTTAAAGCTTGGTCACAAATGGGTCTTCCAAATGGACAATGACCCCAAGCATACTTCCAAAGTTGTGGCAAAATGGCTTAAGGACAACAAAGTCAAGGTATTGGAGTGGCCATCACATAGCCCTGACCTCAATCCTATAGAACATTTGTGGCCAGAACTAAAAAAGCGTGTGTGAGCAAGGAGGCCTACAAACCTGACTCAGTTACACCAGCTCTGTCAGGAGGAATGGGCCAAAATTCTGCCAACGTATTGTGGGAAGCTTGTGGAAGGCTACCCAAAACATTTGACCCAAGTTAAACAATTTAAAGGCAATGCTACCAAAAACTAATTGAGTGTATGTAAACTTCTCACCCACTGGGAATGTGATGAAAGAAATAAAAAGCTGAAATAAATAATTCTCTCTACTATTATTCTGACATTTCACATTCTTAAAATAAAGTGGTGATCCTAACTGACCTAAGACAGGGAATTTGTACTAGGATTAAATGTCAGGAATTGTGAAAAACTGAGTTGAAATGTATTCGGCTAAGGTGTATGTAAACTTCTGACTTCAACTGTATGTGATTTCTTTAGTGTATCATACTTCTGTCAGTGCCATCACACATAATTTAAAAGCTCACTTCATAGAGAATGTTACAAACTGGGACTATATGTAGTAAGTTACTTTGAAGAGATGGTGATTAGGTCTAAATAGGCGTTTGGTGATTGGTAGGCTAAATTCCTTTTACTTCTCTTTAACTGCCATTTCCCAAAAGTTAGAGGTTGCGTTCCCCTGCTCAGACATTGCATGCATCAACCAATGGTTGCTTACCACATCATCGACTGTGCCGTCGGGCACCAGATTGCTACAATATATGTGGTTAGCTGATACGTAAAATACCTATCCAGGCGGTATAAGATCTGGCATGCATCTGCAACGCCTGAGCAAAGGATATCTCTTCCCACACGCCAACAAATAATTTATCTCAGCTTTAAAACATCTAAATTCACCAAAGTTTGTGTGGTTATCCTTAGATATATTATCCAGACTTTTACTGAGGGAATTGTTGATATGTCGTCAATTTAATTTTTCTAGATAACATTTTATTTGGAAAAATGTGGCCAAAATTAGTATTTTAGAGATAGAAAGATGAACAAGTATTTATCCATAATCTGCTCTGTAAAAGTCAGGTCCTAAAGTGTCTTAACAAAATGAACATAATATTTAGATTGACTTCTTCCAGTGTCCAGAAAGATGGATTTGCAGTATATGCGCATAGTGAATGCATTTCTACCTAATTTGCATATTGTTATGTAATATTTCAACAACAAAAATCATTTAGAAAAGTATTACATTTGTGTTCACATTCAACTGGTAAAAGCTGAATGTGATGTGATTAAGGGAAAAAAATGACTCTATTAGGGTATGGTGTTTGACCTTAGTCTGAATTCAAATACTATTATTATTTGCTCCAGATATGTGTATGCTCCAGTCTAGGGCATGCAGTCACGACAAATCATGAATCACCCGTACATTGAAATAAATTCATATTTTGGGCTGCAGAGGCAGGTTATTGGGGGAGACTGTACTGAAAGATCACATAACCTCAGGATATGACCCAGATGCAGACACTGGAGGTGTATGGTTCGGTTCTCGGAATATTTATTATCACAAAGGGCCAGGCAAACAGGCAGGTCGAGGGCAAGCAGAGGTTCACAATCCAAGGGAGAGTCAACAAGGGACAGAACGGCGATCAGGGCAGGCAGAAAGGTCGGAACAGGGAAGACTACAAAACAAAACTAGAGCGACGGTCACACATGGAAAACACGCTGGGATGACTTGACAAGACGAACTGGCAACAGACAAACAGAAATCGCAGGTATAAATACACAGGGGACAATGGGGAAAAATAGGAGACACCTGGTGGGGGGTGGAGACAAGCACAAGACAGGTGAAACAGATCAGGGTGTGACACCTCCCTGATGTTGACCTTGATGTTGCAGGTGTTTTGGCCTGTTTTGGCCAAAGACATTTGATCACCACAATGCCAGAGAAATTGGATGTACTGAGTGGCTCCTGTGTGAAAATCCCATGTGCATTTGATGTTCCTCAAAATCGCTATACATTTAACAGCACAATACTTACCCCCGGAGTGAGGATTAAAGAATCACCGTACTTTGGTGTCAGTCCGGACAATGTGATATTTAACAATAGTAAGACAGACAACAGCTGTCAAGGGAAGATAACTGGAAACATGTCCCAGAACAACTGCACCATGGTCTTCTTCAATGTAACCACCAGTTACACTAATAGCTACTTCTTCATAATTGAGAGTAAACCATTCAATGCAACGGACCATGAAAATTCTGTTCGTATAGCTGTCAGGGGTAAGAGACAATTTAAAAATGTGTCAACTATTTTTTCCAGTTTAGATTCCAGTCCTTGCATCAAATTATAAAAGTATGATAAGAACAAGTGGACAGTTTGGCTGTCAGTATGAAATATGTTTACAGTATGTGCAGTGTATTACAGATTTGCCTCCAAGTCCCATCATTACTGTCTCAGGTGAGGTGAAGGAAGGGACCCTAGTCAGTTTGAACTGCTCTGCTGTCGCATCTTGTCCCGACTTGGACTGTCCCAACCCTCTTTACACCTGAGCACCAACTGCAGGAGAATCCAGACCAAACCAAATCAGTTTTATCCACGGTGACCTTCACTCCTTCACACCTTCATCAGGAGAAGAAAATCACTTGTACTGCAGTCTATCCAGTAGGGGCAAGCTACAAGACATCTGAACATACCATGACGCTTCACGTTTTATGTAAGATTTATGTCATTGTCAGTGGGTGCTGTAGGTGGGTGTGGTGCAGGAATCAGGCGCAGGACGCAGAAACTTAGTCCAAAAGACTTTAGTGAACACTCACTCATAACACGAGCCAAAAGCCCGGAGGCGAGAAAATACGCACACAGGCGTAAAACAAAATGCGCACTAACATGTGCGAGAACCCTCCCTAACAGAGGAGGAAAACAACGAAGCACAGACAACCAACAGTAGCGCACAAACACGACAGCAAGTACAATCACACACAACACCTGACAAACACAACGAGAACTTATAGGACACTAATGAGCGCTAAACGAAAACAGGTGTACAACATCAAGACAAAACCAAACGAACATCGAAACATACAACGGTGGCAGCTAGTACTCCGGAGACGACGACCGCCGAAGCCTGCCCGAGCAAGGAAGAGAGGCAGCCTCGGCCGAAACCGTGACAGTACCCCCCCCCCTTGATGCGCGGCTCCAGACGTGCGCCGACTCCGGCCTCGGGGACGACCAGGAGGAACTACGGTGGAATTCTGTCAGGAGAGACGGTCCAAAATGTCTCTCCTCGGCACCCAGCACCGTTCCTCCGGGCCGTACCCCTCCCACTCCACGAGATATTGGAGACCCCCCATCCGACATCTCGAATCCAAGATGGACCGCACGGAGTACGCCGGTGCCCCCTCGATGTCCAATGGGGGCGGAGGAGTCTCTCTGATTTCATCTTCCTGGAGTGGACCAGCTACCACCGGCCTGAGAAGAGACACATGGAACGAGGGGTTAATATTCTTATAATCAATAGGCAGTTGTAATCTGTAACACACCTCGTTCAATCTTCTCAGGACTTTAAACGGCCCCACAAACCGCCGACCCAGTTTCCGGCAGGGCAGGCGGAGGGGCAGGTTTCTGGTAGAGAGCCAGACTCGATCACCAGGTGCGTACACCGGCCCCTCACTGCGGTGGAGATCGGCGCTCGCCTTCTGACGACGGAGGGCCCGCTGCAGGTGGACGTGTGCAGCGTTCCACGTCTCCTCCGAGCACCGCACCCACTCATCCACCGCAGGAGCCTCGATCTGGCTCTGCTGCCATGGTGCCAGAACCGGCTGGTAACCTAACACACATTGGAAAGGGGTTAGGTTAGTTGAGGAATGGCGTAGGGAATTCTGGGCCATTTCTGCCCAGGGAACGTACCGTGCCCACTCCTCCGGCTGGTCCTGGCAGTACGATCTAAGAAACCTACCCACATCCTGGTTCACACGTTCCACCTGCCCATTACTCTCAGGATGGTAACCCGAGGTGAGGCTCACCAAGACCCCCAAACGCTCCATAAACGCTCTCCAGACTGGAGGTGAACTGGGGACCTCGATCAGACACAATATCCTCGGGTACCCCGTAGTGCCGGAAAACGTGGGTGAATAGAGCTTCGGCGGTCTATAGGGCAGTAGGAAGGCCCGGCATAGGGAGCAAACGACAGGCCTTAGAGAACCGGTCCACAACGACCAGTATAGTAGTATTCCCCTGCGAGGGGGGAAGGTCAGTGACGAAGTCCACCGAGAGGTGAGACCATGGTCGTTGTGGAATGGGCAGGGGTTGTAACTTAATAATAATAATGTCTAGGCGCCTTACACTGGGCGCACACCGAGCGGGAGGAGACATAAACCCTCACATCCCTCGCTAACGTGGGCCACCAGTACTTAGCACTAAGGCAGTGCACTGTCCGGCCAATACCAGGATGTCCAGAGGAGGGTGACGTGTGAGCCCAATAGATCAATCGATCCCGAACCTCGAGCGGGACGTACACCCGACCCTCCGGGCATTGAGGAGGACTAGGGTCGGTGCGCAACGCCCGCTCGATCTCAGCATCGACCTCCCACACTACCGGTGCCACCAGACAAGACTCCGGCAGTATGGGAGTGGGATCCACGGACCTCTCCTCCGTGTCATACCGCCGAGACAGTGCGTCTGCCTTACCGTTCTGTGACCCAGGGATGTACGTGATCTTAAATACGAACCGGGCCAAAAACATGTTCCACCGCGCCAGGCGAGGGTTCAGTCTCCTAGCTGTATGTACTCCAGGTTACAGTGGTCAGTCAAAATGAGAAAAGGGTGTTGAGCCCCCTCAAGCCAATGCCTCCACACCTTTAGGGCCTGTACCACGGCTAACAGCTCCCTGTCCCCTACGTCATAATTTCGCTCCGCCGGACTGAGCTTTTTGGAATAAAAAGCACAGGGGCGGAGTTTAGGTGGCGTGCCGGACCGTTGCGAAAGCACGGCCCCTATACCGGCCTCTGACGCGTCCACCTCTACCTGAAATGGTAAAGAGGGATCCGGATGCGCCAGCACCGGAGCCGAAGTAAACAGGTCCTTCAGCCTCCCAAAAGCCCTGTCCGCCTCGGCTGACCACTGCAAACGCACCGGACCCCCCTTCAAAAGAGACGTTATGGGAGCTGCCACCTGTCCAAAACCCCGGATAAACCTCCGGTAGTAATTTGCAAACCCCAAAAACTGCTGCACCTCTTTAACAGTGGTTGGAGTCTGCCAATTACGCACGGCTGACACCCGGTCAACCTCCATCTTCACCCCTGACGCAGACAACTGATAACCCAAAAAGGAGATCGACTCCTGGAAAAACAGACATTTCTCTGCCTTGACATACAGATCGTGCTCCAACAGCCTCCTCAACACTCGGCGCACCAGGGCCACATGTTCGACTCGGGTAGACGAGTACACGAGAATGTCATCTATGTACACGACCACCCCCTGCCCCTGCATGTCCCTGAAGATCTCATCCACGAATGATTGGAAAACTGAAGGAGCGTTCATCAACCCGTATGGCATGACAAGATACTCGTAATGACCCGAGGTGGTACTAAACGCTGTCTTCCATTCATCGCCCTCTCTAATGCGTACCAAGTTGTAAGCGCTCCTGAGATCTAATTTTGTGAAAAAACGCGCCCCGTGCAATGACTCCGTCATGGTCGCAATCAGAGGAAGTGGATAACTGTACTTCACCGTGATCTGATTGAGACTACGGTAATCAATGCACGGGCGTAACCCTCCATCCTTCTTCTTCACAAAAAAGAAACTCGAGGACGCAGGGGAAGTGGATGGCCGTATGTATCCTTGTCTCAGAGATTCGTCTATGTAAGTCTCCATAGCTCTCTTCTCCTCTTGAGACAGAGGATACACATGGCTCCGTGGGAGCGCAGCTCCTGCCTGGAGGTCTATCGCACAATCTCCCTGCCTATGAGGAGGTAACTGCGTCGCCCTCGACTTACTGAACACAATAGCCAAATCCTCATACTCGGGGGGAATGTGCAATGCGGGCACCTGGTTTGGACTCACCACCGAGGTAGCCCCCACGGAAACACCTAAACATCGCCCCACACACTGGGCAGACCACTCCATCAGAGCCCTCTCCTGCCACGAAATAGACGGATTATGGATACTCAACCAGGGCATTCCCAGCACCACTGGATACGCAGGAGAGTCGATCAGATAAAGCTGGATAATCTCCTCATGACCCCCCAGCGTACACATCCTAAGTGGTGCTGTGACTTCCCTGATCAAGCCCGATCCCAACGGACGGCTATCTAGGGCATGAACGGGGAATGGGACGTCAACAGGAAGAAGGGGAATCCCTAATTCTAAACAAAATTTACTATCAACAAAATTCCCAGCCGCGCCTGAATCTACTAGCGCCTTATGCTGGGAATGAGGTGCAACCTGTGGAAATCGCACAGGTATACAGAAGTGCGCAACAGAGAGCTCTGGGTAAGTGGGGCGCCTACTCACCTGGAAGGACTCCCCAGTGCGGAGCCTGTCGTCTTCTCCCCTAGGAGACCCTCCCCAGCACCTAGCTGCGGTGTGTCCTCCACGGCCACAGTTGGTGCAGAGGACGCCCCCCCTCGTGCTCCGACCCCTCCTCTCTCTAGCGCCAGCACCCCCGAGCTCCATAGGGCTCGGCTCGGAGGTGCTGGAGGATGGAATGGACGGACCCCCCTCGGAACGTCCGCGGGTAGCCAGCAGGGTGTCCAGCCTGATGGACATGTCCACTAACTGATCGAAAGAGAGGCTGGTATCCCTGCAGGCCAGCTCCCGACGGACGTCCTCTCGTAGACTACAGTGGTAGTGATCGATGAGGGCCCGCTCATTCCACCCTGCATCTGCCGCTAGAGTTCGGAATTCTAAAGCGAACTCCTGGGCGCTCCTCCTCCCCTGCCGGAGGTAGAACAGACGCTCCCCCGCCGCTTTCCCCTCAGGTGGATGGTCAAACACAGCCCTGAAGCGGCGGGAGAACTCAGAGTAGGTGATGGTGGAGGCGTCTATTCTCCTCCACTCGGCGTTGGCCCATTCCAACGCCTTGCCGGTAAGACAGGAGATGAGGGCGGACACGCTCTCGTGTCCCGAGGGCGCCGGGTGTACGGTGGCCAGGTATAGGAAGCCCTGACACCCGGCAGCGGTCCCATCATAGGCCCTCGGGAGCGAGAGCCGAATTCCCCTGGGTTCCGGAGCTTGAATGGGCTGACTGGCCGATGGTGATGGCACGGGAGGTGGAGTTGTGGGTGTCCCTCTGGTCTCCCAGCGTTGAAGGGTGTTAATCACGTCCTGAAGGGCGGTCCCAATACGAAGGATCTGATCGTTCTGCTCACGGACCCTATCCTCCAGAGACTCAGGTGCTGCTGCGGCTCCTGCTGATTCCATCCTTATGGTGTGTGATTCTGTCAGTGGGTGCTGTAGGTGGGTGTGGTGCAGGAATCAGGCGCAGGACGCAGAAACTTAGTCCAAAAGACTTTAGTGAACACTCACTCATAACACGAGCCAAAAGCCCGGAGGCGAGAAAATACGCACACAGGCGTAAAACAAAATGCGCACTAACATGTGCGAGAACCCTCCCTAACAGAGGAGGAAAACAACGAAGCACAGACAACCAACAGTAGCGCACAAACACGACAGCAAGTACAATCACACACAACACCTGACAAACACAACGAGTACTTATAGGACACTAATGAGCGCTAAACGAAAACAGGTGTACAACATCAAGACAAAACCAAACGAACATCGAAACATACAACGGTGGCAGCTAGTACTCCGGAGACGACGACCGCCGAAGCCTGCCCGAGCAAGGAAGAGAGGCAGCCTCGGCCGAAACCGTGACTGTCATAGCTTAGTTTATTAGCATCCCCATTAGCTACAGCATATGTAGCAGCTACTCTTCCGGGGGTCAACATAAAACGTACAAATAAATGACAAAGTACAGAACAGTAATAGACAAGAACAACATAAGACATTATATTAAAGAAAAAAAATTACAAATGTAAAAAAATACGAGTTCTACATATAGGAAAGACACAGAGACAACAAAAATACTATATACAGTACAGTTAAATGAGATCATGAGAAAGAGGAGAGGCGCTGTGATACAATATGTTTTTTATCTGTTTTTTAAAGCTAAACTTGCTTTTTGCCTGAGTAACCTCTTGTGGCAGAGCATTCCACAATGACATGGCTCTATACATAACTGAACTATGCATTAAATCTGTTTTTGGTTTTGGTGTATGGTGGGGTGTCTGGTGTGGTCTGTTTGAAGTGTATGCAAATAGATTATACAAGTGGTCAGCCATTTTCAACACACAAATGTTTCTTAAAAAGACTAGAAAATAAGTAGTGAATTTCTCCTCAACCCTCAACCATGAAAGACTATCATGCATGTTGTTGATGTTAGTTCTGTGTGTACAGTTAAGGGCAAGGCGTGCTGCTTTGTTTTGAGCCAGTTGCAGCTTTGCTAGGTCTTTCTTTGCTGCACCTGACCATATTACCGGACAGTAATCAAGATGGGTTAAGATCAAAACCTGAACAACTAGTACACTTTGTTGAAGCACCTTTGGCAGCAATTACAGCCTCGAGTCTTCTTTGGTATGACGCTACAAGCTTGGCACACCTGAGTTTCTCCCATTATTCTCTGCAGAACCTCTCAAGCTCTGTCAGGTTGGATGGGGAGCGTTGCTGCACAGCTATTTTCAGGTCTCTCCAGAGATGTTAGATCGAGTGCAAGTCCGGGCTCTGGCTGGGCCACTCAAGGACATTCAGAGACTTGTCCCGAAGCCACTCCTGCGTTGTCTTGGCTGTGTGCTTAGGGTGCGTCTTTCTTTTTCCCAACGCAGTTAAGCCAAAACCATGCCCCGTTATTCAGAGGGGCGTTCTACAACGCTTTGAGCGCTCTCCAAGTCTCCAAGTCTGGAAGTGAATATCACGTAGCACGAAATTTCAGTCACTGATTAATAACATTTGCCCTTGTATTTCAAGATTGAAAAATATTTCAGTCACTGATTAATAACATTTGCCTAAATCCTTAATACATACCTATTTTTTAAATGCCAGTGGCTAACCACTCCCCTTGAGCATTTTGTATTTTATTGAGACAGTAGGAACTTCAAGGGGAACATAATTTTACTTAATGTGCTTTATTCACTTTGGGTGAGAACTATTTGCATACACTGAGTCAGACAACTTGTGATGTCTAATTTCTGAATGCCTTTTCCTTTTAGCATGTGAACAGTATGGGTGCTCAGAGCCACTATTCTGGCCTTTTGGTCATCCAGTCGTGAGACACCGTTTTGTACCAGCCTTGGTGGAACGACGGGCATCAGCTGTAGGCTGACAGGAAATCATAGGGCCTGGTCGTCTGGCAGCTCTTCAGAGTGCTACTGCGCTGTTGGCCACTGGGCTGATGTGAGACTTCCCAAAGCAATGGATGGCTGACACAAGCCTTGATGGATTGCCTTTAATTGCATGAAATTGCTTCGCCATTGCCACCAGTGCCTCTCTGAAGTTGTCATCGATACTCAGCCTGTTGAGGTCATCCAGCATTCCAGCAACCAGGTCAGTTGGTGATAATTCAAAGGATATGTCTGTAAAATAAACAAACATATTTTTTTGTGCAATGTAAAAGTCTAGTAATTCATCCCTTTGTTAGGGGACAGACAACTGAAATTACAGAAAATGTGTCACTGTCAAAGTAATTTCAGTGCTGAATGTGAACGGCTTAGATGTACAATTCACTTACCCTCATCATTGTCACTGGGCACAGGCTGTTCGTCAGTAGCACTTTGTTCCTCCAAGCAGGTGGCCATGCCTGCAAGTGAACATAGAAACTACTAAGATACGACAACTAAGGTACAATGAAGGTTGTATATTTGGATGGTTCAACTGCACTCAATATGGATGACAACACCATATACCATTATTTGAAAACAACAGTGGAAAACGATAACCCAAACAGAATACAAGTGCCAGTCTAAATACTTTTCCTGTATTAATTCATGAAGTGCAGATGTACTGAACATTGATGTTTTATGCTTCATACCTTTTACTGGTGAGCTTGAATCCTCAAGTTGTTGATTGGAATGAGCTGTAGGTAATAGTTAGAATCATGCTGGTAAATGATATGACAATCTATTTTAGTGGTTGTGGTCAGGGGCGGTGTGTTCAATAGGGCGATATGGGTGACGCACTGCCAAACGGGAAAAGGAAGGGATTTTTTTTCTAATCAATTATATCACGGCAACAGTAGTTATCAGTGTTCTAATCTGATCTGACTGCCACTAAATGTCCAATCAGGCTAAAGTCGTGCTTCAAATGCCCCCCCCCCCTTTTGGGGCGATTTCAGTCAGGTTGAAAATCGCCCAGAAGTCTGTCATAGACTCCCATGTAAAATCTTTTTTTTTCAAATTTCAGAGCTTTCAATACAATCTCTATGGGTTTCTGAGGGCTTGCACTTACGCGCTTTCGTCATACGTAACGTAACCATGAACGTAACTAAGAAAATAGCGGGTAGCAGCGTCTCTGTTGCGACCTGCAGTGTGGCGTTATCTTATGTTTTTAATTTGTACACTTAGTGGCGTTATTTTATGTTTTTAATTTGTACACTTAGTTTACAAACATTCTGCCAACCATGGATTTCCAGTGGTGGGTTTTGGACTGATCTTGTTGATCGTGTACATACCCGCTACGAACGGACTAAATAATGAAAACGCTGCTGGCAGCGGAATCCAATACAGCAGAACAAACTTCCCTTACCCACCACCTTGCTGATTAATGCCCAGTCACTGAGGGGGAAAGCGGATGAGTTGTCAGCGAATCTGCGCTTCCAACACGAATATCGGGAGGCCTGTTTGCTGGCATTTACTGAGACTTGGCTGGATGACAGAGTCCCGGACAGAGAAGTGGAGCCGGCCGGCTTCACCCTGGTCAGAGCGGACCGCGATCTGACAGTCACAGGGAAAATCGATCCTGGTAAGAGAGCGACTCTGTACCCCCGACATTGAACTGCTTTCTGTGTCACTGCGACCTTACTATCTGCCCCGTGAGTTCCCCCAATTGTTTGTTACCGTTGTGTACATTCAACCAAAAGCTAATATAACAAAGGCATCAGAGATTATTTATAATCTGTCACAGAAACTGGAATCCATCTCCCCAGATCAGTCAATAAATGCTTCTGGTATTGACTTATATGCTGCCCCTGTCTTCATGTTGTTGCTGGACATATCTTTTTTAAAATGTGTGTAGGTCACCTAAATCATCAGAAAAATTGCCCCCCCTGAGAATTTTTTCAGGAGCCGCCACTGGTTGTGGTATGTCTGTGAAACAGTGTAAGTACATGTTGAGTACAGGCATGTTACCTGTGTCTGACTTACCTCTTAGTTGATTTTGCTGACTTTTGTCCCTCAGGGGTTGCAGGAACTCCCGGAAAATATTAGCTATAACAGGTATTCAAAGTACATACAATGAACACTGATGCATGTATTTATGTACATTAACAGTACATTAATTTCATGTTGTGTTTTATAATGTTTTGTTGGCACTGTATTACCTCCTGATGTTATTTTAAAGAGCTCAGCCCGCATCTCCGGTGTTATGGGAAGGAAGTTGCTGGAGAAGCATCCAAAGTTCTGCATCACTGCAGCCTGGTGCTTACATGGTGCTGCTGTATGGCCTACTGGGCAGGTACACAGCTCCACCTCCATATCAACTGTGTAGACAGTGTCTGGAGTGGTGCCCTTCACACTAAACTTCTTCTCTTCAATCTAGGATATGATATCAAAATGTATATGAGAAGATATCAATCAAATTTGGTAAGATATGTATAAGGCCTGTGATAGTTATATGCTTTTATTTACCTGGCAGATGGCTGACCGTTGAAGATTGCTCTACAAAGCAAGGAATCTAGACTTATGGAAAGCCTCCCAACGTCCAAGTGCCACGTCTGTCACCTTGGCTTCATAGTAGGTCTCCAAGCGGGATGTGAGGAGATCAAACAGCTGCGGCAGGTTGAAGGCTTTGGTCCTCTGAAGGATTTTGTCTTTCAGGACTCTCATGGCAGCTTCCACGTAGTTGTTGGTGTCATTCCCACGGGTAAGCATGTCCTCTCTGAAACTCAGGGCCCAACACTCCCTATGACCATAGAGTTTCTCCAGGTAAGCCAGGAATTTGCTGTACCTGCAATTGTTCAATGAACACACATAAAACAACTGACATGTATTGCCTCACTGTTAACATTTGTGCGGGTAAAACAATTCTGTTCTGTGAATACCAGTATTGAAGAGTTTACTTTTGTTACATCGTGTGAGGAGGACAATTGTTCTTGTTATTCTACGCTGAACACTGACATAACTTTACTCTACACTGACCTGACTGCAACTGGGTTGACAAGGGCCAGATGATGGAGTTGTTTCACCTTGTCCATATCCCTAGCATAAAGCATGTCCTTGACAATGCTAAAGAGGGCCTGCCTGTCCTTCATCTCAATGCCAGGTGAAAAACACAGAGGGAAGGCCTAATGCTCCTCTCTCTGAGAGGCCCTGCCTGACTTCTCCCAGCAAATGCATCCTCCGCCAACATCTCCTTCAGGAGCTGAAGGCCCTCAAAAATGGTGGCCTCATCTTCTGACTGGGCGAAGATGATCCCAAGAGGAAGACCACCTGCACATGTGTGCATCAATAGTAAAAACACTCTGCAGTTTTCTCTGTCCATGTTTCCGGATGAATCAATGAACCATAGTTCCCCACTGTGTTTGAGCTGATGGACCTGCTTCATAAGGGGGAGCATATGGCCACGAGAGGAGTTCCACCTGAAGATGTTGCTATCTTAGCACAGGTGCTGCTGCATTTTAGATTGTACTCCTCTATCTGCCTCTCTAGTGCTGACATAATGGAAGGCCCACTCTGCTCTCCGTACTCTTTCCTAAAGACTTTCTGATACAATCTGTGCCAAAAACATGGTGAAAATGTCAAATAAACCTTGTTTCTAAAAATATATTCTACAGAAGCGTATTTTATTTTATTTTGGCTCTGTAGTCTCCCAAGATTTGCAATCTTACACTGTATATGATATGAAAATACACCGTTATAGCCACTTTCCTAAACACAGATAATATATGAGATGTATGTGGGTGAGACCAATGTATCTGAAACGTGTGTATCTTGTATGGCTTTGATCATTTCTCTAGGGAGCAGCGTTTCTTACACACTGGATCATCCCCTGTGAGTCCACAGCAAAAACACTTACATTGGTCTCACTCACATATTGTCACACCCTGGCTCTGGGACTCATTATGTTGAGCCAGGGTGTGTTCATTCTATGTGTTCTGTTTCTATGTTGGGTGTTCTAGGTTGTTTATTTCTATGTTTGACTGAGTGACTCCCAATCAGAGGCAACGAGTGTCAGCTGTGTGCTGGTTGTCTCTGATTGGGAGCCATATTTAACTGTCTGTGTTTCACTTTGTGTTTGTGGGTTTTTGTTCCGTGTTTGGTCATTGTCACTGAGGACTTTACGAGTCGTTTATTGTTTTGTTATTTCGTGTGTATGCTTTAATTAAATAAAGCAAGTATGTTCGCAACTAACGCTGCGCTTTGGTCCACTCCTTCATACGACGTTCGTGACAGAAAAACCCACCATAAAAGGACCAAGCAGCGTGTCCAGGAGCAGGCAGACTGGACATGGGAGGAAGCGCCAGGAAAGGAGATGGAGAGGCTGGCGATGGCCCAGGTGGGCAAATCGTGGTCCTGGGAGGACATGCTCGGGGGCAAGGGACCTTGGGGTAGGATTAAGGCCCTGGCGAGAGAGGAGCAGCGGCGTCAGCAGGGCCATCGTCGGACGGACGAGAGGCACCCCCAATAATTTTTTAGGGGGGGGCACACGGCATGGGCGACTGGGCAGCAGGAGGCTGCCACAGGGCGAAATGGGAGACGAGGAGAGAAGGCCACCGGGTTACGGGAGCCATTGGCGAGAGGAGGGAAGGAAGTTGTAGAGGCACGGTGAGAGGTACTGAGGTGTATTGCCAGTCCGGTCCGGCCCGTTCCTGATCCCCGTTTAAGGCCAGTGGTGTGTGTTCCCAGTACGGTCCGGCCTGTTCCTGCTCCACGCACCAAGCCTACGGTGTGCGTCGCCAGCCCAGCCCGGCCTGTCCCTGCTCCACGCACCAAGCCTACGGTGTGCGTCGACAGCCCAGCCCGGCCTGTTCCTGCTCCACGCACCAAGCCTACGGTGTGCGTCGCCAGTCCAGTCCGGCCTGTCCCTGCTCCACGCACCAAGCCTACGGTGTGCGTCGACAGCCCAGCCCGGCCTGTTCCTGCTCCACGCACCAAGCCTACGGTGTGCGTCGCCAGCCCAGCCCGGCCTGTTCCTGCTCCACGCACCAAGCCTACGGTGTGCGTCGCCAGCCCAGCCCGGCCTGTTCCTGCTCCACGCACCAAGCCTACGGTGTGCGTCGCCAGCCCAGCCCGGCCTGTCCCTGCTCCACGCACCAAGCCTACGGTGTGCGTCGACAGCCCAGCCCGGCCTGTTCCTGCTCCACGCACCAAGCCTACGGTGTGCGTCGCCAGTCCAGTCCGGCCTGTCCCTGCTCCACGCACCAAGCCTACGGTGTGCGTCGACAGCCCAGCCCGGCCTGTTCCTGCTCCACGCACCAAGCCTACGGTGTGCGTCGCCAGCCCAGCCCGGCCTGTTCCTGCTCCACGCACCAAGCCTACGGGGTGCGTCGCCAGCCCAGCCCGGCCTGTCCCTGCTCCACGCACCAAGCCTACGGTGTGCGTCGCCAGCCCAGCCCGGCCTGTCCCTGCTCCACGCACCAAGCCTACGGTGTGCGTCGCCAGCCCAGCCCGGCCTGTCCCTGCTCCACGCACCAAGCCTACGGTGTGCGTCGTCAGCCTGGTCCAGCCCGTTCCTGCCACTCGCACCAAGCCAGGGGTGCGAGTCGTCAGCCTGGTTCAGCCCGTTCCTGCCACTCGCACCAAGCCAGGGGTGCGAGTCGTCAGCCTGGTCCAGCCCGTTCCTGCCACTCGCACCAAGTCAGGGGTGCGAGTCGTCAGCCTGGTTCAGCCCGTTCCTGCCACTCGCACCAAGTCAGGGGTGCGAGTCGTCAGCCTGGTTCAGCCCGTTCCTGCTACTCGCACCAAGCCCGGGGTGCGAGTTGTCAGCCAGGTCCGGCCCGTCGCTGCTCCACGCACCAAGCCAAGGGTGCGAGTCGTCAGTCCGGTGAGGCCCGTTCCGGCTCCACGCACCAAGCCAGGGGTGCGTATCGTCAGCCCGGTCCGGTCCGTTGCTGCTCCACGCACCAAGCCAGGGGGGCGCATCGTCAGCCAGGTCCGGTCCGTTCCTGCCTCACGCGCCAAGCCAGGGGTGCGCGTCGTCAGTCCGGTGCCTGATCAGGTACCGGTCAGCTGCTCCACAACGGAGCGTAAGCAATCCGCTCCGTCGATGTCCAGTCCAGATCCAGCCAGCGGGGTCAGACCGGACCAGGGGCGCTACGGGGGAATTATGGAAGGGTGGTGGTCAAGCCCGGAGCCGGAGCCGCCTCCGAGGAGGAATGCCCACCCAGCCCTCCCCTGTTTGGGTTTTGTTGAGGCGCGGTCGCAGTCCGCGCCTTTAGGGGGGGGTACTGTCACACCCTGGCTCTGGGACTCATTATGTTGAGCCAGGGTGTGTTCATTCTATGTGTTCTGTTTCTATGTTGGGTGTTCTAGGTTGTTTATTTCTATGTTTGACTGAGTGACTCCCAATCAGAGGCAACGAGTGTCAGCTGTGTGCTGGTTGTCTCTGATTGGGAGCCATATTTAACTGTCTGTGTTTCACTTTGTGTTTGTGGGTTTTTGTTCCGTGTTCGGTCATTGTCACTGAGGACTTCACGAGTCGTTTATTGTTTTGTTATTTCGTGTGTATGCTTTAATTAAATAAAGCAAGTATGTTCGCAACTAACGCTGCGCTTTGGTCCACTCCTTCATACGACGTTCGTGACACATATGTCTCATATAGTACTGTATCTGTGTAAAAACAGTTACCACTGTCATAGTGTACACACAGGTCAATCTGAATTACCTTAAATATGTTTAAGAAAGAGAGAAGATGATGTTGGTGCTGGGAATAAGGCATACGTACCAGTAACAGAACTTCAGGTCTGAACAGAGAGCTCTATTTGCAGAGACAAATATGTAATTCTCCCCATGTTCCATCTGCAGATCACTTTTTAGCACATCCAAAGCTGATGAAGGGGAGTGCCCAATCTCAAATAGCCTTGACAAGGTCTCTGTGGCTTCGGCCCCAACATCCCGGAGTTTAAGTGCATCAGCCACAAAGAGATTGTGGTTGTGGACATTGGACACTAGAACAAACATGTTATTGTCTTCAGCTAAATCAAAGTTAGAGAACAATTAACCACAATGGGCAGGCTTGTATATGTAAATAAACCATTCACACACCTGCTCAGCCTCCCCTTTCCGGTGACACAGCGTATCAGAGTGATACTCATTTTGGATGGACAGCAAGTGTTTTTTGATGTTCCCTTGTTGTCCGCACTGGGGGATCTACTGTAAATATTGTGTTAACACCTGTAATCAGCCTAAACAGAAGGTGTATTGTATTTATTATCTGAATGTCTGCATGCCTTACATTTGCTCTATCCCACTGACGAAATATCATTTTACCCAAATAATTGTAAATACCTTTAAAATACCGAGCTAGTAAAGTTAAGTAGCCTAGGTTAACTTAGCTGACCTTCAATTGATGGAATTCAGCAGAGTTCTCTGAGACATTTTTACAACTCATTGAAACTCTGAAAATAAATACATGTGCAAATGTTACCAAACATGCCAATAATAGGCCTGTATTACGGTAGGCAGCGAATTGTCTCTCAGGGGTGTGCGTTCATCCATGTCTCTCAACAGGCTGTGAGGCAACAGCTGTCGCGAGCCCTGTGAGGCAACAGCTGTAGCGAGCCAACAAACGCTAGCGTAGTAGAACGCGTGGTTTTGGCTTAACTGCGTTGGGAAAAAGAAAGACGCGAAATGCCCAATTACAATCGCCCACTCTCCTCCCCTTAACAGTCGTCACTTCTGGTTCTCGGTGCATGTTCAGTTTGAGTTTTCCAATAATCACTCTATTGCGGCATTGCCTTATCAGTTGTTAGTTGAATATTACACTTTACAATCAAGGTATAGACACATATAATGCCTCATAGTGAATAGCACCCCCCCCCCCCATGTACACTACCGGTCAAAAGTTTTAGAACACCTACTCATTCAAGGGTTTTTCTTTATTTTTTACTATTTTCTACATTGTAGAATAATAGTGAAGACATCAAAAATATGAAATAACACATATGGAATCATATAGTAACTAAAAAAGTGTTAAACAAATCAAAATATATTTAAATAGCCACCCTTTGCCTTGATGACAGCTTTGCACACTCTTGGCATTCTCTCAACCAGCTTCATGAGGTAGTCACCTGGAATGCACTTCAATTAACAGGTGTGCCTTCTTAAAAGTTAATTTGTGGATTTTCGTTCCTTCTTAATGCGTTTGAGCCAATCTGTTGTGTTTTGAAAAGGTAGGGGGGGTATACAGCAGATAGCCCTATTTGGTAAAAGACCACGTCCATATTATGGCAAGAACAGCTAAAATAAGCAAAGAGAAACGATAGTCCATCATTACTTTAAGACATGAAGGTCAGTCAATACAGAACATTTCAAGAACTGAACGTTTCTTCAAGTGCAGTCGCAAAAACCATCAAGCACTATGATTAAACTGGCTCTCATGAGGACCACCACAGGAATGGAAGACCCAGAGTTCCCTCTGCTGCAGAGGATAAGTTCATTAGAGTTACCAGCCTCAGAAATTTCAGCCCAAATAAATGTTTCACAGAGTTCAAGTAACAGACACATCTCAACATTGACTGTTCAGAGGAGACTGTGTGAATCAGGCCTTCATGGTCGAATTGCTGCAAAGAAACCACTACTAAAGGACACCAATACAAAGAAGAGACTTGCTTGGGCCAAGAAACACGAGCAATGGACATTAGACCGGTGGAAATGTGTCCTTTGGTCTGGAGTCCAAATTGGAGATTTTGGGTTCCAACCGCCGTGTCTTTGTGAGACGCGGTGTGGGTAAACGGATGATCTCTGCATGTGTATTTCCCACCGTAAAGCATGGAGGAGGAGATGTTATGGTGTAGGGGTGCTTTGCTGGTGACACTGTCTGTGATCTATTTAGAATTCAAGGCACACATAACCAGCATGGCTACCACAGCATTTTGCAGCGATACGCCATCCCATCTGGTTTGGGCTAAGTGGGACTATCATTTGTTTTTCGACAGGACAATGACCCAACACACCTCCAGGATATGTGTAAGGGCTATTTTACCAAAAAGGAGAGTGATGGAGTGCTGCATCAGATGACCTGGCCTCCACAATCCCCCGACCTCAACCCAATTGAGATGGTTTGGGATGAGTCGGACCGCAGAATGAAGGAAAAGCAGCCAACAAGTGCTCAGCATATGTGGGAACTACTTCAAGACTGTTGGAAAAGCATTCCAGGTGAAGCTGGTTGAGAGAATGCCAAGAGTGTGCAAAGCTGTCATCAAGGCAAAGGGTGGCTATTTGAAGAATCTCAAATATAAAATATATTTTGATTTGTTTAACACTTTTTTGGTTACTACATGATTCCATGTGTGTTATTTCATAGTTTTGATGTCTTCACTATTATTATACAATGTAGAAAATAGTAAAAATAAAGAAAACCTTTGAATGAGTATGTGTTCTAAAACTTTTGACCGGAAGTGTATAGCGAACAAAAGTCAATACATGGGCATCTCGGCCCTCACAGCTAACATCCATTTGGAGAGCATAAGCTGGGGAGTTTTTTAGTCGTTCAGTCAGTATCCTCTTGATTGCTAGCAATAGCATACATTCTTTGCTTAAGTGTTATCTGACAAAGTTATTGATGTGAGATTCTGTGCATCTGCTCTTCACGCATTGTTTTCACCATATCAATTGTGGTCGGTAAAATATCAAAGTCTCTGTAATAGTGTGTGGTTTCATATTGCAGCGTACTTAGCCATTCACCGTGGGAATGATTCAAGTTATGCAACACACCATCACACCACCAGCACCATGCTTGACCTTTGGTATGATGTTCTTACTGTGGAATGCAGTGTTTGGTTTTCGCCAGGCATTACTGGAACCATGTCGTCCAAAAAGTTACAGTGGGGGAAAAAAGTATTTAGTCAGCCACCAATTGTGCAAGTTCTCCCACTCAAAAAGATGAGAGAGGCCTGTAATTTTCATCATAGGTACACGTCAACTATGACAGACAAATTGAGAAAGAAAAAAATCCAGAAAATCACATTGTAGGATTTTTAATGAATTTATTTGCAAATTATGGTGGAAAGTAAGTATTTGGTCACCTACAAACAAGCAAGATTTCTGGCTCTCACAGACCTGTAACTTCTTCTTTAAGAGGCTCATCTGTCCTCCACTCATTACCTGTATTAATGGCACCTGTTTGAACTTGTTATCAGTATAAAAGACACCTGTCCACAACCTCAAACAGTCACACTCCAAACTCCACTATGGCCAAGACCAAAGAGCTGTCAAAGGACACCAGAAACAAAATTGTAGACCTGCACCAGGCTGGGAAGACTGAATCTGCAATAGGTAAGCAGCTTGGTTTGAAGAAATCAACTGTGGGAGCAATTATTAGGAAATGGAAGACATACAAGACCACTGATAATCTCCCTCGATCTGGGGCTCCACGCAAGATCTCACCCGGTGGGGTCAAAATGATCACAAGAACGGTGAGCAAAAATCCCAGAACCACACGGGGGGACCTAGTGAATGACCTGCAGAGAGCTGGGACCAAAGTAACAAAGCCTACCATCAGTAACACACTACGCCGCCAGGGACTCAAATCCTGCAGTGCCAGACGTGTCCCCCTGCTTAAGCCAGTACATGTCCAGGCCCGTCTGAAGTTTGCTAGAGTGCATTTGGATAATCCAGAAGAGGATTGGGAGAATGTCATATGGTCAGATGAAACCAAAATATAACTTTTTGGTAAAAACTCAACTCGTCGTGTTTGGAGGACAAAGAATGCTGAGTTGCATCCAAAGAACACCATACCTACTGTGAAGCATGGGGGTGGAAACATCATGCTTTGGGGCTGTTTTTCTGCAAAGGGACCAGGACGACTGATCCGTGTAAAGGAAAGAATGAATGGTGCCATGTATCGTGAGATTTTGAGTGAAAACCTCCTTCCATCAGCAAGGGCATTGAAGATGAAACGTGGCTGGGTCTTTCAGCATGACAATGATCCCAAACACACCGCCCGGGCAACAAAGGAGTGGCTTCGTAAGAAGCATTTCAAGGTCCTGGAGTGGCCTAGCCAGTCTCCAGATCTCAACCCCATAGAAAATCTTTGGAGGGAGTTGAAAGTCCGTGTTGCCCAGCGACAGCCCCAAAACATCACTGCTCTAGAGGAGATCTGCATGGAGGAATGGGCCAAAATACCAGCAACAGTGTGTGAAAACCTTGTGAAGACTTACAGAAAACGTTCGCAACGAGCTACAGCTGCCTCTGATTGGGAACCACACCGGCCAACATAGAAATACACATAATAGAACACCAACATAGAAATACCCAACATAGAACATACACACCCTGACTCAACATTTAAGCGTCCCCTGAGTCAGGGCGTGACAGTACCCCCCCCCCCCCCCCCCCAAAGGTGCGGACTCTGACCGCACAACATAAACATAACAGGGTAGGGGCCGGGTGGGCATTCACCGATTCTCCGCCTCCCTGTTGCGCCCCTGGTCTGGTCTGGACCGGACTAGGAACACGTACCACTGGCTTGATGCGAGGAGCAGGAACGGGCCGGGCTGGGCTGGCGACGCGCACCACTGGCTTGGTGCGAGGAGCAGGAACAGGCCGGGCCGGACTGGCGACGCGCACCACTGGCTTGATGCGAGGAGCATGAACGGGCCTGGCCGGGCGGGCGACGCGCACCACTGGCTTGGTGCGAGGAGCAGGAACAGGCCGGGCCGGACTGGCGACGCGCACCACTGGCTTGATGCGAGGAGCAGGAACGGGCCGGGCCGGGCTGGCGACGCGCACCACTGGCTTGGTGCAAGGAGCAGGAACAGGCCGGGCCGGGCTGGGAACACGCACCACTGGTTTGGTGCGAGGAGCAGGAACGGGCCGGACCGGACTGCGAAGGCGGACTGGAGGTCTGGAGCGGAGAGCTGGCACAACCCGTCCTGGCTGGCAGCCCACTTTCGCACTACACATGCGGGGCGCTGGCACAGGACGCACTGGGCTGTGCACGCGCACTGGCGATACAGCTCGTAGAACAGGCGCAGGATATGCGGGACCGAGGAGGCGTACTGGAGACCAGGAGCGTTGAGCACGCACACCCCGTCCTGGCTGAATGCCCATCTTCGCACGACACGTGCATGGTGCTAGCACAGGACGTACAGGACTGTGCCGGCACACTGGCGACACAGTACGTAGCTCCGCATAACACGGAGCCTGCCCAGTCACACGCTTCCTCGCTTCCTTTGGTTGGAGTCATTGCAGCTAAAGGTGGCACAACCAGTTATTGAGTGTAAGGGGGCAATTACTTTTTCACACAGGGAAATTGGGTGTTGCATAACTTTGTTTATGAAATAAATGAAATAAATATGTAATTGTTGTGTTATTTGTTCACTTATGTTCCCTTTATCTAATATTAGGTTTTGGTTGAAGATCTGATGACATTCAGTATCACAAATATGCAAAAGTAGAGAAAATTAGAAAGGGGGCAAATACTTTTTCATAGCAATGTATATTTTGGGGTGGGATTTAGAAAATTCTCCCGCGACTCCATATTTTTATTTCAGGCGAACCCCACTTTGGGAACGCTGGGCAAGTGATTTCGCTGGTCGTTACTCATCTTGTTGGCTGAGGAAAAGTAAATGTGGGCAGTTATTTTAACATAGGCGGCGCGTGGGTTTCAAATTTGGGGAAGATAATTTTCACCATAAAAATGCACCTTTACAGTATAAATAAAGCATTCCATCCATCCTCGCATTTGCAGACTTACGTAAGATAGCCTACTATTCCTAATGTGATGATTAGATTGGATAGTCATCATTTAGGCTAATAATATAACTCAATCACTGTTCCCAAAAATACTTCAGTGAAGAGCGTAGTGGCTTAGAGTAGGCCTAGGCTATAGGCTATAGACTATATCAGATAGCCTACATTTCTTCTCCGTTCTTTGCACAGGAAAATGTTGACTTTTATAAACACATTTCATGCAATTCAACTACACTTTATATCAGAGGCATGGGTGGGCCTGGGTAGGCATGGGGATCCAGGCCCTGCTAGGCCCAACCACCCAATCAAAACTACTCCTTAGCACCCCCACCCGTCCCGATGCCTACGAAAAGGGGAGACACAAATACAATATAACGTCCATCTAACGGACTAGGAAATTATTATCCAAAAACAAACAAAAGTGGCACTGACCCAATTATATAAAGACACATACAGTGGGGGAAAAAAGTATTTAGTCAGCCACCAATTGTGCAAGTTCTCCCACTTAAAAAGATGAGAGAGGCCTGTAATTTTCATCATAGGTACACGTCAACTATGACAGACAAAATGAGAAAATAAATTCCAGAAAATCACATTGTAGGATTTTTAATGAATTTATTTGCAAATTATGGTGGAAAATAAGTATTTGGTCACCTACAAACAAGCAAGATTTCTGGCTCTCACAGACCTGTAACTTCTTCTTTAAGAGGCTCCTCTGTCCTCCACTCGTTACCTGTATTAATGGCACCTGTTTGAACTTGTTATCAGTATAAAAGACACCTGTCCACAACCTCAAACAGTCACACTCCAAACTCCACTATGGCCAAGACCAAAGAGCTGTCAAAGGACACCAGAAACAAAATTGTAGACCTGCACCAGGCTGGGAAGACTGAATCTGCAATAGGTAAGCAGCTTGGTTTGAAGAAATCAACTGTGGGAGCAATTATTAGGAAATGGAAGACTCGTCGTGTTTGGAGGACAAAGAATGCTGAGTTGCATCCAACGAACACCATACCTACTGTGAAGCATGGGGGTGGAAACATCATGCTTTGGGGCTGTTTTTCTGCAAAGGGACCAGGACGACTGATCCGTGTAAAGGAAAGAATGAATGGGGCCATGTATCGTGAGATTTTGAGTGAAAACCTCCTTCCATCAGCAAGGGCATTGAAGATGAAACGTGGCTGGGTCTTTCAGCATGACAATGATCCCAAACACACCGCCCAGGCAACGAAGGAGTGGCTTCGTAAGAAGCATTTCAAGGTCCTGTAGTGGCCTAGCCAGTCTCCAGATCTCAACCCCATAGAAAATCTTTGGAGGGAGTTGAAAGTCCGTGTTGCCCAGCGACAGCCCCAAAACATCACTGCTCTAGAGGAGATCTGCATGGAGGAATGGGCCAAAATACCAGCAACAGTGTGTGAAAACCTTGTGAAGACTTACAGAAAACGTTTGACCTGTGTCATTGCCAACAAAGGGTATATAATAAAGTATTGAGAAACTTTTGTTATTGACCAAATACTTATTTTCCACCATAATTTGCAAATAAATTCATAAAAAATCCTACAATGTGATTTTCTGGATATTTTTTCTCATTTTGTCTGTCATGACGTGTACCTATGATGAAAATTACAGGCCTCTCTCATCTTTTTAAGTGGGAGAACTTGCACAATTGGTGGCTGACTAAATACTTTTTTCCCCCACTGTATATGCCTGGCTGGGTCTCTCTGCTTTTCACTGACAGTCGCAACTCAACAATCATTAGTTTGATATTTGCCATGCGCTCTGCCCATATTTCGGGCCCTTCTGGTGAGGTCGTCGGGTAAGTTTGGCTTCATACATAGTTTATACATAGTTTGAGCTTTGTCGAGTAAGGCTTAAACTATGTATTTAGATTGTAGTTAGGTATTGTAGGTAGTTATCGTGGGTTGTTGTATGTAATTATTGTAGGTTAGTATTGTATTCGGCTGAGCCTGGTGAAGCACGAAGCTAGCTGGCTAACCCACTACCTGGACTAGCTGGCGGGTGGCTACTGGCAACTATTAGCAACGGTATAGTTGTTTCACGCCTGAGAGTGCCTGTAATTACGCCAGCTGGCTGCCTACAATAATTACATACAATAATTGCCTACCATTCAGCTGTTTTCTAACCTCATTGTCTGGACCGTTAACGTTAGGTAGTAAGTGGCTACTGTGCTTGAAATTTAGCTAGCTTGTTGCTACCTGGATAGCAACTAGTAAACAATAGCTGGAACGACCTAGCGAACTGGCTGAGTCAATTCAGTGGCTAGCTTTGCACTTGGCTAGCTAACAGTAGCTGTTAGGGGTAAGTCATAACCTACATTTGTGTTTTGTTTTTACATATTGGTAGCCAGAGTCGTTCAAGGAATTCGGGACATGGGTGACTAGTTAACGTTAGTTTGGCTCTCTCTGTGTGTTCGTGCCGTGAAAGGAGGGGTTTCTTCTTTGTCTGAAAGCAATGGCTAGCTAGTATGCTAACTATTCTAGCTAACTAACTGGCTGAATAAGTTGACGACGGACTCGCTCAAGCTGTCGGGACTAACCCACAACGTTAGACACGGACATGAACGATCTGCTTGGCGTGTTGACACACTGGTGGTTTGTTGTGGCCGAGTATTGGTGCTAAACCGTGTTGTTGGAGTCCGGCATGCTAGCTGGCTGTGGCGTCTTATGACTAGGTGCCCTGGACGATTTTCACGGAAGAATACTGTACCTAGTTAGCTAGCTGAATAAACTAAGTTAGTCTATTCCTAGAAAACATTGAACTGCTGTAGTTTACAACAATGATAGTTTCTGAGGTGGAAGTTGGGAGAGTTATATTTGGGTGTTGTGGTGAGGGAGGCCCCGCTCTCTCCTTTCCCAGATGTTTAGTTCATTTTATTCCGATCTCCTTTGCATTATTGTAGCCATTTTCTGCAGCCTGTCAACTATGCCTCTGTCTATCCCTGTTCTCTCCTCTCCGCACAGGCTATACAAACGCCTCACACCGCGTGGTTGCTGCCTCTCTAACCTGGTGGTCCCTGCACGCACCACCCACGTGGAGTTCCAGGTCTCAGGCAGCCTCTGGAACTGCCGTTCTGCTGCCAACAAGGCAGAGTTCATCTCAGCCTATGCTACCCTCCAGTCCCTCGACTTCTTGGCGCTGACGGAAACATTACATTTACATTTTACATTTTAGTCATTTAGCAGACGCTCTTATCCAGAGCGACTTACAGTTAGTGAATACCCCAAAAAAATTATACTGGCCCCCCGTGGGAATCGAACCCACAACCCTGGCGTTGCAAACGCCATGCTCTATCAACTGAGCTACATCCCTGCCGGCCATTCCCTCCCCTACCCTGGACAACGCTGGGCCAATTGTGCGCCGTCCATGAGTCTCCCGGTCGCGGCCGGCTGCGACAGAGCCTGGATTTGAACCAGGATCTCTAGTGGCACAGTTAGCACTGCGATGCAGTGCCTTAGACCACTGCGCCACTCAGGAGCATGGATTACCACTGAAAACACTGCTACTCCTACTGCTCTCTCCTCGTCTGACCATGTGTTCTCGCATACCCCGAGAGCATCTGGTCAGCGGGGTGGTGGCACAGGAATCCTCATCTCTCCCAAGTGGACATTCTCTATTTTTCCCCTGAACCATCTGTCTATCTCCTCATTTGAATTCCATGCTGTCACAGTCACTAGCCCATTTAAGCTTAATATCCTTGTCATCTATCGCCCTCCAGGTTCCCTTGGAGAGTTCATCAATGAGCTTGACGCCTTGATAAGTTCCTTTCCTGAGGATGGTTCACCCCTCACAGTTCTGGGGGACTTTAACCTCCCTACATCTACCTTTGACTCATTTCTCTCTGCCTCCTTCTTTCCACTCCTCTCCTCTTTTGACCTCACCCTCTCACCGTCCCCCCCTACTCACAAGGTAGGCAATACGCTTGACCTCATCTTTACTAGATGCTGTTCTTCTACTAATCTCGCTGCAACTCCCCTCCATGTCTCCGACCACTACTTTGTATCCTTTTCTCTCTCGCTCTCCTCCAAAACTACTCACTCTGCCCCTACTCAGATGGTAATGCGCTGTCGCAACCTTTGCTCTCTCTCTCCCGCTACTCTCTCCTCTTCCATCCTATCATCTCTTCCCTCTGCTCAATCCTTCTCCCTCCAATCTCCTGATTCTGCCTCCTCAACCCTCCTCTCCTCCCTTTCTGCATCCTTTGACTCTCTATGTCCCCTATCCTCCCGGCCGGCTCGGTCCTCCCCTCCAGCTCCGTGGCTTGATGACTCATTGCGAGCTCACAGAACAGGGCTCCGGGCAGCCGAGCGGAAATGGAGGAAAACTAGACTCCCTGCGGACCTGGCATCTTTTCACTCCCTCCTCTCTACATTTTCTTCATCTGCTTCTGCTGCTAAGGCCACTTTCTACCATTCTAAATTCCAAGCATCTGCCTCTAACCCTAGGATGCTCTTTGCCACCTTCTCCTCCCTGCTGAATCCTCCTCCCCCTCCCCCCCCCCCTCCTCCCTCTCTGTGGATGACTTCGTCAACCATTTTGAAAAGAAGGTTGACGACATCCGATCCTCGTTTGTTAAGTCAAATGACACTGCTGGTCCTGCTCACACTGCCCTACCCTATGCTTTGACATCTTTCTCCCCTCTCTCTCCAGATAAAATCTTGCGACTTGTGACGGCCGGCCGCCCAACAACCTGCCCGCTTGACCCTGTCCCCTCCTCTCTTCTCCAGACCATCTCCGGTGACCTTCTCCCTTACCTCACCTTGCTGATCAACTCATCCTTGACCGCTGGCTATGTCCCTTCCGTCTTCAAGAGAGCGAGAGTTGCACCCCTTCTCAAAAAACCAACACTCGATCCCTCTGATGTCAACAACTACAGACCAGTATCCCTTCTTTCTTTTCTCTCCAAAACTATTGAGCGTGCCGTCTTTAGCCAACTCTCTTGCTATCTCTCTCAGAATGACCTTCTTGATCCAAACCAGTCAGGTTTCAAGACTGGTCATTCAACTGAGACTGCTCTTCTCTGTGTCACGGAGGCTCTCCGCACTGCTAAAGCTAACTCTCTCTCCTCTGCTCTTGTCCTTCTAGACCTGTCTGCTGCCTTTGATACTGTGAACCATCAGATCCTCCTCTCCACCCTCTCCGAGCTGGGCATCTCCGGCGCGGCTCACTCTTGGATTGCGTCCTACCTGACCGGTCGCTCCTATCAAGTGGCGTGGCGAGAAGCTGTCTCCGCACCACGTGCTCTCACCACTGGTGTCCCCCAGGGCTCAGTTCTAGGCCCCCTCCTATTCTCGCTATACACCAAGTCACTTGGCTCTGTCATATCCTCACATGGCCTCTCCTATCATTGCTACGCAGACGACACACAACTAATCTTCTCCTTTCCCCCTTCTGATAACCAGGTGGCGAATCGCATCTCTGCATGTCTGGCAGACATATCAGTATGGATGACGGATCACCACCTCAAGCTGAACCTTGGCAAGACGGAGCTGCTCTTCCTCCCGGGGAAGGACTGCCCGTTCCATGATCTCGCCATCACGGTTGACAACTCCATTGTGTCCTCCTCCCAGAGTGCGAAGAGCCTTGGCGTGACCCTGGACAACACCCTGTCGTTCTCCGCTAACATCAAGGCGGTGACCCGATCCTGTAGGTTCATGCTCTACAACATTCGCAGTAAACGACCCTGCCTTACACAGGAAGCGGCACAGGTCCTAATCCAGGCACTTGTCATCTCCCGTCTGGATTACTGCAACTCGCTGTTGGCTGGGCTCCCTGCCTGTGCCATTAAACCCCTACAACTCATCCAGAATGCCGCAGCCCGTCTGGTGTTCAACCTTCCCAAGTTCTGTCACGTCACCCCGCTCCTCCGCACACTCCACTGGCTTCCAGTTGAAGCTCGCATCTGCTACAAGACCATGGTGCTTGCCTACGGAGCTGTGAGGGGAACGGCACCTCCGTACCTTCAGGCTCTGATCAGTCCCTACACCCAAACGAGGGCATTACGTTCATCCACCTCTGGCCTGCTGGCTCCCCTACCTCTGCTGAAGCACAGTTCCCGCTCAGCCCAGTCAAAACTGTTCGCTGCTCTGGCACCCCAATGGTGGAACAAGCTCCCTCACGACGCCAGGACAGCGGAGTCACTCACCACCTTCCGGAGACATTTGAAACCCCACCTCTTTAAGGAATACCTGGGATAGGGACATGTTGAAAATGTCAGTGAAGACACTTGCCAGTTGGTCAGCGCTTGCTCGGAGTCCACATCCTGTTAATCCATCTGGCCCTGCGGCCTTGTGAATGTTGACCTGCTTAAAAGTCTTACTCACATCGGCTATGGAGAGCGTGATCACATAGTCATCCGGAACAGCTGATGCTCTCATGCATGCTTCAGTGTTGCTTGCCTCGAAGCGAGCATAGAAGTGATTTAGCTTGTCTGGTAGGCTTGTGTCACTGGGCAGCTCGCGGCTGTGCTTCCCTTTGTAGTCTGTAATAGTTTTCAAGCCCTGCCACATTCGACGAGCGTCAGAGCCGGTGTAGTACGATTCAATCTTAGTCCTGTATTAACTCTTTGCCTGTTTGATGGTTCGTCGGAGGGCGTAGCGGGATTTCTTATAAGCGTCCAGGTTAGAGTCCCGCTCTTTGAAAGCGGCAGCTCTACCCTTTAGCTCAGTGCGGATGTTGCCTGTAATCCATGGCTTCTGGTTGGGGTGTGTACGTACGGTCACTGTGGGGACAACGTCATCGATGCACTTATTGATGAAGCCAGTGACTGATGTGGTGTACTCCTCAATGCTATCGGAAGAATCCCGGAACATATTCCAGTCTTTGCTAGCAAAACAGTCCTGTAGCTTAGCATCTGCGTCATCTGACCACTTCCTTATTAACCGAGTTACTGGTGCTTCCTGCTTTAGTTTTTGCTTATAAGCAGGAATCAGGAGGATAGAGTTATGGTCAGATTTGCCAAATGGAGGGCGAGGGAGAGCTTTGTATGCGTCTCTGTGTCACGGTTTCGGCCGAGGCGGCTCCTCCTCCTTGTTCGGGCAGGTTTCGCCGGTCGTCGTCTCCGGAGTTCTAGCTGCCACCGCTCTATGTTTCTTGTTTGTTTGGTTTTGTCTGTTAGTCACACCTGTTTTGTGTTAGGTCTCATTTAGCACCCTATTTAGTTTCCTTGTTGTTAGGTTAGTGTTGTGTGTAATTGTTCGTGTCGTGGTTGCGCTACCCGTGTCGGTACGCTATTTTCCTTAGCTTCCTCCTTGTTGTGTTAGGAGAGTTTTACGCACCTGTGTGTGCGCTTGCATTTACGCCTGTGTGCGTCTTTTTGCCTCCGGGCTGTTTTGGATTATTTTTGTGTTTAAGTAAAGTCTTGTTGGACTTACCCTCTGCTGCCTGCGCCTGATTCTACACCACACCTATACACAGCATCGTGACAGAATTACACACCTCGTAATGGAATCAGCAGGAGCACCCGTCGACACCATGGAGGAGCGTCTCCTTGGTCAAGAGCACCGGATCAACCGAATCGGGCACGCCTTGGAGGGCGTCATGGACACCCTTCGTCGATGGGAGACCAGCGGGGTTCCCACAGCCCCACCTATCGCACCATCACCACCGGACAGCCAGCCCGTCCATCGACCGGAACCCAGTGGGATTCGGCTCTCGCTCCCGAGGGCGTACGACGGCACCGCTGCCGGGTGTCAGGGGTTCCTCTTACAAGTGGAGCTCTACATTGCCACCATACACCCGGCGCCCTCGGGATACGAGAGCGTTTCCGCCCTCATCTCCTGTCTCACCGGCAAGGCGTTGGAGTGGGCCAACGCCGAATGGAGGGGAATAGACGCCGCCACAGTCACCTATGCGGAGTTCTCCCGTCGCTTCCGTGCGGTCTTCGACCATCCACCAGAGGGGAGAGCGGCGGGGGAACGTCTATTCCATCTCCGACAGGGGATGAGGAGCGCTCAGGCGTTTGCACTGGAGTTCCGGACTCTAGCGGCTGATGCGGGGTGGAATGAGAGGGCCCTCATAGACCACTTCAGATGTAGCCTTCGGGAGGACGTCCGCAGGGAGTTAGCCTGCAGGGACACTACACTAACATTTGACCAGCTGGTGGACATGGCCATTCGACTGGACAACCTGCTGGCGACCCGCGGACGTCCCAGGTGGGGGCCCCCCATTCCACCCTCCAGCGCCTCCGAGCAGTGTCCGATGGAGCTTGGAGGTGCTGGCGCTAGAGGGAGAGGAGGTAGGAGCCCGAGGGGGGCAGTCTCCTGCACCAAGTGTGGGCGCGGAGGGCACACCGCGGCTAGGTGCTGGGGAGGGTCCCCTGGTGAGGGAGAGAGCAGGTCATACAGTGGGGAGTCCACCCAGGTGAGTAGGCGCCCTACTTACCCAGAGCTTTCTGTCGTACACATTACCTTACCTGTTTGTTTCCCACAGGTTGCACCTCGGTCCCAGCATAAGGCGCTAGTCGATTGAGGCGCAGCTGGGAATTTTGTAGACCGGAGATTCTGTGTTAAGTTAGGGATTCCCCTCCTTCCAGTCGAAAAACCCTTTCCTGTACATGCCCTAGATAGTCGTCCGTTAGGATCTGGGTTGATTGGGGAGGTCACAGCGCCACTTAGGATGATGACGCAGGGGGGTCATGAGGAGACGATTCAACTCTATCTGATCGACTCTCCTGCGTATCCGGTGGTACTGGGGCTTCCCTGGTTGATGACCCATGATCCTACTATTTCGTGGCGAGAGAAGGCTCTTAAAGGGTGGTCTGCTCAGTGTGAGGGGTTATGTCTGGGTGTTTCCGTAGGGGCGACCTCGGTGGAGAGTCCGAACCAGATGCCAGCAC
The DNA here is from genome assembly GCF_964263955.1 of Coregonus lavaretus. Lineage (NCBI taxonomy): Eukaryota > Metazoa > Chordata > Actinopteri > Salmoniformes > Salmonidae > Coregonus > Coregonus lavaretus. The sequence goes on from NC_139989.1 coordinate 9,731,116, forward strand.
TGCACATTCCTCCTGAGTATGAGGATTTGGCGCTCGTGTTCAGTAAGACCAGAGCGGCACAGTTGCCACCTCATAGACAAGGGGATTGTGCGATAGACCTCCAGACAGGAGCAGCGCTTCCGCGGAGCCATGTGTATCCTTTGTCACAGGAGGAGAAAAGGGCAATGGAGACTTACATTGCCGAGTCTCTGAGACAGGGATACATACGGGCCTCCACTTCTCCCGCGTCCTCGAGCTTCTTTTTTGTGAAGAAAAAGGATGGAGGTTTGCGTCCGTGTATTGATTACCGCGGTCTCAATCAGGTGACGGTGAAGTACAGCTATCCACTTCCTCTGATTGGGACCATGACGGAGTCCTTACACGGGGCAAGGTTCTTCACAAAATTGGATCTCAGGAGCGCATATAACTTGGTGCGCATTAGGGAGGGCGATGAGTGGAAGACAGCATTTAGTACTACCTCCGGCCATTACGAGTATCTCGTCATGCCATATGGGTTAATGAATGCTCCATCAGTCTTCCAATCGTTTGTAGACGAACTTTTCCGGGACATGCAGGCGCAGGGAGTAGTGGTGTACATAGATGATATTCTTGTGTACAGTGCTACTCGGGCCGAGCATGTAGCCCTGGTGCGCAGGGTATTGAGGAGACTGTTGGAGCATGACCTGTATGTCAAAGCTGAGAAATGTCTGTTCTTCCAGGAGTCAGTTTCCTTTTTGGGTTACCAGTTGTCTGCGTCAGGGGTGAGAATGGAGGTGGACCGAGTGTCCGCCGTGCGTAATTGGCAAACCCCAACTACGGTTAAAGAGGTGCAGCGGTTCTTGGGTTTTGCGAATTACTACCGAAGGTTTATCCGGGGTTTTGGACAGGTGGCAGCTCCCATAACGTCTCTTCTGAAGGGGGGTCCGGTGCGCTTGCAGTGGTCAGCTGAGGCGGACAGGGCCTTTGGGAGACTGAAGGACCTGTTTACCTCGGCTCCGGTGTTGGCGCACCCGGATCCCACTTTACCCTTCCAAGTTGAGGTGGACGCGTCTGAGGCCGGTATCGGGGCAGTTCTTTCTCAACGATCCGGTACACCACCTAAGCTCCGCCCCTGTGCTTTTTATTCTAAGAAGCTCAGTCCGGCGGAGCGGAATTATGACGTAGGGGACAGGGAGCTGTTAGCCGTAGTACAGGCCCTAAAGGTGTGGAGGCATTGGCTTGAGGGGGCTCAGCACCCTTTCCTCATTCTGACCGACCATCGTAACCTGGAATACATTCGGGCAGCTAGGAGACTGAATCTTCGCCAGGCTCGATGGACTATGTTTCTCGCCCGGTTTGTGTTCAAGATCACTTACATCCCTGGGTCCCAGAACGGGAAGGCAGATGCTCTGTCCCGTCGGTATGACACGGAGGAGAGGTGCGTGGAGTCCATTCCCATACTACCGGAGTCTTGTCTGGTGGCACCGGTGGTGTGGGAGGTCGATGCGGAGATCGAGCGGGCGTTACGCACCGAGCCTAGTCCTCCACAGTGTCCGGTGGGTCGGGTGTACGTCCCGCTCGAGGTCCGGGATCGGCTGATTTATTGGGCTCACACGTCCCCCTCCTCTGGACATCCGGGTATTGGCCGGACGGTGCACTGCCTTAGTACGAAGTACTGGTGGCCAACGTTAGCCAGGGATGTGAGGGTTTATGTCTCCTCCTGCTCAGTGTGTGCCCAGTGTAAGGCGCCCAGACACTTGCCCAGGGGTAAATTACAGCCCCTGCCCGTTCCACAACGACCCTGGTCTCACCTCTCGGTGGATTTTGTTACCGATCTTCCCTCCTCACAGGGGAATACCACCATCCTGGTCGTTGTGGATCGGTTCTCGAAGGCCTGTCGTCTCCTTCCCATGCCGGGTCTTCCTACGGCCCTACAGACCGCTGAGGCTCTATTTACTCACGTCTTCCGGCATTACGGGGTGCCCGAGGATATAGTGTCCGATCGAGGCCCCCAGTTTACCTCCAGAGTCTGGAGAGCATTTATGGAACGTTTGGGGGTCTCGGTGAGCCTTACCTCGGGTTACCACCCGGAGAGTAATGGGCAGGTTGAACGAGTCAACCAGGATGTGGGTAGGTTTCTGAGGTCATATTGTCAGGGCCGGCCGGAGGAGTGGGCGAGATATGTGCCCTGGGCCGAGATGGCACAGAACTCTCTCCGCCACTCCTCCACCCAACTAACCCCTTTTCAGTGTGTATTAGGGTACCAGCCGGTTCTGGCACCATGGCATGAGAGCCAGATCGAGGCCCCCGCTGTGGATGAGTGGGTGCGGCGCTCGGAGGAGACGTGGGACGCTGCACACGTCCATCTGCAGCGTGCCATACGTCGACAGAAGACGAGCGCCGACCTACACCGCAGTGAGGGGCCAGTGTACGCACCTGGAGATCGAGTCTGGCTCTCAACCAGAAACCTGCCCCTCCGCCTGCCCTGCCGGAAGCTGGGTCGGCGGTTTGTGGGGCCTTTTAAAGTCCTGAGGAGATTGAACGAGGTGAGTTACAGGTTAGAACTACCTATTGATTACAAGAATATTAACCCCTCGTTCCATGTGTCTCTCCTCAGTCCGGTGGTAGCTGGTCCACTCCAGGACTTTGAGATTGAGGAGACTCCTCCGCCCCCGTTGGACATCGAGGGGGCTCCGGCGTACACGGTTCGGACCATCCTGGATTCGAGACGCCGGATGGGGGGTCTCCAATATCTCGTGGAGTGGGAGGGGTACGGTCCGGAGGAGCGGTGCTGGGTGCCAAGGAGGGACATTCTGGATCCGTCCCTGATGACCGAATTCCATCGTGGTCATCCTACGCGCCCTGCTCCGCGTCCCCCTGGTCGTCCCCGAGGCCGGAGGCGGCGCGCGGCTGGAGCCGCGCGTCAAGGGGGGGGTACTGTCACGGTTTCGGCCGAGGCGGCTCCTCCTCCTTGTTCGGGCAGGTTTCGCCGGTCGTCGTCTCCGGAGTTCTAGCTGCCACCGCTCTATGTTTCTTGTTTGTTTGGTTTTGTCTGTTAGTCACACCTGTTTTGTGTTAGGTCTCATTTAGCACCCTATTTAGTTTCCTTGTTGTTAGGTTAGTGTTGTGTGTAATTGTTCGTGTCGTGGTTGCGCTACCCGTGTCGGTACGCTATTTTCCTTAGCTTCCTCCTTGTTGTGTTAGGAGAGTTTTACGCACCTGTGTGTGCGCTTGCATTTACGCCTGTGTGCGTCTTTTTGCCTCCGGGCTGTTTTTGATTATTTTTGTGTTTAAGTAAAGTCTTGTTGGACTTACCCTCTGCTGCCTGCGCCTGATTCTACACCACACCTATACACAGCATCGTGACACTCTGTGTGTGGAGTAAAGGTGGTCTAGAGTTTTTTTTCCTCTGGTTGCACATTTAACATGCTGGTAGAAATTAGGTAGAACGGATTTAAGTTTCCCTGCATTAAAGTCCCCGGCCACTAGGAGCACTGCCTCTGGATGAGCGTTTTCCTGTTTACTTATGGCCTTATACAGCTCATTGAGTGCAATATTAGTGCCAGCATCGGTTTGTGGTGGTAAATAGACAGCTACGAAAAATATAGATGAAAACTCTCTTGGTAAATAGTGTGGTCTACAGCTTATCATGAGATACTCTACCTCAGGCAAGCAAAACCTTGAGACTTCCTTAGTATTAGATTTTATGCACCAGCTGTTGTTTACAAATATACACAGACCACCACCCCTTGTCTTACCGGAGTCAGCCGTTCTATCCTGCCGATGTAGCGTATATCCCGCCAGCTGTATGTTATCCATGTCGTCGTTCAGCCACGACTCGGTGAAACATAAGATATTTCAGTTTTTAATGTCCCTTTGGTAGGATAACCTTAATCTTAGGTCGTCCAATTTATTTTCAAATGATTGAACATTGGCTAATAGGATTGATGGAAGAGGCAGTTTACTTGTGTTATGAACAGAGTGGACTACGTTTTGTAGACTTTACCCTTTGCCAAAGTTTCAGAAAATTGCGTTGTTTAGAAGGAGTGTAAGGGCGAATTGAGTTATTGCACACGCGCACTTCACAGAGTAGGCGTTCCATAACATAAATATGCAAATACATGTTAGAACGCGCCAATAGGATCTCGCTAGCTCGTGCTTGGCTCTGCCCACTTCCTTGCTTGTTCTGCCCACTATGATCAATTTGCTCCCATTTTGCTCCCAGGCTGTGGTCTATCTTGGGTTAGTTATAAAAAATCTTTGCTTCGACTGAGCCTGCAACACTGCTGGCTTCCTAGGGAAGTGGAATCCCATCAGGCAGGGTTTCGTAAACTCTATCCTGGGGTCCCCTCTGGGTGCACGTTTTTGTTTTTGCCCTAGCACTACACAGCTGATTCAAATAACCAACTCATCATCAAGATTTGATTATTTGAATCAGCTGTGTAGTCCTAGGGCAACAGCCAAAACGTGCACCCAGGGGGGACCCCAAGACCGAGTTTGGAAACTGCCATAAGGCACTGCTTTATTTTTGGAGTTTGCACAATTTTGCAAGACAGGAAAAACATCCCCACATATGTAATTACACTGTAACAAGTATTGTAATTCATTGTAATAATACATAGTTATTAACTGGTGGTAATTGCAGTCTGTAATTACAGACGTGTAACAACGAATGCTTGTTACCATACTTGTTACAAATGTTAAAGTTTCCGATAGCATCCCAACCAATATCCCAATGCACCATATTTCAGTCTGCACATTTCAGCCTGCACAAACCCATAGCCGCGGCAAGTAGGGGTGCAGAACCCCCTGAAAAATCTGAAAGAAAAAAAATATATATATATAGAGTACCAGTCAAAAGCTTGGACATACCTACTCATTCCAGGGTTTTTCTTTATTTTTACTATTTTCTACATTGTAGAATAATAGTGAAGAAATCACAACTATGAAATAACACATATGGAATCATGTAGTAACCAACAAAGTGTTAAACAAATCAAAATATATTTTATATTTGAGATTCTTCAAATAGCCACCCTTTGCCTTGATGACAGCTTTGCACACTCTTGGCATTCTGTCAACCAGCTTCACCTGGAATGCTTTGCCAACAGTCTTGAAGGAGTTCCCACATATGCTGAGCACTTGTTGGCTGCTTTTCCTATTCCTGGCCTATTTATTTATGTTGTGTTTGTGCTTTGTATATTAAAACCTTCTCAGTGCATTCAGAAGACCTTTTCTTCCAGGAGAAAATCTAGGACGTTTAGGGTGATGTGACCACACCAATAGCAATGCCACATCCTGTAAGAACATCGAATGATAACAGCATAGTTATACTGTATCTTCTTTGACTATTAAGCATTTAGATTGTAGCTCATTTATTAGCAAAATGCCAGTCAAGAATGTAATTCTCTGCTTCTGTCAAATTTAATTGACATTTTTATTAACATACCCTCAGCATGTGTTGTATAACCTGCTGTAAGGACCTTAGAGCTTTACAAATGAATGAGCATAGAGCTTTGCACTTAGAGCTCATTGTTCTTACAAAGTATGGTTCCTGACACCTGTTCCGCTCTCTGTGTTCTCTCCACAGAACTCCCCAGTTGGGACGGTGCACACTAACCAGGCCACGGCCAGAGAGGAACCAGAGGAACCTGCAGAAGACCAGCCTGAGGAGATCCATGATGGTGAGGAACCAGAGGAACCTGCAGATGACCAGCCTGAGGAGATCCATGACGGTGAAGAACCTGCAGAAGACCAGCCTGAGGAGATCCATTACGGTGAGATAGACTTCTCCAAATTACGTCCCAAAGAGACCCCAGCTGCAGCCCAGGACAGGAACCTGGGTCAGGAGAGTGAGTACGCTGAAATCAATGGGCCAGCAGAGGGGCCAAGGAACCTCCAGTTAACATCCTAGATGGGCTTTACTCACAAGTAAATAAGAAAAGTGAATTTTAAGTATCTTTGGTATGTACAGTATGTATTGAGTATTTGCTTTCTATTGGCAGATTTTTTATTTATAAGTTTGTGCTACTCAATTATTTGCATATTTGTTGAATTTTCTGGTATGTGTGGGTTCCACTAGCAATGGCGGAACCACCTGATTGTACAACTGAAGGCAGTTTAAGGCCATATAAAGTCAACGATGACTGCATTGCTTGCTCTCTGGGGTTTTAGGGTTGGTTTCTGTATATAGTGCCTTCGGAAAGTATTCAGACCCCTTGACTTTTTACAGCCTTATTCTAAAATTGATTAAATAGTTTTTCCCCCTCATCAATCTACACACAATACCCCATAATGACAAAGCAAAACACTTGTTTTTAGAAATTTTTGCAAATGTATTAAAAATTAAAATACGTTAATATCACATTTACATAAGTATTCAGACCCTTTACTCAGTACTTTGTTGAAGCACCTTTGGCAGCGATTACAGCATCGAGTCTTCTTGGGTATGACGCTACAAGCTTGGCACACCTGTATTTGGGGAGATTCTCCCATTCTTCTCTGTAGATCCTCTCAAGCTCTGTCAGGTTGGATGAGGAGCGTTGCCGCACAGCTATTTTCAGTTCTCTCCAGAGATGTTCGATCGGGTTCAAGTCCGGGCTCTGGCTGGGCCACTCAAGGACATTTAAAGACTTGTCCCGAAGCCACTCCTGTTTTGTCTTGGCTGTGTGCTTAGGGTCGTTGTCCTGTTGGAAGGTGAACCTTCGCCCCAGTCTGAGGTCCTGAGCGCTCTGGAGCAGGTATTCATCAAGTATCTCGCTGTACTTTGCTCAGTTCATCTTTGCTTCGATCCTGACTAGTCTCCCAGTCCCTGCCGCTGAAAAACATCCCCACAGCATGATGCTGCCACCACCATGCTTCACCGTAGGGATGGTGCCAGGTTTCCTCCAGACGTGACGCTTGGCATTCATGCCAAAGAGTTCAATCTTGGTTTCATCAGACCAGAGAATCTTGTTTCTCATGGTCTGAGAGTCTTTACCTTTTGGCAAACACCAAGCAGGCTGTCATGTGCCTTTTACTGAGGAGTGGCTTCTGTCTGGCCACTCTACCATAAAGGCCTGATTGGTGGAGTGCTGCAGAGATGGTTGTACTTCTGGAGGTTTCTCCCATCTCCACAGATCTGTGCCTCGACACAATCCTGTCTCGGAGCTCTACGGACAATTCCTTCAACGTCATGGCTTTGTTTTTGCTCTGACATGCACTGTCAACTGTGGGACCTTATATAGACAGGTGTGTGCCTTTCCAAATCATGTCCAATCAATTGAATTTACCACAGGTGGACTCCAATCAAGTTGTAGAAACATCTCAAGGATGATCAATGGGAACAGGATGCACCGGAGCTCAATTTCGAGTATCAAAGCAAACGGTCTGAATACTTATGTAAATAAGGTATTTCTGTTTTTGATTTTTAATACATTTGTTAACATTTCTAAAAAACAGTTTTCGCTTTGTCATTATGGGATTTTCAAAAAATTTATCAATTTTAGAATAAGGCTGTAATGTAACAAAATGTGGAAAAAGTCAAGGGGTCTGAATACTTTCCGAAGGCACTGTAAGCACTTGTGACAACTGCTGTTGTAAAAAGGGCTCTATAAATACATTTGATGGATTGATTGAGGAAAGAAGACACAAGGGTTTGTAACAAGACAGGAAGTTGGTCAAGTAAGTGTAAATAGCCAGACTGATGATCAAATCTACTGGTCACTGTTCCCCTTTTCTTTAATACAGTTATCTTTATAATGATATTGTATACAGTCCATGTATCTTTTTAGGAGTTATCATGTCCGTTTTTATGTTGTGTTGATCAAAAGACACAATTGAGGCTGATTGAGGTTGTTTATTAATTGCATTGTAATAAAAACCTTTAAATTCAATTTCCATTCAATCTCTTGCTCTTATTGGTTCAACATTTAACATTTCTTAAACATTATATCATAATCATGCATTTTTAATGGAAACAATACAAGTTGCCAAAAAATGCGAATGAATCTTTCCCCCAATGGAATTCAGTTAAAATGTTTTGGTTTCCCTGAGCCAATCAGATGTATTTCCTCCACATGTTCCAAGCCAATGGCCATTCAGTAATCCCAGTGACTAGTGAGAGGCCAGCAGAGCATTTCAAAAGATGTTAATATTCTGCAAAATGTTACAATTAATATGGATATTAAACCTTGTTATGATCATAGATGATTATTTGGGCTATAGCTTGTAAACAAACATCCAACGCCTTTATTGCAAGATGTCAGTAAGGCACTACTACACATTGATTCTACTCACATATCCATTGACAGTGAGTGACGACTGATCTGCATTCGTCAGTGATGCAGTCGCATCATATCATTGTATTTTCTTACAATTTAGAACCTTTGCTTTACATCTACCCACATATACTCAATGCAGTTTCCACCAAACTGCAATCAGTTGGTCAGTCACTTTTTCTTACCCCCCACCCTACCCATCCCCACCATATTGCAACATCAGTGTAGTCCAATAGTCTAAACTTTCTCTCTTCAACTCTGAGTCATCTGGGCCTCCGCCTCTCCATTCCTGACCCTGTCCTCCAGAGCCTTCAGCTCTCCCTCCACCTGTTGGGGGAGGTCTGCTCCCACCTGCTGGGTAAAGTATGCCCGCAGCTCCTGGGTCTCCTTCTCCCAGAAGGCCTTGGGCAGGTCGAAGAGGGCCCCCATGTCCACATTGCTGCCCAGGCCATGCAGGTTGATGGCTCCCTCCTGTGGCACCCAGCCCACCATGCTCTTCTTTGCTGCCTCGTCCTCCCTCTCGCGGCCGCAGCGTTTGAAGATCCACTCCAGCACGCGGGCATTGTCCCCGAAGCCTGGCCAGAGGAAGGAGCCCGACGTGGGGTCCTTACGGAACCAGTTGACGTGGAAGATCTTGGGCAGGTGGGTGGGGCCCTTGCGGGTCTCCATGCTGAGCCAGTGGGCCAGGTAGTCGCCGAAGTTGTAGCCGAAGAAGGGGCGCATGGCGAAGGGATCATGCATGATGACCTTGCCTGGGGGAAAAAAAGCATTTTAATGAAAAGGTCATTGCTTTATACATTGTCACTGCTGGAGAGGAATCAGGGAATACAGTATACCACCAAATCAGGTGATATTAGTCCTAGATATGTTTTTACTGTTCTATTCTATTATTTTATTTTGTACTCTATAGACAGCTCATATCCATTTAAATTACGTTATAACTAATGTAATTCTCTTTAATGAGGTTTATGAGGTACTGTACCTTTGTACTCAGCAGCTGCTGTTGCCTCAGACCTCATAGAAGCTCCCACAAACACACCGTGCCGCCAGCTAAACGACTCGTACACCAGAGGGACACCTGGGAAAAAGAGAGGTCAGAGGTCAGGACATGGCCAACAGTGTGACATGGAGTGTCCCACAGTGACACACTGGGAGCAAGAATATTAGAACATACAATTTCAAAACAGTTATAATACAGAATCATTTATATTCCAGTTACATCAACCAAACTGAAGCCCCGTAGCCCCGTGTAGCTCAGTTGGTAGAGCATGGCGCTTGCAACGCCAGGGTTGTGGGTTCATTTCCCACGGGGGGCCAGTATGAAAAAATGAATGCACTCACTAACTGTAAGTCGCTCTGGATAAGAGCGTCTGCTAAATGACTAAAATGTCAAATGTAAACTGTATAATTTGTAACACTGGATATACCACCAGAGGCTTGCTGTATAGGAGTGTCTGCTACATGAATAAAATGACAATATAATATTATTATTGTGGTAAATGACAATAAACCAGTATTTTAGTAATTGGATCAGTAGATGGCACTCACCCTCTGGCCTTCTACCCCCGAAGATGATGGCATCGATGGGCACTCCCTCGTCACTCTCCCACTGTGGGTCGATAATGGGGCACTGGGCCGCCGGGGTACAGAACCTGGAGTTGGGGTGGGCACACGGGGCAGAGTCTCCTGTGGAAGAAGAGAAAGAGGGTGAATACTATTAACAGAATAAAACATTATGACAGTATAGAAATTAGTACATTAACATTTCTACAACATTTGATTTGATGGTATGCATATAAATAACTTAGAAACATGATTACATTGTTATTAATGCTACTAGACTCATGTATAAATGCTATGTAGTGATTTACTAAGTAGTTTATGAGCAGATGTTATACTTAAGTGTTACTGTGTACTTTCTCTACCCAATGACAACAAAAGGACAGTGTCACACCATGTCACCAGGTGGCACTAGTGAGTCACCTCTACCTGCCCACTATTAACACAATTCTTAAATTTTTTAATTTATTTAACCTTTATTTAACTAGGCAAGTCAGTTAAGAACAAATTCTTATTTAGAATGACGACCTACCAAAAGGCAAAAGGCCTCCTGCAGGGACAGGGGCTGGGATTAAAAATATAGGACAAAACACACATCACGACAAGAGAGACACCACAACACTACATAAAGAGAGACCTAAGACAACAACATAGCATGGCAGCAACACATGACAACACAGCATGGTAGCAACACCACATGGCAGCAGCACAACATGGTAGCAGCACAGAACATGGTACAAACATTATTGGGCACAGACAACAGCACAAAGGCAAGAAGGTAGAGACAACAATACATCACGCGAAGCAGCCACAACTGTCAGTAAGAGTGTCCATGATTGAGTCTTTGAATGAAGAGATGGATATTAAACTGTGGGTCAACTACAGTGAGTCAACTCTACCTGCCCACAGCCCACTGTTTACACTACAGTGAGTCAACTCTACCTGCCCACTATTAACACTACAGTGAGTCAACTCTACCTGCTTTCCAGGATTTGCCATGCCAGTCAGTCAGGGAGACCCCTGCGGCAGGGGGGTCCAGTCCCTCCCACCATACCCCTCCGTCGCTGGTCTCTCCCACGTTGGTGAACACTGTGTTTTTGGCGATGGTCGCCATGGCGTGAGGGTTGGTCTTCAGGGACGTGCCGGGAGCCACGCCGAAGAAGCCGTTCTCTGGGTTGATGGCCCTGAGTTTACCTGAGGAGAAAGTGACAAGGTGAGTCACAGAGATACATTAAAGGATTTGTTCCTTGAAGGAAGTGATGTTCTCAACTTAATAATTTCCTCTCTAAGAAAAGGAGGGGAAAGGACTTGACAAGTGGGAGTTGCTGGTTATAGTTGCAATGGGTTGTACAATTTGTCTGGCCATGAAATGAATAACATGAGTGTGAAGCTCTAGTATGTTACTGTTTGAGTCTTTACTAGTCGGTCATTGTCTTTACTCTACAGAAGCTCTGAGTCTCAGAGTGTGTTGAGCGTGTATCCCTCCTTTCACCCTGGCTGTCAAACTTCATCCAGGCGATGTCGTCTCCCACACACTCCACAGTCCAGCCAGGCAGCGCAGGCTTCATCATGGCCAGGTTGGTTTTCCCACAGGCACTTGGGAACGCCGCCGCCACGTAACGCTTCACTCCCCAAGGATTGGTGATGCCCAGGATCTGGTGGGGGAGGAGTGACAGAAAAGAGAGAAAGAGGGAGATATTTTCAGAGAGGGTGGGTGTTGCATTGACTGGGCAGTTTCTCCGGTAATGTAGGAACATCAGAAGGAACTAACTAACTACTCACTGCTACTGTATGAGGCACTGACTGTGTCACATATGCTAAGATCTGAATCTTGCAACCCATCTCCTGATATTGCAGGTCAGCACAGAAATCACTATTTTACTCACTATGATCCCTGTCTTTGACCCCCGTCTGCTCTTCATGTCTAAGATACAGTATTCCTGTTGGAACCACTCCAAAAAAGGGAATACAGTCCTGTCTGTGCACCCCTATCGGGTCCCTGTTCTCACCAGCATGTGTTCAGCCAGCCAGCCCTCATCCTTGGCGATGCGCGAGGCGATCCGCAGAGCGAAGCACTTCTTGCCCAGCAGGGAGTTGCCTCCGTAGCCGCTGCCGAACGACAGGATCTGCCTGGTGTCTGGCAGGTGGGAGATCAGCACCTTCTCTGGGTTACACGGCCACGAGTTGACCAGGGGAGCTGGGAGGAGAGGAGGAGGAGGTGGGGAGCATGGGAGGAAGATGGTGATGGAGGGGTGACTATGGAAGCAAGGGATGGAACGAGGTGAGGCAAATGATGCTTGAACGGCATGTATGGCATACTGCTGAACATGTTAAATTATAATTATGTATAATTATGTAGGAGATGTGATATGCAACAATGTTGTTGTTTTCTAAGTTTATGATATAACTTACAAGATGGAGATAGAGAGACAGTCTCTGGGCAGTGGTACCTTTCAGTGGGAGAGGTTGCCCGAGGGAGTGCTGGCAGCGCACAAACTCTGCCCCCTGTGCCAGCTTGTCCATGACTGGGGTGCCCATGCGTGTCATGATGCCCATGCTGGCCACCACGTAGGGCGAGTCCGTCACCTGCACGCCAAACTTAGACAGCGGAGAGCCCACCGGGCCCATACTGAAAGGGATCACATACATGGTTCGACCTGAGGAAGAATGAGGAAATTAAGTAATTAAAATGAACATTGAGAGTTAGACATTATTTCCCATTACAGACAACTCTCAGTTGGCTAGTTGAAAGCCTTGGTGTCTCAATAGAATTTGACCCTTTCAGAGAATCATTTAACCCCACACTTTATTCCTAAACTCTACCATTTGATACGTAATGACTCTTGGCCCTCTTACTGTCTAAGTTGTCTAATTAGTCCAAATTGGACTTCAGTAGTGTAACATTATAACACTTGACACAACGATGATAGTCAACTACAACACTTGCCACTGACGTCTTAGCTAGTTATTTTGGAGGTTTAGGCCCAGTTTTCTGTTAGGCAAAAAAAGGCATTTAAAAAAGTGATAAACCCAATTTGAATGAAGACTGACACTCCATTACAGACAACTGATACAGACAGCTGAAACTATAGAGGGGTTGTGTTAGCCTCTTGTCTGAAAGCCCCAGAGTAGAAAAGTGTGTTGTGTACAGTACAGTACCTGCCATGCAGCCTGGGAAGCGGTCCTTTCTGGCCTTCTGGAAGTCACCCTCACTCATCCAGCTGCCCAGCTGGCTCTTAGCCCCCCCATCGGGGATGGGGATGGTGTCCCTCTGGTTCTTGGTGACGATCACTGTCTTACTCTCCACGCGAGCCACATCCTTGGGGTCTGTGCGTGCCAGCCAGCTGCCCAGAGAGAAAAGCCATAAACAGACTATTAATTACCTTATCATTCTTTATGGCAGTGAGTATAACAGGCCTGGAGTCTTTCGTTGATCTCCAGGGCCACAGTGGAAAAAGTGACCCAAGAGATTCTTTGATGTATGACTGATATTGTTTCAGATTAATATTACCGAGCCATACAGATTACTTTGTTTGACAGACTTACTCTCAATAACGTACATTCAATTTAAGAATTCTTCACTAACCAGAATAATATTAATGTATTCTGCTCTACATTAACTTAGCTCGCTAGCTAACTTAACCTGCTTTGTGACATAAAGACCCAGATTCCTACTGTTCACAAAGATCACAGCAGCACTCACCAGTTCTCATACTTCGGTAGCTTCTTCACCATGCCCCCTTTCTCCAAGCCAGCTAGGATGTGAGCCGACTCTTCTGCAGTCCCCGTCACCACATGCACATTGGCCGGCTTGCACTCATCCATCGCCCCCTTCACGAAGTCAGCCACCGCTGGGGGCAGAGAGGGGATCGAGGCCAGGGAGCGGACCCCCACGGATGCCCCAACGCCACCCCGTCTGTACCAAGACACAGGGTGGTAACAGTGGGTGTGTTACGGAGGCTTACAGGGAGGGAACTGTATTCAAACATACTGTATCATACAGACATGATATTAGGTTGCTGGCTGATATCAGCTGTAAGAGGAGCAATACTATGATAATTTAGCAACTCGCAGTTATCAAATAAGATGTGCTCCAAATGGATATCAAATTTAAATCTGGTGTTAAAATAGGCAACACAATAGGAACAACATTTAAACACTAGGTAGCAAGATGCACAATGGTAGCAAGATACACAATGGTAGCAAGATACACAATCAACCTCTTCAGTATGGTTTCAGGGATGCAATTCTATGGAGAGCAGATTAAAGGAAAAAGTGTCACTACATTCCTACTATTACTGCTAGTATTAGAGCAATCCACACGTAAATAATGCATTGGTGTAATCTACTAATGTAGTGTCACTGAGGAGTAGACTTCGGTTCTTCTCCAATCGCATTCTTGGGAATTTTGTTTTACCTAAACCACGGCAAGCACTGTGAATGTGTTACTTCTGAACATAATCTAGAATAACATTTCATTATCAGATGTATAGTTAGAAACAAATAATATCCATACATGTTCACTATTATTCAATCATCTGCGCGAGACACAGACATCACTATGACCTAAAACTCAAATGACTTTTAAGAGGAAAGGCCATCGACAGACCAGATATATCCCAAACCAGCTTGGTTTTCCTGCTCTTCCTTGGGCTCCTTAATTATATAAATGAGTGGCAGGAAGTTGCCATTGGGATGCAAACTACAGCCTAGGGCACTGCAACCTGAGACTTCAGCTCAGAGCTCTTTATAATGTTGGGGGCACATAGGGGGGCTTTCTTTTGTTTGTTAACAGCACAGTGTTCACAAACAAGGGCAAAACACAATCAGTTACAACATGTGTTAGCGCTCCGACTAGCTGACTAGAAACACCAGGCACGATGGTCAATGGTTTGACTCCAAAAAACTCTGAGGAGGATTCTGTGTCCTCAGATGCACTCTTCAATTGAAACTTTGTTTTTAAAAAATAAAAAATACTCCTTATACTGACGTGTCTAGGAACCTCTGGAACTGGTTTGGCTACCTCTTTGTCTCTAGGAGCTGCATTATAATTTGACTCACATTCCAACTCATGGCTAGGTCTATTGACTAATTTGGCTATGAATTTAAATCACACTATTCTACCTTGGTAGCTAGTTGAAAGACAGGTTCCGTTAAAAGTGCTGACAAAGTCTGTCCCAATTGGCTGCATTGTGGGTGTCATTAAACTTCCCGTGTACACAACAACTGCCATTTCTAAAGGAAGGGGTAAAGGCTGCCCAGTGTCCTATTTGCAAACTGAGAATATAGATTGTTGTTGATGGGAAAATGCCCAATGTCACAGGGAACAAGTATTGTTTAAACACTGTTTAACCATTTATGTTATGAGAAGTCATCTTAGATCTTCTCCAGTTTATGAAGTCTATTATAAGTGACACATTTCTGCATGTAGTCGACCAGATGTGTGTATTGAGAAACTTCAGACTGGGAGGGAGGGAGAGAGAGACCTTTTGCCCACAAAGTACTGGGCAGGAAAAGAGAGAGCAAGCAAGCTGACAGAAAATGAACCAGGAGAGGAGAACGGTTAGGCTTTCCACCCTTTCCTCTGTGTATAATGCCATTCTCAGGAACAGGTCACTGCAAGCAGACTAAACTGAAAATCTATTGAGTACATACTGTAGGAGCGTTTGTCCTGTCATGCAACCAATGATCTAAACTATACAAGTGCTGTTCAATATTAACAGAATATAATTACTTAGGAGCCCAATCGTTAGAGTAATCACTTGAGTGTCTGTCTATAACTTAACTAACAGTAAATAAGAATTAGGGAGCCGAGAGTGAGTGGTTGGTTTCTATTTTTCCTTTAAACCAGGGATCATCAACTAGATTCAGCCACGGGCCAATTTTTTCTTGAGCAGATGGTCAGGGGGCCTGAACATAATTACAAATAATTTGTTGACTGCAAATTGACCGCAAGAAGCCCAAAAAGATATAATATTTGACTAAAATATAATCATTTCAAAACATACTTACATTTGTAATATAATGCTTGGGAATTCTTGAGAACAGATTTCCAAAATATAAATAACTTGGAGCTGATTTCCTGGTGTTTTTACAGTCTTTTATGTATGTCCAACAATGAAAAAAAATATATATATAAAAATATGTTTTTTTTTTGCTCAGAAAACTTTGGGGCCAAATAAAACTACCCCAACTAGCGGCCTGAAATAAATCTCCCTCTCCTCCGTTTCACCTTTGACCTCTGAAAGCTCCCTCTCTCTCCCTCCCTCATCACTCCTCTTTACCCATCACCCACTTTTGACAGATTGTCATGGTAGATGTATAAGGTAAAGGGAGAGAATGTGCTCAACATAACGTTTGCTCGTATGTATTGTATAAGCTCCAAAAGTCCCAGCTCCCACTACAAGTACCATAGCAGCACTTCTGTACAAATCTACTTGTGTAATTTTGCAATGCAGCTCACCATACCTAAGTATGATATGTTACGAATTGCAATTTGTACAATGTTACGAATTTGCTAAAAGTATGATATGTTACGAATTCCAATTTGTTGTGGCTAACGTTAGCTAGGTGGCTAACGTTAGCTAGGCTAGGGGTTAGGGTTTAAGGTTAGGAGTTAGTTTAATTAACCTCTTAAGGATCGGACCCTTTCTTTAAATTTTCGCCTAAAATTACAAATCTAAATGCCTGTAGCTCAGGACCTGAAGCAAGGATCTGCATATTCTTGATACCATTTGAAAGGAAACACTTTGAAGTTTGTGGAAATGTGAAATTAATGTAGGAGAATATAACACATTCGATCTGGTAAAAGATAATACAAACAAAAATTATATGGTGATACAAAATGTAAGTTTACACACTCCCATATATGCAAATATCTTTATCTTGGCCAGGTCGCAGTTGTAAATGAGAACTTGTTCTCAACTGGCTTACCTGGTTAAATAAAGATGAAATCAAATAAATAAATAAAAAATAGACCATCGCCATTATATGGATCTGTGCCATTCACTTTGAACTGGACTGTTTTTACAGCATGAGCGGTCGTGAGTAGATGGGCTTGTTTTAAGATCAAAGCAAGAGCTAGACGTAGCGACGTATGCACATTTGTACATTCATATCCTTTGCTAATTAGTGAGTTATTAGCCCAGTTATAGATCATTTGTAGTCAAATTAGTGGGGGAGTGACTGCTTCCTGCATTTCTAGACACCTTTGAAAAGTGAGTCAGGCAAAGATATTTTTTTTGTCTTAAAGGGGCAGTGTTTTGAGACAGGCTTGAATACGTTGTTTTTTTGTTGTTGTACTTTTTTGCCCTTTTCTCCCCAATTTCGTGATATCAAACTGGTAGTTACAGTCTTGTCCCATCGCTGCAACTTCCGTACGGACTCAGGAGAGGCGAAGGTCGAGAGCCATGCGTCCTCCGAAACACGACCCTGCCAAGCCGCACTGCTTCTTGACACACTGCTCACTTAACCCGGAAGCCAGCCGCACCAATGTGTCGGAGGAAACACCGTACAGCTGGCGACCGAAGTCATGCGCCCGGCCGCCACAAGGAGCCGCTAGAGCGCGATAGGACAAGGACATCCCAGCCGGCCAAACCCTCCCTTAACCCGGACAACGCTGGGCCAATTGTGCGCCGCCTCATGGGTCTCCCGGTCGCGGCCGGCTGCGACACAGCCCGAGATCGAACCCGGATCTGTAGTGATGCCTCTAGCACTGCGATGCAGTGCCTTAGACCGCTGCGCCACTCGGGAGGCCCAGGCTTGAATAAGCTAAGTAGCCAATAGGCGAGGGTAGCATAATTTGTCTGATTCTCTGTAATAATGATATGGGAATAATTATGCATTTTATTTTGTAAAGTGGTTTCTTGCATTAAACACCACAACAACATTTTCAGTCACCTCCTTGTCTGAAGGATAAGTGGATAAACAAGTTAGTTTATGGAATGAAGGCCTACATTGAACATCACACATTGGCTGCTACTGTAGGCTGAACGATAGAACACCTATTTCCATGTTAAAATGTTATGGGATGCATTGTTTTTTATGGTAGGCCACTCTGGTAGGCCTACATTATGATCAAATAGCCACAGTAGCCTACTTAACCACTGTTAAAACTAACTTAAAGCGGGTGCAGCCTCATTGTTCACAGTAAACATGCACCGGAAGTTGCACAGAATTTTCATAATGTTCAAGTTTGCGCTCAGCAGACCAGAAATTTGCTCAGTGACCAAAAACATTTGAGGGAACATTGCTTGTGACTACTGTGATATTTACAGTCAAATTGAGCTGCGGAGCAAGAATGTCGCGTTACCAGCCACAACAAAAGGTAAGGCAAGGATGTAATGTCAATTGAAAAGTAGAATTATCTTTAGCCACCACGCTCCTCAGACTCTCCTTCATATCTCGTAGTGGGAATAGGGCCTAGTCAGGGAGAGATATGTGAGAACAAAGATAGCCATGAAAATGTATAATTTCTCAACCTCTGTGGCCCTCTCTTTGGGTTCCAGCTGGGCTTTGCTTAGTCTCATTTCCACAAGGACAATGCAACACGCCTCCAAAAATGTAGACGAATCACCATGCACCACACACAGTCACACCCACACTGCCCCAAAATGTAATGTTAATAGCTTGGTCCATAGGGCATTTTCAGGAACTGAACAGAAATGCACGTAGCACAGTAAACATACAGTAAACATTCATTCATCATACATAAACATGCAGAAGTAAGGCATTGAAACGTCTATGTCAATTAGGCAGCTACACAAATCCTGACAGTGCACTCTCTTGACAATCTCGAATTTACTATGATGCTGTTTCAACACACACATATACACACACCAATAACAAATGCATAGTAGACACAAAACATAGAACCCTCTCAAGTTTGTAAGACTGACAGACAGTGTCATGCAGTTCATTCTGAAAAGTAAGACAAGATGCACTCAAGACTGCTCACATACTTGTTAGTCTCTGTGTGACGTCACCAAACAGCCTAGAGAAAGAGTGGTGAAGAGAAAGTGGAATGACAGAGATTCAAATCAATAGGATCTTGAAAATCTGTCCGTCATTTTCTATCTCAGAGGTGAACAGCTTTTGAAATCTGGTCAGTCAGGTTTGTGCACCTCCAAATCGGTCAGACACAAACCAAAACCCACAATGTTGTGTGTGCTGTGCTATATGTCTGTGGCATTTTCTATTAAGATCTTTCTTTATAGTTCAGTGACATTGGGGTCATTCCATGTCATTTCAGCAAGCCATTACACCCACCATCTCAGATTGTTTTGAAATCATTTCTGTAGTTAGAAACAGATACGATTAGCATTCCTGAACCATTATTTTGTTGAAATGTTATTTGATTTATGAGAAATAATAAAAACGAATTGATGCCACCCAAATTGTCCCTTTTAATTTATAGGATTCACATAATATTCAACAAATTATAGTACCCAACAACTGATTTGAACCAAACTTCATCCTATCATTGAGTAAGACATGAGGAATCCAATAAAATGGTCAAAAGCCACCCACCGATCCCCAACACTCCACGCCAATCCCACCCTAACAACCAGTATACAGTATCAGTTCTCTATGTTTGACAAGTAGTATGGTTCTGCTTCTTGGAGTATTGTCTCTTCACCTTTTGTAATGTACTCCCTGTGAATCTGGTGATGTTTTATTGCACCTGTTTAGAGAAATTAGCCATTGAATTCGCTTGCATTATTTACCATAAATTAGTGTGAAAGTAACAGGTTTTGCCCACTAGCTGCCGCTGTTCCTGCTACTACCACCACACGCTTTTAACAATTTTGCTGGTTTAAAAAAAGAATCACAACATTTTCTTTGCAACTTTGGATAGAAAACCAAAAGCTTTTGCTCATGGTGAAAATAAATTGTGTGGGCAACTGTGTTGTCAAGCCGGTCCTCCATGAAAGCAATTCAGTTTGTCGTTCTCTTAGCAACCTAATACTTCAACCCAACTCGCCTTGAATAGTCCAACAACTGGCAGCTCTCTGAGGGCTATCCTTATGGTGCAAATCTCATATGAAGACTTTGCCTACAAGCCCAAAACTTTCATCGAGAAATGGGCTAGTGAATAACATTTTGTGAAAACCCTAATAAAATAAAACAATTATCGGAAATGGCCAAGTTGGGTGCAATCAATTAGCTTATTTTCTCAGAGATCAAATTATATTTCAACAAAATAAT
Source organism: Coregonus lavaretus (assembly GCF_964263955.1). Taxonomy (NCBI): domain Eukaryota; kingdom Metazoa; phylum Chordata; class Actinopteri; order Salmoniformes; family Salmonidae; genus Coregonus; species Coregonus lavaretus. Next base: position 9,751,098 of record NC_139989.1, read on the forward strand.
GTTTCAGGAATGCTAACCTTATCTGTTTTTAAGTACAGAAATGATTTCAGAACAATCTGAGATGGTGGGTGTGGAAATCCTCTTTCTTGTGATTTTTGGAGGTGGAATGACTACTCATTGGCTATCTTGGATTTATTCTTTCCTCTGATCATTTTAAAACGAGACTGTCAATTTCACAACAAATGACAATCAAGTTGGAGATGATGAATGGCTAATTGCAGTGCTTTGCATAGTCTTCAATAGGATTTACCATTCAACAATGAGGATATTTAATCCTTAGTTTATGGACATGTAATCTCTAGTTCATGTATCCTTAACATTTGGTTACAATGGATCTCTGATATTCCCTGAGTTTGCCATCATAAACATATACCCTATCATCATAAGAAGGATGTTTGCATAGGATTGCTGCCAACAGCCATATCATGAGCGAGATTGCGATAACTGGTAAAAGTATCCTATCCACGATAGTGATATTACTAATTCATGACAATTAATTTTATACCATCATCACCATTCCATGATTTGCCTACTGCAGTTGCAACATTTTAAATATTGCAAGGCTGCGAACAGGTCAAATAGACATCAAGTACACTATATACAGCATACTGTGCCATGGTTAGTCAAAAAGGAAATATGATGTTTCAAATTGCAATACGCTAGATACTCACCTTCTGATAACTCCAAGCAAAAGACACGACATATTGTAAAATACTAAAATGGGTTAATAAAATAAAAATAAAATAGATATCTTTACAAAAAGACGAGAGACGTATGCGCTTTAGGACCAACCACAACTCATATCTGATTGGCCTATGAAGAAGAACTCCAATGTTGAGGTAACCTGGTGTAGGCTAATGAGAGAACCTTGTACTTTGCAACACGTGTAACTTATCCGAGAGGCATACGCCTTGATCCAGGTTCTGCGCTTCGTTCTCCAAACCGCAGCCTGTTGATGATGCCTGATAACTTCAATGCAAACAAATAGCCTACCGATTGCTTACATGCACCAAGCTAAATGTATTTTTCTTTCGTCAAGTAATCCAGCAGTAGTCTAGGCTATTGATAACGTAGTTCTTCGTTAAATCCGTTCAGCAAAGGTTAGCTATAAAACAGGACTGCCTGAAAACAAATAATGAAAACAAATAAAAGGTCTGCGAGGTGTTTCTCATGTTAAACGTAATTGCTTTCAATAACACAGCAAAGAGGAAAAACAAAGTACAGCATTTCATACAACTATCATATATCCTGTCCCTGCTTCTCCATATCCACTGTTTACAGCCCATGCAACAAAAACGCCTCTACCGGCTGATGCAAGTTCTGAAGTTCCTATATCAGCCAAGACAGAACAGCCACGGTGGTGACTGGCACCGACGGCATATGGATGGAGAATCAATTGTTTAGGAAGATAGTTGTCCGCTTTTGGTGTGTGCTCGAATGGGACATGCAGAGTCAGCTGAATAAATGCAAAGTCGCTTAAAAAGTAGTACAGCGGAAGGATATCTCATATTGACAATTGGCTACTGAAATTATCTTGACCCAGTTGGTCTAGGTGAGGGCAATCCAAAAGTGTTATTTATAATGGCCATAATATGGTAGGCCAACCTGCGTTATTACACCCACGCCATATGCCAGTGCTTAATTTGAGCCGGATCCTGCCGGAACAGGATCAGCCAACACTCCGCTTAGGCCTGTTTCGTTCCGGAACCTATTTGGCCGGATCCGGTACCTCTCGTGGCATGAAAAATAATTGTCACTTTTTGAAATGTAAAAATTGTAATAAACGCGATCAAAGTTCATTCGAGTTGCCTCTTCGTTAATTCCAAATATTATTTAACAAAGTAAAACGAGAGAGAGAGAGTCTTGGCACGGGAGCGGCGCTCATATGCCATCACTAGCGAGTGAGCTGCACATTATTAGGTGAGTCAGTGAAACTAGAAAGCATTTTTAGGACTATAATTTCCTCCTCATATTGTAGCATATAATATGTCTCCACAGACCTAGGCCTAGGCTATTGATGGATTCAAGGTCGTTTTCATTGTCAAAGTAGCCTATTTCGATCATGTGTGCGGTATTATGGTACTTTCAAGACAACTGGTCGGAAAGTCGGAGCTCTAGAAAGAGGCCAGAGTTCCCCACTTGGAATTCCGAGTTGGATGACCGAATTTTCCCAGTAGGAGCTCGTTTTTTACCAGTTGTCTTGAATGCAGTTAAATCGGAAGTCGGAGATTTCCCAGCTCCGAGTTCCCAGTTGTTTTGAACGCGGCATGAAAAAAATATTACGCTTCATTAACCTAGGGCTTTATAGACAATAAAAGCACAGTGCATCGATCTACTAGACTTCAAGCAGGGCCAGCCTACTTTCTGATACAAAATGCAATGATGTGTACTGAGCCTATTGCCCGTAATAAAGAGCAATGCGCTATGATAAACTGCGTCAGCTGCATTCATGAATAGACCAGGGGTCCCAAATTACATTCAGCTGTGGGTCGATTTTTCCTTGAACGGATGGTCAGGGGGCCTGAACATATTTATACATTATTTGTACACTGCAAATTGACTGCAATAATTCCAAAGATATAGTATTTGACATAACAGAATAATGTCAAACCTTGATTACATTGGGATAAGATCGCATATGCCCCTATTTATGCGTGGGAATACTTGGGAAAATCACTTTGAGCTGTATTCCTGGTGATTTGACAGTCTTTTTTTGTATATATCTGAAACCCTATTTTTATTCTTAATTTCTTAACTCATCAGCATGCTTTTTGAAAGATAGCTTTTAATCAATCCAGATCAGTGGAGGCTGGTGGGAGGAGCAATAGGAGGATGGGCTCATTGTAATGGCTGTAATGGAATCATGGAACGGAGTCAAACATGTGGTTTCCATATGTGTGATGTGTTTGAGACCGTTCCATTGATTCCATTCCAGCCATTACAATGAGCCCGTCCTCCTAAGGTCCTCCAACTAGCCTCCACTGATCCAGATGCCCAGATATTTATAAGTGGGGACACGATCAATGAGGGCACCATCCAAAGTATGCATGCATAAATCATCAGAAACATTTTTACGTGATTTGGAAAATAACGTACACTTGCTTTTACCTGCATTTAGTACCAATTTCAGTCCGACAAATGCTTTCTGCAGGGCAATAAAGGCAGATTGAAGCTGTGAAAGAGCCTGGTCAGCTGTGGGGGCAATATCATACAGGTGAACATTTTTTAAATTTAATTTTTAATTTATTTTTTACAGATAAACCAATATTGTTAATGTAAATAGTGAAAAGAACCAGACCAAGAAACGATCCATGTGGGACACCCTTTGTTATGTCCTGATTTAACACCATCAGTAAATACACACTGTGTTCTGTCCTTTACATTTTTTTCAAGCCAGCTACATGCAGCCTGGTCCAGGCCAATTGATGAAAGCCTCTGAATAAGTAATGAGTGGTCCACAGTGTCGAAGGCTTTGGACAGGTCAATAAAAAGGGCCATAAAAAGGGCCGCACAGTGTTTCTTCTTATCCGAACAATTAAGAACATTATTTAAAACCAAAGAAGAAGCAGAGATGTTGCCTTCTGTGCATTTGTAGTTTGATTTTGATATGTTATTTTTGTACCTTCAGTCAAAGTTTAGTAGGCCTGAACTGTATTAGCGGATGGGACCAAAAGCTGCTGAACTGCAATCAGTTCTGTCCACAAAGAGATTGTCTCCCTTTTCAGAATCTACAAAAGCAATGCAATGTCTGAGCCTGGTCTGAGAATGATGCAAATTATACATTTCCTGTTAATGTTTCCAAGTTAGAGAGAGAAGGAGATAGGAAAACATGAAGGGGGAGGGGACATTGTATGGACAATGAGAGAGAGAGACAGAGAGAGACACTGACAGGTGGGTAGACAGGGGTCAAAGTAAGATAAGCCAACAGTGCCTCTGGTTAAACTTCAGCCTGTAAACAGTGACATGGCCTACAGAATCAGCAGCCATACGCTTTTCAGGCACCCACAGATGCAGTCCTCGGTTATCAAAGAGAACATTCAGAAATGCTGCTGCTGGCAGAAAAGGCATTTGAAGCTCAAGTAATGGTTGCAGTGTGGGTTAATACACTCCTCTTATCTTACATTGAGAGTCCATGAGCGAGGCCTAAAGAGGCCCATCATAGAAGGTTACATGTAGGCTGATAAGGGATCAACAACTGTAAAAAGTAAAGTCTCGACCAGACCCTGGTCAGGCCAAGGAATGTCTGTTGTTCATTTGTTTGCATACTCAAATCAGGTCACAGAACCAGGATAGAAACTCAAATGTAATCTTCAAATGCACATTCAAAAAGAGAAGGCAGACAATGCTTTTATGATACTGGTTTGGTTGAAATATTTTAGAAATGTTTCCCCTTTGTTTTGAACCAAAATGAAAGGTATTGGGCTGACGATCAAACAATAATTATTTATGCTTGTTCTTTCATAACGTGACTAATGTGTCAACAATTAAACTTGATTCAGAATTGTATTTTTTGTTTGAACTTATACCATTTAATGGAACACGTTTATGGTACAGAACACAACTTCTATTAACATGTCAGTCAACCTTTGCCACTCTCCTTTGTTTCTTTCCTAAATGCTCCCCTCCCCTTTCTCGTCTGTCATCCATTGAGGAAAGACCTTTGGTCAGTATATTTCGCAAGTAGGCAGAAGTGAAAAACAACTCAAGTTTTAATCACTCACTCAATCACATCAATCAATAATTAGTGGTTTTGCAAACACTTCAGGGTGACTTTTCCCCTTTGGATTAAATGCATCACAAGCAAAGTCTAACTAAAAGTTCTGGGCCATTTTGTGTAAATCTTCATTGACTGTAATGGAGATACACTGAGTGTACAAAACATTAGGAACACCTGCTCTTTCAATGACATAGACTAACCATGTAAATCCATGTCAAAGTTATGATCCCTTATTGATGTCACCTGTCCACTTCAATCAGTGTAGATGAAGGGGAGGAGACAGGTTAAATAAGGATTTTTAAGCCTTGAGACATGGATTGTGTATGTTTGCCATCCAGAGAGTGAATGGGTGAGAAAATACTTAAGTGACTTTGAACAGGGTATGGTAGTAGGTGCCAGGCGCACCAGTTTGACTGTGTCAAGAGCTGCAACGCTGCTGGGTTTCCTGTGTGTATCAAGAATGGGCCACCACCCAAAGGACATTCAGCCAACTCCTCATATTGCAGCATATAATGACACAAATGTGGGAAGCATTGGAGTCAACATGGGCCAGCATCCCTGTGGAACGCTTTCGACACCTTGTAGAGTCCATGCCTCGACGAATTGAGGCTGTTCTGAGGGCAAAAGGGGGTGCAACTCAATATTAAGAAGGTGTTCCTAATGTTTTGTACACTCAGTGTACACGTGAAGTACATATCCAAGAGAAAATTCAATACATTTTTGTGCATTTTCCTTGCGTGCTCGTAATGGTTTGCATCTTTCTCCTTTGACTGAAATTGATTATGAATGTCTCAGCAGCCAAATTAGATAATTCCATCATTGCAACACACCAAAGCAAAACAGGGACCCTCAGACAATACAGCCCTATATGATAAGTAACTAAACTATTGATGCTTTATTGGAGGTCTGGAGCAGAGAGGGGGTTGTAATCAGTGTAAATACTGGATGTCTGCAACACTGATACACTCCCACAAACATGTTTGAATACACTCTTAGAAAAAATGGTTCTTAAGCTGTCCCCATAGGAGAACGCTTTTGGGTTCCATGTAGAACCCTATGTGAAAAGGGTTGTACATGGAACCCAAAAGGGTTCTACCTGGAACCAAAAAGGATTCTCCAAAGTGTTCTCCTATGGGGACAGCCGAATAACCCTTTACGGTTCTAGATAGCTCCACTGATATAAAATCAAATCAAATTGTATTTGTCACATGTGCCGAATACAATGCAGTTTTAAGAAAAATAAGTGTTAAGTAAAAAATTGATAAGTAAAAATAAAAAAAGAAGAAAAATAGCAAATAACAAATAATTAAAGAGCAGCAGTAAAATAACAGTAGCGAGGCTATATACAGGGGGTACCGGTACAGAGTCAATGTGCAGAGGCACAGGTTAGTCGAGGTAATTGAGGTAATATGTATAGTACCAGTCAAAAGTTTGGACACACCTACTCATTCAAGGGTTTTTCTTAATTTTTACTATTTTCTACATTGTAGAATAATAGTGAAGACAACAAAACTATGAATTTATTTTTATTTTTGTATCTATATTTATTTATTTATTTCACCTTTATTTAACCAGGTAAGCCAGTTGAGAACAAGTTCTCATTTACAACTGCGACCTGGCCAAGATAAAGCAAAGCAGTGTGATAAAAACAACAACACAGAGTTACATATGGGGTAAAACAAAACATAAAGTCAAAAATACAACAGAAAATATATATACAGTGTGTGCAAATGTAGCAAGTTATGGAGGTAAGGCAATAAATAGGCCATAGTGCAAAATAATTACAATTAGTATTAAGACTGGAATGATAGATGTGCAAGAGATGATGTGCAAATAGAGATACTGGGGTGCAAATGAGCAAAATAAATAACAATATGGGGATGAGGTAGTTGGGTGGGCTAATTTCAGATGGGCTGTGTACAGGTGCAGTGATCGGTAAGGTGCTCTGACAACTGATGCTTAAAGTTAGTGAGGGAGATAAGTGTCTCCAGCTTCAGAGATTTTTGCAGTTCGTTCCAGTCATTGGCAGCAGAGAACTGGAAGGAATGGCGGCCAAAGGAGGAGTTGGCTTTGGGGATGACCAGTGAGATATACCTGCTGGAGCGCATACTACGGGTGGGTGTTGCTATGGTGACCAATGAGCTAAGATAAGGCAGGGATTTGCCTAGCAGTGATTTAAAGATGGCCTGGAGCCAGTGGGTTTGGTGACGAATATGTAGTGAGGACCAGCCAACAAGAGCGTACAGGTCACAGTGGTGGGTAGTGGGTAGCTTTGTTGCGAAATAGGAAGCCGATTCTGGATTTAACTTTGGATTGGAGATGCTTAATGTGAGTCTGGAAGGAGAGTTTACAGTCTAACCAGACACCTAGGTATTTGTAGTTGTCCACATACTCTAGGTCAGACCTGTCGAGAGTAGTGATTCTAGTCGGGTGGGCGGGTGCCAGCAGCGTTCGATTGAAGAGCATGCATTTAGTTTTACTTGTGTTTAAGTGCAGTTGGAGGCTACGGAAGGAGTGTTGTATGGCATTGAAGCTCGTTTGGAGGTTTGTTAACACAGTGTCCAATGAAGGGCCAGATGTATACAAAATGGTGTCGTCTGCGTAGAGGTGGATCTGCGAGTCACCAGCAGTAAGAGCGACATCATTGATATACACAGAGAAAAGAGTCGGCCCAAGAATTGAACCCTGTGGCACCCCCATAGAGACTGCCATAGGTCCAGACAACAGGCCCTCCGATTTGACACATTGAACTCTATCTGATAAGTAGTTGGTGAACCAGGCGAGGCAGTCATTTGAGAAACCAAGGCTATTTAGTCTGCCAATAAGAATGCAGTGGTTGACAGAGTCGAAAGCCTTGGCCAGGTCGATGAAGACGGCTGCACAGTACTGTCTATTATCGATCGTGGTTATAATATTGTTTAGGACCTTGAGCGTGGCTGAGGTGCACCTATGACCAGCTCGGAAACCGGATTGCATAGCGGAGAAGGTACGGTGTGATTCGAAATGGTCGGTGATCTGTTTGTTAACTTGGCTTCTAAACACTTTCGAAAGGCAGGGCAGGATGGATATAGGTCTGTAACAGTTTGGATCTAGAGTGTCACCCCCTTTGAAGAGGGGGATGACCGCGGCAGCTTTCCAATCTCTGGGGATCTCAGACGTTACGAAAGAGAGGTTGAACAGGCTAGTAATAAGGGTTGCGACAATTTCGGCGGCTAATTTTAGAAAGAAAGGGTCCAGATTGTCTAGCCCAGATGATTTGTAGGGGTCCAGATTTTGCAGCTCTTTCAGAACATCAGCTGTCTGAATTTGTGTGAAGGAGAAGCGGGGGGGCATGGGCAAGTTGCAGCGGAGGGTGCAGAGCTGGTGACCGGGGTAGTGGTAGACAGGTGGAAAGCATGGCCAGCCGTAGCAAAATGCTTGTTGAAATTCTCGATTATTGTAGATTTATCGGTGGTGATAGTGTTTCCTAGCCTCAGTGCAGTGGGCAGCTGGGAGGAGGTGCTCTATTTCTCCATGGACTTTACAGTGTCCCAAAACTTTTTGGAGTTAGTGCTACAGGATGCAAATTTCTGTTTGAAAAAGCTAGCCTTTGCTTTCCTAACTGCTTGTGTATATTGGTTCCTAACTTCCCTGAAAAGTTGCATATCGCGGGGGCTATTCGATGCTAATGCAGTACGCCACAGGATGTTTTTGTGCTGGTCAAGGGCAGTCAAGTCTGAGGAGAACCAGGGACTATATCTGTTCTTAGTTCTGAATTTTTTGAATGGTGCATGCTTATTTAAGATTGAGAGGAAAGCACTTTTAAAGAACAACCAGGCATCCTCTACTGACGGAATGAGATCGATATCCATCCAGGATACCTGGGCCAGGTCAATTAGGAAGGCCTGCTCGCTAAAGGGTTTTAGGGAGCGTTTGACAGTGATGAGGGGTGGTCGTTTGACCGCGGACCCATTACAGACGCAGGCAATAAGGCAGTGATCACTGAGATCCTGGTTAAAGACAGCGGAGGTGTATTTAGAGGGTAAGTTAGTCAGGATGATATCTATAAGGGTGCCCATGTTTACGGATTTAGGGTTGTACCTGGTAGGTTCCTTGATAATTTGTGTGAGATTGAGGGTAACTTGTTTGGATTGTAGGATGGCCGGGGTGTTAAGCATATCCCAGTTTAGGTCACCAAGCAGTACGAACTCTGAGGATAGATGGGGGGTAATCAATTCACATATGGTGTCCAGGGCACAGCTGGGGGCTGAGGGGGGGCTGTAGCAAGCGGCAACAGTGAGAGACTTATTTCTGGAAAGGTGGATTTTTAGAAGTAGGAGCTCAAACTGTTTGGGCACAGACCTGGATAGTATGATAGAGCTCTGCAGGCTATCTCTACAGTAAATTGCAACTCCACCCCCTTTGGCAGTTCTATCTAGACGGAAAATGTTGTAGTTGGGGATGGACATTTCTGAATTTTTGGTGGCCTTTCCTAAGGCCTTCACCCTTTGCCTTTATGACAGCTTTTCACAAAATGCAAATAGTCCGGGTAGCCATTTGATTAGCTGTTCAGTAGTCTTATGGCTTGGGGGAGAAGCTGTTAAGAAGCCTTTTGGACCTAGACTTTGTGCTCCGTTACCGCTTGCCGTGTGATAGCAGAGAACAGTCTATGACTAGGGTGGCTGGAGTCCTCTGACACCGTCTGGTATAGGGATCCTGGATGACAGGAAGCTTGGCCCCAGTGATGTACTGGGCCATTCGCACTACCCTCTGTAGTGCCTTGCGATCGGAGGCCGAGCAGTTGCCATACCAGGCGGTGATGTAACAGGATGCTCTCGATGGTGCAGCTGTAGAACTTTTTGAGGATCTGAGGACCCATGCCAAATCTTTTCAGTCTCCTGAGGGGGAATAGGCTTTGTCGTGCCCTCTTCACGACTGTCTTGGTGTGTTTGGACCATGATAGTTTGTTGGTGATGTGGACACTAAGGAACTTGAAGCTCAACCTGCTCCACTACAGCCCCGTCGATGTGAATGGGGGCGCGCTCGGTCCTCCTTTTCCTGTAGTCTACAATCATCTCCTTTGTCTTGATCATGTTGAGGGAGAGGTTGTTATCCTGGCACCACACGGCCAGGTCTCTGACCTCCTCCTTATAGGCTGTCTCATTGTTGTCGGTGATCAGGCCTACCACTGTTGTGTCATCGGCAAACTTAATGATGGTGTTGGAGTCGTGCTTGGCCATGCAGTCATGGGTGAACAGGGAGTACAGGAGGGAACTGAGCACGCACCCCTGAGGGGCCCCCGTGTTGAGGATCAGCGTGGCAGATGTGTTGTTACCTACCCTTACCACCTGGGGGCAGCCCGTCAGGAAGTCCAGGATCCAGTTGCAGAAGGAGGTGTTTAGTCCCAGGGTCCTTAGCTTAGTGATGAGCTTTGAGGGCACTATGCTATTGAACGCTGAGCTGTAGTCAATGAATAGCATTCTCACATAGGTGTTTCTTTTGTCCAGGTGGGAAAGGGCAGTGTGGAGTGCAATAGAGATTGCATCATCTGTGGATCTGTTGGGATGGTATGCAAATTGGAGTGGGTCTAGGGTTTCTGGGATAATGGTGTTGATGTGAGCCATGACCAGCCTTTCAAAGGACTTCATGGCTACAGACATGAGTGCTACGGGTCGGTAGTCATTTAGGCAGGTTACCTTAGTGTTCTTGGGCACAGGGACTATGGTGGTCTGCTTGAAACATGTTTGTATTACAGACTCAGTCAGGGACAGGTTGAAAATGTCAGTGAAGACACTTGCCAGTTGGTCAGCGCATGCTCAGAGTACACGTCCTGGTAATCCATCTGGCCCTGCGGCCTTGGGAATGTTGATCTGTTTAAATGTCTTACTCACATCGGCTACGGAGAGTGTGATCACACAGTCGTCCGGAACAGCTGATGCTCTCATGCATGCTTCAGTGTTGCTTGCCTCGAAGCAAGCATAGAAGTAATTTAGCTTGTCTGGTAGGCTCGTGTCACTGGGCAGCTCGCGGCTGTGCTTCCCTTTGTAGCCCGTAATAGTTTGCAAGCCCTGCCACATCCGACGAGTGTCGGAGCCGGTGTAGTACGATTCAATCTTAGTCCTGTATTGACGCTTTGCCTGTTTGATGGTTCGTCGGAGGGCATAGCTGGATTTCTTATAAGCGTCCGGGTTAGAGTACCGCTCCTTGAAAGCGGCAGCTCTACCCTTTAGCTCAGTGCGGATGTTGCCTGTAATCCATGGCTGCTGGTTGGGGTATGTACGTACGGTCACTGTGGGGACAACGTCATTGATGCACTTATTGATGAAGCCAGTGACTGATGTGGTGTACTCCTCAATGCCATCGGAAGAATCCCGGAACATATTCCAGTCTGTGCTAGCAAAACAGTCCTGTAGCTTAGCATCTGCATCATCTGACCACTTCTGTATTGAGCGAGTCACTGGTACTTCCTGTTTTAGTTTTAGCTTGTAAGCAGTAAACAGGAGGATATAATTATGGTCAGATTTGCCAAATGAAGGGCGAGGGAGAGCTTTGTGCGCGTCTCTGAGTGGCGCAGTGGTCTAAGGCACTGCATCGCAGTGCTAACTGTGCCACTAGAGATCCTGGTTCGTATCCAGGCTCTGTCGCAGCCGGCCGTGACCGGGAGACTCATGGGCGGCGCACAATTGGCCCAGCGTCGTACAGGGTAGGGGAGAGAATGGCCGGCAGGGATGTAGCTCAGTTGATAGAGCATGGTGTTTGCAACGCCAGGGTTGTGGGTTCGATTCCCACGCGGGGCCAGTATAAAACAATATATATATGTATTCACTAACTGTAAGTCGCTCTGGATAAGAGCGTCTGCTAAATGACTAAAATGTAAATGTAAAATGTCTCTCTGTGTGGAGTAAAGGTGGTCTAGAGTTTTATTCCTCTGGTTGCACATTTAACATGCCGGTAGAAATTAGGTAAAATGGATTGAAGCTTCCCTGCATGAAAGTCCCCGGCCACTAGGAGCGCCGCCTCTGGATGAGCATTTTCTTGTTTGCTTATGGCCTTATACAGCTCATTGAGTGCGGTCTTAGTCCCAGTATCGGTTTGTGGTGGTAAATAGACAGCTACTCTCTTGGTAAATAGTGTGGTCTACAGCTTATCATGAGATACTCTACCTGAGGCTAGCAAAACCTCGAGTTTGCACAGGTCATTGATTGAACAAGTGGATGACTCATTCAGGGGTGTCAGTTGGGTATGGCAGTCGGCTATTTAGCATATTGTTAGCTAGCTTTAGGACCATGTGGAGCATCGGTCGGAGAGCAGCTGCCAGTATGCTGCCTTTTCTCTCACTTTTAGAAAGTAGAGACAGTGCCAGTTTGCTTTGCCGGTCAGCCATTCAGGCAGCGCATCCATTGCTTTGAATTTGATGTCGGCATTTGAACTCTGTATAAGCACTGCGTGACATCTGCTGATGTAAAAAGGGCTTTATAAATTGATTTGATTTGATCTCTGCCTTGTAAGCCTTGTTGTAATCTAATAACCAGGGGTTAATTGAATTGGGAATTGGGCGGTGGAGGAGCCCTCCTTTTTGATGACCATTCGAAACCAAGAGCTATTCTATTTCTATTAAAATATAGATTTTGATAGCTGTAGGCCTAATTTATATTTTAATTCATATGCCTGGTAGGCTAGTGCAATTTTTGTTTCAAGTATTGGTATAAAAATAAGCACAATTGAACTACTTTCCCCAAAATCGTCCTACACGTCCTGTTTTTGGCTTCAAAGACAATAACAATTGTAGACTACACTCTTTAAAAAAAGGTTCAGAATAGAACCAAAAGGGGTTCTATGCTTGCTTCATATATGGTACCCTTGGGTTCCTATAAAGGGTTTTATATGGAACCAATTTTAGTTCTAGAACCTTAAGGGGTGCCATATATGAATCAAGCATAGAACCCTTTTTTATAACCATCTCACAAATGTTCCTAGAGCACAACTACTGAGCAAGCCCAGAAGCCCTAGAGCTAGACCCTTCATCCAACTGGTCACTACCTACACCCTGCAAAGTCCAGAACTACTAGGCATCATCAAAAACATTGGGATATTCTACGCTCAGACCCAGCTCTAGGTAATACATTTCAGCAGCCTCCTGCAGTGCTTACTGTAGAGCTAAAAACATTAAAGACAGGGCAACCTGGTCTCAGAGCATTTCATATTATTCTGTACGTAAATCCGTGACACTCCATTTAACGTTTTAGCTAATTAGCAACTTTTCAACTACTTACTACTTTTTAGCTACTTTGCAACTACTTGGCATGTTAGCTAACAATTCCCCTAACCCATTTAGCTAACCCTTCCCCTAACCCTAACTTTAACCCTATAACCTAACTCCTAAACGTAACCCTAACCTTAACTCCTAACCCCTAGCATTTTACATTTACATTTTAGTCATTTAGCAGACGCTCTTATCCAGAGCGACTTACAGTTTAGTGAGTGCATACATTTTTCATACTGGACCCCCCGTGGGAAACGAACCCACAACCCTGGCGTTGCAAGTGCCATGCTCTACCAACTGAGCTACAGGGGACCCTAACGTTAGCGAGCTAGCTAACGTTAGCAACCTAGCTAGAATTCGTAACATATCATAAGCTTTGCTAATTCATAACATATACTGAACAAAAATATAAATGCAACATGTAAAGTGTTGGTCCCCTGTTTCATGAGCTGAAATTAAAGATCCCAGAAATGTTCCATACACACACATTTTGTGCACTAATTTGTTTACGTCCCTGTTAGTGAGCATTTATCATTTGCCAAGATAATCCTTCCACCTGACGGGTGTGACATAAAGAAGCTGATTAAACAGCATGATCATTACACAGGTGCACCTTGTGCTGAGGACAATAAAAGGCCACTCTAAAATGTGAAGTTTGTCACACAACACAATGCCACAGATGTCTCAAGTTTTGAGAGAGCGTGCAATTGTCATGCTGACTGCAGGAATGTCCACCAGAGCGGTGGCCAGATAATTGAATGTTCATTTCTTTACCATAAGCCACCTCCAACGTTGTTTTAGAGAATTTGGTAGTACGTTCAAGCGGCCTCACAATCGCAGACCAAGTGTAACCATGCCAGTCCAGGTCCTCCACATCTGGCTTCTTCACCTGTTGGATCGTCTGAGACCAGCCACCTGAACAGCTGATGAAACTGTTGGTTTGCACAACCAAAGAATTTCTGCACAAACTATCAGAAATTGCTCACCTTCGATGGCCACTGACACGCTGGAGAAGTGTGCTCTTCACGGATGAATCCCAGTTTCAACTGTACTGGGCAGATGGCAGACAGCATATATGGCGCCGTGTGGGTGAGTGGTTTGCTGATGTCAACGTTGTGAACAGAGTGCCCCCATGGTGGCGGTGGGGTTATGGTATGGGCAGGCTTAAGCTACGGACAACGAACACAATTGCATTTTATCTATGGCAATTTGAATGCACAGAGATACCGTGATGAGATCCTGAGGCCATCACCTCATGTTTCAGCATGATAATGCATGGCCCCATGTCGCAAGGATCTGTACACAATTCCTGGACGCTGAAAATATCCCAGTTCTTCTGTGGCCTGCATACTCACCAGACATGTCACCCATTGAGCATGTTTGGGATGCTCTGGATCGACGTGTACGAGAGCGTGTTCCAGTTCCCGCCAATATCTAGCAACTTCGCACAGCCATTGAAGAGGAGTGGGACAACATTCCACAGGCCACAATCAACAGCCTGATCAACTCTATGCGAAGGAGATGTGGCGCGCTGCATGAGGCAAATGGTGGTCACACCAGATACTGACTGGTTTTCTGATCCAAGCCCCTACCTTTTTTTTAAAGGTATCTGTGACCAACAGATGCATATCTGTATTCCCAGTCATGTGAAATCCATAGCGTAGGGTAGGGCCTAATTAATATATTTCAATTGACTGATTTACTTATATGAACAGTAACTCAGTAAAACCTTTGAAATTGTTGCATGTTGAGTTTATATTTTTGTTCACTGTACAATACGAATTGTAATTTGTAACATATCATACGAAATGGGTGATGGACATCCCCAAATTAATACATACCATACGAAACGTAACATATACTAAATGGACAGTCTCGGATTTACATACAGAATAATACGAAATGCTCTGAGACCAGGTTGGACAGTGTTGTCAGATCTGATGTCAGTCAAAGCTCAAACAAGACCAGACTCCTGCCTATTTCCCCGGCAACTACAAGTGTGGCAATTGTACCCAATGCCAGTACACCAGATGTATGAAAAGTTTCTCGCAGTGGTGGAAAAAGTACCCAATTGTCATACTTGAATAAAAGTATAGATACCTTAATAGAAAGTTGCTCAAGTAAAAGTGAAAGTCACCCAGTAAAATACTACTTGAGTAAAAGTCTAAAAGTATTTGGTTTTAAATATACTTAAGTATCAAAAGTAAATGTAATTGCTAAAATATACTTAAGTATCAAAAGTAAAAGTATAAATAATTTCAAATTCCTTATATTAAGCTAAGCAGACGGCACAATTTTCTTGTTTTTAAAATGTACGGATAGCCAGGGGCACACTCCAACACTCAGACATTATTTACAAAATATGCATTTGTGTTTAGTGAGTCCGCCACAAAGGAGGGGTTCGTGCTGATTGTACGGAGATTGTGACAGCCGGTTAAATGGCATCCCTTGAGAAGGCAAGAACAAAATGTACAGTGGGGAGAACAAGTATTTGATACACTGCCGATTTTGCAGGTTTTCCTACTTACAAAGCATGTAGAGGTCTGTCATTTTTTATCATAGGTACACTTCAACTGTGAGAGACGGAATCTAAAACAAAAATCCAGAAAATCACATTGTATGATTTTTAAGTAATTAATTTGCATTTTATTGCATGACATAAGTATTTGATACATCAGAAAAGCAGAACTTAATATTTGGTACAGAAACCTTTGTTTGCAATTACACTGCAGCAGGGATTTTGGCCCACTCCTCCATACAGACCTTCTCCAGATCCTTCAGGTTTCGGGGCTGTCGCTGGGCAATACGGACTTTCAGCTCCCTACAAAGATTTTCTATTGGGTTCAGGTCTGGAGACTGGCTATGCCACTCCAGGACCTTGAGATGCTTCTTACGGAGCCACTCCTTAGTTGCCCTGGCTGTGTGTTTCGGGTCGTTGTCATGCTGGAAGACCCAGCCACGACCCATCTTCAATGCTCTTACTGAGGGAAGGAGGTTGTTGGCCAAGATCTCGCGATACATGGCCCCATCCATCCTCCCCTCAATACGGTGCAGTCGTCCTGTCCCCTTTGCAGAAAAGCATCGCCAAAGAATGATGTTTCCACCTCCATGCTTCACGGTTCGGATGGTGTTCTTGGGGTTGTACTCATCCTTCTTCTTCCTCCAAACATGGCTAGTGGAGTTTAGACCAAAAAGCTCTATTTTTGTCTCATCAGACCACATTACCTTCTCCCATTCCTCCTCTGGATCATCTAGATGGTCATTGGCAAACTTCAGACGGGCCTGGACATGCGCTGGCTTGAGCAGGGGGACCTTGCGTGTGCTGCAGGATTTTAATCCATGACGGCGTAGTGTGTTACTAATGGTTTTCTTTGAGACTGTGGTCCCAGCTCTCTTCAGGTCATTGACCAGGTCCTGCCGTGTAGTTCTGGGCTGATCCCTCACCTTCCTCATGATCATTGATGCCCCACAAAGTGAGATATTGCATGGAGCCCCAGACCGAGGGTGATTGACCATCATCTTGAACTTCTTCCATTTTCTAATAATTGCGCCAACAGTTGTTGCCTTCTCACCAAGCTGCTTGCCTATTGTCCTGTAGCCCATCCCAGCCTTATGCAGGTCTACAATTTTATCCCTGATGTCCTTACACAGCTCTCTGCTCTTGGCCATTGTGGAGAGGTTGGAGTCTGTTTGATTGAGTGTGTGGACAGGTGTCTTTTATACAGGTAACGAGTTCAAACAGGTGCAGTTAATACAGGTAATGAGTGGAGAACAGGAGGGCTTCTTAAAGAAAAACTAACAGGTCTGTGAGAGCCGGAATTCTTACTGGTTGGTAGGTGATCAAATACTTATGTCATGCAATAAAATGCAAATTAATTACTTAAAAATCATACAATGTGATTTTCTGGATTTTTGTTTTAGATTCTGTCTCTCACAGTTGAAGTGTACCTATGATAAAAATTACAGACCTCTACATGCTTTGTAAGTAGGAAAACCTGCAAAGTCGGGAGTGTATCAAATACTTGTTCTCCCCACTGTATGTCAGGAGAAGTGCAGTATTATCATAAGGAGACGTATACTTGGAATACGTAGCAGGAATGGAGGGAAAAAGGGAGGCAGAGGAGGTCTAAGAGAGAGAGGGAGGAAGAGCTTGAGTCGGTTAACAATGGCGAAAAAAGGGAGATGGTTTGTTAAAGAAGAATGGTAGAAAGTATAAGCAGAGTGAGCTGAAGACAGGAGGAGAAATGGAAGTGAATGAGGGCGAAATATCGGAGGATGTAGGTGTGGTGAAGTTCTCGGAGCCTGAGGCTTGCACTGAGGGTCAGGATAAAGATGTGTCTGTGACCGTAGGTTTTTGGAAAAAGTGGACCCTTGCCTTTTGGCTGATCCGTTTGTGGTTTCAGCATGGGTGAAAACAGAGTTGGGTGAGTGGAATCGGTGAGGGTAACCAGAAGTGGTCTGGTGATAATTATTTGTTTCTGCTGGTCAGAGGGAGCAGGCGCTCCGCGTTAAACGAATGGGGGCAAGAGATGTGAATTGTTTTGCGCTCAAGAAAAGGGCGCCATTGAAAGGAGTGATTACTGGGGTAGCAGTACATGTAAAAGTTGACCAACTCCCGGTGTTTGTGATGCTCGTCGTTTGGTGCGACGCAGACAGGGTGGCGTGAGTGGTGAAACAGAAGAGTCATTGTCTGTTCTTTTGAGTTTTGATGTTGAGTCTTTGCCCTACAAAGTGATGTTAGGATATATAAGTTATCCTGTACGAGCTTTTGTGCCGAATACATTACGTTGTTACAGGTGAAGCTTATGGGCATGTGGCAGCAGTGTGTAGGAGGGAGGTTCCTAGGTGTGAGACGTGTGCAGAAGGGCATGAGACAAAGGAATGTGTAGCATTGGGGAAAGTAGTGGTATGTGTTAATTGTAGGGGTGCCCATGGGGCCGGGGATCAGAAATGTCCCGTGCGAGAGAGGCAGGTTGAGGTTTCCAGGGTTAGAGTAGTGTGGAAGTTGACATATGCTGAGGCAGTGAAGAAAATAGAGGAAGATGGGTCAAGGGGGAGGGATCATGAGAGGATTGGTGTGAGTAGTAAATCTGTACCAGTACAGAGGGATAGGTCAACAAGTGATATATGTTTCAGTAAGATTGGATTTTTAGCATTTATAGCAATGGTTATCAACTGTACTGCAGGGATGGAACGTAAGTCGCAGAAAATTGCGGTTGTGGTGGCAGCTGCAGAGAGGTATTTGGGTGTGCGAGACTTGACATCAGAAGAGTTACAGGGTGTGTTTAGTGGTGGTGTCCCATCCTTTCAGGTTGTTGGCCTGAGGTAGGACTAAATAGATTTAAATAGTGGAGTAGGGTGGTTTTATTTTTTTGTGAGTGTAGTGTTAGATGGTAAGGTATTTGTTTATTTATTTATTATTTTTTTCAAGCAAAGTATAATGTGATCTATGCGATTCACTGCCCGTGCGGGTTATTTTGTGTAGGAGAGACCTCAAGAGAGTTACACACTAGAATGTGTGAGCACCGAAGTGCCATTCGAGGTGCTGACCCCAACAGCCCAGAGGCCCTCCATTTCATTTCCCCATAGGCTTTTTGCGAACGAGCCATGGCAGCGTTAGTGCCTACAAAAAGACGCCATTACTATTGCTCAAACTCATTCCATGGATGGCCTAGTGTCTGCTGATTATTAAAGCCATAATAAACTACAAATTCCACGATGCTGCATCTTGATCTTCAAAACTGGAAAGTACGGAACACTGAAACGAGTTTACTTACTTTCATTTTCACTTTTTGTGCTGACTAACTGCGGCTGTTTTCCGCGTTGTGCACTATTAGACATTTAGGATAATCGCGCATTCTTTCAACTATTTAGTTGTTGCCTATTATTGCATTGAAACGGGTATTCTTTGACTATCAAATAAATATATTTCCATCACACAAGATGACTTCCATAGACATTCGCCCGGAGTCCAAGAAGATGGTAGGTTGTCAATTTAAATAGTGTAATAACAAACAGAAGCCAGGTAACTTATCAAATGTAACCTAGAATAATTAATGGCTGTAGCCTACCAATATCATGTGTGTTTAGATAACTCACCAGCCCTGATAATCGTCAAGGCGTTTTGATAATTAGACCAACAAAAGAGCCAGGTGAGGTCACATCAGGTGACCTTACCCCGGCTATGATAGTCAGATAGTCAGGTGTAAAGTAGAGACAGTGGGAGTTGGGTTTGCTGCTGTGACTTGAATACGGTTTCATTTACAAAAATAAATACATCGTATTTCTTTGGTTTCAATTTCCTAGGTCGATGACTTCTGCACTCAGCTCGCTAAAGAGGTAACTGCCATATTTATTTTGATAGTCTAGTAAGCACATTTTAGATGGTAATCATGACTATGTCCATCTTTGGTAACTTATGTATTTCATGTGCGTTATAGGCAGAGACCTTGGTCACATCATTCTTCCCTCAGAAGATTGCAGAGATGGAGATGATATTGAAGGTATGGACAGATGTGAGGCCATGAAAAACACAAGCACACCTTTCGATCTCAGTCCAAATACATTGACACAATGCTATTGTAAGTAGGCAAATACGAGCTGTTTGTCAATGCTTTGTTTATAATTCATACCCTTTGAAATGGTCCCCAGAAATCCTTTAGCACTGATGGCCTGGCAGCTCTGAAGTCACCTCTGGACATCCCAATACCAGACCCAGCTAAAGAAGAGGCAAAGAGAAAGAAGAAAGAGGAGGTCCAGACATTTCACTAATTCAGCATTCTATCATGATTAACCCCTTGGATTACATTGGAATCATTCAAAGTAGTATCAACCATGCATACGGGCACGTGGCTGAATCTTGCAAATCCTTTACCCCATTCCTCTTTTCACTTTTTTTGTCAGAAAGAGGCAAAGGAAGGTAAGAAAGACAAGGACGTCGAGAAAGAAGATGAAGACGCAGGTAAACAAGACACAATACCACCGATGTACCACCACGGTTAGATGTTAAATTGCCCCCAATCCTAATCTTAAAAACGTCCTCCAGAGATTTTTTCACTTTTACTGTTGAAAAGCGATATCCCCACTTGTGCTATGTCAAGACATACACTACCGTTCAAAAGTTTGGGGTCACTTAGAAATGTCCTTGTTTTCGAAAGAAAAGCAATTTTTTCGGCCATTAAAATAACATCAAATTGATCAGAAATACAGTGTAGACATTGTTAATGTTGTAAATGGCTATTATAGCTGGAAACGGCTGTTTTTTTATGGAATATCTACATAGGCTTACAGAGGCCCATTATCAGCAACCATCAGTCCTGTGTTCCAATGGCACGTTGTGTTTGCTAATCCAAGTTTATCATTTTAAAAGGCTAATTGATAATTAGAAAACCATTTTGCAATTATGTTAGCACAGCTGAAAACTGTTGTGCTGATTAAAGAATTAATAAAACTAGCCTTCTTGAGACTAGTTGAGTATCTGGAGCATCAGCAATTGTGGGTTCTACCTTTTAACCATTAGAGGGGACACACAAATCAAATCTTAGATCAGTGCATTGGGATAGCTTCATCCTACTTTGGATTTTCTCATGGTGTTTCTCCCTAGGGCCTTCTTGTGGTCCAATCCCTTGCAACGAGAGAGTGGAAAGTCTTCTGAAGGAGATCAAGCCTCAGATCCAGATACTGAAGGAGAAACTCAACACCGTCAGTCAGCCCTTTGTCTCTATTACTCTGTATTGGCCAAACTGTTATTTTACATCTAAGATTCACTAGCACATCTCTATTGCTAAATAGGTGAGAAGGCATGTGAATTGTAAGGTAAGTGTGTAGAGAAATACATAAATACTATAATCTCTTGCTCTGGCAGGTGTCAATGTGGGTGCAACTTCAGATTCCCAAAATTGAAGATGGGAACAACTTTGGGGTAGCTGTTCAGGTCAGTCTTATGACTTTCTGAGAATAATAAGATATTATTGTCATATCTGTTATACATTGATATATATTATAGTCATACCTCAGTTATATTATGTTTGTTACCTTTATAGGCCTATGTTCATGAATGTTGTTCCACAGGAAAAAGTGTTTGAATTGTTGACCAATACTCGCACAAAGATCGAGGGATTCCAGACACAGATCTCAAAGTAAGAGACTTAGACCAAAATATCAAATCATTACAATTAGTTGTGTAATTACTCTTTACCTACATACTGTCTAATTAGTTATGTAATCAATGTGTTAATGTGACTAACACACACCTTCATTATTCGTGATATGTTGTCAGGTACTACAGTGAGAGAGGGGATGCTGTTGACAAGGCCTCAAAAGAGCCACACGTGGTTAGTATCCCTCTGTGTTTTGTGTGTGTGTGCATGTACATGCATGTGCTCACTTTCGATGGTGTGTGTGTGTTAACCATATTGCGTGTACTTATACCTCAAGGGAGACTACAGGCAGCTGGTGCATGAGCTGGACCAGTACCAGTACTGTGAGCTGCGCATCGTGGTTCTGGAGATCCGCAACACTTATGTAAGCCAAGATGCCTTATGTATCATTCATTTTTTCCCTTCATTAGAGATCAAGTGCTCAGCATCCCCATAATGTTCAACCCTAAGTTGAATAACCTTTACCAGTGTGAAGAAGTATTAACCTCAAAGAGACCTCAAGTTGTCATCGGAAACCAAACCCTGTTAACAAGTGAACAAATTGATTGAGTCAATAATTTACAATGCCTCTCCTGCTATTTGCATTGTACTTACCTACCCTGACATCTTCCACTGTTTGATGCCCTTGTTGTCATGAAAGGATGGTGTAAGTGATGATGATGAAATACTTTCAGTGATGTAATTACCCTGCTATTTCTGTCACCCACTCACCAGGCCGTGCTGTTGGACATCATCAACAAGAACTATGACAAGATCAAGAAGCCCAGAGGGGACTGTAAAGCCCTCATCTACTGATCAACTGACTGTCGTATGTGCACTGGAGACAGCAATACACACATACTCCTACTCAACCATTCACTGGTTATGATACAAATCGTGTAGTGTAACATGTTCATTGATTGTTGGGTAACTGAATACTTTAGACAGTTCATTTAAAAACGTTTTCATTATTCATCAATGATAAAAAATAACCCTGCTGTATTACACAATCATTTTTATTCAGATTTCAAAATAAAGCAGTGATAACTGACATAACATGAAGTGAGTTGTGCTTTTTTGCATCAAGGTGAGATTTGAAAGTATTTTAATATTTTGCTTAGGAAACATGATGTGAAAAGTTTGAGATTTTACTCAATCATGTTGTAATGTACATCATGTGTACATCATGTGGTTCCTGTTATCATCCAATTCAATCGTCTTGGTGTTAGGAGTTATCCCATTGAATATAAAGCACCAGAAAAGCACGAACAAAAATTATAACTATTACAGTTTTTATAAAATATCAAGCAGAGCCTTTTTTGCTGTGGAGTGTCATCCATTCTTATCCAAAGACATCAATCCTTTGGTCGGTGCCTCCACACGTCATGGACATCTCTCTCACTGCTCTCTGAGTGGGGGTGAGAAGTCCCTCTCCAGGCCACCAAGGCCAGCACCAGCTTGTTTGCAGCGTTACAAGCCCTGCTACAGCCCCCTCCAGCCCAGACAGCCTAGAGCTCCCCCCAGCAGCTGGGAGGGGAACTGTGGTAAGTGAGCCAGCAGACAGAGCAGCATGAACAGCCACAGGCCCAGCAGGGGGAGACAGAGCAGGAAGAGCAGGCCCCATGGGGCCCTCCCAGGGCCAGGTAGGGCCCCAATATGGCAGTCTCCTCGGCCAGGAGCAGGCAGCAGAGGCAGAGGAGGAGGGTGTCCTCTGAGACCTCCCAGCCTCGCCACAGCATGCCCGATTTCAGGCAGGAGGCCTTGCTCTCGCCCTCATGGAGCAAGAGTAAGGACTGCCCTGTGACACTGGCTCCCTGGCCCAGATTCAGGCCCCCATCTGGGCTAGCAGGCATGGGCTTGTAGCAGCTACCTGTTGCGTTCTCCAGCAGAGTCAGGAGATGGTGACAGCATCACCACAGCGCTCCCATGACAGCTATCCGTGGGAGGTGGCGAAGGGAGAGAGAGGGGGATCAACGGATGGAGAAGAGGAAGATGAAGGAGCCTGTGAAGACACAGGCCCAACCCCAGCACGATCACAGGGACATCCTGAGAGAGAATTCAAAGCAGACTTATACAGTAAATGTAAGATGGCTATAAAGCTCAGGACAGAACTAGATGGTATGGATACTGGGTGAATATTATCTGTGTGAAGTCAGGTAGCATAAACAATACATTCATTATCACAAACCAACAATAAGAGAGAAAGAATGTAACTTTTACAGTGAGGGAAAAAAGTATTTGATCCCCTGCTGATTTTGTACGTTTACCCACTGACAAAAAAATGATCAGTCTATAATTTTAATGGTAGGTTTATTTGAACAGTGAGAGACAGAATAACAACAACAAAATCCAGAAAAACGCATGTCAAAAATGTTATAAATTGATTTGCGTTTTAATGAGGGAAATAAGTATTTGACCCCCTCTCAATCAGAAAGATTTCTGGCTCCCAGGTGTCTTTTATACAGGTAACGAGCTGAGATTAGGAGCACACTCTTAAAGGTAGTGCTCCTAATCTCAGTTTGTTACCTGTATAAAAGACACCTGTCCACAGAAGCAATCAATCAATCAGATTCCAAACTCTCCACCATGGCCAAGACCAAAGAGCTCTCCAAGGATGTCAGGGACAAGATTGTAGACCTACACAAGGCTGGAATGGGCTACAAGACCATCGCCAAGCAGCTTGGTGAGAAGGTGACAACAGTTGGTGTGATTATTCGCAAATGGAAGAAACACAAAATAACTGTCAATCTCCCTCGGCCTGGGGCTCCATGCAAGATCTCACCTCGTGGAGTTGCAATGATCATGAGAACGATGAGGAATCAGCCCAGAACTACACGGGAGGATCTTGTCAATGATCTCAAGGCAGCTAGGACCATAGTCACCAAGAAAACAATTGGTAACACACTACGCCGTGAAGGACTGAAATCCTGCAGCGCCCGCAAGGTCCCCCTGCTCAAGAAAGCACATATACATGCCCGTCTGAAGTTTGCCAATGAACATCTGAATGATTCAGAGGAGAACTGGGTGAAAGTGTTGTGGTCAGATGAGACCAAAATCGAGCTCTTTGGCATCAACTCAACTTGCCGTGTTTGGAGGAGGAGGAATGCTGCCTATGACCCCAAGAACACCATCCCCACCGTCAAACATGAAGGTGGAAACATTATGCTTTGGGCGTGTTTTTCTGCTAAGGGGACAGGACAACTTCACCGCATCAAAGGGACGATGGACGGCGCCATGTACCGTCAAATCTTGGGTGAGAACCTCCTTCCCTCAGCCAGGGCTTTGAAAATGGGTCGTGGATGGGTATTCCAGCATGACAATGACCCAAAACACACGGCCAAGGCAACAATGGAGTGGCTCAAGAAGAAGCACATTAAGGTCCTGGAGTGGCCTAGCCAGTCTCCAGACCTTAATCCCATAGAAAATCTGTGGAGGGAGCTGAAGGTTCGAGTTGCCAAACATCAAGCTCGAAACCTTAATGACTTGGAGAAGATCTGCAAAGAGGAGTGGGACAAAATCCCTCCTGAGATGTGTGCAAACCTGGTGGCCAACTACAAGAAACATCTGACCTCTGTGATTGCCAACAAGGGTTTTGCCACCAAGTACTAAGTCATGTTTTGCAGAGGGGTCAAATACTTATTTCCCTCATTAAAATGCAAATCAATTTATAACATTTTTGACATGCGTTTTTCTGGATTTTTTTGTTGTTATTCTGTCTCTCACTGTTCAAATAAACCTACCATTAAAATTATAGACTGATCATGTCTTTGTCAGTGGGCAAACGTACAAAATCAGCAGGGGATCAAATACTTTTTTCCCTCACTGTATCTACTCTCTCCAATATTCTATATCATGCTCATGCCCATTGAATCTCCATAATACTGGTCCAAACAGAACCACAACAAGAGGTGAAAATGGTGTCTGAATATGGCACTACCAAGCAGTCCAGCCCAAAGGTCTGTCACAACCACCAGAACTGTGTTGAGGAACATCATGACGAGCTTCCCTGGTCGGCTCTGTTCCTTAGCCAATGGTGTAGTTTCTTTATGTTCATTTTCTATTGTTCCATTTGATTTGTTTTCAATCTTTCGGTCCATTGTTTTTATTCACTTTTCTTTTGATATTTTGTATCATCCTCTTCCTACCTCTCCTTGTTGGTCGAGAGTGTACTCTGTTATGGAGTATGTACTGTAACTGTATCTGTTCAGTGCTGTGCTGTACACTCCAGTGTTCCCTCTCCTTTATCTCTGTGGCTGTCATCTTGAGATAGGCTATTGTCCAGAGAAGCGCACCGGCCATCACTGTGAGTAGTAGCCTATGGCTTCATCTTCATCATTAGTTGAGTCAGTGTGCCACTGGAAATTGTATTTAGTAGCCTACTGTAGCCTATAAAATATACAGTGCATTCGGAAAGTATTCAGACCCCTTCCCTTTTTCCACATTTTGTTATGTTACAGCCTTATTCTCAAATTGATTAAATAAATAAAAAATCCTCATCAATCTACACACAATACCCCATAATGAAAAAGCAAAAACAGGTTTTTAGAATTTTTGAAAATGTATTAAAAACCAGAAATACCTAATTTACATAAGTATTCAGACCCTTTGCTGTGAGACTCGAAATTAAGCTCAGGTGCATCCTGTTTCCATTGATGATCCTTGAGATGTTTCTACAACTTGATTGGAGTCCACCTGTGGTAAATTTAATTGATTGGACATGATTTGTAAAAGCACACACCTGTCTATTTAAGGTCCCACAGTTGACAGTGCATGTCAGAGCAAAAACCAAGCCAAGGAATTGTCTGTAGAGCTCCGAGCCAGGATTATGTCGAGGCACAGATCTGGGGAAGGGTACCAAAACATTTCTGCAGCATTAAAGGTCCCCAAGAACACAGTGGCCTCCATCATTCTTAAATGGAAGAAGTTTGGAACCACCAAGACTCTTCCTGCTGCACTGCCAAACTGAGCAATCGGGGGAGAAGGGCCTTCGTCAGGGAGGTGACCAAGAACCCGATGGTCACTTTGACAGAGCTCCAGAGTTCCAGAAGGACAACCATCTCTGCAGCGCTCCACCAATCAGGCCTTTATGGTAGAGTGGCCAGATGGAAGCCACCCCTCAGGAAAAGGCACATGACAGCCCGCTTGGAATTTGCCAAAGGTCACCTAAAGACTCTCAGACCATGAGAAACAAGATTCTCTGGTCTGATGAAACCAAGATTGAACTATTTGGCCTGAATGCCAAGCGTCACGTCCAGAGGAAACCTGGCACCATTCCTACGGTGAAGGATGGTGGTGGCAGCATCATGTTGTGGGGATGTTTTTCAGCGGCAGGGACTGGGAGACTAGTCAGGATCGAGGGAAAGATGAACGGAGCAAAGTACAGAGAGATCCTTGATGAAAACCTGCTCCAGCACACTCAGGACCTCAGACTGGGGTGAAGGTTCACCTTCTAACAGGACAACGACCCTAAGCACACAGCCAAGACAACGTAGGAGTGGCTTCAAGTACAAGTCTCTGAATGTCCTTGAGTGGCCCAGCCAGAGCCCAGACTTGAAACTGATTGAACATCTCTGTAGAGGCCTGAAAATAGCTGTGCAGCGACACTCCCCATCCAACCTGACAGAGCTTGAGAGGATCTGCAGAGAAGAATGGAAGAAACTCGCCAAATACAGGTGTGCCATGCTTGTAGCATCATACCCAAGAAGACTTGAGGCTTTTATTGCTGCCAAAGGTGCTTCAACAAAGTACTGATTAAAGGGTCTGAATACATATGTTAATGTGATATTTCAGTTTTATATTTTTAATAAATATGCAAACATTTCTAAAAACTTGTTTTTGCTTTTTTATCATGGGGTATTGTGTTTAGATTGATGAGGCAAAAAAACATTTTAATCCATTTTCGAATAAGGCTGTAACGTAATAAAATGTGGAAAAAGTCAAGGGGTCTGACTACTTTCCGAATGCACTGTATATATATATTGCCTCCTAATATTGTACAATCTGTGTGTCGCTTCATTGGCCTGGGCTATTGTTGTTTGAATTCAAGACCAGATTGATTTCAGTCATTTGTGTGGTATTAAAAAAGATTCAGGTAATAATGTCTTTAGGGGGACCCTGCTAACAAATGTTCCCCATTTGTGGAAATCCTAAAAACGCCTCTGCTCAACTGTAGCCTATGCCACACTGCAAATGTTATTATGGCTTTATTCTAAAGGGCCTTTTTCTTCAACAGTCAATTTTACCACGCACCATAATTCTTAATCCGGCCCTGCACACAAGAGCAGCCTAATAGATTGTGAAATGTTTCCAACCAAAGTTGGTACTGTACTAATGCAATACAGTACAATACTCTTCATACACCAGTATTGTGATGTAAGTATAATCGTGTCATATCATGTCACAAATGACCATATCAAATTGTTAATACATTTAGAGTAAAAGCCAGTCTCTTTTTTTGGCCAAGTCCTCTTCACTAGGCCCTCCATTCAAAGGCTCAGATGTTGATGCCAAAGCTTATTTGAACACATCCCTGTTGTCTGTGTTTGTCACAAGCAACACATGCCTCACCGAGCATTCTCTAAGACTCATTCCACCACTTAACGTTCCATTATATGCTGCTCCATGTATCCCACCACTTAGCATCTGCCTGTATTCATTCAGATATGAGCCCCTGGTGGTTTATCACACAGATAGACTTACTAATAGCCTCAGAGGCCAGTCCCCAGACCGACAGCTCCCATCCTCTATTTGTGTTATTTGTTCACTCGTTCTCCTCTCTCGTTCTCTGAGGGTGCCAAGAAATCTGACTAATATTAGAGTACTAACAACATTCCTGCCGTTACAATACCCCCCCTGGAACTATGTTGTGGCTCTATGGCAGCTAATTGTCTGTTAGCTGGGGGGGGAGGCTATCCACTAATTTAAAGCTGTTGATTGTGTTAAATTTTTTCCCCTCTTCCTTCCTATTGCTCAAGCAGCGACTTTGGTGAAAACCCATCTGTAAAGCAAATTACTGCAAAGACAGGTGGCTAAAGTAGTAACAATTCCAGTTGAGCTATCGGATAACCTTTCCTGATAGCAATCTGGCAATTTCCTTCATCTTATCTCTGATGACTGTATTTGGCAGGTTTTATGTACTTTTACAAAATAACTCCGGTGAATACATTCAAATAAATGTTTTATTGATATTGTAAAACAATTTAGAGATTGGAACACGAACATCGATATAAACACACACACATTAATATGTGTGTACCCACTGGGCAGACGTCATTTTAATGTCTAGTTTTGATTTACATTTGGTTGAGTCGTCAGCTAACGTGAAATCAACAAAGCATTTCATCATTGGATTTAGGTTAAAAGTTGTGAAAAAAACATGAAATTCCCTTACGTTGATGACTTTTTGTAAATCCAAATCAGTTTTCCATGTTGATTCAACATCACATAAATTGTTTTATTTTTTATTACATGGAAACCAGTTTTTGTCCAGTGGGTATCCACACGCGTACACACACACCCTCCCCCAAACCACACCCGGTCTTAAACCCCAACACACATTATTCACAAATTCAAATATTTGAATTGGAATTGTTTACATTGGACTACAAAATAAGTTATTCTTACCCCGTGACATTAATACCATTAAAGTATTATATCTTATACAGAATTATCATCATAAGTCTTTGTGGCCGTTCACAATTCGCCTGTAATTTATAACATTGTTTTCTTCTACATACAGCATACATTATTTGGGTGATGCTTTTTACTCAAAGCAACAAAAACATACTGTGGTTAAGAGGCTTGTTGGGGGCTCTCAGAGCAAGCGTTTAGTTAGCTTTGAGCTTTAATAGGTCCTGCATAAAAGACTCCAGCTCAACTTAGAAAAGGCTTTAGCCTTCTTTAGCCTATACTTAGGTGCATGAGAAGAGACATCAACTCTCCTTAACTGTCATTGTCTTAAAGTCAGATAGCGTGGTTCTGTCTGCACTGTCGGTGGAGGGACTAGTGCTCTGTAGGAGTAACGCCACCTGTCAGAAGACAATGCCTCAACTGTCTCGCTAAAACTTTGCCGTTCTCTGCAGATTGGCGAATAAAGGGGGGGTAATAATGGCTTCTGCACGAACACAGAGAAGTAAGAAGGTAGAATTGGGAGATTAACACTTCACAATCACACTATAATTATTGTTTTCCAGCATTGAATCAATGAGATTTCACGGTTTGCTCTGTGAGCTTGTTCTTTCCCTCTCTCCCTCTGTTGTGGTTCCACCTCTCCTGAGAGTGATGTCACTGACTGACACAGTCAGGCTGTCCCACACCTATGACATCATCACTTCCCGTCCTTTTTTCAGTCCCTGTCCCTCTCCTCATCCAGCGGGTGGGTCTGCCTGTGCTCCCAAACACGCACTGCTCCGTCCCACTGTGAAGGATTTGAAAAAAAGAAAGAGATATAGTATGAGAGAAATAGAGAAAAAGAAAGAGATATAGTATGAGAGAAATAAAGAAAAAGAAAGAGATATAGTATGAGAGAAATAGAAAAAAAGAGAGGGAAGTGGGAAAGAGGGAGGAAAAGGAACAGTATGTTAAATGACAGGAAAGATAAGAGAACTTACAAGCACATTGATTTAATGAGATAGGTATTCTGAATGGTCTATGTAGACTTTTCAATTTATTCATATACATTTAAATGAATTGGAATTGACGCCAACCCCTCAGTGCTGTGGAGCAGAGCCAGCTAGAGAGACTTACCGAGCTGCTGATGATGTTGTCCTGGTAGGGATGCCAGCTGACGTCCCTCACACACGCATCATGGTCAGAGAGTCTGGTCACCACGCTGCCCGTCAGCACGTCATAGACTGGACACACACAGTCCGTTAGACCCCTCTACAATGCTTTTGACTCCCTCTAGCACACGTGTTGACAAACACACACAATATTTCTCTCTCCCACACAGATATGTACACACTTTACATTTTACACAAACAAACAGAATCCAACTATATTTCTCTCTTCAACACACACACGCAATGCACGCACACACACATCCACACCCAGGCATAGTGGGGCGGCAGGTAGCTTAGTGGGTAAGAGCGTTGTGCCAGTAACCGAAAGGTCACTGGTTCTAATCCCTGAGCCGACTAGGTGAAAAATCTGTCGATGTGCCCTTAAGCAAGGCACTTAACCCTAATTGCTCATGTAAGTCGCTCTGGATAAGAGCGTCTGCTAAATGACTAAAATGTAAAATGTAAATGTAGTGACTCACCGATGATCTTCCCAGTGGAGCAGCCGGTGTAGATGAACCTCTGTCCGGTGGTGAACTCCGGGGAGAAACGACAGCGTATGAGCGTGTGCAGAACACCGTGACCCCTGTAGGTCATCACCGAGGTGTCGCCGGTCAGCTTGTGTCTCTTCAGGGCTGGGAGGACAGGCGGATAGACGCACAGCAGGCAAACGACAGGTCAGTCAACACTGCCTGCTATTTACACAGTCAAATACAGCTGCCTTATGGCTAAATATTTACAATAGGACGTGTAGTAGAGGATGAATGCTCAAAGATACTGTAGAGGCAATGTTCCCTCTAATTTCAGGTCTGCTGAGCGAAAACTTGAACATTGTGAAAATTCTGTGCAACTTCCAGCGCATGTTTACGGTGATCACTGATGCTGTACCAGCTTTAAATTACTGTTTTAACAGTGGCCATGTAGGCTACTGTGGCTATTTGATCATAATGTAGGCCTACCAAAGTGGACTACCATCAAAAACAATGCGAAAATGCATCCCATAACATTTTAACATGGAAATAGCTGGTCTATCATTCAGCCTACAGTAGCAGCCAATGTGTGGTGTTCAATGTAGGCCTACATTCCATGAGACTTAAAAAAAAAAAAAACATGCAGGGCTTGACAAACTATTTATCCACTTGTCCTTCAGACAAGGAGATGACTGAAAATGTGTTGTTTGATGCAAGAAACCACTTTACAAAATAAAATGCATAATTATTCCCATACCATTATTAAAGAGAATCAGACAAATTATGCTACCCTCTGCCTATTGGCTACTTAGCTTATTCAAGCCTGTCTCAAAATACAACACTGCCCCTTTAAGACAAAAAAAAAAGCAATTCACCTGACTCGCATTTCAAAGGTGTCGAGAAATGTACATGTTTTGTGCTCTTGTAGGAAGCAATCACTACCCTATTGCTGACTACAAATTATCTATAACTGGGCTAATAACTCACTAACTAGCAAAGGAGAAGAACAAAATGTGCACGTGGCTACATGCAGCTCTCACTTTGATCTCAAAACAAGCGCATCTACTCGTGACCGCTCATGCTGTAAACACAGTCCAGTTCAACGTAAATGGCACAGATCCATATATGGCAATGGTCTATTTGCATATAGGCCTACTGCAGCTCTGATTGTTTATGCCGCACCAGTCTGTGTTGAGTACGGGCTGAGTAGTGCCCGTCATTGCAATAGAATCCTACTCGGATGCGGTCTGCCTACAACAACATTTCTTGCATAGTTCATTTTGTTTCGGTATGTTGCATTGGAAGTAGCTAATATTGCGTTGATTCGATCACAATTGCCACAGTAAAGGGAAACGTTGATAGTGTTAACAGGGAAAACTCTAGAACAGTGGTCACCAACCTTTTCTGAGTCAAGATCACTTTGAGTCAAAATATAAGCCAAGATCTACCACTCAGAATTGTTTTATAACATAAAAAACGTAAGCCTATGCAACATAAACCAATTAAAAACAATACTGTAGCAATGAGGTTTGTGCAGTAAGCTATAGGCCCAACACATTATCACTGCATATTAGCTTTGCTTGAATTGCCCTGCATTTTTGTTTGGGCCATTTTTTTAAATGATTTTTAAACATTTATGGTAGGCTATATGATCACACCGGTAATAGATCAGTTGTTGTATTACTTGTGAGGCACAGCTGAGTGAGCATACATTTAAATAATTTGCTTTTTATTGGTCAGTCTCAGCGGAGGGAGAGAGCAGCAGACTGAGGGTCCGCCTCTCAACATCCCTCCGCTCTCCCTTTCCTCCACTGACACTGACCAAAAAAGGACACAGTCTTCCAGCTGATGGCCAAACTCGAGTCGCACTGCATTATTTCTGCCTCATGCACAAATTCATGTTGTTACTCCTATGAACAGAGAAAGTGAAATAAATATTCCTCGATATTAAAAAAGACCCAAGCCGCTAATAATAACAACGCAAGCCTATAGATACACTTTTGTACTCATTCATTACTGCTGCAGTGTTTTTTTTAGCGCTGAGTGGAAATAGGAAGAATGCACATTTTATGGCTTATAAAAGTTTTTTTTTTTAAAGTGTTGACAGTGTTGAGTAAGAACTTAAACATGATCTCATGCATAAAAACAGCAGTTCTTTGCTGTATTCGTTGACAGTCTCTCTCTAGTCATAGTTTTAAATGTTTTGAAATATCAACTTTGCTGTAGCTTTATTTTATGTCTGCTACGTTACGGCAGACACGGTAATCTGAGCCATCGACTAGGAATGCCTTGGAGATCGACCAGTTGGTGACTACTGCTCTAGAAAGTTGAGTAAAGTTCAATCTCGTGCTTCTGTCTGTGGGCTGATATTTCTATGCGGCAGTCTCGGGGCTACTGAGTGGCGCAGTGGTCTAAGGCACTGCATCGCAGTGCTAGCTGTGCCACTAGAGATCCTGGTTCGAATCCAGGCTCTGTCGTAGCCGGCCGTGACCGGGAGACTCATGGGGCGGCGCACAATTGGCCCAGCGTCGTCCAGGGTAGGGGAGGGAATGGCCGGCAGGGATGTTGGTAGAGCATGGTGTTTGCAACGCCAGGGTTGTGGGTTCGATTCCCGCGGGGGGCCAGTATGAAAAATAAATACAAATATGTATGTACTCACTAACTGTAAGTCGCTCTGGATAAGAGCGTCTGCTAAATGACGTAAATGTAAATGTACTGCGCACGCGCACATGCACAGCTTAGAGGGAACATTGACTGTAGGTAGGGATGGGGGGAAAATGAATACAGTAGAGTATTGCGATATTATTTTTGGCCATTTTATATCGATACTGTGCCTCCAAATAGCGCATATTTTTTAAACGTATTTTTGCTTGGTTAACGTTAGCTATTCGGATATACCTGTGCCAAAATGCTGGTATTTAGCACCGTATAGCATAGAGATAGAGGACTCTAGTGCCCAAAAGCCTGTTATAGCATGGGCAGCGCCACTGAGGACTTTCACCATTTTCAAGCAGTCAACTGGGTGGGACTTCCTATGGGTTAAGGAAGGATCACATAATTCCATCCAGGTCACCAGGAGGGATCAGCCAATGGATTATACTCGTGAGGAAACATTCCATAACTGCAGGTGGCAGTAAATCACCAACCTTGGCTTTATACCGGTTCAAACAACACACTCTAGATGGCCGTGTGCACCCTTTCAGTTTGTTTACCAACTCATAGAAGTAGAAGAAAATGGACTACTTCAAAATAGAGATGGCCTCAATAGTGCCTCTAACTATCTCTATGTCCTATAGCTAGTTCTCAATCTTATTTTTAAAGATGGAATCCGCAGTAGGGGGAAACAGCGCCACTTGCCACCCCACCATCATTGTTTTTGTTGCCGAGCTGAGGAGCGTTGCGCAGCATGGTAAAATAAATTGCAGTACATACTGTGCTCTTCTATCACGCGTGCAATGATGTCAGAGGGGGAAAAACAGTGTTCGCTGTTAGCAGTAACTTCTTTGTTGTTGTAATATCACAAATGGACGTGGCTGTTTCATCATTAAGGATTTCAGCTTTAAATGGTGAGCCAACATGTTTTGAGCACTTTCACCTCCAAAAAACTTTTTTGTATAGCTTTGTCTTGTCCCTCGGCAGCAGACATATAATGAGCAATATGTTTGGAACATCGAATTGCAAAACATATAGAATTATGATACGTATAGAATCGCAATACATATCGTATCGGCACCTAAGTATCGTGATAATATCATATCGAGAGGTCCCTAGCAATTCCCAGTGTTAACTGTAGGTAGACCCATGTCATCAATACTTGATAAAGCAATTATGAGATGTTCTGAATGCAAATGTTAAATCTAGAGTAGTGATGGGAGCCAGGTTGCCAAACCCAGCCCAAAAGCCACAAATCTTCAAATAAATGTTGCAATAATGGTTGGATCGGCCTCCCGAGTGGCACAGCGGTCTAAGGCACTACATCACAGTGCTTGAGGCATCACTACATACCTGGGTTCGATCCCAGGCTGTGTCGCAGCCGACCGGGAGACCCATGAGGCGGCGCACAATTGGCCCAGCGCTGTCCGGATTAGGGGAGGGTTTGGCCGGCCGGGATGTCCTTGTCCCATCGCGCTCTAGCGACTCCTTATGGCGGGCCGGGCGCATGTACGCTGGCTTCGGTTACCAGCTGTACAGTGTTTCCTTTGACACATTGGTGCGGCTGGCTTTCGGGTTAAGCGAGCAGTGTGTCAAGAAGCAGTGCGGCTTGGCAGGGTCGTGTTTCGGAGGACGCATGGCTCGCGACCTTCGCCTCTCCCGAGTCCGTACGGGAGTTGCAGCGATGGGACAAGACTGTAACTACCAATTGGATATCACGAAATTGGGGAGGAAATGGGTTACAAAGTAAAAAATATATTATAATAATGGTTGGATCGATTTAATCATCATGCATACTTGCATAGTACGTTATGATTGAAGATTGCAGTTGGAGTGGAGTTGGAGTGGCCCACTTGCTAATCTAAGATAGAAGAGGAACCAGTACTGTACAATAACCTTTTTGCCTCAAACGTCCATAATCCCCTACCCCAAACACCCTGACCCTCTTCCACCCCAGGCCTCTCACCTCTCTGGGGCACCTGCTGCCAGCGGTAGTCCCAGTTCTGCTGGGTAACGGCCAGCCGTGAGGCCGCCAAGCCCTCCTTGGGGGAGAACTTCCTCACATCCCACAGCTTGATGGACTGGTCCTTAGAGTTACTGATCAGATAACGTGCATCGCCCTGCAAGATGGAGAGGGCAGGTTAATAATGGATTTTCTTCCTGACAGAAATAGTTGTCCCTGTGGGTGATTTGTGCAGTCAACGGACACACAGAGAGGGTGTTGTTATCACAGCATGAGGGTAAAAATACTAATAATACATCCTTACTCACTGATCGAAACCCTTTCTGATTGGTGAAACAGCACTGCATAGCTTTGACCTGTCCAGTTATGTGTATAAACAGTGTATAAAAAATACATTTTACAATGTACAGTGCCTTCATAAAGTATTCATACCCCTTGACTTATTCCATATGTTGTTGTGTTACAGCCTGAGACCAAAATCGATTCAATATTATACTTTTTTCACCCATCTACAGTCGTGAAAAAGCTTTGAGAATGACACAAATATGAAATTTTCACAAAGTCTGCTGCCTCAGTTTTTATGATGGCAATTTGCTCCAGAATGTTATGAAGAGTGATCAGATGAATTGCAAAGTCCCTCTTGGCCATGAAAATGAACTTAATCCCAAAAAAAACATTTCCACTGCATTTCAGCACTGCCACAAAAGGACCAGCTGACATCATGTCAGTGATTCTCTCGTTAACACAGGTGAGCGTGTTGACGAGGACAAGGCTGGAGATCACTCGGTCATGCTGATTGAGTTAGAATAACAGACTGGAAGCTTTAAAAGGAGGGTGGTGCTTGAAATCACTGTTCTTCCTCTTAACCATGGTTAGCTGCAAGGAAACACGTGCTGTCATCATTGCTTTGCACAAAAAGGGCTTCACAAGCAAGGATATTGCGGCTAGTAAGATTGCACCTAAATCAACCATTTATCGGATCATCAAGAACTTCAAGGAGAGAGGTTCAATTGTTGTGAAGAAGGCTTCAGGGCGCCCAAGAAAGTCCAGCAAGCGCCAGGACCGTCTCCTAAATTTGATTAACTTGCGGGATCGGGGCACCACCAGTGCAGAGCATGCTCAGGAATGGCAGCAGGCAGGTGTGAGTGCATCTGCACGCACAGTGAGGCAAATAATTTTGGAGGATGGCCTGGTGTCAAGAAGGGCAGCGAGGAAGCCACTTCTCTCCAGGAAAAACATCAGGGACAGACTGATATTCTGCAAAAGGTACAGGGATTGGACTGCTGAGGACTGGGGTAAAGTCATTTTCTCTGATGAATCCCCTTTCCGATTGTTTGGGGCATCCGGAAAAAAGCTTGTCCGGAGAAGACAAGGTGAGCGCTACCATCAGTCCTGTGTCATGCCAACAGTAAAGCATCCTGAGACCATTCATGTGTGGGGTTGCTTCTCAGCCAAGGGAGTGGGCTCACTCACAATTTTGCCTACGAACACAGCCATGAATACAGAATGGTACCAACACATCCTCCGAGAGCAACTTCTCCCAACCATCCAAGAACAGTTTGGTGACGAACAATGCTGTTTCCAGCATGATGGAGTACCTTGCCATAAGGCAAAAGTGATAACTAAGTGGCTCGGGGGAACAAAACATCAACATTTTGGGTCCATGGCCAGGAAACTCCCCAGACCTTAATCCCATTGAGAACTTGTGGTCAATCCTCAAGAGGCGGGTAGACAAACAAAAACCCACAAATTCTGACAAACTCCAAGCATTGATTATGCAATAATGGGCTGCCATCAGTCAGGATGTGGCCCAGAAGTGAATTGACAGCATGCCAGGGTGGATTGCAGAGGTCTTGAAAAAGAAGGGTCAACACTGCAAATATTGACTCTTTGCATAAACGTTATATAATTGTCAATAAAAGCCTTTGACACTTATGGAATGCTTGTAATTATACTTCAGTATACCATAGTAACATCTGACAAAAATATCTAAAAACACTGAAGCAGAAAACTTTGTGAAGACCAATACTTGTGTCATTCTCAAAACTTTTGACCACGACTGTACACACAATACCCCATAACAACAAAGTGAAAACATGTTTTTAGAAATGTTTGCACATTTATTGAAAATGAAGTACATAAACATCTAATTTACATAAGTATTCACACCCCTTTGCTATGACACTCCAAATTGAGCTGAGGTGCATCCAATTTCCCTTGATCATCCTTGAGATGTCACTACAACTTGATTGGAGTACACCTGCGGCCAATTCAATTGTTTGGACAAGCTGAACCTCAGCAAGACAGAGCTGCTCTTCCTCCCGGGGAAGGACTGCCCGCTCCATGATCTCGCCATCATGGTTGACAACTCCGTTCTGTCCTCCTCCCAGAGTGCAAAGAACCTTGGTGTGACCCTGGACAACACCCTGTCGTTCTTCGCTAACATCAAAGCGGTGACCCGATCCTGTAGGTTCATGCTCTACAACATTCGCAGAGTACGACCCTACCTTACACAGGAAGCGGCACAGGTCCTAATCCAGGCACTTGTCATCTCCCGTCTGGATTACAGCAACTCGCTGTTGGCTGGG
This sequence comes from Coregonus lavaretus, assembly GCF_964263955.1. Classification (NCBI taxonomy): domain Eukaryota; kingdom Metazoa; phylum Chordata; class Actinopteri; order Salmoniformes; family Salmonidae; genus Coregonus; species Coregonus lavaretus. The sequence goes on from NC_139989.1 coordinate 9,788,645, forward strand.
CTCCCTGCCTGTGCCATTAAACCCCTACAACTCATCCAGAACGCTACAGCCCGTCTGGTGTTCAACCTTCCCAAGTTGTCTCACGTCACCCCGCTCCTCCGCACACTCCACTGGCTTCCAGTTGAAGCTCGCATCTGCTACAAGACCATGGTGCTTGCCTACGGCGCTGTGAGGGGAACGGCACCTCCGTACCTTCAGGCTCTGATCAGTCCCTACACCCAAACGAGGGCATTGCGTTCATCCACCTCTGGCCTGCTGGCCCCCCTACCTCTGCGGAAGCACAGTTCCCGCTCAGCCCAGTCAAAACTGTTCGCTGCTCTGGCACCCCAATGGTGGAACAAGCTCCCTCAAGACGCCAGGACAGCGGAGTCACAAACCACCTTCCGGAGACACTTGAAACCCCACCTCTTTAAGGAATACCTGGGATAGGATAAAAGTAATCCTTCTACCCTCCCCCTCCCAATTTTTTATTTATATATATATATATATATATATATATATATATATATATATATATACACAGTGGGGAGAAAAAGTATTTAGTCAGCCACCAATTGTGCATGTTCTCCCACTTAAAAAGATGAGAGAGGCCTGTAATTTTCATCATAGGTACACGTCAACTATGACAGACAAATTGAGAAAAGAAATCCAGAAAATCACATTGTAGGATTTTTTATGAATTTATTTGCAAATTATGGTGGAAAATCAGTATTTGGTCACCTACAAACAAGCAAGATTTCTGGCTCTCACAGACCTGTAACTTCTTCTTTAAGAGGCTCCTCTGTCCTCCACTCGTTACCTGTATTAATGGCACCTGTTTGAACTTGTTATCAGTATAAAAGACACCTGTCCACAACCTCAAACAGTCACACTCCAAACTCCACTATGGCCAAGACCAAAGAGCTGTCAAAGGACACCGGAAACAAAATTGTAGACCTGCACCAGGCTGGGAAGACTGAATCTGCAATAGGTAAGCAGCTTGGTTTGAAGAAATCAACTGTGGGAGCAATTATTAGGAAATGGAAGACATACAAGACCACTGATAATCTCCCTTGATCTGGGGCTCCACGCAAGATCTCACCCCGTGGGGTCAAAATGATCACAAGAACGGTGAGCAAAAATCCCAGAACCACATGGGGGGACCTAGTGAATGACCTGCAGAGAGCTGGGACCAAAGTAAACAAAGCCTACCATCAGTAACACACTACGCCGCCAGGGACTCAAATCCTGCAGTGCCAGACGTGTCCCCCTGCTTAAGCCAGTACATGTCCAGGCCCGTCTGAAGTTTGCTAGAGTGCATTTGGATGATCCAGAAGAGGATTGGGAGAATGTCATATGGTCAGATGAAACCAAAATATAACTTTTTGGTAAAAACTCAACTCGTCGTGTTTGGAGGACAAAGAATGCTGAGTTGCATCCAAATAACACCATACCTACTGTGAAGCATGGGGGTGGAAACATCATGCTTTGGGGCTGTTTTTCTGAAAAGGGACCAGGACGACTGATCCGTGTAAAGGAAAGAATGAATGGGGCCATGTATCGTGAGATTTTGAGTGAAAACCTCCTTCCATCAGCAAGGGCATTGAAGATGAAACGTGGCTGGGTCTTTCAGCATGACAATGATCCCAAACACACCGCCCGGGCAACGAAGGAGTGGCTTCGTAAGAAGCATTTCAAGGTCCTGGAGTGGCCTAGCCAGTCTCCAGATCTCAACCCCATAGAAAATCTTTGGAGGGAGTTGAAAATCCGTGTTGCCCAGCGACAGCCCCAAAACATCACTGCTCTAGAGGAGATCTGCATGGAGGAATGGGCCAAAATACCAGCAACAGTGTGTGAAAACCTTGTGAATCAAATCAAATTTTATTGGTCACATGCGCCGAATACAACAGGTGCAGACATTACAGTGAAATGCTTACTTACAGCCCTTAACCAACAGTGCATTTATTTTTAACAAAAAAAGTAATAAAACAACAACAAAAAAGTGTTGAGAAAAAAAAAAGAGCAGAAGTAAAATAAAGTGACAGTAGGGAGGCTATATATACAGGGGGGTACCATTGCAGAGTCAATGTGCGGGGGCACCGGCTAGTTGAGGTAGTTGAGGTAATATGTACATGTGGGTAGAGTTAAAGTGACTATGCATAAATAATTAACAGATTAAGACTTACAGAAAACGTTTGACCTGTGTCATTGCCAACAAAGGGTATATAACAAAGTATTGAGAAACTTTTGTTATTGACCAAATACTTATTTTCCACCATAATTTGCAAATAAATTCATTAAAAATCCTACAATGTGATTTTCTGGAGAAAACAAATCTAATTTTGTCTGTCATAGTTGACGTGTACCTACAGTGAGGGAAAAAAGTATTTGATCCCCTGCTGAGTTTGTACGTTTGCCCACTGACAAAGTCATGATCAGTCTTTGATTTTAATGGTAGGTTTATTTGAACAGTGAGAGACAGAATAACAACAAAACAATCCAGAAAAACGCATGTCAAAAATGTTATAAATGAGGTCCTCTGTAGCTCAGCTGGTAGAGCACGGCGCTTGTAACGCCAAGGTAGTGGGTTCGATCCCCGGGACCACCCATAAACAAAAAAAAATGTATGCACGCATGACTGTAAATCGCTTTGGATAAAAGCGTCTGCTAAATGGCATATTATTATTATTATTATTATAAATTGATTTGCATTTTAATGAGGGAAATAAGTATTTGACCCCCTCTCAATCAGAAAGATTTCTGGCTCCCAGGTGTCTTTTATACAGGTAACGAGCTGAGATTAGGAGCACACTCTTAAAGGGAGTGCTCCTAATCTCAGTTTGTTACCTGTATAAAAGACACCTGTCCACAGAAGCAATCAATCAATCAGATTCCAAACTCTCCACCATGGCCAAGACCAAAGAGCTCTCCAAGGATGTCAGGGACAAGATTGTAGACCTACGCAAGGCTGGAATGGGCTACATGACCATCGCCAAGCAGCTTGGTGAGAAGGTGACAACAGTTGGTGCGATTATTCGCAAATGGAAGAAACACAAAAGAACTGTCAATCTCCCTCGGCCTGAGGCTCCATGCAAGATCTCACCACATGGAGTTGCAATGATCATGAGAACGGTGAGGAATCAGCCCAGAACTACACGGGAGGATCTTGTCAATGATCTCAAGGCAGCTGGGACCATAGTCACCAAGAAAACAATTGGTAATACACTACGCCGTGAAGGACTGAAATCCTGCAGTGCACGCAAGGTCCCCCTGCTCAAGAAAGCACATATACATGCCCGTCTGAAGTTTGCCAATGAACATCTGAATGATTTAGAGGAGAACTGGGTGAAAGTGTTGTGGTCAGATGAGACCAAAATGGAGCTCTTTGGCATCAACTCAACTCGCCGTGTTTGGAGGAGGAGGAATGCTACCTATGACCCCAAGAACACCATCCCCACCGTCAAACATGGAGGTGGAAACATTATGCTTTGGGGGTGTTTTTCTGCTAAGGGGACAGGACAACTTCACCGCATCAAAGGGACGATGGACGGGGCCATGTACCATCAAATCTTGGGTGAGAACCTCCTTCCGTCAGCCAGGGCATTGAAAATGGGTCGTGGATGGGTATTCCAGCATGACATTGACCCAAAACACATGGCCAAGGCAACAAAGGAGTGGCTCAAGAAGAAGGACATTAAGGTCCTGGAGTGGCCTAGCCAGTCTCCAGACCTTAATCCCACAGAAAATCTGTGGAGGGAGCTGAAGGTTTGAGTTGCCAAACGTCAGCCTTGAAACCTTAATGACTTGGAGAAGATCTGCAAAGAGGAGTGGGACAAAATCCCTCCTGAGATGTGTGCAAACCTGGTGGCCAACTACAAGAAACGTCTGACCTCTGTGATTGCCAACAAGGGTTTTGCCACCAAGTACTAAGTCATGTTTTGCAGAGGGGTCAAATACTTATTTCCCTCATTAAAATGCAAATCAATTTATAACATTTTTGACATGCGTTTTTCTGGATTTGTTTGTTGTTATTCTGTCTCTCACTGTTCAAATAAACCTACCATTAAAATTATAGACTGATCATTTCTTTGTCAGTGGGCAAACATACAAAATCAGCAGGGGATCAAATACTTTTTTCCCTCACTGTATGATGAAAATTACAGGCCTCTCTCATATTTTTAAGTGGGAGAACTTGCACAATTGGTGGCTGACTAAATACCTTTTCCCCCACTGTATATATATGTTGTAAAGTGGTTGTCCCACTGGCTATCATAAGGTGAATGCACCAATTTGTAAGTCGCTATGGATAAGAGTGTCTGCTAAATGACGAAAATGTAAATGTAAATTTAGAAAGAAACACCTGTCTATATATAAGGTCCCACAGTTGACAGTGCATGTCAAAGCAGAAACGATATGATGAAGTCCGAGGAAATGTCCGTAGATCACCAAGATATAATTTTGATGAGGCATATATCTGGTCCCGTGTGGCTCAGTTGATGGCGCTTGCAATGCAAAGGTTGTGGGTTCGATTCCCACGGGGGATCAGTACGAAAGAAAAAGTATGAAAATGTATGCACTCACTACTGTAAGTCGCTCTGGATAAGAACGTCTGATAAATGACTAAAATGTAAATGTAAAATTCAGAGGGGTTGGGTTAAATGCGGAAGACACATTTCGGTTGAATGCATTCAGTTGTGCAACTGACTAGGTATCCCCTTATATCTCGGGAAGGGTATACAACTATTTCTAGAGTGTTGAAAGTTTCCAAGAGCACAGTGGTCTCAATCATTGGGAAATTGATAAAATATGGAACTACCTAGAACTGGCCATCCGACCAAACTCTGCAACCGGGCAAGAGCGACCTTGGTCAGGGAGGTGACCAAGAACCCAATGACCACTCTGACAGAACTACAGAGTTCCTTGGCTGAGATGGGAGAACCTGCCAGAAGGACAACAGTCTCTACAACATGTCACCAATCTGGGCTTTATGGGAGAGTGGCCAGACAGAAGCCACTCCTGAGAAAAAGGCACGACAGCACGCCTGGAGTTTGCAAAAAGGAACATGAAAGACAGAGCATAAGGCAAAAGATTCTGTGGTCTAATGAGAATAATTTTACTCTTTGGCCTGAACGCATACCGCTATGTCTGGAGAAAACCAGGCACAGCTCATCACCCGTCTAACACCATACCAACCGTGAAGCCTGGTGGTGGCAGCATCATGCAATGGGGATGCTTTTCAGCAGCAGGGACTGGGTGACTGGTAAGGATAGAGGGAACAATGAATGGAGCCAAATACAGGCAAATCCTTGATGAGTACCTGCTTCAGAGTGCAAATGACCTTGGACTCGGGCGAAGATTTACATTCCAACAGGACAATGACCCCAAGCATACAGCCAAACCAACGCTGGAATGGCTTCAGAACAAAAATGTAAAAGCCCTTGAGTGGCCCAGCCAAAACCCAGACTTGAATCCCATTGAACATCTGGGCAAAGACTTGAAGATTGCTGTTCACCGCCACTCCCCATCTAACTTAACAGAGCTTGAGAAAATCTGAAAGGAAGAATGGGTGGAAGTCCCAAATCCAGATGTGCAAAGCTGATACAGACACCCAAGACGACTCAAAGCTGTAATCGCCGCCAAAGGTGCTTTAACAAAGTATTGACTTAGGGGTATGAATACTTATTTAAATTAGATATTGCTGTATTTCATTTTCAATACATTTGCTAAAACATGTTTTCACTTTCTCATTATGCGGTATTGTGTGTAGATTGCTGAGAAAAATATATTTAATCCATGTTGAATTCAGGCTGTAACACAACAAAATGTGGAATAAGTCAAAGGGTATGAATACTTTCTGTGGGCACTGTATGTATTCGAATAGAATTGATATGGATGATTACATACATTGTATCTTACTGTGTATGAGGGTGATTACAAATGCTGGACACATACACACACAGGTAGAGTTTTTTTCTATTACCTTGCTGTGTATGAAGGTGATGCCGTCTCTGTGTCCAGACAGCTGGCCCACGGGCTGGGGTCTGTCCTCCCGCAGCGTCCGCCTGTCCCACACCTTGCAGAGCGCGTCGTCGCTGCCCGAGAACAGCAGCTGAGACGAGCTGTCAGCAAACGCCACCGCGTTCACGTCGTCCTCGTGAGCATCAATCTGAGGAGAAGGGGAGGAGGGAAGAGGAGCGAGGGGGGAAGAAAGAAAGGAAGAGGGGGGGAGAGAGAGTGTGTGTAAGACAGAGAGAGAGCGAGAGAGAGGACAGATGGCAGAGGTCAACCCAGTGAGGAGGGATGGCTCTATCGTCAGCAAGGCGATGGTGTGAAGCTTGGTGGGCAGACAGAGGGTGACCAGGGTGTGACTAAATACTTGCAGTGCCAATGTCAACAGCAACAGCAAATATGGTCCATAAGCAGACACACACACACACACAGACACACACACAGACAGACACACAGACAGACACACAGACAGACCTTAAGGGTTCTCTTATTCTGTTCACGATCAAAGACGTAGAGGCAGCCATCGTTTGCTCTGTGAAGAAAATACAGAAACGGAGAGTGAGAGATGTACTGTATGCTTTAAACGCGGCCCTAAATTGATCTGAAAATTGGGATTAATAAATTGGGTGCATTAACCCTCCAAGGATCTCTTTTCCGTCTGTGGAGGCAGCCAGAGAGAAGACACAGAACCTCCTCTCGTCTGGGCTAAGAGGGAAGAACAGAACATTAACCAGCCTCCCCCACTGAGACATCTCCAATTATGGAACATCATCTACAACCCATGGAAATAACAGGCCTAAAATGGTGCTGCTCTCTTCAGAGAAACATGCGTGTAACTCAAAGTTCAGTGGAAAAGTAGCCTTGCGAGCCGCCCTGATGCAGCGAACCATTCATCAGGGTGGCTCACGAGGCTAGTGCAAGTCTCCCCTCGACATGAATTCATATAACTTAAGTAAAAGTTGAAGGTACAAAGAAGGCATTTAGTTAGGATTTGGCCCAAAGAGCAGGAAGTAAATGGAAAATCACATAAATGGAGGCGCTCAGCTTTCCATGTAATACATTATGAACTAATCTAATTTAAATGGTTCCTGTTGCTCCATTAGTGGCACACAAAATGAACAATGGACAGTTGAGATGATGGCTAGTTCCAAGGTCATGCATCCTTGTGAATGAAGAGGATTGCAGGTAGAATGGTTTATTACCTGATTGGTTAAGCTATAAGTACTATGAGGGGAAACACTAACTTGAGGTCCAGGGCGGTGTGGGTTTCACTGTCTCCATCTACACTGCAGACATGAACTAGAGGGGTACAAGAAAGCACACATCAGTACAAAATACACAACAATACACCCCAATGACATCATGACAAGAAGCCCAAAATAGACATATTCTGGTGAAGATCGTGATGGCAAAAAACATCAGTTTTAATGTTTAGAAATCATTTGTTTCAAAATGAGAAAGAATTTAGTTTTTTTCTTTCTTTCTTTAGATCGACATAGCTGTGATTACCGACTGCACCTCGTCTCATGTTGGTTGAAGCGCTGTCCTCCCACCTCCCTATCTTCAAATTAAGTTATAATCCTACACATTCCTTCATCTGTGGTAAGGTCAGGGTGACTGAAATATCAGCACCCCCCAGTGTGGGTGGTATTTTCACACTGGTGACCTAGCCTTACTGTAATCAGACCAGCTGGAGTAGAGCACGTTGTGGGAGTCGGGGGTGAAGCATACGTCCAGAACGCTCCAGCCCACGTCCCTGGCCTTCACAGTCTGCTTCAGGTTAAAGCGCCCCCTACTTGTGTCATACAAACGGATGTTCTGGTCTAGGAAAGCCAGGGAAGGGATGCATGTGTTAGAAATCAGTGGTCACTACAAATAAAAATTTGACATTGTTTTAATATCCATTTTGTAAATGTACATGTAAACACAGCGATGTGGTTAAGAACTAAAGGAATTTGAATCGTTTTCCCAGTCCACTGTAATGGTTGTGTTCACGTCCTTACCTTGGCAGGCAGAGAGGAACATGTTGCCATCGTCACTGTACACACCACAGAATGCTTTCTGCTGGTATGTGTCCTTGTGTGCCACATGATTGGGCAGGAAACTGAGGAGAAATGCAAACGGAACACCAAGGGATTTCAGCAACAACATTCAGGTCAATGGTCTGATAAATAAGGCTTTATTCATTGGAACTTTTAAGTGTAACAATTCATAAGACATCCCCTTTCACGCAATTAGTTTTAGCGTGTGGATGTGCAGCTTTTTGGTAATACTCACTGTGAGCGAATGCGACTGCACTCTCCGTGAGAAAAACTGGAGCCTCGACACCGGCCTTGTTCCCTCTAAAAGAATAACACAAATCAGAGTCACCCTCTAGACCTGAGGAACACAGCAGACCCAACATGACAATGCTTGCCCTCACCTCTGTCAGCATGTGGGTGAAGCTTTGCCTCCCTTTCAGGTCAGATGAGGCTGTGGTCAGGAGGATCTGAGTCCGGATTTCACTCCGGTCCAACTCCTGAGTGTCTGGCTGGGAGTCCACTGTCAAGACACAAGACACAGCAGCAGTCAGCAAGAGACCATTGGGGCATGCAAGTAGGTATACACACTTGTGAAACAAACATGCCAATACTTTTCATTTTAAATGTAACTGTGGCGTCAAGTGCATTGGAATATCTATATGAATAGCACTATATCAGATAAAAGGAATAGCATTATGTTTTTTGGTTGTTTTTCTTCCATTGCTTGCACACAAAATAAAAAGTAGGATTAATGTGACTAGTGCACACTCAAACAATGACACCCAGCTTGGTTTACCGGGAGGGTTGTAACGGTCTCCTAGGCGCCCCTCCCAGGCCCCATCGCTGTCCTCGTCAGAGTCCGAATACGACTGGACGAGCTGCAGGCCTGTTGCTCCACTCCCATGGACCAGCCTCACCTGGCCCCTTCATGTACACACAAAGATGGGGAGAGGGATGGGGAAACACTTGTGCTCATTGACATGAATTAGGACTAGGCTACACATAGAATCCAACTCCAGAGGAGCAAGTACTCCATTCTGCATTGGCCTAATTTCCTTATAAGCGCTATGATGATGGAAAAAGTTTTGTTTTCCCTTCTGCTGAGAAGCAGTAATGTGAGTTTGTGTTGAGTATTTTTTTTTTTTACATGGAGCAAAGAGCACTTCTTTAGTGCTAGGTCTACTCTTTAGCTACTGTACAGGCTATGGTCAGACTGTCTCCCAGTCTCAGCTTCAACTTACCTCCTCAATAAGTAAGCCAGCACTTGAGCTAAATCGACGTCCTCCTCTGCTGTTGACTGCCTGTCACCCTGCTGTCCCTCAGCTGATCGGCGACCTCTACTGCTGTTACTGTTATTGCTGCTGCTGCTCTGGTTGGATTCCGCTTCAGACTGGTCAGGGTTGCCGCTGGAGCCCCGACCGCCGGACATCCCAGAACTAGACTGAGAGCCCATAGACCGAGAGCCTGCCAGGGAAGTCAATGTTGTTGTCTATGAGAAGTGAATAATGATGACAAATGCTGTAAAGGCCCAGTGCAGTAAAAAACATCATTTCCTGTGTTTATATATATATATATATATTTCCCCACTATGCAGAAATCACTCCGCCATTGCCTAGTTGCAAAAATTCTAATAGTTCGATTAATTTCAGTTTATGTGACAAAACAAGCAAGTGTAGTGTATAGAACCATCTAAACCTCTGTGAAATATATTTTCCATAACCAAAAATATTGTATTTTCAGCTGTTTGAAGCTGGTGTACAAAAACAAAAACAAAAGACGCAAAAACGAAACTTAAGAACGGGAAGCATAGAAATAGCATACATAGAACAGATCTACCGCTTCTTAGACTTGCTTCCAATGAGAAAGACAGATTGGGCCTCCCGAGTGGCGCAGCGGTCTAAGGCACTGCATCGCAGTGCTTGAGGCGTCACTACAGATCCGGGTTCGATCCCGGGCAGTGTCGCAGCCGGCCGCGACCGGGAGACCCAGCGTCATTCGGGTTAGGGGAGGGTTTGGCCGGCTGGGATGTCCTTGTCCCATCGCGCTTTAGCGACTCCTTGTGGCTGACTTCGGTCGCCAGCTGTACAGCGTTTCCTTCGACACATTGGTGCGGCTGGCTTCCGGGTTAAGCGAGCAGCTTGTCAAGAAGCAGTACGGCTTGGTGGGGTCGTGTTTCAGAGGACGCATGGCTCTCGACCTTCGCCTCTCCCGAGTCCGTACGGTAGTTGCAGCGATGGAACAAGACTGTAACTACCAATTGGATATCATGAAATTGGGGAGGAAAGGGGGTAAAAAGTATAACAAAAAAAGAAAATGACAGGTCTATAAAACATTTCTGTGAATTTGTTTGGGTCGCCAAAAAGTGACATATTGCAGCTTTAAGCCTTGAGACAAATGAAACATGGATTGTGTATGTTTGCCATTCAGAGGGTGAATGGGCAAGACAAAAGATTGAAGCGCCTTTGAACGGTTTGATTGTGTCAAGAACTGCAACGCTGAAGGGTTTTTCACACAACAGTTTCCTGTGTGAATCAAGAATGGTCCACCAGCTAACTTGACACAACTGTGGGAAGCATTGGAGTCAACATGGGCCAGCATCCCTGTGGAACGCTTTCGACACCTTGTAGAGTCCATGCCCCGACGAATTCAAATCAAATCAAATGTTATTTGCCACATGCGCCGAATACAACAGGTGTAGACATTACAGTGAAATGCTTACTTACAAGCCCTTAACCAACAATGCAGTTTTTTAAAGAAAAAGTAAAATAAAATAAAGTGTTAAGTAAAAAAATAAAAGCAAATAACTAAAGAGCAGCAGTAAAATAAAAGAACAGTTGGGAGGCTATATACAGGGGGTACCGGTACAGAGTAAATGTGCGGGGGCACCGGCTAGTCTAGGTAATTGAGGTAATATGTACATGTGGGTAGAGTTAAAGTGACTATGCATAAATAATAAACAGAGTAGCAGCAGCGTAAAAGAGGGGGATGGGGTGGGGGCTGTTCTGTGGGCAAAAGGGGGTGCAACGCAATATTAGGAAGGTGTTCCTAATGTTTTGGACACTCAGTGTATATGGCTCTGATGCTTGCTAATTCCTCATAGAGGATGATGTCATCATGAGGAGAATGAACTGCCAAATCAGCTGTCTACTTGCATAAATATTTTTCATGACATATAAAACCACACCATTCTGTAGTTGGGTTACACTCACACCATTCGAACACAGAAAAGCTGCTTATTAACATACTTAAAGGTGCAATATGCAGAAATCGCTCTGCCATTTGCTGGTTACTAAGATTCTAATAGTTATATAGAGAAATATTGTACCATCTAAACCGATGTGAAATAGCTTTTCAATGTGAATTTGGTCGTGTCGCCAAAAAGTTACATATAACTTAGCTGCTTTAATTACCATTTTTTGGAAGGAAAACTATTTCACTGATGTTGTAATTAATTATAAGTCATACTTCATAGCAATATGGAAACACTGGATAGTTACTTTAAAATAAATATGTTAACCTGTGTATGGGTGAGCTGCCTGACGTGTAAGAGATTAACCGTGTCTTCTTGACACACATACAACTACTACCAAAATACTTAGCTAGCTAAGAAAATGCAGTGCCATAAATCATCAAGCTACTTGCTCTAACGTTAGTTACAAAAAACGAGCTAACCATCGGATGAATTTTCTGACTAGCTAGCTAGCTAGCTAAGCCAGCTAGCCTCGCCTAAACCTACACTGTTTTAAGTATAACGCGTTACACGCGCTTGACAGTTATTTGGTGCTGTTCTCTCCGGTGGTATATTAAGCTAAATAACTTGCCAATTATGTTGTCACGAGTCAGTTTAACAAAACGGTTGTTATCTGTGGATGATGCGCCGTTTTCGCTGCCGATGTTTTCAAGATAATACCAGACCGAAGTTGCTTAGTCCGTGATGCGCCATGTTGTTTACAACATAGAAATTCATTTTTTTTTCTATGGTTTACAATACTGGAGCACCCAGCGCGAGAACTCCTGCCCTTTTGGTGTCACATGACCTACTCCCGCGAGAACAAGCTACCAAGTCAGTGAACTTGTGCCAGTGCATGTTGACAAGACATGTTGAAACTTGGATGTGTAGACCTCTGAAAATTCACCATATGCCTTCAAAACTCTAGACATGGATGGCATTCTCCACAGGAAAACTCTGAAATGAGGACATCCATAAAACCGCAGGGATAGCAACACATTATAATATGAAAAAGTATTTTAAAAATACAATAAATCATTTACATTTACGTAATTTAGCAGACGCTCTTATCCAGAGCGACTTACAAATTGGTGCATTCACCTTATAGCCAGTGGGATAACCACTTTACAATGTTTTGTTTTTTTTTGGGGGGGGGGGGGGGGGGGGGGGTTGGGGTAAGGGGGGGGGGGGGTAGAAGGATTACTTTATCCTATCCCAGGTATTCCTTAAAGAGGTGGGGTTTCAAATGTCTCCGGAAGGTGGTGAGTGACTCCGCTGTCCTGGCGTCGTGAGGGAGCTTGTTCCACCATTGGGGTGCCAGAGCAGCGAACAGTTTTGACTGGGCTGAGCGGGAACTATGCTTCCGCAGAGGTAGGGGAGCCAGCAGGCCAGAGGTGGATGAACGCAATGCCCTCGTTTGGGTGTAGGGACTGATCAGAGCCTGAAGGTACGGAGGTGCCGTTCCCCTCACAGCTCCGTAGGCAAGCACCATGGTCTTGTAGCAGATGCGTGCTTCAACTGGAAGCCAGTGGAGTGTGCGGAGGAGCGGGGTGACGTGAGAGAACTTGGGAAGGTTGAACACCAGACGGGCTGCGGCATTCTGGATGAGTTGTAGGGGTTTGATGGCACAGGCAGGGAGCCCAGCCAACAGCGAGTTGCAGTAATCCAGACGGGAGATGACAGGTGCCTGGATTAGGACCTGTGCCGCTTCCTGTGTAAATGTATGCACTCTGTCGCTCTGGATAAGAGCGTCTGCTAAATGACTAAAATGTAAATTATAAGGATGACATAAGGTGTAGCACTTTAGCTAGCACTTCCCCTAGCTGCCTTAACTAGCCTACTGTGATGCCTAGCATTGATTTGTTTCAAACCATGTGCAAATAACCAAAGAATGAAAAAACGGTGACGATTTCAAATAGGTATATAAACCAGAAAATTATCAAATCTATTTATTTTTTATATCTAAACAATTTCTGACATGAGCTGAATAATTGTTAGGTCGTTGTTACAAAACGGGAAATGTGCTTGTGTCTTATGATAACATTTTGATGTCATAATCGCATATGGTTGCTATAAAGTATTTTTTGTTAATATTTTTTTAAAATATATATTTTCTATATTATAGATATAGCTATACAACTATTTTAAATGTATGATTGCACAGGATCTTTTTTTTTTCATTTATGTCTTGTATTTCATTTGGCAAGGGAATTATATACTATACTAACTCAATGGAATTAGTTTATTCGTTTTTTTCAAGATTGGTAAGCAAGACAAGACCAACCACACATAGTGTGGCGATAAGAGGTTGGAAGACATTCCCATTCCCAATCATCCTATGTCCCCAGCAAGAATGGACCAAAACATGCTGAATGGCAGATGTAAGTATCATTCAGTGACTCTGCAAGTGATTGCTCTGATTTGACTGACTCCACATATGGACAGGTTGGTAGTTAATTATTCTTTAGAAGTGGTTGAATACCATGTACTAGGTCTATGACACCCAGACAGCACAGCAGGACATATTTTGAAACATCTGTCTTGTGAAAGCAGAATCAAGGGCACCAATCATAATTACTTTTCATTCTTTATTGTAATAACAAAAATATACCATATCATTTTTGTGTTAACCACTTTAATTAGATAAAGTTAAGGACATGCAGAATTTTCAATGACATTTGTCAGCTACCTTCCAGCTACTATTTCTTACAATATATGTGCACTTAGTAATTTTGCATAGTGCTCTGGGCAGTATCTTTGCAGGTAGACATCCATTTTTCCTTGAACCCTCTGATCGCCAGACAGACCTAAAGGGGAGGGGAGAGCGTGAAATAGAGAAAAAATAAAGAAAATAGAAAATATTTTGAACATAAATATAACATACGAACAAAATGAACGGTAAGATGTGACATTACAGCACGGAACAAAGTTGTAATAACATGGTAATGATATGGTAACAAGTTATAGTTACTCACATTGAAACGTTATTAGCCCAGATACCCCGTAATTTTAGTATAATTATATCCTTATTTCAGGGTTACACCACATACTTTGTGCCATAGTATAGATGGTAACAATACGGATCCCTTTTTCCAACCATCTTCCTTATTAAACTCTTATTTCATCCTTAAAGTCTTATAACACAAAGTATTACCCTTAAACAATAATGTAATTATACTGAAATTAAGGGTTATGAATGTTTTTATTGTGAGTATAACTAATTTGTTACGTTACTATTTCCATGTTATTACCATTTTATTCCGTGCTATAACGTAAATTGCTACCAAATTATCTTTTAGAAGACATTAGTACAATACATATATGCCATCAATCTGTATGATGCATGCTTTCTGGCAGAAACAACCATTACCATGAAAATGAAAATATAAAAAATAATAACAGCATAAATGACTGATACCCAGCATCCCCTGCTCACCCAGTCTTTGGGCAGTCTTTTCAATCTTCCTCAGTGCAGACTGAATGTCTTCTCTCTTTGGCACGAGAACCTCTATCTCCCCAACACAATAGCCAAAGTCGGCCTGGTCAAGGTCTACACGCACTCCACTTTCATCTCCTTCCCCCTCAAAAGTGAATGAACACCTCTGTGTTGTAAACTCTGCAAAGCAAACCAGATTCAGCTCCATCAGCCAGGAATCATTCCCTGTGGGGCAATTCTCTGCGCCTTCAGCTTTGGGTGTGTCTTGGTGGACCGCTGGGTGCATCTGGTCGGCAGTTTTTTGCTCCCCATTACCTTCTTTCATGACCTCTCTCACTTTCAATTGAATTTGAGAAAGATTGGTTATCTCCTGATAGCGTGAACACAGTTCTGCCTTCTGAGGCTCCCCCCCTCTGTCTTCTGCCTTCGTAACTGTGGTGCATTTGAGTTCCCAACATCCCTGGCGACAACGCAGCCACACATCTCTCAAGGTGAGAAGGAAGTCTGGGGTGTCATAATACTGATCTTGGAATTGTTTCTGACCAATACACACCGCTGGTGAGAGAAAAGTTGTAAGAAAGAGGGAGGGGTGCAGAGAAAATGTAGTACATATCATTTGAATTAATAGTTTTCACTGCTAAAAGTATGCAATTTTGTTAGTAATTTGTAAGTACAGTGAGAAATTATATCAAGTAAGTATTAAAAATTAAATCAATCCCGATAAAACTAGATTAACATGGTAGTCTACATTTTAGCTTTCTTTACCAACCTTCATCAGCAGCATTCCACTAGAATGAATCTAGTAGTTAGCCCACATTATACATTAAAATAGTGTATTCTATATTGTAAGTAGCCTACATCAATCATATTTTTAAGTGTTTTTAATATAAAATCAAGAGTTATGGAGATGCCCTCTGGGCACAATGGTACAACTTGGAGGCTACACACCTCCTATCTCTTCCAATTGTTTCTGAATGTCAGCATCACAGACAAATTTCCTCTCCACTTCCACACTCATTGTACTCTGTAATGACACAAATTAATCAGCATCAAAATGCTCACTGTGATATAAATTCATCTAACAACTACACATAAATTCCATTTGGGAAATAGTATGTGGTCCCAATATTGGCCTTGCTGCCGTGTGGAAACGTAGCTACGATCTGTAATAAATACAGAGCGCGTGCAGGAGTAACACTAGATTAGTACATTAGCGTTATACATTTCATATAGGCTACCCCTCACCTTCAATTAACGATCTCTATTACGGATTCAACAGTCTTGTAAAATACGTTCGAGATTGTTGATTGAGTTTTCCCTTAATCCCTGACAGCCGCAAGTATTTTAGACAGGCGCAGTATGGACACCTAGGTGTTTACTGCATTCCCGAGCATCATAGCCCGTCATAATAACGCAGAACAAGTACATTACAGAGATTGGAAAACCACTGTAGCACCTATGATCTATACTATTTGTATCTTTGTTATAACCATAATCCCCCATATTTCGTGAATAATTAAACTACTGTCATGCAGTACTACACAATAAGATGTACAGTAATATAAAAGGGTTTGGTGAACATACTGTAACAAGTGACCTAATTGGACAGGGGTTCTATAATGCCTAATTGGAAAGTGCCAATCTCATTCAATAGTTTACTGATGGATTCAGAAACAAAACAGCAACCAAATAGCTTTAATCAAACACATATATATGATTATAAATACATGTAAAACTTTACGCAACGTTTTATCTAGATACATGTCGTGATTGTTTAAAGTTTCAATCTGTAGGCTATTCGCCCTGTTTGTTAATTTTCATCCTAATCTGTTGACCCCATAGATATAGAGGATCAGGATTTGGGGTATGAAATCTGATTCAATCCGGCTGATTGAATTCTACAAATGCTTTTTCAGATCAGTGGACATGGCTCTGGAGAAGCCCACTCTCAGCATGCTTCATCAATTAATGTAATTACATTAACCTGCAGAACTGGTTCGACGAGACAAATATTAGGCTATTTGAATCAACTAATATTATTACAGAAAGGTTTTATATTGACGCCAAATGTCTTCGTCCCTGCTGAATGTTAGCAATCAGCCTTGGGGGGAGCTGTCGTGTGTTTACTAGAGGGAAGAGGGGAAAGAGAGAGATAGGGCAAATGAGGGAGGGAGAGAACAGGCGAGGGAGGGCGAGCAAGATAAAACTTTTCAGTTTTAAAGAGCGAGAGGAAGCGTGCGCTGGAGCGGCGACCATGCAGGTAAATGCATTAGCTAATTGCGCTGAAGTTAATTAAACGATATTGGCGATGGCTTAATTGCGATTGTGTGTTTGAAAGATTTCTGTGCAAATGATAGTTTCAATCGAACGATGAATGTTGTATATCAAATGGTTCTATTCACCGAATTCGAACATTAAATTCCAAACTTTTCAACCTCCGTCTCCGTTTCTCTTCACCCCACCACCCCTTTTGCTGTGCGCAGTGTGCAAGTAGTCTGTTTCAAGTAGCTTAGCATTTGATTCTTTTGTCAATTATTGTACGAAGCCATCTAAAATGATTGTAAAGATGTTCATGAATACTAAATATTTTGGATAATGAAGCAGATCATTAAAATGTGTTCTCAGGTTTTGTGGGGGAGGAGGGGGCGCGAGGTTTTTTTACACATCTGTAAAGGGAACCCATATTCATTAATTAAATAGCTTAGTCCATGTAGGCCTCAATTTGCGCTGTTGAGCAGGCAGCGGGTGGTGTAATACTGGATCCCCGATTGGCAGCCCACAATCCGAACGTTAAGTGAAACACTCGAGGCCGAGGTTTCAGACGGAATAACTAAAGCCTACAGTATTTATATATTTGTAGTAGAACGTTATGCTTCAGAATGTGTAGCCATGTACACCTGGGCTTTTTTTTTTCCAGACTAGTTGAGGAAGGTTAAGAGTGCGACGGGTTAAGTTATCTTGCTAGCTAACGTTAGTAGGCTAAGTGCCACGACTGTTATTTTGGTCCTTTTGTTTAATTTCGCAACGTTAATGAATAGACAATGCGGTACGTATTTTCGAGTCTGTTTTTAACCGTGTTCATAATTGCAGGACACAGTTGGTGTGTTTCTTGCATTTCATAACATAAGATAGAAACAACTATTGCGACGTTGATAGCTTGGCTAACTAACGTTAGCTTGCTAGCTAATTGATTCAACGCTGTTCGGCGTAGCTAATTAGGCTGGACGTTTAATTAGCTTAAGAATCACGAGCATTGGCCATTTTTTATCAATACCGTTGTTATATAAAGCCTTAAACTATGTTTTATAACTCATTACACTTTCTCAACCATAAATAATCATGCAACCTTGCTGGTAAAACGATATTTTCTGGGCACGGCTAGATAATTGGTGTGGACGGAAGTGGGCAAATACAAGTGTTGGTATTTGGCATTTGTTTTTGTTTTTATCGCGCCTCGATTAATTTAGTATTATTCAAAGTTGGATCTTAATAATAGCGACGATGTAAGTCGTTTAGTCTAATCACAAAATTTCTGCCGAGTAGCATTGGAAAAGGACAACACTGCATTGAGTTCTCATGGTGAGGTATGTTGGCCATTAGGCTATTTTGTTAACGTTAATGTGTGTGTGATCAAATGTCCATTATTCGCTCATTAGTTATAAAGCGATATGATATTATGTTTTGCATGACACTAAATATCATACTAGTCTCTTAAATGTGCACAGTTAATGCTGGTCAAGGTCAATAATCAGGCCATTCACTTACGTTTTAATTGGAAGTGGTTTAAATGTTTCTTCGTGTCACATGACATTGCAATTACATGTAAGAAATATAAAGTATTTTTATTGCAGTCTTTTTACTTGTTAATTGGCAGTCCTCAGAGGAATGTAATTTGATGTTGATTAATTGATTTGGACCAAGTTTAATTGATACTATTCTTGGTAGGTCTAATGTAGCCTAAACAATTAGGCTAGGCTATATATTTATGTTATCTAATAGTTCTAACTTGGATTACTTTCTGTTTAGGTTTATTTTTATTTCCAACATACTTAATGAAAATATTTGCACTGTATAGCTTATTTAATTTTTGTTCTACAGAGATACACCACTGGATATGGTAATGATTTAAAAGCAATATTTTTAAATCCACTAAAATACATTTTGATCTTGCAGGAGGAGTCAGGTGAGACAGTGTGCCGTGACAGCAACAGGGTGACGGTGTGGTTGTGTCCCCTGTGTCAACAAGGGTTACCAGACAGGGGCTCCCTTGCTCTGCACCTGAATGACGGACATAGTGTGCTTCCTAACTGTGTAGACAAGCTGCTGGACATTGTAAGTAGCGCTGTGCAAGTTCATTCTGGAATAGTATTTTCTTTTCCCATGTAGGATACATCACACAAATAAACAAAACTTGACTTTTGTGTCTTATGTTGATGTATTTAATGAATGATTCTTGGATGATGGCAAACATAATACATTAACAATTATTGTACATGCATTATTTGTATACGTTATTGTTATTGTAGTTTCCCAAAAGCCTCTTAAGGCTAAGTTCATCTTTAGAACCTTCGTAGGAACATTGTTAAATCTCCGAGCTGTTTCCCAAAACCATCGTTACTAAAGCTGCATTTGAAAACGCTTGTTATTTACGG
Organism: Coregonus lavaretus; assembly: GCF_964263955.1. Lineage (NCBI taxonomy): Eukaryota > Metazoa > Chordata > Actinopteri > Salmoniformes > Salmonidae > Coregonus > Coregonus lavaretus. The sequence continues at coordinate 9,807,971 of NC_139989.1, forward strand.
ACTGCCTTAGACCACTCGTAGAACAGCTAAGTCCGTTGTAAGATGCGTTTTTTCTCTCTAACGCGCCACTTTTATACATAGTTCTCCACTAAACAGAATCAATATGTTGCTTTAAAAGATAAATAGCCTACAGTATAAGCTACATAGGCCTATATAATTAAATAATATTTAAATACATTTCATGTTCATTCGAGTTCTATTTTGCTAATTGTAGGCTACAGTCTATAATTTTGCCTCAATATATTTAATGATGCGTAACAACGTGTGCAATGTGCCAAATCTTGATTTACTGCATTATTATAGGGTAAGCATTAGAATAAGCCGCCTCAATATTTTCAGCCATAGGTGATATCATTCTAGGAGCTGATCCGTCGTCAGTTTTGTGGAATAATTGAAATGTTAAGGTAAGATTTTAATTGAGAAAGCTGATCCGAGAGCATCGCTGCCTTTCGATCCTATCAGAATCGACACATGCCTCAACAATGCACTTTTTTAAAATTTTATTTTTATTTAACCAGTTAAGCCAGTTGTGAACAAGTTCTCATTTACAACTGCGACCTGGCCAAGATAAAGCAAAGCAGTGCGATAAAAACAACAACACAGAGTTACATATGGAATAAACAAAACGTACAGTCAATAACAAAATAGAAAATCTATATACAGTGTGTGCAAATGTAGTAAGTTATGGAGGTGAGGCAATAAATAGGCCATAGTGCAAAATAATTACAATTTAGTATTAACACTGGAATGATAGATGTGCAGAAGATGATGTGCAAATAGAGATACTGGGGTGCAAATGAGCAAAATAAATAACAATATGGGGATGAGGTAGTTGGGTGGGCTAATTACAGATGGGCTGTGTACAGGTGCAGTGATCGGTAAGCTGCTCTGACAACTGATGCTTAAAAGTTAGTGAGGGAGATAAGTCTCCAGCTTCAGAGATTTTTGCAGTTCGTTCCAGTCATTTGCAGCAGAGAACTGGAAGGAATGGCGGCCAAAGGAGGTGTTGGCTTTGGGGATGACCAGTGAGATATACCTGCTGGAACGCATACTACGGGTGGGTGTTGCTATGGTGACCAATGATCTAAGATAAGACAGGGATTTGCCTAGAAGTGATTTATAGATGACCTGGAGCCAGTGGGTTTGGCGACGAATATGTAGTGAGGGCCAGCCAACGAGAGCGTAAAGGTCACAATGGTGGGTAGTATATGGGGCTTTGGTGACAAAACGGATGTCACTGTGATAGACTACATCAAATTCGCTGAGTATAGTGTTGGAAGCTATTTTGCAAATGACATCGCCGGAGTCAAGGATCGGAAGGATAGTCGGTTTTACGAGGGCATGTTTAGCAGCATGAGTGAAGGAGGCTTTGTTGCGAAATAGGAAGCCGATTCTAGATTTAACTTTGGATTGGAGATGCTTAATGTGAGTCTGGAAGGAGAGTTTACGGTCTAACCAGACACCTAGGTATTTGTAGTTGTCCACATATTCTAAGTCAGACCCGCCGAGGGTAGTGATTCTAGTCAGGCGGGCGGGTGCAAGCAGCATTCGATTGAAGAGCATGCATTTAGTTTTACTAGCGTTTAAGAGCAGTTGGAGGCCATGGAAGGAGTGTTGTATGGCATTGAAGCTCGTTTGGAGGTTTGTTAACACAGTGTCCAATGAAGGGCCAGATGTATACAAAATGGTGTCGTCTGCGTAGAGGTGGATCTGAGAATCACCAGCAGCAAGAGCGACATCATTGATATACACAGAGAAAAGAGTCGGCCCAAGAATTGAACCCTGTGGCACCCCCATAGAGACTGCCATAGGTCCAGACAACAGGCCCTCCGATTTGACACATTGAACTCTATCTGATAAGTAGTTGGTGAACCAGGCGAGGCAGTCATTTGAGAAACCAAGGCTATTTAGTCTGCCAATAAGAATGCAGTGGTTGACAGTCGAAAGCCTTGGCCAGGTCGATGAAGACTTGGCGAATGTTCTCTCTGCGTGGTGTTTTGGGAAACGCATGCTATATCTGCAGCCGTTGTAGGAAATATGCATCGTTAAAACATCGCTATCCGGAAACCGGGCCTAGGATGTGATGACACAAAACAATGCAACTTCCCTTAGGGCAATTAGTAGAGGTTCTCTGGTTATGTGAAATAATGCAAAATCATAGAATGAGTCACCAATTTGTACCAAGATGCTCTCTTGTTGGACTGCAACACTAAGCAGCGAGTTCCTGTGTCAGCAAAATTGAGTCTTAAGGTAAAGTTTCCTTGACATATTTTTCGTAATGAAGTTTTCTTCTCTCTTTACCAGGCTGCTCCCAAACAGGGGGCGAGTGGAGTGGACGGGGACACTGATGTTAAGCATGACGCAGGCGAGTTTGTCCTCTGATTAATAGCAGTACCTACGGTTTTGTCTGTCTTTATGAATTTATTTGAGTTATGGATTATTTGAATAGATACAAGCACATTTACATATTGAGTAGCCTAAACAATTAGCTTGTGTTCATTTTAAACGCCTGTCCCTAGAAGGTTGTTACACCTACAAGTATCAATATGCTATGACTGTATTTGTGTTGTTAGTTAATCAGGTTCTGTCAGGGTTCCATCGACCAAAACAGCTGCTGAAATGTCTTGTCTTTCTGTTTCATATCAGATGCTGCATCATTACAACTGAAGCTTTTAGAAGCCTCAGCCTCCCTCTCAGACCCATGTCAAATTAATGAGAACACTGAAGGACCCCAGCATTACCACAGTAGGCACACTCTCATTGGGTCTGGAGACAAAGATAAAGAGATGGATAAGGAAGTAGAGGGAGTGAGAGACCCGGAGGGAGGTGGAGTTGTTTTGGGGTCGGATCAGGAGAGAGATCAGTCCACAGAAACACCTGACGACAATGAAAAGTCCACAGGAAAAAATGGTGTACTGGCTGATGGCGATGACAGCCGTCCATTCAAGTGTAATGCGTGCTTAGAGGCTTTTCCTACCAGGACCGCATTGTGTGTTCACTACAACTCTGCATCCCATGTGCAACAGATGAGAACAGGATCCCTAAAACAGGGTGGAGAAAATGACACCCCTGCTCCCTCAGTCCCTTTTCTGTCTCGGCCATATTTATCAAACAAGCCCTACCAGTGCGCTGTGTGTCGAGTCTCTTACAACCATGCCATTACCCTGGAGAGTCATTTGAAATCTGTTTTGCACCAGACCCGCAGCAGAAATGCAGGAATCTCTGCCAACAGTGCAACTGGAAATTCGGGAAGCAACAACATGGCTACAAACTTAGTTGTTACCTCTGGGGGCAGCACTGCACAGTTGGTTAGCCCCACCAGCAGCAATTGTGTCACCCCGGCAAGCCTGACAGCAGCAGCAATGACAACCAAAGACGGAGAACCAATTCAAACCCAGCCGGCTCCCTCACTGCTTTCCTCCCCTGTGGCCTCTGCTCAGGCAGTCTCTGCCTTTCTCACCCTTCTCACGTCCAGCCCAAGCTCTCTCTCGCACTCCCTCCTCCCCTCTCTGTTTGCGGCTGGGGCGTCCCCTGCCACACCTCAACTCATACCCCAGCATCAGATGCTCATGCCCTTTATCGTGAATGGGCTCCAAACACAAAGCCAGAGTCTAAACCCAGAGCTTTTGACACAGTCTGTACCCCTTCTAGGTCTCAATGCTGCCCAGCAAGCTATCCTGGCCCAAAGACTCAGTAGCTTACAGAACCAGTGGCCAACTGTCAGCCTCCAAGCAACCACACAAACCTGTTCAGAAGACAACCAAACAAACAAGAGCAAATTGAAGGAAGAGACGAACGAGACAACAATTGAGGAGAAAGTGTCACTGAAGGCTGGGAAGGGGAAACATTGGCCTCTGGAATGTGATGATGGAGAAAGAGAGATTTGTGAGGAGGAGGATAGTAAGGGATATGCGCAAGAGCTCATCAGCGCCTTAGTAAGCAAAAATAACAGGGTTGAGTCGTGTAGGATAGATGGAGATAATGAAATGAATGATGGCACAACAGACAAAGGGAACTCTGCAGATGGAAAAGGGGGGGACATTGACAAGTGTATTGACCGCTCACCATCTGTTACCAGCAACTCAAGCATGAGTCCTACCACATTAAATCTTATGCTTAGCCCTGATTGTACTCCTCAAAAATCTCAAGTTGGCACAAGCCCTTGTGCCTCTGTCTTGTCACCAAAATTGAGCCCCTTTAAACGCGCCTTAAATTCCCCTGATCCAACTCGTCCCCATGCTAATTGGAGGGCTCGGCACTTCTCCCAAGGCCCCCCGATACTGTCAGAGTTCCAGATACAGGTTCTGCATGCGTTTCTGGAGTCTCGTAGTGGGACTGACGCAGCCAGTCCTCCCCATGATGACTGTGAGTCGTTGGGCAGGGAGGTGGGGCTCACCGAGGCGGAGGTACACAAGTGGCTCACTGACGCCCAAAGCGCCAAAGAAAGGCAGAAAGGTGGGGGTGCAGGGTACATGCGCAGCATTGCAGCCTACAATAAAAGATACAAGCGTCTTGATAACGAAGAGGATGGAGGTGCTCTTACAATAGATGGGCCTGAGGGTGGGGACAGCGGTGGGGCCTCTGGCAGTCACGCAATGGATTTGTCCAATAGTGGACGAAGGCGGAATGAGTTGGGGAGGGAGAGCCAAGGGGACTCTTGTCTGGCCTCTGACTCAGGCAATGAAGAATTCTACACCTCTGTCATCGTGAGTGAGGAGGACAGCCTGAGTGGCTCCATGAGGGAGGGGCCAGGCAGCCCTGCTAAAGAGGAGGCTCTGGTAGAACTGGCAGAAGACAAGGGCTCAGGAGGAGGAAAGGTACTGCGCTCCACCACTGTGTTTCTCTCGGACGCCGAGGATGACTATGATGACGAGGAGGCTGCAGCTCAGAGAGCAAAGAGGAGAAAGAGGAAGAGGGAGTTGGAGCGGGAAGAGGTGGAGGTCAAGAAGGAGAGATTAGACCCCGACGTGGATTTGGAACTGGAGGCCCAAGCTGATCCTCCTTCCCAACTTTCTATCGCCATTGACCAACGAGGCCTTCCAAGTGGCATTCTACACTCCCTCCCTCTGTCTTTGTCCCTTGCTCCATTCTCTACTCAGTTCCTTAGCCCCTATGTTCTCTCTCTCCCTCCCTCAGTGGTTGGCCTCGGAGTTGCAGAAGGAGATGGAGGCAAATTACCTGCCTTTCCAAACCCCCCTAACATCACCCGGTTCTCTGACCCTCTCATTACATCACACCTCTCCCTCCATACCCACACCTCCCACTACATGTCTAATGGTGGAGACTGTGAGGCTGCTTTAGATCTCAGCATCAGGAAAAGACACAGCTCAACATCTGCTTCCTCCACGTCTCTCATGGGTGACAAGACTTCAGCACAAAAGGGCCGTCTGCTTGACGGGCTCGGTCTAAGGCCCACAGCTTTTGGGTTACCTGAGGAAGGGAGACTCGGTGTGGTCAAGGTCAAACCTGAGCAAGCAACTTCCAACAGCAGTGGCTTTGCCAGTGGCAATAACATGGCCAAGGCCAGCACTGTTTACATGAGGGCAGCAGAGAGGTTGAACACCTCCATAATTGAGAGAGAAAAGGAGAGAGAGAGGGAAAGGGAAAAAGAGGAGAGGGACCAGAAAGGCAGGCCCAAAGCACGACGGTACAGGGACATGAGACGTTCCAGGACCATCATCCAGGCTGAGCAGCTCGATGTGCTTTATGGTTGCTATTTCAAAGATCCAAATCCTGGGAAACATGAGTTTGAGCAGATATCAGAGTGGGTCCATCTCCCAAAGAAAGTTGTACAGATCTGGTTCCAGAACATGCGGGCTAGAGAGCGCAAGGGTGAGGTTCGCTTCGTCAGTGATGGCACTCTGGCAGCAGTTGGCAAACCACTCATCAAGTTCACCTGGCCACTGTCACAACCCATCTTCTCCAGCACCCCCAAATCAAACACCAACAGCAGTGTGTCTACTGGAGCCAATCCAGTACAGGCCCTCCCAAAAATGGAGGTGAAGAAGGAGGAAATTGTCAAAATCAAAAACCAAGTTCCAAACAGGCCCAAGGAGGTGGCCTCTTCCGTTTCCTCCATGAGCAGCAGTGTGTCTGCAGTGCCAAAGACCAAAATGGAGATGACAAACAATGTCACAATGGTCAAAATCGCCCCCAAATGCATCGCTCAGTCTCTCCCTGTCGTACCCAAGGAGACCCGTCCTACCCCGCCTCGCCCTCCTCCCAAACATGCACCTGAAGAGGAAGTTGGGGAAAATGACTCCGATGAGGAAGTGGATGATCATAACCAAGAGAAGCCACTAGCTGGGCCTGGCTCCACCAACCGCATGGTACCAAAAATGCCCTCCACTCCAATTAGCAAGTCCCTTGCTGCAACATCTCAAAAAAAAAATGGGCTCAACTACTGGTCGGCCAAGGGCCCCTTTAAGATCAACACGCTTTCTAGGGAACAGTTGGGTCTGTCAACCCCCCGTACTCCCACAGTTGTCGGCGCCACTGCTGCCACCGCTGCGCTCAGTATTTCTGCTGCTGCCTCTGCTGCTGCTTCTACCGCTGCAACCACCACCACCACGACAGCAAGCGCAAGCCCTCAGACCACTGTCAGCATTGTCACCATCGCCAAGACTGCTCCATCGGAGAGTAGCTTCCTGCACCACTCCACCACCCGCAGGCCGCGCACACACCTGTCCTGCCTGCAGCTGTCCATCCTGCAGTCTTGCTATGAGACGTGTGCCCACCCTAACGCGCTGGAGTGTGAGGCAATAGGGACGGAGCTGGGGCTGCCGCTCAAGGTGGTGCAGATCTGGTTCCAGAATACCCGCGCCAAGGAGAAACGCTGGAGGCTGCAGCAGGAGAAACTGGTGAGACATTTGACTGTATAGTATGTAATGCATTGGTGTGTGAAGTTGTTCATATTTTCTGTACTTTAAAGGCCGGTTTCCCAGACACAGATCTGCTGTGCATATCTCTAGGACTAGGCTTAATCTGTGTCTGGGCAACTGTCCCTAAAACTTTGCTCCTTGTCTAGAAGTGTGTATATGTACAGTACCAGTCAAAAGTTTGGACACACCTACTCATTCAATGTGTTTTTCTTTATTTTTACTATTTTCTACATTGTAGAATAATAGTGGAGACATCAAAACTATGAAATAACGGATGAAAATTGATGATAACAATGGAATCATGTAGTAACCAAAAAAGTGTTTAACAAATCAAAATATATTTTATATTTGAGATTCTTCAAAGTAGCCACCCTTTGCCTTGATGACAGCTTTGCATACTCTTGGCATTCTCTCAACCAGCTTCACCTGGAATGCTTTTCCAACAGTCTTGAAGGAGTTCCTACATATGCTGAGCACTTGTTGGCTGCTTTTCCTTCACTCTGCGGTCCAACTCATCCCAAACCATCTCAATTTGGTTGAGGTCGGGGGATTGTGGAGGCCAGGTCATCTGATGCAGCACTCCATCACTCTCCTTCTTGGTCAAATAGCCCTTACACAGAATGGAGGTGTGTTTTGGGTCATTGTCCTGTTGAAAAACAAAACAAATGATAGTCCCGCTAAGCCCAAACCAGATGGGATGGTGTATCACTGCAGAAGGCTGTGGTAGCCATGCTGGTTAAGTGTGCTTTGAATTCTAAATAAATCAGACTGTCACCAGCAAAGCTCCCCCACACCACCTGCTTCATGGTGGGAACCATACGTGGAGATAATCTGTTCACCTACTCTGCATCTCACAAAGACACGGCGGTTGGAACCAAAAATCTCAAGGTTGGACTCATCAGACCAAAGGACAGATTTCCACTGGTCTAATGTCCATTGCTTGTGTTTCTTGGCCCAAGCAAGTGTCTTCTTTTTATTGGTGTCCTTTAGTAGTGATTTCTTTGCAGCAATTCGACCATGACGGCCTGATTCATGCAGTCTCCTCTGAACAGTTGATGTTGAGATGTGTCTGTTACTTGAACTCTGTGAGGTGCAGTCTGAGGTGCAGTTAATTGCCGATTTCTGAGGCTGGTAACTCTAATGAACTTCTGGGCCTTCCTTTCCTGGGGCGGTCCTCATGAAAGCCAGTTTCTTCATCAGCGCTTGATGGTTTTTGCGACTGCACTTGAAGAAACTTTCAAAGTTATTGACATTTTCCGGATTGACTGACCTTCATGTCTTTTAAAGTAATGGACTGTCGTTTCTCTTTGCTTATTTGAGCTGTTCTTTCCATAATACGGATTTACCACCTCTACCTTGTCACAACACAACTGATTGACTGAAACGCATTAAGAAGGAAATAATTCCACAAATTAACTTTTAACAAGGCACACCTGTTAATTGAAATGCATTCCAGATGACTACCTCATGTAGCCGGTTGAGAGAATGCCAAGAGTGTGCAAAGCCTGTCATCAAGGCAAAGGGTGGCTACTTTGAAGAATCTCAAATATAAAATATATTTTGATTTGTTAAACATTTTTTTGGTTACTACATGATTCCATATGTGTTATTTCATAGTTTTGATGTCTTCACTATTATTCTACAATGTAGAAAGTAGTAAAAATAAAGAGAAACCCAGGAATGAGTAGCTGTGTCCAAACTTTTGACTGGTACTGTACGTTGAGGTAACTCACCAGTGACCTTTTTCGGCTTTTTGTTAACATGTATTTCAGAAACCACTGTTGGAGTAACGTCTTTATCTCTCTGCCCCTCTCTCTCCCTCTTCTAGTCTCCAATGTCGTCAGATCCCTCCAAGAAGGTTGACATGAGCTCAGGCAGCTATCTGCAGTACAACGCTCTGCGAGCCCACCGTCCTATCCTTCCCAAACCGGTTCAGCTGACTGTCCTGGAGCCCTCTTCTCCCCCAGCCAGGGGCCAGCCTGCAGGTCGAGAGACGCTGAGAGGCAGGTGCGAGGCCTGCAATGCAGGCTTTGAGTCCAGAGCAGCAGCAAGATCCCATGTCTTCTCCCCTCGACATCTAGCCACTCTGAGAACCACTAACTTTGGCCAGCCGGCGACCATAATCAACAACGGATCTGATACCGGGTCCAGTTCTGTCTCCGCCTTAGGGTCTGTTGTGGAGGACCCTCCAGCTTCCCCAACCCCACCCCCAGCCAGCAGCATCAGCTAAGGCACCCGTCAGTGCTGGTAAAGACTCAGGACCCATTGGGCTCCTTACATTTTAATAAACAGAAATTGGGCACTGGTCTTCCAAGCTAATATTCTTTGGTTTCCGATGTTTGGAAAGGCCCTGTCGCCCTTGCTCCCTCTCATTGGACGTCTTTCTGCCGAGTTCTTGTTTCCAAACTGGACTCATTTGGATACACTGCTTCACGCTTCATCAAAAGTTATCAAATGACTGATGAACATGTACCAGTCCCCTTTTGATATTTTCCTGGCCTGCAGTTATAATCCTTGTTGTCTCATCCTTGTCCTTAAAATTACTCTTACAATACTTGTGTATTATCCCCTGAAGACTGTGCTTATGCAAAACGATTAGGCCATTATATGACTGATTGCAAGATTCTTATCCTCATAAGTGCTCCTAGAAATTGGTGTTTTTAAAAGTGGACCAGGCACTTGTGTTTGAGACGGGGTCCGATATTACATTTCCTGCAGTATACTTCTTCCCAAGTCATTTGACCAGAACAAATGAGAAGTAGCTCTGTTTTAGTGGCTTTGAACTCAAGCAGTCTTGATTTGATCTGTATCAACACCTTTTTGTTACGATACAGGTGGAGTGTTCAATTAGAGGAGAAGGTGTATTTCACTTTACTTGGATTTTAAAGGTACTTTTAACTGGTTGTGACTAGAATTGGCTTGTTAAACTGAACAGATTATTATCCCCTCCTGTAAACACATTGTCTGCGGCTGAAATGGCATCCTATTCCCTATATAGTGCACTACTTTTGACTAGAACCCTATGGGACTAGAGACCAACTCACTCTGTTCTCATGACAATCCTCTATAGATGGGCGGGGGGGGGGGGGGATGAGAGGCTGAAGAGGGCAGACTCATTATACAGCACTTTTATGTGTTTCACATTGTATGAAACGTTTTTATTCTGAAGCATTCTTATGCAGAGCGTCTTTCTACTTAATGAAATATGCGCATGTTGGATGTCTTATGGTAAGTCACAATAATTAAATTGAAACATTGTTTTTTGATAGTTGCAGTCTGTCAGGAAAAAGGTATGTATTGGCTCATTAAACACCAAACAAAAGGCGGATCAGACCTTACTGCCGTGCAAGGAGTCTCTTAGTCCAGACACTATTGTTGAATTATTTCCTATTAATTCACTACTGGTGTGCAAGATCTATTGAATGAGTATGTGGAGCAAGAAAATTGTATATTTCCTCCCTTTTTCTTATTTGGTCAATTAAAATATCCACAACGGATCATTCCATAAGATTGGAACAAGTGCTATTGCTTATAACCATCAATATACATCAACTTCCTGTGGAGGTCAAATGAAACAGATTTGACAAAGATAAGAAAAGAACAGGATTTGAATTTTGGGGGTTTAATTTATATTTCTTTGTCTTTAAACATATGTGGTTGCAAGCTAATACTTGTCATCTTTGTACCGGGTAGAAATAATGCAACTAGTCCAGAAACCAAGAGAGGGGAGTCAGTTGGGTACTCTAGTCACCTTTTGTAAGCAATCGGGACGTACAAAAAGTCAAGACGGAGCTAACAAAGAAGGTGCTGTTTTGAAGGACGCATAAAATACTAAATATGTTTTTCCTTCGGTTTTATGTTGTATATTATTGTTATTAATAATGTTACTATTAATAGTTTTAACAAAATGCAAAATTAAATGATTTTTTAAAAAGAAATATATTACGAAAAACTGATATTCCAAAGTTATCCTTCCTTTTGCTTTCTGTCATTTAAAAAAACCAAAAAGCAATCTTGAGGTTGACAGAGAGCAGGAGAGATGTTCTTCATGCAAACTGTAAAGGAACTTCCATGTCTTGACACTTGAGCCAGTCCAACATTTTTACCATGAGCTACAGATTAATTAATTTCAGCCTTCACAACATGGGGAAGGCACTTGATTGGGCTCAAAGACTAAAAGTTTTAAAATGTCCTTCATAATTACTAATGGTTTTTTAATGGTGTTGAGCTGTAGCTTTTGTCTAAAACAAGGACTAGGTTGCAGTGCTTCAAGTATGGGATTACACGGTGTTGCACTGTCCAAGGTAGATAGGTTTTATGGAGATCTGCTTTTTATTCTAATCATTTTTCATTGTCACTTGATTATCACTATTGTTATAACTGTACTACTTCTGCTATTGTTATCATTACTCTCATCACTGTTTTGATTATTATTGACCCATAACGGTTTTTATGATGCCTCTTTTCTCAAGAAAGATGGTATTGGTATGAATATTGAACAATAATGGTGGCAGTGTGTTATAAGATGTTAGAATATTGATTAAGCTTATATTTTTCCTCACTTGTACTTTCATTTTGTGTTGGATCTCCATTCAGTTTTCTTTTGGTATACAGAAAACAAATAAAATCAATTGAACAACAAAACTGGTCTACTTAGCATGTTATGGGTATGTGAATTAGGTTAATTGCTTGGTAAATGAATTTCACTAGTCCTTTGTAATAGGCTTGTCCTTGTTATCATAGCCAAGAGAATTGATGTATTTGTAAATTCATGATGAACCAATAGCATATTTGCCTTTTTGCCATGTTAGTACTCATTTATCAATAACGTGTAAGCACAAATCTGTGCATAAACCATGCGTGGGAAAATGTCCACGCAAAGTGTGAGATTTATCAATATGAACGTTGGCTTGAGTGTGTACATTTACACACAGCCATGACCATTTGTACGCACAGTGCCAAGTGGTAGAATAAGGGAACCGCTTGTCAAGCGTAGAATGGGGAAAATAGGTTTTAAAATTGTGAGTAATAATTCAATCATTTTTCCATTTCATTGTATTTGCATTGTGAATGCAACGTATCTTTGACATGCTATATATATACTGAACAAAAATATAAATGCAACAATTTCAAAGATTTTACTGAGTTACAGTTCATATAAGGATATCAGTCAATTGAAATAAATTCAATAGCTCCTAATGTATGGATTTCACATGACTGGGCAGGGGTGCAGCCATGGGTGGGCCTTGGAGGGCATAGGCCCACCCACTTGGCAGCAACGCCCAGCCAATCAGAATGGGTTTTCCCCCACAAAAGGGCTTTTTTACAGACAGAAATACTCCTCAGCACCCCATCCCCCTTCAGACGATCCGGCAGGTGAAGAAGCCGGATGTGGAGGTCCTGTGCTGGCGTGGTTACACGTGTTCTGCCGTTGTGAGGCCGGTTGGACGTACTGCCAAATTCTCTAAAACGATGTTGGAGGCAGCTTATGGTAGAGAAATTAACATTCAATTCTCTGGCAAGATCTCTGGTGGACATTCCTGTAGTCAGCATGCCAATTGCACGCTCCCTCAAAACTTGAGACATCTGTGGCATTGTGTTGTGTGACAAAACTGTGATATTTTAAAGTGGCCTTTTATTGTCCCCAGCACAAGGTGCACCTGTGTAATGATCATGCTGTTTAATCATCTTCTTGATATGCCACACCTGTCAAGTGGATGGATTATCTTGGCAAAGGAGAAATGCTCACTAACAAGGATGTAAACACATTTGTGCACAACATTTGAGATAAATAAGCTTTTTGTGTGTATGGAACATTTCTAGGATCTTTTATTTCAGCTCATGAAACATGGGACCAACACTTCACATGTTGCGTTTATATTTTTGTTCAATGTAATTTGACCACATCAGTGCATTTGTTACATAATAATCCATATACAGTACAGTAATTTGTTAAATTAGAGGTATGTGTGAAATTGAAACCATTGTTGAAATACTATAATAGACTGAGATAATGGGAAATCGAATGAGAGATGGCTGATCTTGCTTGATTTGGCACACGCTGCATTTCGCAGAGAGGGCGTTTTAAGAGACAGGTGGGACTTTTTCTGCAGAAAGTACATATTGGTTTATCAGATATAATTTCCCTAAACCAATTTTATAGGGTTATTGCGAGGATTTAAGACCTACTTTAAGAAGGCAAACACATGCCACTCCGGTGCACATTCAAGTGGACCATTAGGACAATTAAGTTGCTTTAGCAATGGCAAATATACTTCAAATGAGTAGGCAACACTCATCAATAAGCATCCATCTCCAACAGCTCATGTAGGCGTTTAGGTCAATTTAGCTGTTCTGCAGAATGAAGGAGTCGTGCGTTCCACATTGCCGCTACATTCAGCAGCGTCTTTTGCGCATCACATAACCTATCACCTGCACATAAAGAGTGGAAGCCTTTTCTCCATTCATATTTGAGAACCCATTGATCCCCTCTTGACTTAATTAAACCTGTTGTGCGATGCTGTATGGAAATGGTATGTTACAGTTCGCTTTGCTGATGATTGCATCCGAAACATTGGATCATCGACGGATGTGAGATGCGGATTGGCAAGCTCCCGCTTAAAAGTGTCGTTGCCAAAAACCCTAGGGTGGATAGCAGTTTGATGTGCACCGGAATGGCATGTGTTTGCCTGTCTAAAGTAGGTCTTAAATCCTCGCAAAGATCCTATAAGATTGGTTTTGGGAAACGATATCTGATGAGCCAATCTGTACTTTGAAAAAAAGCCCCACTTGTCTCTAAAAACGCGCTCTCTGCTAAAAGTAGCGTGTGCCAAATCTTCCAAGAGAGCAAGATCAGCCATCTGGCATTCGATTTCCCATTATCTCAATCTTTTTAAAATAGTATTTCAACAATGGTTTCACTTTCACACATGCCTCTAATTTAACAAATTACTTTACTTTATATGGATTATTATCGTAACCAAATGCACTGATGTGGTCAAATTATACATAGCCTATCAAGATACAGTATGTTGCATAAATTCACAATGGAAATACAATTACATCGGAAAATAATTTAATTATTAGGCCTACTCTCACCATTTCCAACACCTTTTCCCCATTCTACGTTTGACAAGCAGTTCCACCACTTGGCACTGTGCATACACATGGTCATGGCTGTGCGTAAATTTACGCACACTCTCAAGCAAACGTTCATATTGATAAATCTCACACTTTTCGTGGAAATTATCCCACGCATGGTTTACGCACAGATTTGTGCCTATGCATGATTGATAAATGAGGCCCCTGGGCTTTTGGCATGGATGGTAGAGCTCTTGTCTCTGGACCGCAGGATAGTACAATCGCACCCAACTACTGTACTTCTGTATACATCAGTCGGCTACACTGGTGGCAGAGGTGGGATGCCTATTGGGCCTTTGTGAAAGCTCATTTGGATACGCCTATGGGGCCTGGGCACGTGGACGCAGTAGCATAGGGTGATGATAGTGCTACTGCCTGTGAGGAGCTCTCAGTATACATCGGTCGTCTGCAGTTAGATATTTACAGTTATTAAACAGCCAGCCATTTAGTTTTTAGATTACAACCTAATCTGCAACCTGATCTGGTAGTATAATAATGGTATAAATTACATTTAGCAATGTGCTTTATTCACAAAGCTTTCTCTCACTACACGTTTCTTGCAGTAACATCAATCACCACCATTTCTGAGGATTTTTGTCATTTTTATTATTTCAATATTGAAAGTGTGCATTGCTGCCAGTGAAAGGTCATTGAGGTGGATTCACCTGACTCGAAGGTGTCACACTAGTTGCAAAGATTTATATAACTAAACCAAGATAGACCACAGCATATCGTTTCCAATGGGAACAAATTAGTTATAGTGGGCAGAACACGCAAGGAGGTGTGCAGAGCCAAGCACGAGCAAGCGAGATCCTATTGGCCAGTTCTAGCATGCGTCGGCATATTTCCGTTAGGGAACGCCTACTATGTGAAGTACGCGTGTTCATTAACTCAATTCGCCTTTGCACTCCTTCTAAATAACGCGATTTAAAAAAACATGTTGGCAAAGGGTAAAGTGTACAAGACTTAGTCCACTCTATTCATAACAGATTCTAGTTTTGGGAACAGAAAACTGTATTGAGATCAAACATTTTATCGATGAGAAATTTGGCAGAATGTTAGTCAAAATCATCTCCTTCCATCTTTTCCAAATGCCGGGCACTGGGCTTCTTCTCAAATCAAATCAAATCAAATTTTATTGGTCACATGCGCCGAATACAACAGGTGCAGACATTACAGTGAAATGCTTACTTACAGCCCTTAACCAACAGTGCATTTATTTTAAACAAAAAAAGTAAGAATAAAACAACAACAAAAAAGTGTTGAGAAAAAAAGAGCAGAAGTAAAATAAAGTGACAGTAGGGAGGCTATATATACAGTAAAATAAAGTGACAGTAGGGAGGCTATATATACAGGGGGGTACCGTTGCATAGTCAATGTGCGGGGGCACCGGCTAGTTGAGGTAGTTGAGGTAATATGTACATGTGGGTAGAGTTAAAGTGACTATGCATAAAGTGACTATGCCTTCTCACTACCATATTTGGTAGTTTGTGGAAACGCGAAGCGGATGCTTCACATTTATACATCTGGTGAAATATCTGAAAATACAGTCATAGGTCGAAAGACAAATGGGGTTGGCTTTGTATTTGACAGATTTCTTATCGAATCAGAGTTTGAAGTGTAAGGCAAAATTGGTAGGAACGCATAAATGTGCTGCCATTTATCCAATAGACGCCAGGAAATTACGGTAGAAGGTGTGTCTACAATGCTTAACTGACTAATAAGATTGCGAGTTTACGCCCGCAGTACGTAACTCCACCCCCGACTTCCATTTCTGAAGTGAGGACACGGCGCTCTGAAGTGAATCTTCGATTTTATGTATATTTCTTAATGTAAATAAACTGTAACGTTAGGCTCTCTGCTGAAAATTCGATACAGAAAACTGAAGTAGCCTGTGCAATTGTAGTTGGAACCCGTTCGGACAGTGGCTAGAGTCGAAGCTGGCCTTTTATTTCAGGTTTTAACTTTCCTAAGCGGCGTTTTCCGCCGTTTTTTTCTTTCGCCCCACTCACTCTCCAGCTGTGTGAGTAGGGGCCTGTAACGTTGCTTTAAGCCACGAGGCGCGTCGGATAAGCCGGAATTGGGAGATGGCGGAGTTCGGTAACGGAATGGACTCGGGGATGACGGAGGAATCCCTGCTGGACTCAGACCCAGGGCACCCAGAACTAGAAGACCCGGGTGTTGGCGATGAGGAACCGGGATTAGAGGAGGGAGAGGCCGCGATCGAGGACCCGGTAAGTGAAGAACATAGTTTATGCCCAAAACCTCACTCAAATTGAGATAATACATGTGTATTGTACAATAGAGATTGCGGGTGTAAATACGTTATTTTAAGCTGCAATCAGCTATATTATTATTCCCCGTGGTGTGTCATTTATCTCCTGGTCGATAACCGACATTGTGGCTTAGTACAAATGGGTGGTGACATGCGTGATTTTGGCGGCCATGTTGGCGCAGCAGCGGTGGTAGTTTCTCTGCGCCAGTGCTGTCGACCTAGTGGGGAAAAAAAATATTCGTCGCAAAAATGCAAGACGGAGATGTCGACAGGGGCGAGGGTAGGACAGGCCGCCATTAGCCGCGGTATTGCGAGTCCATCCGCAGACACGGTGAGAGCTCACGGTAAACACGCCTCCTTTATTTTCTCAAACGCTGACAGCTGCTGAAATGGAAGCGCTGATGCGCATACTGAACATGATCGTCAACTCCGTGAAAATTAAGTGTTGACTAGTAAACACGCGTTGTAATGTGCTGACTAACTATCTAACTGTATATAACTAAAATGCAAGCAAAAGGTATGCGGCACTTGCTCTGTTGTAGTATGGATGAATGGATATGGATATTTGGCCTGGATATAGTGGAGGGAGCCGACGAGCTAATGTTAGTTGGGCAGTTAGCTAGCTAATAATTGGGATGTTGCTGACATGCACCTGACATGCAAGTGTATTCTCCCACTAAAGACATTGAGTGACATGCAAAACGCAAGTATAAAAAAATAATAATGTAATTTTGACTATTATAAGGAGGTATTATCTCTTGAAAAATTAGTGGGTTATGGATATTACTGTAGTAGTGTGCAAATATGCGGTTTGCAAATACTCTGAAATTAAAGCTGTTGGCTTGCATTTAAATGTTATCTACAATTTTTCTGATTTTATATGCAAGTGTGATCGTGGTCTTTGGCATAGAATGTTTTCGAAAGCAATTCTGTAAGCACGAGACTGGGGGTGCGGTATTTTTTAGGGCTGGGCATGCATCCTTAGATATTTTCGGAAGGAGGGAAGAGACTACAGTAAATATGCAACAAAATGCAGCCAGTCATCACCGAATCAAATAAGCCATGTATTCATGAATTTCACTGTTTCCTCTTGAAGCCTGTCAAAGCTGTTGAATTTGTTTATTGATTCTTATGATCAATGGGACCATGTATGATATCCCCAAGACCTGGAATGGATTTCACTGCAATGCAAATAGTGTCAGTAGTCCAGGATGGATTTGGAGCAACTCCCATTGAGCTGCAATGCAGCAGTGTCAAGGGAGCCTGCTCTGTGAGGCTTGAAACCAATAAGGGATCCCACCCAACATGACGTGTGGCACCACCGTCTTATTGACCATCACTGGGGCGGTGGGGTTTCTTGCGGAGCGAGAAGTCTGTGAAATTAATGGTGAATAAATGCTGCCTGTTACAAAGACCCTGAGCTGATGGGATGGTCATATGCAAGGCTGTTCCACTCAGCAGCCAGTGCAGGAACAGTGTCAGCTTAGGCTACTGAAATGTCAAGTGTGTCATGCGCTTGCACGGCATGGATGAATATGATGAATTAATTCCTTTAGTAAATATTTCTTGTTTTCTTCCGATGATGTCTGTCAGTCCTGCGGTGTGGTGTGTGTTGTAATTGATGGGTATCTGTGTATTGATTTTTCAGGAGCTGGAGGCGATCAAAGCTCGGGTGCGAGAGATGGAGGAGGAAGCGGAAAAGCTGAAGGAGTTGCAGAACGAAGTGGAGAAACAGATGAATCTTAGCCCTCCACCAGGTGAGTTTGTGGGAAGAAAGAGCAATAATGTGCCTCAGAATGTCTCCCAAAAATGACTGTTTGAGAAGACAGAATGATTGTTGTATTTCACGGAAGTTTCCAGAGCAGCTACAAGACAGATTAGTTAATATCAGACCCTTCCAAATCTGTATAAGTTTGTTCTGAAGTTCACCATTTTAAATTTCACTCCTCGTCTCAATTTTGCTCTCTCTAGCCGGTCCCGTCATCATGTCCATCGAGGAGAAAATGGAAGCCGACGCAAGATCTATCTATGTTGGAAACGTAAGGCTTCACCCCCTCTTAACCTCAGATGGTGTTTCTATTTGGGTTGTATGTGGAATTCACCTGGTTAGGCCTATCGGGTTCAAGGTGAATTCTATCATATGATGTGTGTAGCAAAGTTTCAAATTGACATCAATGCATGATTTTCACACTTCTTTGAATGCAAAAACCTAAATTTGGTGTTTGATTCAGTATGCGGAATTGACTAGCCACTCTGTGTGTGTCAGAGGTATCTCACTGTTCTCCCTCTCGGTGGACAGGTTGATTACGGCGCCACGGCGGAGGAGCTAGAAGCTCACTTCCATGGTTGCGGCTCAGTCAACAGAGTCACCATCCTGTGTGACAAGTTCACAGGGCATCCCAAAGGGTAAATGCCTACACCCCCATTCCCTCCATGTGCAGCAGTGCTCTTTCACTTACAGATCTGTGAGCACATGTTTACAGTCTCCACCCTAAAGATGGTGTAGACACTATTTTACTAGCTATACCCTCTCGGCATCCAAGAGGGTAATTGCATACAGTCCATGTGCAGGTTAGCAAAGTAGTGCACTTTTATTCACAGGTACGTAGGTACATTGTCCAAGTCATCTAGATCTGTGTGATCTAGAGTTAAGACTTTCAGCCTCAAGATCATCTACATGTCTATGTTGATCGTCATGTTGTGAATTTTTATGAATTGTGTACATGCAGCACTCTCTTGTAAAAGAGGCCTTGATCTCAATGGGATTTCCCTGTTTAAATACAGGTTACAAAAATAAATACAATTACACACGTTTACCAGAGGACACAAACATATAGATACAGATTAACACACATACTACACACGTTTACCAGAGGACACAAACATATAGATACAGATTAACACACATACTACACACGTTTACCAGAGGACACAAACATATAGATACAGATTAACACACATACTACACACGTTTACCAGAGGACACAAACATATAGATACAGATTAACACACATAATACACACATTTACCAGAGGACACAAACATTCAGACACGTGACAAGATGGCGTATTGAACGCACAGCGATGCGAATCACCTCAAGAAAAAAACGTAATATTCAATATCAGTAAGTTAGACTAAATATTAGCACTTCATATACTTGTGAATGATAACATTCAATCTGGATAATAACACCAAACAAATCATAAGGCTAGAGAAATGTATCGACAAATATTACAACAACAAGCAACACTCAAACATGATGGAGGGTAAACGAGGAGAATCAATCTCCAAGAGAACGTGACTCCTCGACGGATACAGATGATGTATGCTTTTCACCACTGTGACTGGTAAGTGTGGAAAGCGATTTGTTGAAGTCGATAAATGACAAACCTCGGCATACTAGAGTTGGTCAGTTAGGATGTAAACGAGTTGAAGGCGAGTCTTGCAATGAGTGATGAAAAAGCTGCGATTTAATGGAGAAAGATACAAAAAAGCTAAAAGGGACAGTCACTAAGATAGAAACGGACGTTAAGGAACTTAAAAGGGAGAACAACTTTCTGAGAGAAGCCTTACTAGACATACAGACTAGATTGATGAGAGAAAATCTAGTACTTACGGGTATCCAAGAAAAAGGAGAGGTTACCGAAAAAATTGTGAAGGACTTCTTTCTTACAGCGCTTCAAATCCCACTCGACGCTGTCGATAAAATCCAACTCGAACGTGTACACTGTTTCTGACAAAGAGGACAGAGATACAGTGAGGGAAGAAAGTATTTGATCCCCTGCTGATTTTGTATGTTTGCCCACTGACAAAGAAATTATCCGTCTATAATTTTAATGGTAGGTTTATTTGAACAGTGAGAGACGGAATAACAACAAAATAATCCAGAAAAACATGTCAAAAATGTTATAAGTTGATTTGCATTTTAATGAGGGAAATAAGTATTTGACCCCTCTGCAAAACATGACTTAGTACTTGGTGGCAAAACCCTTGTTGGCAATCAGAGGTCAGACGTTTCTTGTAGTTGGCCACCAGGTTTGCACACATCTCAGGAGGGATTTTGTCCCACTCCTCTTTGCAGATCTTCTCCAAGTCATTAAGGTTTCGAGGCTGACGTTTGGCAACTCGAACCTTCAGCTCCCTCCACAGATTTTCTATGGGATTAAGGTCTGGAGACTGGCTAGGCCACTCCAGGACCTTAACGTGCTTCTTCTTGAGCCACTCCTTTGTTGCCTTGGCCGTGTGTTTTGGGTCATTGTCATGCTGGAATACCCATCCACGACCCATTTTCAATGCCCTGGCTGAGTGAAGGAGGTTCTCACCCAAGATTTGATGGTACATGGCCCCGTCCATCGTCCCTTTGATGCAGTGAAGTTGTCCTGTCCCCTTAGCAGGAAAAACACCCCCAAAGCATAATGTTTCCACCTCCATGTTTGACGGTGGGGATGGTGTTCTTGGGGTCATAGGCAGCATTCCTCCTCCTCCAAACACGGCGAGTTGAGTTGATGCCAAAGAGCTCCATTTTGGTCTCATCTGACCACAACACTTTCACCCAGTTCTCCTTTGAATCATTCAGATGTTCATTGGCAAACTTCAGACGGCCCTGTATATGTGCTTTCTTGAGCAGGGGGACCTTGCAGGTGCTGCAGGATTTCAGTCTTTCACGGCGTAGTGTGTTACCAATTGTTTTCTTGGTGACTATGGTCCCAGCTGCCTTGAGATCATTGACAAGATCCTCCCGTGTAGTTCTGGGCTGATTCCTCACCGTTCTCATGATCATTGCAACTCCATGTGGTGAGATCTTGCATGGAGCCCCAGGCCGAGGGAGATTGACAGTTCTTTTGTGTTTCTTCCATTTGCGAATAATCGCACCAACTGTTGTCACCTTCTCACCAAGCTGCTTGGCAATGGTCTTGTAGCCCATTCCAGCCTTGTGTAGGTCTACAATCTTGTCCCTGACATCCTTGGAGAGCTCTTTGGTCTTGGCCATGGTGGAGAGTTTGGAATCTGATTGATTGCTTCTGTGGACAGGTGTCTTTATAAAGGTAACAAGCTGAGATTAGGAGCACTCCCTTTAAGAGTGTGCTGCTAATCTCAGCTCGTTACCTGTATAAAAGACACATGGGAGCCAGAAATCTTTCTGATTGAGAGGGGGTCAAATACTTATTTCCCTCATTAAAATGCAAATCAATTAAAAACTTTTTTGACATGTGTTTTTCTGGATTTTTGTTGTTGTTATTCTGTCTCTCACTGTTCAAATAAACCTACCATTAAAATTATAGACTGATCATGTCTTTGTCAGTGGGCAAACGTACAAAATCAGCAGGGGATCAAATACTTTTTTCCCTCACTGTATGAGTTTCCAATCGTTGCCAAATTTGCTTTCTTTAAGGATAAAGGAATGGTTAAAAGCCTAGGTAAAAGACTTGCTGGCACGAAAATAGGCATGAATGATCAGTTCCCGAGGGAGATTGGGAAAAGAACTTTGCGCCGTTCTGCAATCTTCAAGGAAAATAGATTAAAAGGGAAGCGTGTTGCTGTCGTAGTTGATAAACTGTATATTGACAACCAAATGTTCCACGACACAAAGTAAAGTATACATCTAATCTATTATTTTATTGTCCTGTCATGATGGAACGGTCCCCAACCCTATATCCTAGACACCCACCTGAGCAACCCATACACCAAAGAGAAGTCCCCATCTGTTTTATGGCCCAGCTGTAAGTTACCTATATGCAGCCAAAATAGAAAGATAAATTCAGTCAGAGACCTACTAGAGCAGCACCGCCCCCTAAAGATTCTGAGCCTGCCTGGCAGGGTTGGTCCAACAAAGCCAGAGCCCCCTGATGGGAGAGCATAATATACAAGGAAGTTCTCAAAGCTGCTAATGAGAACCTTGTCGACCTTGTACCTAGCCGGTGGGGATTCCGGTGGGGTACCCCCACCCAGGTAGTGGCAGTGCTGGCAACACTGGCTGCAGTAACCCATGGGGAGGGGGTCACACTCGGACAATCAGAGAGGGGGCATATTATTGTGGCCCTTGTGGCACAAAATAATCAAAGGTCTGACTGCTCGGAGATGCTTGGAAAAATGGTTACAACGGGGGACCAGAGTGTTTGTGTCTCAGGGGAAGAGGGTGGATCTGATCTCCATCTCCTAGGACTTGACATAGGTTAATCAAATCGCACATTTTTGTAAATTTTTGCTCAATCTTGCATGCTTTCTTAAACAGCTGTAACTGTATATGCATTTGTAAATCAGGTCCTTTCTTGAGTTGGGCTCTGGGATGTAACAACCGTTGAGCATCTGAGCTTATGGTTGATTGTAGAGGAAAGGGGTTGAGTGTATTAGAGTATGTGCGTGTGTATGTATCCCACATCTGTTGCAAGGGGGTAAGGATGTTAGGGAGAATATAGGATGGACCACAATAATTGTTTGCTAAAATAAGAATTGCTTGATAAAAATGTAATGTAATACAATGGCAATCCGGGTTATAGGTAACAATACTTCGCATGAACTGCCGACATTATTACGCATATTAATTGATAATGATGGAAATTAAGATATGCAAGATATTTGAATAGATATTTTTTAAATAGCTATATAAATATATTGAGGTGAGAGCATTGGAAATGCTTTTGGTGTTTGACCTGCTTCTGTTTTGTGGGTGGCACAGTGTGCTGTTTTCGAAGGATGGGTCCTGGCCTCTCGGGGGGGCCTAGGGATCCAGGGGACGGGGGTGGTATGCCGATCACTGGGATGAAACCCAACTTGGGATGGGGAGGGGCTTTAGCGGGGGGAATAGTGGCAAACAATTGGAGGGTTACTTAGTAGAAATGCAAATATCATGGTACAGCTATATGGACACTCAATCACTGGTTTTATTGGTAAATTTACAAACATATATTATGATAAATAGATTTGAAACCTGTATCTCATTATGGTAAGTGGTGAAATAAGTATAGCCAGTTATAATTGTAATTGCTTAGCAGATAATAACAAAAGAAGAACAATATTTACATGTTTCAAAGATAAGTAATATAATATATATTGTTTACAGGAAACTCAACAATTCTAGATGAAGTTGTGTGGAAAAAGGACTGGGGGGGCGAAATATACTTCTCCCATGGGCAAAGAAACTCAAAAGTGGTGATGATATTAATTGACCGTAATTTCGATCCAAATGTGCAAATTGTCCAAACAGATCCGCAAGGTAGATGGATGATTTAAAATACAGTGGGGAGAACAAGTATTTGATACACTGCCGATTTTGCAGGTTTTCCTACTTACAAAGCATGTAGAGGTCTGTAATTTTTATCATAGGTACACTTGAACTGTGAGAGACGGAATCTAAAACAAAAATCCAGAAAATCACATTGTATGATTTTTAAGTAATTAATTTGCATTTTATTGCATGACATAAGTATTTGATCACCTACCAACCAGTAAGAATTCCGGCTCTCACAGACCTGTTAGTTTTTCTTTAAGAAGCCCTCTTGTTCTCCACTCATTACCTGTATTAACTGCACCTGTTTGAACTTGGTACCTGTATAAAAGAACACTGTCCACACACTCAATCAAACAGACTCCAACCTCTCCACAATGGCCAAGACCAGAGAGCTGTGTAAGGACATCAGGGATAAAATTGTAGACCTGCACAAGGCTGGGATGGGCTACAGGACAATAGGCAAGCAGCTTGGTGAGAAGGCAACAACTGTTGGCACAATTATTAGAAAATGGAAGAAGTTCAAGATGACGGTCAATCACCCTCGGTCTGGGGCTCCATGCAAGATCTCACCTCGTGGGGCATCAATGATCATGAGGAAGGTGAGGGATCAGCCCAGAACTACACGGCAGGACCTGGTCAATGACCTGAAGAGAGCTGGGACCACAGTCTCAAAGAAAACCATTAGTAACACACTACGCCGTCATGGATTAAAATCCTGCAGCGCACGCAAGGTCCCCCTGCTCAAGCCAGCGCATGTCCAGGCCCGTCTGAAGTTTGCCAATGACCCCCATCTGGATGATCCAGAGGAGGAATGGGAGACGGTCATGTGGTCTGATGAGACAAAAATAGAGCTTTTTGGTCTAAACTACACTCGCCGTGTTTGGAGGAAGAAGAAGGATGAGTACAATCCCAAGAACACCATCCCAACCGTGAAGCATGGAGGTGGAAACATCATTCTTTGGGGATGCTTTTCTGCAAAGGGGACAGGACGACTGCACCGTATTGAGGGGATGATGGATGGGGCCATGTATCGCGAGATCTTGGCCAACAACCTCCTTCCCTCAGTAAGAGCATTGAAGATGGGTCGTGGCTGGGTCTTCCAGCATGACAACGACCCGAAACACACAGCCAGGGCAACTAAGGATTGGCTCCGTAAGAAGCATCTCAAGGTCCTGGAGTGGCCTAGCCAGTCTCCAGACCTGAACCCAATAGAAAATCTTTGGAGGGAGCTGAAAGTCCGTATTGCCCAGCGACAGCCCCGAAACCTGAAGGATCTGGAGAAGGTCTGTATGGAGGAGTGGGCCAAAATCCCTGCTGCAGTGTGTGCAAACCTGGTCAAGACCTACAGGAAACGTATGATCTCTGTAATTGCAAACAAAGGTTTCTGTACCAAATATTAAGTTCTGCTTTTCTGATGTATCAAATACTTATGTCATGCAATAAAATGCAAATTAATTACTTAAAAATCGTACAATGTGATTTTCTGGATTTTTGTTTTAGATTCAGTCTCTCACAGTTGAAGTGTACCTATGATAAAAATGACAGACCTCTACATGCTTTGTAAGTAGGAAAACCTGCAAAATCGGCAGTGTATCAAATACTTGTTCTCCCCACTGTATATACATGGCGGAGACTCAATCAAGCTAGTCGTCTTGACTTCTTTCTTATGTCGTACTTGTTGGCACCAAAAGTTTAAAAGTGTTTATAGGGGACAGAATGCGGTCGGACGATCATATAAATGGCATATACATTACTCTTACTGAATTTCCACATGGGCGAGGATATTGGAAATTTAACTCGTTTTTAATTAGGACAGAATAATTTATAACTGATTTTTTCGACAACATAGATCCCCTTATTGAATGGGACACTTAAATGTGCCTTTAGAGACCATGCAATTCAGAAAATCTCGAAAACAAAAACAATTTAGGTCGAGTCCATACTAACAAAGGAAATAGAAGGTCTATCAGAACAGATAGCAATAAAAACTGTAACATAGAGGCTCAGAATAAATTAGAGGAAAAACTAAAATAAATGGAAACTTTATTTTAGAAAGATCAAGTGTAATATATTATTTAAAAAATAAAGCAAACTGGATGGAATATGGGGAAAAATGCACCAAATTCATTATTAATCTTCAACATAAAAATGCTACCAAAAATAATTTACTGAAACTGGTTACAAATGACGGAGTCACCCATGATTCACCAAATTATATTTTGAAGGAGGAAGCAAAGTACTTTAAGCATATGTTTTCGTTTCAGTCGCCTCCATCTCCTCTAACTGAAGCTAATTGTAGCGATTTTTTTCTATTGATAATGTAAAATTAACAGCCATACAGAAAGACTCATGTGAAGGTGAAATTACAGATGAGGAACTTCTGGATGCAATTAAAGACTTTAGGGAAAACTCCAGGGTTGGATGGCGTACCAGTCGAGGTATACCAAACCTTTTTTGATATACTCAGAGGACCGTTATTAGCATGTTTTAACCACTCCTATTTAAATGGTAGCTCAAATCATATTTTATTTGCCACGTGCCGAATACAACATTACAGTGAAATACTTACTTACAAGCCGTTAACCGACAATGCAGTAAAAAAAAAGTAAAAAAGTGTTGAGTAAAAATTAAAGAGCAGCAGTAAAATAAAATAACAGCAGGGAGGGGGGGTACCAGTTAGTCGAGGTAATTGAGGTAATATGTACAGTGGGGGGGAAAAAAGTATTTAGTCAGCCACCAATTGTGCAAGTTCTCCCACTTAAAAAGATGAGTCCTGTAACTTTCATCATAGGTACACGTCAACTATGACAGACAAAATGAGGGGAAAGAAAATCCAGAAAATCACATTGTAGGATTTTTTATGAATTTATTTGCAAATTATGGTGGAAAATAAGTATTTGGTCACCTACAAACAAGCAAGATTTCTGGCTCTCACAGACCTGTAACGTCTTCTTTAAGAGGCTCCTCTGTCCTCCACTCGTTACCTGTATTAATGGCACCTGTTTGAACTTGTTATCAGTATAAAAGACACCTGTCCACAACCTCAAACAGTCACACTCCAAACTCCTCTATGGCTAAGACCAAAGAGCTGTCAAAGGACACCAGAAACAAAATTGTAGACCTGCACCAGGCTGGGAAGACTGAATCTGCAATAGGTAAGCAGCTTGGTTTGAAGAAATCAACTGTGGGAGCAATTATTAGGAAATGGAAGACATACAAGACCACTGATAATCTCCCTCGATCTGGGGCTCCACGCAAGATCTCACCCCGTGGGGTCAAAATGATCACAAGAACGGTGAGCAAAAATCCCAGAACCACACGGGGGGACCTAGTGAATGACCTGCAGAGAGCTGGGACCAAAGTAACAAAGCCTACCATCAGTAACACACTACGCCGCCAGGGACTCAAATCCTGCAGTGCCAGACGTGTCCCCCTGCTTAAGCCAGTACATGTCCAGGCCCGTCTGAAGTTTGCTAGAGTGCATTTGGATGATCCAGAAGAGGATTGGGAGAATGTCATATGGTCAGATGAAACCAAAATATCACTTTTTGGTAAAAACTCAACTCGTCGTGTTTGGA
Source organism: Coregonus lavaretus (assembly GCF_964263955.1). Taxonomy (NCBI): domain Eukaryota; kingdom Metazoa; phylum Chordata; class Actinopteri; order Salmoniformes; family Salmonidae; genus Coregonus; species Coregonus lavaretus. The sequence goes on from NC_139989.1 coordinate 9,835,073, forward strand.
GGACAAAGAATGCTGAGTTGCATCCAAAGAACACCATACCTACTGTGAAGCATGGGGGTGGAAACATCATGCTTTGGGGCTGTTTTTCTGCAAAGGGACCAGGACGACTGATCCGTGTAAAGGAAAGAATGAATGGGGCCATGTATCGTGAGATTTTGAGTGAAAACCTCCTTCCATCAGCAAGGGCATTGAAGATGAAACGTGGCTGGGTCTTTCAGCATGACAATGATCCCAAACACACCGCCCGGGCAACGAAGGAGTGGCTTCGTAAGAAGCATTTCAAGGTCCTGGAGTGGCCTAGCCAGTCTCCAGATCTCAACCCCATAGAAAATCTTTGGAGGGAGTTGAAAGTCTGTGTTGCCCAGCGACAGCCCCAAAACATCACTGCTCTAGAGGAGATCTGCATGGAGGAATGGGCCAAAATACCAGCAACAGTGTGTGAAAACCTTGTGAAGACTTACAAAAAACATTTGACCTGTGTCATTGCCAACAAAGGATATACAGTGGGGAAAAAAGTATTTAGTCAGCCACCAATTGTGCAAGTTCTCCCACTTAAAAAGATGAGAGAGGCCTGTAATTTTCATCATAGGTACACGTCAACTATGACAGACAAAATGAGAAAAAAAATCCAGAAAATCACATTGTAGGATTTTTAATGAATTTATTGGCAAATGATGGTGGAAAATAAGTATTTGGTCAATAACAAAAGTTTCTCAATACTTTGTTATATACCCTTTGTTGGCAATGACACAGGTCAAACGTTTTCTGTAAGTCTTCACAAGGTTTTCACACACTGTTGCTTGTATTTTGGCCCATTCCTCCATGCAGATCTCCTCTAAAGCAGTGATGTTTTGGGGCTGTCGCTGGGCAACACAGACTTTCAACTCCCTCCAAAGATTTTCTATGGGGTTGAGATCTGGAGACTGGCTAGGCCACTCCAGGACCTTGAAATGCTTCTTACGAAGCCACTCCTTCGTTGCCCGGGCGGTGTGTTTGGGATCATTGTCATGCTGAAAGACCCAGCCACGTTTCATCTTCAATGCCCTTGCTGATGGAAGGAGGTTTTCACTCAAAATCTCACGATACATGGCCCCATTCATTCTTTCCTTTACACGGATCAGTCGTCCTGGTCCCTTTGCAGAAAAACAGCCCAAAAGCATGATGTTTCCACCCCCATGCTTCACAGTAGGTATGGTGTTCTTTGGATGCAACTCAGCATTCTTTGTCCTCCAAACATGACGAGTTGAGTTTTTACCAAAAAGTTATATTTTGGTTTCATCTGACCATATGACATTCTCCCAATCCTCTTCTGGATCATCCAAATGCACTTCAGACGGGCCTGGACATGTACTGGCTTAAGCAGGGGGACACGTCTCGCACTGCAGGATTTGAGTCCCTGGCGGCGTAGTGTGTTACTGATGGTAGGCTTTGTTACTTTGGTCCCAGCTCTCTGCAGGTCATTCACTAGGTCCCCCCGTGTGGTTCTGGGATTTTTGCTCACCGTTCTTGTGATCATTTTGACCCCACGGGGTGAGATCTTGCGTGGAGCCCCAGATTGAGGGAGATTATCAGTGGTCTTGTATGTCTTCCATTTCCTAATAATTGCTCCCACAGTTGATTTCTTCAAACCAAGCTGCTTACCTATTGCAGATTCAGTCTTCCCAGCCTGGTGCAAGTCTACAATTTTGTTTCTGGTGTCCTTTGACAGCTCTTTGGTCTTGGCCATTGTGGAGTTTGGAGTGTGACTGTTTGAGGTTGTGGACAGGTGTCTTTTATACTGATAACAAGTTCAAACAGGTGCCATTAATACAGGTAACGAGTGGAGGACAGAGGAGCCTCTTAAAGAAGAAGTTACAGGTCTGTGAGAGCCAGAAATCTTGCTTGTTTGTAGGTGACCAAATACTTATTTTCCACCATAATTTGCAAATAAATTCATAAAAAATCCTACAATGGGATTTTCTGGATTTTTTTTTCTCAATTTGTCTGTCATAGTTGACGTGTACCTATGATGAAAATTACAGGCCTCTCTCATCTTTTTAAGTGGGAGAACTTGCACAATTGGTGGCTGACTAAATACTTTTTTCCCCCACTGTAAATCCGAACTGGTTCTCTAGCAAATTAGTAAGATTGTCTCACCCTATGTTCAAGAATGGCCTTTTTCCCTTTATTCAGATTACAACCTCTCACTTTCAGTTATTTGAAAAGGCAATCATCTCCCAAATATCACTATTTCTAAAACAAGCTATAGAAAGTTGGTTACAATTTCAATTTAATCCTCCAGAAACGACAGAACAAATAATGCAACAAATATTGTGGTTCAACTCAAATATACTAACTGATAAAAGCCAGTATTTTTAGGAAAAATGTTTTAAAGGTATAATCTTCGTAAATGATATCATAGGTACAGTTGAAGTCAGAAGTTTACATACACATTAGCCAAATACATTTAAACTCAGTTTTTCACAATTCCTGACATTTAATCCTAGTAAAAATTCCCTGTCTTAGGTCAGTTAGGATCACCACTTTATTTTAAGAATGTGAAATGTCAGAATAATAGTAGAGAGAATGATTTATTTAATCACATACCCAGTGGGTGAGAAGTTTACATACACTCAATTAGTTTTTGGTAGCATTGCCTTTAAATTGTTTAACTTGGGTCAAATGTTTCGGGTAGCCTTCCACAAGCTTCCCACAATACGTTGGCAGAAGTTTGGCCCATTCCTCCTGACAGAGCTGGTGTAACTGAGTCAGGTTTGTAGGCCTCCTTGCCCGCACACGCCTTTTCAGTTCTGCCCACAAATGTTCTATAGGATTGCAGTCAGGGCTTTGTGATGGCCACTCCAATACCTTGACTTTGTTGTCCTTAAGCCATTTTGCCACAACTTTGGAAGTATGCTTGGGGTCATTGTCCATTTGGAAGACCCATTTGCGACCAAGCTTGAACTTCCTGACTGATGTTTTGAGATGTTGCTTCAATATATCCACATAATTTTCCTTCCTCATGATGCCATCTATTTTGTGAAAAGCACCCCCACAGCATGATGCTGCCACCCCCGTGCTTCACGGTCTGGATGGTGTTCTTCAGCTTGCAAGCGTCCCCCTTTTTCCTCCAAACATAACGATGGTCATTATGGCCAAACAGTTATATTTTTGTTTCATCAGACCAGAGGATATTTCTCCAAAAAGTACGATCTTTGTCCCCATGTGAAGTTGCAAACCGTAGTCTGGCTTTTTTATGGCGGTTTTGGAACAGTGGCTTCTTCCTTGCTGAGCGGCATTTCAGGTTATGTCGATATAGGACTCGTTTTTACTGTGGATATAGATACTTTTTGTACCTGTTTCCTCCAGCATCTTCACAAGGTCCTTTGCTTTTGTTCTGGGATTGATTTGCACTTTTCGCACCAAAGGTACGTTCATCTCTAGGAGATAGAACGCGACTCCTTCCTGAGTGGTATGATGGCTGCGTGGTCCCATGGTGTTTATACTTGCGTACTATTGTTTGTACATATGAATGTGGTACCTTCAGGCGTTTGGAAATTGCTCCCAAGGATGAACCAGACTTGTGGAGGTCTACAATAGTTTTTCTGAGGTCTTGGCTGATTTCTTATGAATTTCCCATGATGTCAAGCAAAGAGGCACTGAATTTGAAGGTAGGCCTTGAAATACATCCACAGTTACACCTCCAATTGACTCAAATGATGTCAATTAGCCTATCAGAAGCTTCTAAAGCCATGACATCATTTTCTGGAATTTTCCAAGCTGTTTAAAGGCACAGTCAACTTAGTGTATGTAAACTTCTGACCCACTGGAATTGTGATACAGTGAAGTATAAGTGAAATAATCTGTCTGTAAACAATTGTTGGAAAAATTACTTGTCGTGCACAAAGTAGATGTCTGAACCGACTTGCCAAAAGTATAGTTTGTTAACAAGAAATTTGTGAAGTGGTTGAAAAACGAGTTTTAATGATTCCAACCTAAGTGTATGTAAACTTCCGACTTCAACTGTAGGACTGTTGGAGTTATGTCGCACATGCAGCTAACAATAACATATGGAAATGTCTGCTCTAACCAAAATTACAACCAAATAATTGCAGCATTACCGCAAAAATGGAAGAGGAAAGTGGAAGGGGAAAAAAGTAAGGAACTTGTCTGTCGGCCCTGCAATAAATAACATAATTGGTTAAATAAAAAAGTATACCAGTTTCATTTAAGGACCAAAGGATTGACAGCCATCCCGTATCGATTGCAAAATAGTTGAAGAGATTTTCGACGTACCGATTCCATGGCATAGTGTTTATAAACTGATATGCAAAACGACGCCGGATTCAAAACTTTGCATTTTTAAATTAACATTTACATTTTAGTCATTTAGCAGACGCTCTTATCCAGAGCGACTTACAGTTAGTGAGTGCATACATTTAAAAAAAATAAAAGAATCATACTGGCCCCCAGTGGGAATCGAACCCACAACCCTGGCATTGCAAGCGCCATGCTCTACCAACTAAGCTACACAAAGCCCAATTTAAATTATTATACAAAATTCTTGCTACCAATGGAATGTTATTTATATGGGGGATACAATCTTCCCAGCTCTGCAGGTTTTGCTGCGAAGAGACAGAATCATTACATCATTTGTTTTGGTACTGTCCATTTGTGGCTTGTTTTTGGTCACAGGTCCAGGAATGGCTGAAGGGTTGCAATATTTACCTGGAGCTAACCCTGCAGATAGCACTACTGGGTGATCTGAAAAGTTATAGTCAGTCGATCAATAATATAATAATACTTTTAGCAAAAAAATATATTTTCAATTTACAATCTGTAGAAACAATGAGAATAGAAGGGTTCAGAACTTTTGTGAAACAGTACAGTTGAGAAATATATGGCAAATAGAAATCCAATATGGATGGTTAAGAGATAGATGAGAGGTGTTGAATGGAGCTGAAGGATGGGACTAACAACTACTAACAACAACTAATAACAGCAAGATAACTAATGTAGGGCATGCTGTGTCCATAATAAGTAATAGATTGAGAGCTTTTGTGAAGGAGCACAGTTGGAGAGATATGGCATATAGAAGCAAACCGGATGGACATCATGAAAATGATCAGAGAGGTTGAGGGTAGAGGAAGTTCAGGAGTAAAAACAAACAAGGTGGAATTATTGTAGAGTTGACTGTGTCCATAAAATGTTTCTAGTATTTATAAGCTGGAAGTAGAGGCCAAACATTGATGTTTACTAGTTTTCTCCAATTGGGGAAGGGGTGGTAGGGTTGGAAAGTAATAAAGGGAAATATATTTTTTAAAGGATATGTATTTGTGTGTGTATGTATATTTGCGAGGGGAGGAAAAAAAAACATATGGGGGATTGGAAGTGATGCAGACAATTACATTGATGGAGGTTAATCTATCTGCAATATTAAAGCTGATCTACCCCCCCCCCCCCATATGGGGGGGTGTTGTGTGTCAACAAATTGCATAAGGAGGAGAAAGTGGCGCTCTCTGAAGGTTCAGACTGAAACCACATTGCCCTAACTCTCTATAAAGATGACTCGGACTGCAGCACAGAGGATTTCTTTACTGACATGGTGGTCTAGCTCACTCGTGCCCATTTCCATGTCCATTTAATAGCCACGCACACAGGTGTACAATTCATGAATCATATAAAAGCTTTTATCATTCCCTTTCCACTTTAAGTAATGCAATTAAACTAGCTAATAGCACTCTGTGATTCAGGTCTCAGTAGTGTTACTTTAGTTCATTGAAAGTAACTGCTTATTCTAATAGCCTGGAGTTCTTTTCTAAAGCTCGTATTTGTGTATGAGAGAAACCAGTTAGGATGATCGGGTTGCTAAACTGTTTCAAAGTGTTGCTTATCACACACTTTATTCTCATTATTAGGGAGTTATTGAAAAATAGGTGTCCATGATTGTTCAGTGAATTGTGCTCTATGATTTTAGTGCTTCATGACGCCCATTTTCTGAGATGTCGTTTTAGTGACCCATTATATTTCTGCTGCTGTTGCAGGTTTGCCTATATCGAGTTTTCAGACAAGGAGTCTGTGAGGACGGCCATGGCATTGGACGAGTCTCTGTTCAGAGGAAGGCAGATTAAGGTGAGGACGCAACACTGTTTCATGGACCAGGTTTCCATCCAACCTTTTTATGCCAGTAAAGTACATGTTGAAAAAAGTCACGACAGGCTTGCCATGGCAACTACAGATATTTATGCGCAAATATTGATATAATAACCATCATATCGAAGTAAACTTGTAGTCACGCGATGATATGCTGTGTGGTCCTCCCACTATGACTATAGTTTATTAGGTTACAGATTAAGTTATGCAGAACTTCAGAGTGGTGAAAGTGCAATTTATCTGTATGAACTGATTTTCAGTTAGATTTCCTACATTGACTGGGAGTTAAATGGGACTGACCCCTGTGCCCTTCTGAACTCTGTGTCCCCTGTGCTATTGTCTAACCTGTGGTTTCCCTTGTCTTGGTCCTGGCAGGTAGGCGTGAAGAGAACAAACAGGCCAGGCATCAGCACCACAGACCGCGGGTTTCCCCGTGCCCGCTTCCGCTCACGAGGAGGGAACTTCAACCCGTCGCGCGCACGCTACTACAGCGGCTACACACCGCCCAGAGGCAGAGGACGGGCCTTCAGGTGAGCACCCCGGGACACTAATACCCTGAGACTGAGAGACAGTTGGCCATTACCTGAGAGAGGGGGAGGAGGGAGCGGGGGGAGGTGTAAAAGGGGGAGAGAGGAAGTGTATGGGAGAGCGAGTTGAAGGGCAATAGAATGAGTACTGAGTGAAATTATGGAAGTAGTGAGGATGAGCAGTTGATCAGAGAGGGAGACGGTGGGGAGAGAGGACACCGTAAAGCCTGAAGCCAACCCCCCAGGCCTGTACCCACTCACTGTTTGCAGACCTTAAAGCACCGAATAGGTGTAAGTAATTTGTTAGGACAAACACTGAAGGGGTAGACGCTAGTGTTGCTTTTCCGACCTGGCTTCAGAATGTGCAGCAAAGAGAGAGTACTGAGGAGAGAGTGCTCAAGGAAGAGTATGCTCAATCCCAATCCCAAACTGGGCGTATAGAGAATCATTGAGAAGGTACAGCGCCTACAGTGAGGGAAGAAAGTATTTGATCCCCTGCTGATTTTGTATGTTTGCCCACTGACAAAGAAATGATCAGTCTATAATTTTAATGGTAGGTTTATTTGAACAGTGAGAGACAGAATAACAACAAAAAAATCCAGAATAACTCATGTCTAAAACGTTATAAATTGATTTGCATTTTAATGAGGGAAATAAGTATTTGACCCCCTCTCAATCAGAAAGATTTCTGGCTCCCAGGTGTCTTTTATACAGGTAACGAGCTGATATTAGGAACACACTCTTAAAGGGAGTGCTCCTAATCTCAGTTTGTTACCTGTATAAAAGACACCTGTCCACAGAAGCAATCAATCAATCAGATTCCAAACTCTCCACCATGGCCAAGACCAAAGAGCTCTCCAAGGATGTCAGGGACAAGATTGTAGACCTACACAAGGCTGGAATGGGCTACAAGACCATCACCAAGCAGCTTGGTGAGAAGGTGGCAACAGTTGGTGCGATTTATTCGCAAATGGAAGAAACACAAAAGGACTGTCAATCTCCCTCGGCCTGGGGCTCCATGCAAGTTCTCACCTCGTGGAGTTGCAATGATCATGAGAACGGTGAGGAATCAGCCCAGAACTACACAGGAGGATCTTGTCAATGATCTCAAGGCAGCTGGGACCATAGTCACCAAGAAAACAATTGGTAACACACTACGCCGTGAAGGACTGAAATCCTGCAGCGCCCGCAAGGACCCCCTGCTCAAGAAAGCACATATACATTACCGTCTGAAGTTTGCCAAAAAACATCTGAATGATTCAGAGGAGAACTGGGTGTTAGTGTTGTGGTCAGATGAAACCAAAATGGAGCTCTTTGGCATCAACTCAACTCGCCGTGTTTGGAGGAGGAGGAATGCTGCCTATGACCCCAAGAACACCATCCCCACCGTCAAACATGGAGGTGGAAACATTATGCTTTGGGGGTGTTTTTCTGCTAAGGGGACAGGACAACTTCACCGCATCAAAGGGACGATGGACGGGGCCATGTACCGTCAAATCTTAGGTGAGAACCTCCTTCCCTCAGCCAGGGCATTGAAAATGGGTCGTGGATGGGTATTCCAGCATGACAATGACCCAAAACACACGGCCAAGGCAACAAAGGAGTGGCTCAAGAAGAAGCACATTAAGGTCCTAGAGTGGCCTAGCCAGTCTCCAGACCTTAACCCCATAGAAAATCTGTGGAGGGACCTGAAGGTTCGAGTTGCCAAACGTCAGCCTCGAAACCTTAATGACTTGGAGAAGATCTGCAAAGAGGAGTGGGACAAAATCCCTCCTGAGATGTGTGCAAACCTGGTGGCCAACTACAAGAAACATCTGACCTCTGTGATTGCCAACAAGGGTTTTGCCACCAAGTACTAAGTCATGTTTTGCAGAGGGGTCAAATACTTATTTCCCTCATTTAAAATGCAAATCAATTTATAACATTTTTGACATGCGTTTTTCTGGATTTTTTTGTTGTTATTCTGTCTCTCACTGTTCAAATAAACCTACCATTAAAATGATAGACTGATCATTTCTTTGTCAGTGGGCAAAAGTACAAAATCAGCAGGGGATCAAATACTTTTTTCCTTCACTGTATATAAAGTCTACACCCCATATAACTTTTTTCACATTTTGTTGCGTTACAAAGTGGGATTGAAATAGATTTAATAAAAACATTTCTTTGATCTACACAATACTCCATGATGTCGAAGTGAAAATAAAATTCTACACATTTTTACAAAATATTTAAAATGTAATAACAAATATAGCTGTGGCATAAATATTCACCCCCTTTGCTTAGGCAAACCTAAATTATTTCAGAAGTAAAATTTGACTTGAAGGTGCTACACTTTTATTTTTATGTTTACATTTTAGTCATTTAGCAGATGCGCTTATCAAGAGCGACTTACAGTATTGAGCGCATACATACATTTGTTACTGTCCCCCGTGGGAATCGAACCCACAACCCTGGCTTTGCAAGCTCCATGCTCAACCAACTAAGCCAGACGGCTTTTAAAATGTTTGCGTTGTAATTTCAGAATATATCCATAATATATCTGCCGCTAATAGTGTTTCATAGTATCACTTACCCACCAGTGTTGTGATTGGCTGTGATATTTGCCTATTGATTTCTCCCGCCAGAGCAGCAGCTGTTGTCAAAATGTTCTGACTTTGTGGCTGTGTTATCTAGTGGAAATCGCTCTGTCATTTCCTGTTTGCTAAAATTCTACTCTGTTCGCTCAATTTCAGTTTATGTGAGAAAACAAGCACTGAATAGTGTAGGGTATCATTGTACCATTTTAATCACTGTGAATTATCTTTTCAATAACACAGAATATAGTTATTGCAGCTTTTTGAAGCTGGTGGAACAAAACCGTTCTTCTGAACTGTGCTGCAGGACAGGAAGGAAACCGCTTAGGGTTGTCACCATGAGGCCATTGGTGATTTTAAGAGCTACAGAGTTCAATGGCTGTGATGGGAGAACTGAGGATGAATCAAGAACATTGTAGTGAATCCACAATAATGACCTAAATGAGAGTGAAAAGAATAATAAATATTCCAAAACATGCATATGTACAGTGGGGGGGAAAAGTATTTAGTCAGCCACCAATTGTGCAAGTTCTCCCACTTAAAAAGATGAGAGAGGCCTGTAATTTTCATCATAGGTACACGTCAACTATGACAGACAAATTGAGGAAAAAAAATCCAGAAAATCACATTGTAGGATTTTTAATGAATTTATTAGCAAATGATGGTGGAAAATAAGTATTTGGTCAATAACATTTTTTGGCTTAAATGCAAATCCAACACAACACACTGAGTAAATGCCTTCTTATTTTTAAGCATGGTGGTGGCTGCATCATGGTATGGGTATGCTTGATGGAGCTAAGCACAGGCAAAATCCTAGAGGAAAACCTGCTTCAGTCTGCTTTACACCAGACACTGGGAGAGGAATTCACCTTTCAGCATGACAATAACCTACAACACAAAGCCAAATCTACACTGGAGTTGCTTACCAAGAAGAGTGACTGTTCCTGAGTAGCCAAGTTAGACTTAAATCTGCTTAAATCTATGGCAAGACTTGAAAATTGCTGCCTAGCCATGATCCCCAGCACCTTGACAGAGCTTGAAGAAATGTTTTAAAGAATAATGTGCAAATATTGCACAATACAGCAAAGCTCTTATGAGACTTACCCAGGTAGCCTAGTGGTTAAGAGGGTTGGGCCAGTAACCGAAAAGTTGCTGGTTCAAATCCCCGAGCCAACTAGTTGAAAAATCTGTCTGTGCCCTTGAGCACTTAACCCTAATTGCTCCTGTAAGTCATTATCTGTGTCTGCTAAATGACTCAAATGTAAAAAATAATAATAATAATAAATAAATAAATACCCAAGACTCAAAGGTGTAAATGCTTGTCCATTTCAAGGTATATTAGTTTTATTTTTCATCTTAAATTCTAACTTTTTATTCTTCCACTTTGACAGAGTATATTGTGTAGATTGTTAACAAATGATAATTACATCTATTTTAATCCCACTGTGAACACAATAAAATGTGAAGAAATCCAAGGGGGGTGTAGACTTTCTATAGGCACTGAATGTCTATAAGCCTGTCGGTAGTGGGAGGGGACTGAAGCGTTGGCTAGCATTGCTGAACAACATTCCAGCAATATCAGTGAAGGTGTGTATCCAGAGTACAGTGGAGGAGAGGTTCTCTTTTAGAGTGGGGTTATGGTGAGTGGAAAGGTAAGCAAGACTGGTGGAGGGAGTCAGGTGGGTCAGTCAGTGTGGAGCGGTCTTGTTGCATGCACCACCTACAACCGTTTCAGAGGAGGCAGCCAAACTCTCAGTGCACGGCAGTGCGATCCTCCCAGGCTGTACATGTATGAGTGGCAGGCTCTTTGTACGACTTGGAGCTTCATTACGTATACACACTGTTGACTGAGAGTGAGCATCTCTCCCACAGTGCTGGTCATTAATGCTTAAAAAGGTGACAGGCAAAGTGACTTGATGCAACCATTTGGATTCCATTTTAGAATGTTGATGCGACCATAAGGATAATTAAGATGCCATTTAAGATATAAATGCAAATAGGTGTCTTTAGTGTACCATGGATGGTTTCTATTTCAAATAAGTTCTCTAGGTAGACACGTTAGCATTGTTGCTTAAACATTAATTGGTATGTGTGTGTATATTTATGATATAAACTCAGCAAAAAAATAAATGTCCTCTCGCTGTCAACTGCGTTTATTTTCAGCAAACTTAACGTGTAAATATTTTTATGAACATAAGATTCAACAACTGAGACATAAACTGAACAAGTTCCACATACATGTGACTAACAGAAATGGGAGGGGGGGGGGGGGGTCAAAAGTAACAGTCAGTATCTGGTAAGGCCACCAGCTGCATTAAGTACTGCAGTGCATCTTCTCCTCATGGACTGCACCGGATCGGCCCTCACCCTCCGATCCAACAGGTCCCAGACGTGCTCAATGGGATTGAGATCCGGGCTCTTCGCTGGCCATGGCAGAACACTGACATTCCTGTCTTGAACGAGCAGTATGGCTGGTGGCATTATCATGCTGGAGGGTCATGTCAGGATGAGCCTGCAGGAAGGGTACCACATGAGGGAGGACGATGTCCTCCCTGTAACGCACAGCGTTGAGATTGCCTGCAATGACAACCAGCTCAGTCCGATGATGCTCTGACACACCACCCCAGACCATAACGGACCATCCACCTCCAAATCGATCCCGCTTCAGAGTACAGGCCTCGGTGTAACACTCATTCCTTCGACGATAAACGCGAATCTGACCATCACCCCTGGTGAGACAACCGCGACTCGTCAGTGAAGAGCACTTTTTGCCAGTCCTGTCTGATCCAGCAACGGTGGGTTTGTGCCCATAGGCGACGTTGTTGCCGGTGATGTCTGGTGAGGACCTGCCTTACAACAGGCCTACAAGCCCTCAGTCCAGCCTGTCTGAGCACTGATGGAGGGATTGTGCGTTCCTGGTGTAACTCTGGCAGTTGTTGTTGCCATCCTGTCCCGCAGGTGTGATGTTCGGATGTACTGATCCTGTGCAGGTGTTGTTACACGTGGTCTGCCACTGCGAGGATGATCAGCTGTCCGTCATGTCTCCCTGTAGCACCGTCTTAGGCGTCTCACAGTACGGACATTGCAATTTATTGCCCTGGCCACATCTGCAGTCCTCATGCCTCCTTGCAGCATGCCTAAGGCACATTCACGCAGATGAGCAGGGACCCTGGGCATCTTTCTTTTGGTGTTTTTCAGAGTCAGTAGAAAGGCCTCTTTAGTGTCCTAAGTTTTCATAACTGTGACCTTAATTGCCTACCGTCTAAGCTGTTAGTGTCTTAATGACCGTTCCACAGGTGCATGTTCATTAATTATGGTTAATTGAGCAAGCATGGGAAACAGTGTTTAAACCCTTTACAATGAAGATCTGTGAAGTTATTTGGATTTTTACGAATTATCTTTGAAAGACAGGGTCCTGAAAAGGGGACTTTTCTTTTTTTGCTGAGTTTAGTATTCGTTTTCCTGTTGTAGTCTTCCGCTCAGTTAACTAGATGTTGTTCTAATGATTCACTTTTAGGAGACGGGTGCACTGTGTTCAGAGTAATAGAATATATCCATCTGTGTGTTCCGTCTCATCAACACAGTGTGTTGAGTGTTCACCAGGTGCAGCTGCTCCAGAGCCGTGGTTTGCCTGTGACCTTTCCAAAGCAACATCCCTGCTATCTGTATTTGTTTTCAATCCATACAAAAGCCTGCCCCCTATGTATGTAAAACCTGGAGTGGATCAAAGCGCTGTGCACTAGGAGTCTGGTGTGTCTCCCTGGAGTGTGTGTCCTGCTGTGTCTCTCAGTGTGAGGTGAGAGGGGGGTTCCCGTGATGACTCATTGAGTGCTCACAGTGGGCCTCGTGGTGGAGCTCTGTCTCTTGGCCCATGTCCTGTTCTATATGTATTGCTGAAGGGCTGCAGAGCAAGCAAAATGAGCATCCTCACCAACTGACAGGCAATGAGATTCTGACCAATGGACCAACCTTTCCATTCACCTAGACCAATGATATCGGAGTTGGTCATCTTTAGTATCTCATTGGCCCCTCTGTGAGAGCTGCTGATATGATTGTCAATCAACAATCACTGAATGATAGCCTATTTTAAATCTGCAAAGACCTATTTAAGACAATTAGTAGGATGACATCCTGTGATTGGAAATTATTTTGTTCAAGTCAGAATCTCATGCCCTATGTGCTATGATAGATGGCTCATCAGCCTGGTCTCATAGACTAGACATAATATAGTAAATGTAAAACCGGGACACTCAAATTAGTATGATATGTTACGTTTTAATATGGTTACATAGCCAAAGGTTGGGAGTCCGAATCTCGTCACAGATAATTTTAGCTAATTAGCAACTTTTCAACTACTTACTACTTAGCTAACCATTCCCCTAATCATAACCATTTTAGCTAACCTTAACCATTTTAGCTAACCTTAACCCTTTCAGCTAACCTTAACCCTTTAACCTAACTCCAAAACTTAACCTTAACCCCTAGCCTAGCTAACAGTAGCCAGCTAGCTAACGTTAGCCACACGTAACATATGTTTTGCAAATTCGTAACGTTTTACATTTGGAAAATTTGTAACATATGTTACGAATTACAATTAGTATTATATCATACGAAATGGGTGATTGACATCCACAAATTAATACATACGAAACGTAACATGGAGTGTCTCGAATTTACGTACAGAATAATACAAAATGCTCTGAGTCCAGGTTGGGCTCATGCATATTGCCTATAGATGGGCTAACCTAGGAATGGTTGGCCCGCTATGGGGAGAGTGCGGGTGCTTTGCCTTGTTGCTAAAACCAACTTGGTTGTTAACTACACATTGGTGCATCAGATACATAGGCTAGATGGCCACTTGGCCAGGCAGTCCCACCCACTGCCTTCACTTCCAGAATGGAGGGTTCATTCCTGCAGCCTGATTTTGACTTCAGCATTCTAACCAGTGGGTTCTGCTCTAGTGTGACCCCTGTGTTTGTGGGCACTGGATGCCTGGTTCTGATGGTGGTGACGTGTGAGAATGGAAAAGCAATGTGTGATTTGATTTTGATGCTGTCTGTGTTTTGAGATGGTCCAGGTTGTCAGGAGAATGGGTCAGTCAAGTCTGTTTGTCTGCATGCTCGAGCTGTATGTATGTGGCCCGTCCTATAGCATGTGCCATGTGAATGACTGTTTGTGACTGTTCTAGTGCTCCTGTCATTCTGCTGGGAGGGTTTGTAGGGTGGGATGGAGGCTGCTGTTCTCAGGTTCTCTCCCTACAGCGACCTCAGGAGCTGCTCTCACACAGAGAGAGAGAGAGGGAGAGAGAGAGAGCGCGAGAGAGAAAGAGGGAGAGCCAGTGCCTCACTGTCCCCACACCCCTACTATTATTTTCATAGTCCTGTATAATCTGAGAATTAAACATTTTACTGTTGACAAAGCTGGTTTCAGCTTGTTTCTGTACTGTCAATTATTCTTCATAATTGAAATTGTGGTAATTCAACACTTATCAAAGGCACACTACCATTATGATGGTATGAATAAAATAAAACATCTTTATGCATACATTCCCCCCCAGTCTACCTGAAGGATTGAGATCTCACCAGGCCGTCTTTTTAAGCCAATCAAGAAACTCACCCTCTTTTTCTCTCTCTTTTCCAGGGGCCGAGGGCGAACAACATCGTGGTATTCCCCTTACTAATACCCCCCAACCTCCTTACTATCACCCCCCCCCCCCGTGCCCATACAAAAAAAGAATGAAAAAAGTCCCCCAATAAAGGAAGGAACCCTGAGAAGAAAAAAGACCAAAAAAAAAAAAAAAAAAAAAAAATTCTCCTGGACAGACAGACTGGCCGCAGTGTGCGATTGTGTGTGTGTGAGCGTGCGTGTGCGGAGTTGGTGCGGTCACCCTGGTAAGGTATATGATGGCCGTGGGGGAGATTTGGTGGCATTTCTTTTGAGAAGATGTTATCTCAGGCTGCAGATGTGTCTCCTTTGTCTGGCTGTGACCCTCACACCCAACACAGCCCCCAAATGCTTACATTCGAAAAGCAAACATCGAGGAGAAAGGAATCTGTTTTGTTTTTTTAATGTACTGTACATGTGAAACTTCCAATAGCAAGAATGTTGTTTATTTTTTAAAGTTGTGGTATTGGAGTTCTCATATTCCCTTGTCTCTCTGTTCTCTGACCAGTTGCCACTTACCCTGCCCCATCCTTTAACCTTCATCACTTTTGTTACCATCTCCCTTTGGTTCCATCCCATGCTCTCTTGTTTTCAGTGTCTTCCAGCATTTGGTAATTTTGACAGTGGTTGCTGTTCAGTGGGTAAAAAAAACATTGTACCACCCTTTAGGCCATAGCATTCACCCCAAGAAAGCATGGCCAGAGCTCTGCCATTTGTTTATTTTTGTGGGCCTGGAACTTTTTTTCCCTCGTTGCACCCCTCTGCCTTTCTGTCCTGCTTCTCCTCCCATTTGTCCTTCACTTCCTCCTCTTCATGTCCCTCTCTCTTCTTTCTCCCCCTCTCCTCTCTCTGTATATTAGACCACTTCTTGTCGTTTCAGGTTTCAGGACCAGTGGAGGCTGACAACCCCTCCTCCGGTGGCCGCGGCGCCCCCCAATGTCTCGGCAGGGTCTCTCTCTCTCTCTGCTCCTGCTATGCACACTCACCCCATCCTGTCTGTGTGGGGGGGAGGGGGTCAGGGTGACCACAGGGCCACCGCAGGGGGCATTTACTACAACAAGCGTTGAGCTGTCTTACACACACACACACTAGGCCCACACACTTCGCAGACAATACACAACCAACCGCCACACATTTATAGAGAGAGAGCTAAAGTCAAGAGGGCAGCAGCTGTTTTAGTTGGGAGAGTGAGAAAAATGGGACCAGAGAAGGGGTGGGGGTTACCTGGCCCCGTCTCTGACAGTGCGCAGTGCAGCCACGGCTTGTCTGAGGACCAGGAGTGGGGCTAAAGTCATTGATTAATTTAAAAAGAGGAGCAGAGCTTTTATTTTAGGGGAGGGGGGGGTTTGTGTGGAGAGGTTTGGGTTTTGGAAACGAGAGTGGGTAAAAAAAAGTTTTGCTTTTTTTTATTTTTAACCCATAAGTCTGTAATTAGAAAAAAAAATAAAGACATTGTGTAAAAATTACTAATTTGTTTGATTTTTGTCCAAGAGTTGCAAAGCATTTTGGAAAATTAAGTCTCCTATTTAGGGGACTTTGAGCGGTTCAGACCGACATTTGTGTACAGGGCGATCTGTGAATGGCGCAACATCAATTGCTGTGCACTCCGTGAACGCTCTGGTTGTTCCGCTTCACATGCCGCTCTCTGAAATGCAGTATGTGAAATCTGACACCTCATTTGCATTGCGACACGTCCCTGCCTGTGAACCTCGCAGCTCCGTTTACAATACAGCATATGAAACGGGAGACCCTAGCGATTGCAGCAAAAGCAGTATAATCTCGATGTGATGTTCTCGGATGGATTTAGAGCTTTCAACATTAAAAAATAAAGTACTTTAGTAGAATTGAAACAAGACCACATTTTGTTGGTTAGAGGGACAAAATCATGTCGTGCTTAAAGCTGGAGTTGTAAAGAATCGACAGGCATTTGAATAGGGTCTGTGTTGCTCAGAGGACGCTGGGAAGAAAATGATGGAGCCAGATAGCTGCCAAAAGGTTGAACGTTAGGATCATAAGAAAAGCCATGTGTGAAATATAAAACGTAACCGTTAAATTAGATCTGTAAACGTACACACCCTATGTTAAGACTGAATCAACATTTACACGTTAAATTACATTTAGCATTTAGCAGACGCTCTTATCCAGAGCGACTTACAAATTGGTGCATTCACCTTATAGCCAGTGGGATAACCACTTTACCATTTATTTATTTTTCTTTCTTTCTTTGGGGTGGGGTAAGGGGGGGTAGAAGGATTACTTTATCCTATCCCATGTATTCCTTAAAGAGGTGGGGTTTCAAGTGTCTCCAGAAGGTGGTGAGTGACTTCGCTGTCCTGGCGTCGTGAGGGAGCTTGTTCCACCATTGGGGTGCCAGAGCAGCGAACAGTTTTGACTGGGCTGAGCGGGAACTGTGCTTCCGCAGAGGTAGGGGGGCCAGCAGGCCAGAGGTGGATGAACGCAATGCCCTCGTTTGGGTGTAGGGACTGATCAGAGCCTGAAGGTACGGAGGTGCCGTTCCCCTCACAGCTCCGTAGGCAAGCACCATGGTCTTGTAGCAGATGCGAGCTTCAACTGGAAGCCAGTGGAGTGTGCGGAGGAGCGGGGTGACGTGAGATAACTTGGGAAGGTTGAACACCAGACGGGCTGCGGAATTCTGGATGAGTTGTAGGGGTTTAATGGCACAGGCAGGGAGCCCAGCCAACAGCGAGTTGCAGTAATCCAGACGGGAGATGACAAGTGCCTGGATTAGGACCTGTGCCGCTTCCTGTGTAAGGCAGGGTCGTACTCTCCGAATGTTATAGAGCATGAACCTACAGGATCGGGTCACCGCCTTGATGTTAGCGGAGAACGACAGGATGTTGTCCAGGGTCACGCCAAGGCTCTTTGCACTCTGGGAGGAGGACACAACGGAGTTGTCAATTATTACTTTACATCTCCCTTTACTCGGTTACAGATAATTTTTATATGTACAAACTTTTGTCAGGAATGTGGCATCTGCAAAGGACATGAACCGAACATAGCTAGTCAATCAAGCAACTCTAACACAGAAGTTAGTTGCTTTGCAGGTTCCGGTTTAATTTCCAAAACGACGTTATACCAGTAGATGGCGTAGTATAGGCTTGGGCCTTCAGCAAATTACTTGTGAGAATGATACTATAAAGACACAGAAGAGCCGTGTCTAGAATAACCGCCTGGGCTGCAAAATAGAAAGTAAATATGATTTAGGCTAAGCCTATTCCACTATCTAAATATGCCATGCTGTTGTGTTATTTAATGGCCATATAATTGCATAATTATATTTGTATAGCTGCGTGGTGTTACTGTGGCGATCATGTAACATAATGAATCACACTTTTTACAGTATTTGGGAGCACAGACTGTAGGCCTTATATTAGCCATTTTGACTGTTGTACTTGCGAATTCCACTGTATGTAGGCTTGTTATAGCCATTTGCGTTGCACAACCCCATCACGCAGAGGCTATATCAATAAATGAGACAAAACTAAATATTGATTAAATCTTGGCTATAACCTATCCTGAGCTAAATAGCCATGGGGTCCCAAATGGTCAAGACCATCTATAACCTATTCTTATTGCCAGATCTGTTTCCCTATCAGCCACTGCATGTGCTTTAACAATTTTGCTTAAGTATTTAGAGGCCTTACACCAAACAGATCCATTACATTAGTGACCTAAATGTGAAATAAACTTTACTGAGGAGTATTAGAGAATGGAGACTTTTACGTGCAGGATACCTCTTTCCGGTTTCCCTGACTTGTTTTTTTTATACCGTATTATGCTTGTTCAAGTAGCACTCCTCACAGGCTGTTTGTATGTTTTTTTTGTTGTTGGTGAGATGAAACTTCTAAACTCTGAAAGGTATTATTGTACGCCAGAATTGCAACAAGATTTGTTCAAGTCTAAAACATTAGTTCGTAATCGTAACATGGTGTTTGTATGTTCACAGATGAAATTTCACATTTACGTTTCATGTTTCACTCATGGCTTTTCTTACGATCCTAACAATTTACAAATGGATTTTCTAATGATACGTACGTTAAACCTTTTGGCAGCTATCTGGCTCCACAGAAAATGACCAGTACAGTTGTGAAATGGTGCCAATTTTGTACTGTCATTCAGTATGATGTATTTTACAGTTAATGTGGAATATTATAGTAAGTGTCGTTTATAATTTGATTACTATATTTAGAAAAGCATTTCAAGCCCTATTCCCCCACTTCTGTTAAAGGGGAAAACAAATCATGATTGTTTTTTTTAAATATTTGTACTGTGTACCCTCATTTGAATTTCTGGCAGTATAAATAAGCAGTACTAGGTATTGTTTATGGCCCTCTCATGATACATTATTAATTACTATTGGGTATGTCTATTTAGGCTGAAATCTACATTTTTGACATTACTTTCTCAAAATAACTGTTTAATTGTAAGTTGGCATTCTGCTGTTTTTAGTTAAACTAGTTTCTACTTTTAGGCTTGATTTTGGCGAAAAGGGTAAAAGCTTCTTCATGAAAGGCAGGACTATGCTTCGTGAACATGGATAGGTCAGACAAGAAACCGTGGCCTTGATCTTTTGCAGGTGCCCAACACCCTTGTGAGTTAGAATGACAATTTACACATCTTACTTAAAGGTCTCAAGCAAATTGCGTTTTTGTATTCGTGGAGCATGCTATGTACTGTTATGTAAAATAAACCTTACTGTATGTATTAAAGCAGTGAATAAGGTTTTATTAGCTTAGGCAGAAACAATCAAGTACTTGGAAATAGACATTTCAACTGATTGTATGCGACTGTGGATTGTGTTTTGTTTGTTGATTGGAAAAACAAGAACTCAACTTTAAATTGAAAAAAATAAACAATCTATCCAACAGGCCCTTATGCTACAAAATATGGGCGTTAGAGAACAATTAGTTAATGTATTTCAAGAATACACTTGAATTTGAGCAAGAGTGAATTCAGTATGGATGAATGTTAGACCATGTTTGATTGTCCTTAAATTGCATTGTTTTAAATTACATTTACATTTTAGTCATTTAGCAGACACTCTTATCCAGAGCGACTTACAGGAGCAATTAGGGTTAAGTGCCTTGCTCAAGGGCACATCGGCAGATTTTTCACCTAGTCGGCTCGGGGATTAGAACCAGCGACCTTTCGGTTACTGGCACAACGCTCTTAACCACTAAGCTACCTCACTTGTCCTGAATATGTGTGGCTTAACCAGTCACAGTTTATGCCCAATAAGGAAAACATATCTGCTCTGAAGTCCAAATGGATGGAATTTTGAGCATCATGATACTGAAACATTCTTAAAATGCATGAGGGACTCAAACAAGGACTAATGATAGTATGAAAACAAATATTGGGTAAAATGCTCCTTTATAATACACATGGTTTGAGCACCTACAGTCACAAAATGATCCTGAAAAGCTATTCCAAGTGAATTATCCCATTTAGCCTAAAACAACATTCTTCATCCTGCTTTGTGGTTTTAGGATTCCATTCTTGATCCTATCTTCTGAAAGCTGCAGGCAAAGAACAATGTTGATTAACTAACAATGCATAATCACTGCACTCAAGTCATTGTAAAATGGTCTAACATTGAGAATCAATTGAATACACAAAATAAATCACTGATCGCCTGACAATGAGTACGGTTACATGCAATGCACACAATTTGATTGTGGATAGTCAGATTAATAATAGTTCAATTAACGTTTACATGCTTTGCAAGAAGAACAAGTTCCCTAATAATCCTGTTTACATGGACACGTCTGAAATCAGGCTACTGATCATCAAGGACATCAACCGCCACGGCCTGTAAACCCCCATATCATCCAGAAGACGAGGTCAGTACAGGTGCATTAAAGCTGGGACCGAGAGACTGAAAAACAGCTTCTATCTCAAGGCCATCCTCCACCCAGTACCCTGCCCTGACCTTAGTCACTGTCACTAGCCGGCTACCACCCGGTTACTCAACCCTGCACCTTCGAGACTGCTGCCCTATGTACATAGACATGGAACACTGGCCACTTTAATAATGGAACACTGGTCACTTTAATGTTTACATACGGTTTTACTCATTTCATATGTATATACTGTATACTAGTCAATGCCACTCCGACATTGCTTGTCCTAATATTTATATATTTCTTAATTCCATTATTTTCCTTTTAGATTGTTGTGAAGCGTTAGATACTACTGCACTGTTGGAGCTAGGAACACAAGCATTTCGCTACACCTGCAATCACATCTGCTAAATATGTATATGCGACCAATAAAATGTGATATGATTTTTATTTGATGGCACTCTGATAAATGCAGAAAATTGCCAATCAAAATAAACGTTCTACCACAGAGCCCATGTCATTTTTGGGAAGCATATTTGATTCTGAGTTCTGACATACAACGTTTGCATGTGAAAACTACTTCTAAGACGCATGCATTCAATTGTTCCGGGAAGCTCGCTCAGCTTGTGCTAGTACATGCACAGATCAAATACACCGCTGGACCGCCGATTAAGGTGTTTGTGTCTAAATAATTCTAATTATTGCTCAGAAAATTAGGTGTTTTAATCGGCGTATGCTTACTTCGATTTTGACCCTACACCGATTAAGATAAGCAGAGTAAGGTGTTTACATGACTATTGCATAATCTGCATACTGCCATAATCAGTTTAATATCGAATTATTCCTGTGCATGTAAATGTATTCAATGATGTCAACAAAACTCAGGCTCACCTTTTCTTTTAGTTTTCTTCTTCATTAGTTTCTTCTTCTTCTTCTTGGGCCCTGGGTTATCCGTGTCCTGAAGGGATGACACTATCATATATTAATATCATAACACAGCAGTGGAGAATAAATCTGAAGTGTGCCCATTATTCCTGGGACCACCCGTATGTAAAATATTATGCAAGCATGACTGTCGCTTTGGATAAAAGCTTCTGCGAAATGGCATATATACAGTGGGGGAAAAAAGTATTTAGTCAGCCACCAATTGTGCAAGTTCTCCCACTTAAAAAGATGAGAGCGGCCTGTAATTTTCATCATAGGTACACGTCAACTATGACAGACAAAATGAGGGGAAAGAAAATCCAGAAAATCACATTGTAGGATTTTTTATGAATTTATTTGCAAATTATGGTGGAAAATAAGTATTTGGTCAATAACAAAAGTTTCTCAATACTTTGTTATATACCCTTTGTTGGCAATGACACAGGTCAAACGTTTTCTGTGAGTCTTCACAAGGTTTTCACACACTGTTGCTGGTATTTTGGCCCATTCCTCCATGCAGATCTCCTCTAGAGCAGTGATGTTTTGGGGCTGTCGCTGGGCAACACGGACTTTCAACTCCATCCAAAGATTTTCTATGGGGTTGAGATCATGCTGAAAGACCCAGCCACGTTTCATCTTCAATGCCCTTGCTGATGGAAGGAGGTTTTCACTCAAAATCTCACGATACATGGCCCCATTCATTCTTTCCTTTACACGGATCAGTCGTCCTGGTCCCTTTGCAGAAAAACAGCCCCAAAGCATGATGTTTCCACCCCCATGCTTCACAGTAGGTATGGTGTTCTTTGGATGCAACTCAGCATTCTTTGTCCTCCAAACACGATGAGTTGAGTTTTTACCAAAAAGTTCTATTTTGGTTTCATCTGACCATATGACATTCTCCCAATCCTCTTCTGGATCATCCAAATGCACTCTAGCAAACTTCAGACGGGCCTGGACATGTACTGGCTTAAGCAGGGGGACACGTCTGGCACTGCAGGATTTGAGTCCCTGGCGGCGTAGTGTGTTACTGATGGTAGGCTTTGTTACTTTGGTCCCAGCTCTCTGCAGGTCATTCACTAGGTCCCCCCGTGTGGTTCTGGGATTTTTGCTCACCATTCTTGTGATCATTTTGACCCCACGGGGTGAGATCTTGCGTGGAGCCCCAGATCGAGGGAGATTATCAGTGGTCTTGTATGTCTTCCATTTCCTAATAATTGCTCCCACAGTTGATTTCTTCAAACCAAGCTGCTTACCTATTGCAGATTCAGTCTTCCCAGCCTGGTGCAGGTCTACAATTTTGTTTCTGGTGTCCTTTGACAGCTCTTTGGTCTTGGCCATAGTGGAGTTTGGAGTGTGACTGTTTGAGGTTGTGGACAGGTGTATTTTATACTGATAACAAGTTCAAACAGGTGCCATTAATACAGGTAACGAGTGGAGGACAGAGGAGCCTCTTAAAGAAGAAGTTACAGGTCTGTGAGAGCCAGAAATCTTGCTTGTTTGTAGGTGACCAAATACTTATTTTCCACCATAATTTGCAAATAAATTCATTAAAAATCTTACAATGTGATTTTCTGGAAAAAAAATGCTCAATTTGTCTGTCATAGTTGACGTGTACCTATGATGAAAATTACAGGCCTCTCATCTTTTTAAGTGGGAGAACTTGCACAATTGGTGGCTGACTAAATACTTTTTTCCCCCACTGTATCTTATATTATCATTCACTGCATATCAGCAAGGAGTGTGACCTGTAGAATACTGGTGTGTGTCACTTAAATGTGTCCAACTCACCTGTCCCTCTCCGCCCGTCAGGGCTGTGATGTCACTGAACCGTGTGATGCCGCTCAGCTGACCAGACATTCCCAGCATGCCTCTCTTCTTAGCACTTCTCTCATTTCGGGGCACTTGCAGACGCACCATCATCGACTCCTCAAAGTTTTTCCTAAAGGAAGAAAATAAATACATGAAGGGACTCCCTCTAAATGAGAGGACTCAAACTACTGTAGTACTACACAGTTAAATGAGAAACAAATCAATAATCTAATCAATGATTGTGTCATCAATGTGTGATGATGACAGCACTGACCTGTGCAGCTGCTCTCGGCTCTGTCTATCCGTCTGGAAGTCCCTGTGCTCGCGGATCTCCTCGGGAGCATCGCTGTACTGCTGCCGGAGCTCCTGGATCACAGAGCTGCGGAGGGCGGCACGCCTCTGCTTGTCCGCCAGCTCCTTCTTTTTGTCTGCATCGGTCAGGTCTCCCTCTGTTGGTCAAGTAAAGAGGTGTTATACATCACAGCCATGGTTTTGTTTTTTTATCATCCATCACAGAAATAAGAAAGCTTTGGGTGCATTTTTAAGAGGGGATGTCTAAATACAATTCAACAGAGAGGAAGATAAAATACTGTTATATTTGACATTACCATAGTGCATTGGGGCAATCTTGGGGGGAACATATTTCTTGCCACTAGATGGCACTTTTTTCTCAGTGCCTTCAGCCTTCTCTCCATCTTCATCCTCTGAGTCTTCTGATTCACTTAGCTATGGAATGATTTTTTAGATTTTTTTAAAAAGTAAGGACATTCAAAAGCTGTTGCGTAAACCAGATTTCATTCTGCGATAGGGAACAATGCAACAAAATGAATAATAATATAATTAAGCAATAAGGCCTGAGGGGGTGTGGTATATGGACAATATACCACAGCTAAGGGCTGTTCTTTGCACGATGCAACACGGAGTGCCTGGATACAGTACTTAGCAGTGGTATATTGGCCATATACCACAAACCCCAGAGGTGCCTTATTGCTATTATAAACTGGTTACCAAGGTAATTAGAGCAGTAACAATAAATATTTTGTCATACCGTGGTATACGGTCTGATATACCACGGCTGTCAGCCAATCAGCATTCAGGGCTCGAAACACCCAGTTTATAATTGTATTCATCTAACATAGATTGAGGGATGCCAAGAGATGAGAAGTGCTTACTTTGCTAACGAGGTTCTCCGGATTGGGACGGAACTGCAATGGGTCATTTTCCCCTACAAAATATAAAAAAAACTATTTGCAATACAATCAAGGAATGTTTATCACATGCATTCTGATAAGTACATACATTTTTCATAACAATTAAAAGACTTGCTTCCTTTCCTCAATATCACATCTCACCTAAGCTCCCAGTCACTGCTGTTCGCACCAATTTATCAATCTGATATCTCAGTTTCTGGTCCAGAGGGCGCATCTTCTCCAAAACCTTTAAGTAGAGCATCACAATAGTTAGAATATAGCAACAGAGGTCCAAGATAGCATTCATGAGCCCAGACAAGACCAAGAAGACTATGCAAGAAGTCAACAGTCATTTGAATGTGGGATGATGAAAATGGGAGAGGTTGCACATGTACAGCCCCACACACTGAGTGGTACAACATGTAGTGACCAGCAATGAAGGGTATCTTACTGTTCTGACGGTGACCAGTCTGTGAAGGGCACCACTGTCTTTCACACTACCACCCTCGGATTTAAGACTGATCAGGTGAGTGACATCTTGCAGGTAAAACAGCAGCAGCTGATATCTAAGGTCAAGGAAAGACAAACCCTACAAGAGAGTGGGAAATTTACATTTGCATAAATCATTTGAGAGAGACAATGCTGCCTGTTTGAGTCCACGCCAATGTGAACTCTCAATGCCCTTATGTGTGAATCCTATAATAGTACTTACCTTGGATGTTTGGAATTTTCCATCTTGGACCCTCTTTAGCAAATCTCGAACCTGCCCTGTAACTGATGCCACCTAGGATTGAATGTGTACAGACTGACCTTATACATCTGAGTGACTGGTAATAGATCTCAGTAACTAGTAATAGATATGACTGATAAACACTACCGTAGCTACAGTACCAGTCAAAAGTTTGGACACACCTACTCATTCTAGGGTTTTTCTTTATTTTTACTATTTTCTACATTGTAGAATAATAGTGAAGACATCAAAACTATGAAATAACACATATGGAATCATGTAGTAAACAAAAAAGTGTTACATCAAAATATATTTTATATTTGAGATTATTTTTATTATTTATTTTTTGTCATTTAGCAGACACTCTTATCCAGAGCGACTTACAGTTAGTGAACACATATTTTTTTATACTGGCCCCCCGTGGGAATCGAACCCACAACCCTGGCGTTGCAAACGCTATGCTCTATCAACTGAGCTACATCCCTGCCGGCCATTCCCTCCCCTACCCTGGACGACGCTGGGCCAATTGTGCGCCGCCCATGAGTCTCCCGGTCGCGGCCGGCTGCGACAGAGCCTGGATTCGAACCAGGATCTCTAGTGGCACAGTTAGCACTGCGATGCAGTGCCTTAGACCACTGCGCCACTCAGGAGTATTCTTCAAAGTAGCCACCCTTTGCAGTCCAACTCATCCCAATTGGGTTGAGGTCGGGTGATTGTGGAGGCCAGGTCATCTGATGCAGCACTCCATCACTCTCCTTGGTCAAATAGCCCTTACACAGCCTGGAGGTGTGTTTTAGGTCATTGTCCTGTTGAAAAACAAATGATAGTCCCACTAAGCAAAAACCAGATGGGATGGCGTATCACTGCAGAATGCTGTGGTAACCATGCTGGTTAAGTGTGCTTTGAATTCTAAATAAATCACAGACTGTCACCAGCAAAGCACCCCCACACCTCCTCCTCCATGCTTCATGGTGGGAACCACACGTGGAGATAATCCGTTCACCTACTCTGCATCTCACAAAGACACGGCGGTTGGAACCAAAAATCTTAAATTTGGACTCATCAGAACAAAGGACAGATTTCCACCGGTCTAATGTCCATTGCTCGTGTTTCTTGGCCCAAGCAAGTCTCTTCTTGTTATTGGTGTCCTTTAGTAGTGGTTTCTTTGCAGCAATTCGACCATGAAGGCCTGATTCATGCAGTCAAATCTGAACAGTTGATGTTGAGATGTGTTTGTTACTTGAACCCTGTGAAGCATTTATTTGGGCTGCAATTTCTGAGGCTGGTAACGCTAACAAACGTATCCTCTGCAGCAGAGGTAACTCTGGGTCTTCCATTCCTGTGGCGGTCCTCATGAGAGCCAATTTCATCATAGAGCTTGATGATTTTTGGAACTGCACTTGAAGAAACTTTAAAAGTTCTTGAAATTTTCCGCATTGAGTAACCTTCATGTCTTAAAGTAACGATGGACTGTCGTTTCTCTTTGCTTATTTAAGCTGTTCTTGCCATAATATGGACTTGGTCTTTTACCAAATATTCTGTATACCAACCCTACCTTTTCACAACACAACTGATTGGCTCAAACGCATTAAGAAGAAAGAAATTCCACAAATTAACTTTTAACAAGGTACACCTGTTAATTGAAATGGATTCCAGGTGACTACCCCATGAAGCTGGTTGAGAGAATGCCAAGAGTGTGCAAAGCTGTCATCAAGGCAAAGGGTGGCTACTTTAAAGAATCTCAAACATAACATATTTTGATTTGTTTAACACTTATTTGGTTACTACATGATTCCATGTGTTATTTAATAGTTTTGTTGTCTTCACTATTATTCTACAATGTGGAAAATAGTAAAAATAAATAAATAAAAACCCAGGAATGAGTAGGTGTCCAAACTTTTGACTGGTACTGTATGTCACATCATTAGCAAGAAGCTACAGAAGACAAACAGCTGGCTGTATTCAAGCTACAGATCGTACACCAGATAATGTGATATAGCCAAAGATTTTTGGTATCCATTACTGGGTGTTACAGGTTTGCCTATTCAAAACGTTGTCATAGATTTTTCAACTGAATCTTCTAAAATGTCTTTGTCCAGTTGCAGGTGGTTCTTTTGAATTTAGAAAATGCTCCGTTTTTTAAATAGACAAGATTGCGGCGTACATATTGTTGGATTATTTCATGGAGCAAAACATTTATTTATTTTAATAATGGAGCATTTTCGAAATTCAAAAGAACCACCTGCAACTGGTCACGGACATTTTAGACGTTTTGTATAGGTCGTTTGGTATAGGCAAACCTGTAACGCTCAGTAATGGATTCCACAAATATTTGGTTCTCATTATCTGGTGTCAAATCTGTAACTAGCTGTATTCTGAACCTAACCTGTTCAGTGAGACTGTTCAACAGCCGCACAGCATTGGGTCCATCACTGTCAATCAAATCCTGAAAGAAAATAGCAAATCAAAATATTACAATAATACTTCTGTCAAAGTTAGTAAACCCAGGCAAACACTGTCCCATTGTTAGCTACTACAGCTAGCTAGCTACAGGACTTGGCTACTAGCTAAGCTAATTAGTTAGCTATCTAACTAGCTAGTCAAATTCTGACTAAATAGCTATGGCAAGCCCTGTGTGAAGTGGCTGGATAATTGCGGTCTTTTCAATCATGAGATATGGCAGAAATAAGGTTAATAATCTTGAAACGTTTCAATAAATATCCAAAATCTTGACATAAAACTAAAGCATATTGCCCAACTCACGTTTTCGCTATAGGAAGCCGCCATTTTGATTAAAAGTTGCAAGTACGGAACTTGCTAAGGGACAGTGGAATTGCTAGAAAGAGTTTCGTAATTCGTATCACGTTGATTACAATATCATGTCCAAATAATTATGGATTATGCACATTGCACTTATGCAAAATGCCCATGGTGAATAAGACAAAACAACAAAAACATAAACAACTAATACAACATAATAACCTCATATTTTGGGTTATGGACGACTGCTGCCCAATGCATATAGAGTCATTGAACACTGGTCACTTAGACAATGTTTATATACTGTTTTACCCACTTTATATGTATATACTGTATTCTAGTCATGGCTCATCCTATATAACTATATCCGGACTCTGATATTGCTCGTTCTGATATTTCAAATATGTTTTAACTTTTCCGATTATGTATGTATTGTTTTTGTATTGCTAGATATTTCTGCACTGCTGGAGCTTGAAACATAAGCATTTCGCTGCACCTGCAATAACATCTGCAAATCTGTGTACATGACCAATTAACTTTGATTTGATTTGGTAGGGGTATAATGTATACTTATACACTGAGTGTACAAAACATTAGGAACACCTTCCTAATATTGAGTTGCACCCCCTTTTGCCCTTAGAACAGCCTCAATTCATCGGGGCATGGACTCTACAAGGTGTTGAATGCGTTCCACAGGGATGCTGGCCCATGTTGACTCCAATGCTTCCCACAGTTGTGTCAAGTTGGCTGGATGTCCTTTGGGTGGTGGACCATTCTTGATACAAACGGGGGAAACTGTTGAGTGTGAAAAACCCAGCAGCGTTGCAGTTCTTGACACAGTCAAACCGGTGTGCCTGGCACCTACTACCATACCCCATTCAAAAGCATTTAAATATTTTGTCTTGCCCATTCACTCTCTGAATGGCACAAATACACAATCCATGTCTCAATTGTATCAAGGCTTAAAAATCCTTCTATAACCTGTCTCCTCCCCTTCATCTATACTGGTTGAAGCGGATTTAACAAGTGACATCAATAAGGGATCATAGGTTTCACTTGGTCAGTCTATGTCATGGAAAGAGCAGGGTTCCTAATGTTTTGAACATTCATTGTATATAACACATACTGTATATATACCAAACACAGATACAGTACCTTCATTAAGTATGCATACCCCTTGACTTATTCCACATTTTGTTGTGTTACAGTCTGAATTCAAAATTGATTACATTTGTTATTTCTCTCACCCATCTACGCACAATACCCCATAATGACAAAGTGAAAACATGTTTTTAGAAATTGTTACAATTTTGTACACTCAGTGTAGTATAAGACCAATGATGTTGTAGGCTATGTATGTCTATAGATAAGACAGTTGAGATGTACTAAGTTCATGAGGCATTTATAGGTTATATTCTTAAATAATTAATGGATATATATTATTGACCATAGAACAGCATGAAATAAATATTCCAGAATATTTCTTTAATGATGCCCATGTACAGCCACATATATATTTTTAAAATGTCCCCCAAAAAGTTATAATGTCAGGATGTGATCCTAAAAAAGGAGAAGTAAATTATAGGCAAGAAACAAGGAGATAAGAAAAAACAAGCCCATGGGTCATGAGAGAGAGAGAGAGAGAGAGAGAGAGAGAGAGAGAGAGAGAGAGAGAGAGAGAGAGAGAGAGAGAGAGAGAGAGAGAGAGAGAGAGAGAGAGAGAGAGAGAGAGAGAGAGAGAGAGAGAGAGGTGGTGTTTAACTTACGAGGAAGTGATGGTGTGATGATCAGATGAGTACCTGTCTTAACAGTGTTTATGAGCAGAACATTGAGGGAGGAACTCACAAAACAGAAAAGGCAGTACGACGATAAACAAATTCAGAGGTAAGTCAGTCAATGTTCTGGTGGGAAATGCTCATAATATATTGAAGCAAGTACAAAACCGACAATAATGTACTGTAGGCTACGTGTTGTGCAAAAAGAGAATTTCATCAGGGATATAAATAAATCTTAACAATGTTAGTACTTGAATGTTGTTTGCATTTTAAAACACTACAATAGGCCTATAGTTATCATGTTATTAACTCACAATGGACGTGATAATGAATGTGTCTGAACGTGACTATAATGTGTCTGAATCCCTAACAGATGTCTCAGTGTTCTGTGATTCAAGAGTACAGCCCTACAGTTTCTGCCACATACACAACCTTCAGTCAGACTCCCACCCACGCTTCTACAACCGTGGCCTTGAACCCTGACCCATCGACCCCGGCACCTTTTACCAATGATATGCCTCAGAAGGACGGGATTCCATACAGCCAGTCGATGGGGGCTCAGGGATTGGTTAGGACTGGCAGTAACAGAATGGCAGAGCAGATGATGGGATTGTCATACCTGTCCTACGCACCTTGCCACAACGCACCTTCCACAGAGACTGCCGGCCAACAGAGTCACATACTGCAACAGGTATATGGATACGCCGCTTGGTTTCTGTGTTCATGAGAATGCATAATGTTGCAGTTAACATGTAGTTCAATGTTGAATTTTTTTATTTTTTATTGCATCCATTTTGTCTTTCTACATTTCTAAGTTATCTCTTCCCTCCAAACCCTCTACATCCCTCCTCCCTGTCCTACAGGACTTTTCTCCCTTCCTCCTCCCCCTTCCTCCCGGCCCCCTGCGAAGCCCCCTGCAGAAGAGGGGCCTGACCAAGGACACCATGGAGTATCGACTGCGGCGGGAGAGGAACAATATTGCCGTGAGGAAGAGCCGAGACAAGGCCAGGCGACGCATACAGCTCACCCACCAAAGGGCTCTGCAGCTGCATGAGGAGAACCACCGGCTGCAGATTCTCATAGGGCAACTCACACATGAATTGGACACTCTCAAACACATCTTGTCACAGCGTCACCTACAGCCCAGAGGTGAGAATGCAGCCAGGGAAGAGGGCTGTTGAGTGTGTTGGGGAGCGCTGTAGAGAATGACAGCCACTATGTGTGGTTCTGTATGAAAATATGCTCTTTTGTCACACTGGTGGAAATTGTACATTCCTATACATTGTTATAAAACAGTTACATAAGTGCTTTCATCTGGGAGTATCCCAAAAGTTGACATAATACAGGGTTAGTGCGTAAGTCAACAAAGGCTGTGAGTCAAAGAACACAAAGTTCCAAGTACTTTAAAAGCCTTTTGTCTTTGGTTAGATGACACAGATTTCAGTACACTTTCTACCTCCACTACATTTTCTTGGAAATTGCATGGCAAGAATGATTACCCAATACCTTTTATGGTTTCAAAAATATTAATTTAATTAAGCACCACTAAGAATAAGGAAGTTGTCAAGAAATGTTAGATATCAGGCAAAAGTTATGTAATTGTACAATTCAACATTTCTAAAATAAAAATTATTTTTATGGCTCTTTCTCAACAGTCTGTGTATTCTGACTTACAGAAAATCAAGGTACAAAAAGGGTCCAAAATACTATTTTGGGAACAACACTAAACATGTGTGACCACTACTGCTTGAAATACAAATGTGTAAATTAATCCAGGCATATGCCATTTCTCCTTTTAGCTGATAATATAATATAATGCATCCCAATATAATAACAATTCCACTTTAGCCCAATCTCCTCCAAGTGATTATATTGCATCTAAAATGGGGCGGCAGGTAGCTTAGTGGGTAAGAGCGTTGTGCCAGTAACCGAAAGGTCGCTGGTTCTAATCCCCGAGCCGACTAGGTGAAAAATCTGTCGATGTGCCTTTGAGCAAGGCACTTAACCCTAATTGCTCCTGTAAGTCGCTCTGGATAAGAGCGTCTGCTAAATGACTTAAATGTAAAATGGCTATAATAATGTCTATGCCTAAATCCAGTTATCTCCTGCTATTTTGCTTCTCCAGTGTAGTATTTTATGTAAGGGCACATATAGAGATGCCCCCCTTCACTCTGTTCACAAAGGCCGTTAAAAACAGACACAATGACATGGTAGTTTTATGGGTAGAAATCTGGGCCGGCCTTTGTGGGACGGGTAATATTTCAACACAGCACAGGACAGAGACCAAAACAGATAGCATCAGCACACAGGAGTGAGCTTTCCTGTGGCAGCAATAGCAGTCAAGGGACAGATAGATAGGAAACCATTTTTTTGACACACATCTTTGATAAAGTACCATGACATGTGCTCACAGTTTTTAATGACCTCTAGGAAATGTTATGTTTGTTAAAGAGGGAGTAAGACAATGTATAGCTAGCTGCATACTGATGCTGGTGCATGCAATGGCTATGAGAGTTCACGTGTGTGTTGAAATTACCCTCAATGTCTCTGTGGGGCAATCTGTGGTCCCAGGACTGCTGCAATGTCTCCACAGAATGAGGAAAGACAGTATTTCACCTCATCCCAAGTTACTCAACAGCAAGCATGTTAGAAAAAGATATATAAACCCACAACTAGAAAATAAATGGAGGGGTATTTTGCAACAGGAAATTAACAGACGATTTTCAAGCACTTATTGTCATAATGAATATCATAGACAAAGCTTAAAGGGACAATCTGGGATTGGCACATCCATTTCTTGACTTTTAAATGAATGATATAGCCATTGATTATTGAATAATTTCATTTCACGTATAATCGCCACATGAACTAAGTCAAACTGTCATACCCCATCAAACCCCAAAATAAAGGCCATAAATCATTGTTAGAGTGCTGCTGACAATGCAGCTTTTAAAAGCAATTTTCCCGCATTCGTGGAGATCTCAATAAACGGTAAACTCTGCAGATGTCAGCTTACTCGGAAAATACCTCTAAATGTCTTGCGCACTACAACGCGTGTTCTGATTGAATCCCGGCCATAAGCCTGTTTTAATATTGTTTGTAAACATTGTCATTGTCATTGTAGTTTTAAAACAGGGTTTTTATTGCATGGTTGGCCAGTCATTGCATCCATAGCTCTGCCTGAATTTGAGAGTGGTTACATTTCTCCAGCCCTTCCATCAGCTGTTTACCAAAGTTAGTGCCTGCTTGTTGTTTTTCGAATCACTGATTGCCCCTTTAACCTTCAAAAAGCCTATTATTTAAAAGTTATTCAAACCCCTGAGTTGTCAACAAAAATCAGGTGCTATTTGCATGTGAAAATGTCACGAGGTGCATCGCTCTATTACGTTTTTATTGGTGTCCCACCACTCTTTGATGTAATATGCACATCTTAGAGTGTGGCTTTAAAAAACAGAATTAGGTTTTAAATGGTTGATTAGTGGCACACAAATTAATTTGCCATATTTCTATATATTGCAGCAACCTTAAAACCTTAAAACCTTGGACCTTTTTAGTGTATTGACAGTCTACATTGGTGTCAGAATTGGGATGGCACCCCAGCACATCCATCAAAAGCGACTTGTTAGAAGGGACTTGTTAGAATGTAGCGGGGGACACGCTTTTACGAAGGAACGGGGTAGTTAGGCGACCTAGTGAACACCACTTGCGACATCTTTAAGAGGTTCAGACCTCTTAAGCCCTGTTTATTGTGCCTGGTTCTAACATGCATCCTTTGACCTGATCTTGTCTACATTCTGATTGTGCCCACATTTTCAGACAGGTGTAGAGGATTTAAAGACGCACATCTAATCATATGACTACGGCCCAGTACATCACTGAGGCCAAACTCCCTGCCATCCAGGACCTCTATACCAGGCGGTGTCAGAGGAAGGCCCAAAAAATTGTCAAAGACTCCTGCCACCCAAGTCATAGACTGTTCTCTCTGCTACCGCACGGCAAGTGGTACCGATGCGCCAAGTCTGTGACCAAAAGGCACCTGAACAGCTTCTATCCCCAAGCCATAAGACTGCTGAACAATTAATCAAATGGCTACCTGGACAATTTACATTGACCCTCTTTATTATTTATTTATTTATCTTAATTATTTTTGCACTGTCTCACACACGCACACACGCACACACACACATGCATATTAATGCCACACACACACACACACTCACAGACACACACATAGACACACTTCACATACACTGCTGCTACTCTGTTTATTATATATCCTGATTGCCTAGTCAATTATTTTGCAGTTGTCCCCAACACACTCACCTTAAATTTTACTGCTTTATTAAAGACTGTTTTCCATTTTTATCTCTAAACAAGTGGATTATTTGTCTTTAGGCTCCCCTAATGGTATATATTTAAAAAGTGTATAGATCTAACTTAATTAGGTTATAATATATAACTTTTTCTAAATGACGAAATATTAGATCAATTTACCTCAGAATAATTTTGTTAAACCCCCTCACAGAAACCACTTTATGCCACCAATTTTTTTCCAACACTTTGGGGGGCTAGTTACCCCACATTTCTCTATGACATGCCTAAAAGATCAAAAATATTTTTTTACCCCCTTTTTCGTGATTACGATCTTGTCTCATCGCTGCAACTCCCCAACGGGCTCGGGAGGGGCGAAGGTCGAGTCATGCGTCCTCCGAAACATGACCCACCAAGCCGCGCTTCTTAACACCCGCTCGATTAACGCGGATGCCAGCTGCACCAATGTGTCAGAG
This sequence comes from Coregonus lavaretus, assembly GCF_964263955.1. NCBI lineage: Eukaryota > Metazoa > Chordata > Actinopteri > Salmoniformes > Salmonidae > Coregonus > Coregonus lavaretus. Next base: position 9,869,808 of record NC_139989.1, read on the forward strand.
GAAATACCCTTCAACTGACGACCGAAGTCAGCCTGCATGCGCCCGGCCCACCACAAGGAGCCGCTAGAGCGCAATGAGCCATAGATAAAATGCAATTGTCTTCATTGTTCATAGTTTATGCCTGCCCATACCATAACCTCACTGCCACCATGGGGCACTCTGTTCACAATGTTGACATCAGCAAACAGCTCGGCCATACGACGCCATACATGTGGTCTGCGTTTGCGAGGCCGGTTGAACGTACTGCCAAATGTTCTAAAACGACGTTGGAGGTGGCTTATGGTAGAGAAATTAAAATTCAATTCTCTGGAAACAGCTCTGGTGGACATTCCTGCAGTCAGCATGCCAATTGCACGCTCCCTCAAAACTTGAGACATCTGTGGAATTGTGTTGTGCGACGAAACTGCACATTTTAGAGTGGCCTTTTATTGTCCCCAGCACAAGGTGCACCTGCGTAATGATCATGCTGTTTAATCAGCTTCTTGATATGCCACACCTGTCAGGTGGATGGATTATCTTGGCAAAGGAGAAATGCTCACTAACAGGGATGTAAACAAATTTGTGCACAAAATTCGAGAGTAATATGCTTTTTGTGCTTATAGAACATTTCTGGGATCTTTTATTTCAGCTCATGAAACATGGGACCAACACCTTACATGTTGCGTTTATATTTTTGTTCAGTGTAGTACAACTCATAATGCGCGCTCTTTCAACCTTGAGAATAATCTATGATTTATGGCCCCACCATGCGGTAGATGGTTTCATTTGCAGTGAAAGAGGGGGACGTCTCCTCAACGATTTCGCCCGATTTCTCACGAGTCTGAATGTCGCTTCCCCAATTCAGTTTTCCACCCCTTTGTCCCAGAGAGGATCGGTTCGACTATGGCTGTGACCCGTCCCCTTTAAGATAATGTCTGAAATAATAATGTATTATTGAATTACTTAACACTTTGTTTCATGTCGGCGGACATAAACTTGGGTCGCGCAACAACGTTAGAAATCAGGGACGGTAGAAGTCGAGCATGACAATACAGCCAAAAAAATTGCTTCAGTAGGTGTCTATGTTGAAACTGCGTTTTCTTCTGACATGACTTTAGTTTACAGTGCTTCTTCATACAATACTACCCCGGGACAGTAGGATGGAATAATAGACAGCCGACAGAGAGAAGACGCATAGGAAGAGTAAAGGGAATGCGGTGAAAATCCAACTCAATTCGGAACACTGTTCCCTTTATCCCCTGCAATGTTTTGGCTTTACCAAAACGGACGTTTGAAAGTGACAGTGGGCAATCGTTAACCCACCGGATTTATTATAATATCCGACGACTATAATAACACTGGAAAGGGGTAAGTCATTTTGCTGCTACTGTCCCCTTGCTACGCAGACTGACAATATTGTATATTTACAGAATCATGTGTTTTGCTCTCTGTCTGCCCGGGGCAGGTGCGTGCGTCCACTTGTGTCAGTGACCTAATATGACAACACCATTTCAGTTTAGGCTTGTCATTTATTCATAATTTATTAATCCCACTGGGCATAGACTGGTTGAATCAACGTTGTTTCCACGTAATTTCAATGAAATTACGTTGAACCAACGTGTAATAGACGTTGAATTGATGTCCGTGCCCAGTGGGATGTTACAATGTTATGAATGTTTTTTTTCTGGTGGTTTGTGTGTTGCTCTATGTTACCTCTATTAAAATATGCGTTGGCTCTTTTCCTTCCATGCAGTACTGTTCCCTGTCTGAAAAGCCACTTATGTAACTGGAATTCCTTTAGCAGAACTTCCTGGCCTTGTAGCAGCCTAGAACATTAACAGAATGGACCATGTGCACTTATCGCTGATAGTGTAGGCTTATAACAGTGTCCAAATACCTTGTTTTGTTCTTGGGCGATAGGAAACAGCTGTATAACGTATTCCCTACACGTGTATAACCATGCTACAAATAAACACTTCCTGTGTGATTCACCCAGCAATAGAATGGATATATCCACCAATTGAATAATAAGCTAAACATTACTTAATGTGGTTGGCGTTGCTCCCTCTATTATGGGATTGGAGATGTCATTTGCCAGGGTTTATGATTATGCACAATTAAAGTAAAAAACGGACTGTTTAAATAAGAAAGAAGATCCATTCACTCACAGAACAATTGTTGTTATTTCATCATATTCTGCAGGTGCACTGTAGCTAATAATATATTTGGGATAAAGTAGTACTGGTGAATCCTTAATGTTTTCCCTTCACAGATATTTCCCACTTCATCTGAGGATTGACCACAACCTCTCTGACCCTCAGTTATGACTTCACCTGAGTCCCCCCTCCCCTCCCCTTCCCCCTGTCCGCCCCCCCCCCTCCCCTCTTCTCCCACTCCCTCGTCTCCTGCTCCCTCCTCCTCCCTCCCACCTCCCCCTTCCTTGCCTCCCACGGGGGAGGTGATGATCCTGGCCCTGGGGAGGAAGAAACAGAGGATGCTCATCTGTCTTTCCATCCTGCCCAATCTCTTCCTGGCCTTCCTTCTCTCCTCGGATCCCCTGCTCACCCTCTCCTCGCCCCACAACTGCCGACTCCCGGGACCTTTGCCTGCTCCGCAGGTCCTCAACGCCTCCCTGCCCTGGAAGAAGGGGGGCAGAGTGGGGGAGAGCGGGGGGCTGTCTCAGTGCAAGCAGTATATCAACGGTACCCAGTCCGGGGTGGAGAACTGTGATGCTGGCTGGGACTACAACGTCACAGAAGGATTGAGAATTAACATTGTTACTGAGGTACCTCGAGGAACTTTGTCGGTCTCATTGTTTTCTTGATTAGTTTGTATTTCCCGGTCTCAGAATCCAAATGGCTGCTATCTCAGAATCGAAATGGCTGCTAGCGGAACAGGGAATGATTGTTTAACAATGACATAATGCATTACTGAGTAGATTCTGATAAGAAGTGAAGCTCTGCTACCCTTACATGGTAAAAAATCCTTTCACCATTAACACTGCTTTGATTAAGAATGTCATAAACAGTCACAGCACTCTCAGTGTCAGAAAACATGATCCAAGGCTTTGCAGCAGTAGAGTGAGGTCTTGGGTAATGTCATCATGCCTTTCTTCATTTAATGATGTGTGTACTTATTCTACAATACCTTATGACGCTTCAGGCCTAATGTCTTTAGCAGAACTCTTGTCCACCACACCCACATTTTTCCATGGCGGTCTTTAGCTCTCACTTGGCTCACTGTGGACTCTCTCTATTTGTTTTTAATTCCATGTGTGGTGACGTGGGTGGGAAACCCAGTGCTTCTGTAAGCTGTTCTATCAGCCCGTTGCCCTCTGTGGTTAGCTAAACATACACTGGTCTCAAGGAGTCATTCTAATTTAAGAGACAGACTACTGCAACGGTTTTACCATGTGCTTATAGACAGCAGGAATATCATCCCGTCTCTCTGTTCATAGACAGATAGCTTGATTCAGCGGTTGGTTTCAGAGTGTATTTTTACCTTTAGTCATGATCGACCAGTATAGCTGCTTCAGCAACTTCTCACAGAAGCCAGAACAGCCCTGACCAGTCTCCACCAGTAATCAATAAGGCTTCAGTAGAAATACTGAACTAAACAAGCAGATGCCTTGTAAAACCATTTTGTAGTAGAATTGTCAGGGCAGACGTCTATATGCTCCTTTGACATGGAGGTTTTAGTATAAGAGGGAAGAAACGGAAGGCATAGGTCTCGGGCCAAGGGTATTATAATGCTTTTTATTCATGTTCATAACTGGTTTGGGCAGTTTGTGAACTTGTTTGTGTGCAAGTTTGGCATTTCTTATTTTTTCCAAGCACGTCGTCCATATGAATGCTATCGACTGTGCTCTCATTTGTGAGGTAACTACTGAACAAAAATATAAACGCAACATGCAACAATTTCAAAGATTTTGCTGAATTACAGTTCATATAAGGAAATCAGTCAATTGAAATAAATTCATTAGGCCCTAATCTATTGATTTCACATGACTGGGCAGGGGTGCAGCCATGGGTGGGCCTGGGAGGGCATAGGCCCACCCACTTGGGAGCCAGGCCCACCCACTGGGGAACCAGGCCCAGCCAATAAGAATTAGTTTTTCCCCACAAAAGGGCTTTATTACAGACAGAAATACTCCTCAGCACCCCGCCCCAGCCCCCCTCAGACGATCCCGCAGGTGAAGAAGACAGATATGGAGGTCCTGGGCTGGCGTGGTTACACGTGGTCTGCAGTTGTGAGGCCGGTTGGACGTACTGCCAAATTCTCTAAAACTTATGGTAGAGAAATTAACATTCAATTCTCTGGAAACAACTCTGGTGGACATTCCTGCAGTCAGCATGCCAATTGCGCGCTCCCTCAAAACTTGAGACATCTGTGGAATGGTGTTGCGTGACAAAACTGCATATTTTAGAGTGGCATTTCTTTGTCCACAGCACAAGGTGCACCTGTGTAATGATCATGCTGTTTAATCAGCTTCTTGATATGCCGCACCTGTCAGGTGGATGGATTATCTTGACAAAGGATAAAATGCTCACTAACAGGGATGTAAACAAATTTGTGCACAACATTTGAGAGAAATACGCTTTTTGGGCGTATGTAACATTTCTGGGATCTTTTATTTCAGCTCATGAAACATGGGACCAATACTTTACGTGTTGCGTTTATATTTTTGTTCAGTGTATATAGTGCAGCCGACCAGTGATAGGACGAGTGATAGTATGTGACAGGGTCTTTATGCGTCCCTGCATAGGGTCCAATTACATAAGGCATTGTTAGCAGCAGCTTACTGACTCTGCCCAGAAACGATGCTATCTCATTGTAATCACTTCGCTTTCAACAGTAGCAAATGCACCAATGGAGCACTTCAGATATAATAACAAAGCCATGCTCAAGCTGATTGAAATAACATTTCAATATAGTGTAGTTTGGTTGAAATGAGTTGTTTTGTATTATCTGGAACAATGTCCTATTGATGAAATGATTGTGAGTAACAAAACATATGTCTACCTCCATCTCTTCTCTTTCCTTAATCGTCTGTTGGTTCTCCACCTCCTTCCTTCTCTCTCCTCTCCCAGTGGGATTTGGTGTGTGGTCAGTACTGGCTGGTCCCAGTCGAGGAGGTGTCCTTCATCTTGGGTGTTCTGACAGGATGCCTGGGACTGGGCTTTGCTGCTGACAGGTAAGATGATACAAGAAATACAGCGGATAAGGCGAGGGTTAGACTGGGGGGACGAGACCTCTTGAGGATTGAGAGTGAGATGAAGCCAATTGAATTAGCAAACAAGAATGACGCTTTTGGTGACAGTTTCACAGACTCAGGCCTAGACTGCACTTGAATCCAGACACTTGGATCCTGAAAATGTGATGGAATGAACATGGTTTGAGTATATTTGTAGTCTCAGTCCTGATCAGTCTGGGAATATACAATAGGTGTCCATAATATGTATTTTACTATGTATTTAAATGGTCATTACAAAACATTTGATCTAAAATGACCCTGGTTCGTTACTAGCTTAATCCAGGACTAACTTCTTTTTTTTAAACTCTGTTTTTACAAGGCCTACTCCTGGCTTTAATTTCCATGAAACCGGCCCATGGTGTTCAGAGGCCTCTGCTTATGCCCTACTGATACAGATCTTTGTATTTTCTCTTCTTTGTTATTTTCTCAGACTGGGCAGGTTGAAGACACTGCTCACCTCGCTAACCCTCTCGGTGGTATTTGGCGTACTTGTGTGTGTCTCTACCTCCCCCCGTATCTTTATTGTCATGCGCTTTTGCCTGGCTGCTGCTAGCGCTGGTGTCTACCTCACGCTTTACATCACACGTGAGTAGTCTCCAGATACTGATTCCATAGTACAGTGGTTCCCAGACTGCGCGAGGGGTCGGCATGGGGGGCGCGGGCGTACCCCCACAAAGGAACTCAGTCCGGCTTTAAACGTACTCTTGAAAGTTGTAATAGTAGAATGCACAAGGTGCGATTTCGAAATTGGTTAGTGCATCATCAGTTCCTCTTGTCATGTTAGTCATTGCATACCTTAGAGAGCTATTTATAACTTGTCAGGATGTTCCCCAATGCTGTAAGGGGGGCCCAAGTGAAAACGTTTAGGAACCCTTGCCATAGTACACAAGGCTCTAATAATAGCATCAAAACACTACTGCCATGACTACTGCAATTTAAAACTATTTTGAGAATTGACCAAAGACCAAACCTATTTACTCATTGTTCAACATTGTTGTGTCTGTAATCATTCATTGTTTTGTCTGTTTGATTGACAGGTCTTGAACTCTGTGATCCCTCACTACGTCTGCTGGTCACCATGGTGGCAGGACTAACTACGGTTGCTGGGGAGCTGCTGTTGCTGGGTGTTGCTCTGTCTTGCCAGTCCTGGAGGGGCTTACTCGGAGCTGGGGCTGCACCGCTCTCTCTGTTCCTCACCTATGGGTGAGTGTGTGTGTGCGTGCGTGTGTGTGTGCTGTGTTGGAGGACAGAAAACTATGGACAAGGGAGTGGGGAATATGGTAGTAATTTAATTAAAGACCTAAATGCAAACTGACTTGCTGAGAGCACCACAGCATTGTATTGATTTAAAGCCCCCTGTTTCATTCAGCTATTAGCTAAAGTCAGAATACATTAGCATTTGTCTTCAAGGTGCAGTGTTCTTCTCAGACTTTTGTTAACAGCATTTCCTTTTATTGCAAATAGCAAATTGAACACAGAGAAAATAAAATGCAGTCCTCTGTCAGTTGGTAGAGCATGGTGCTTGCAACGCCAGGATAGTAGGTTCGATTCTGTAGTGGGCATGCATGACTGTAAAAGTCTCTTTCGGATAAAAGCGTCCGTTAAGTGGCATATTCTTATTTTTTTCCTTTCTAATATAACAACATTGCCGTTTCAGGAGAGAGAAAATAGTAATATGGAAGCTAGGAATTTACATGAAAATGTCTGTTTTGTTTCAGTATTCCAGGAGTATTTCCTGAGTCTCCTCGCTGGCTTCTTCTCTCTGAGAGATCTGCTGATCTGAATTCCTTCAGTGAAGGAAGCGATAGAGAGAGGGATGATGAGAGCTTCACAGGTGTGTGGGAACCATTTTGTCTTTTTGCATGGGTCTTTTCATGAGATTTGCTGTCTATTGTTTGAAAACGTCTCTGCTGATGCCTCCAGTGTGACATGGTGGTATGACATTGTTGTCATTATTGCAGAGTTGGACTCGGAGCCGTCTCCCTCTACACGCCCCCACCTGTCCTTCCCAGAGCTCGTACACAGCAGGAACATCTGGAAAAACATATGTGTGCTTGGCTTCACCTCGTAAGTCACCTAACTGTGCCATTTGAAGTTAGCCCTCACACGTTTGGTCACACTTTAAAGCTGAAATCCTTAGTTGCTACATCCATTTTTGGACTTATAAATGAATTGTAAACAAAATGAATGTAAACAAACACGGTATAGTCTCAAAACATGGTTACAACTATAATTTTGATATCATGGATGGTCAGTCCTTGCATCCATAGCTCTGTCTATGAATTTGAGAGTGGTTACATTTCTCCAGGCCCATCCCTCAGCTTTTTACCAAAAGAGAGGTGGGTGATCGCTTTGTTATTGTTTCAATTAAGGATTTTAGCTTTAAATAGTTGCATGCATAGTAGTAATAATAGTACTACAGTAGTTACATGAAAGTTGAACTTCTTTGTGTAATTACATGTAACTACTCAGTAACTGCACTGGTTACTCATTCCAAGTAGTACGACATTCTGGTAACCAAACATAGTAGTATCAGTATGTATGCCACATATAGCGTATGCATGACATACAAACAACCTAATGTAAAGGTTTAACCTTACTTCTATCAACATAGGCACCCATAGGATTATAGTAGTTGCCAAACAGACCATGATTTTCCATCTCCATCTCTCCTGTTGTCTGTCAGGTTCATTTCCCATGGCATCAGTCATTGTTACAGCTCATTTCGTGGTGATGTCAGAGGCACAGCCCCCAGCTTCTATTGGACCTATCTGCTCTCCGTCTGTGCGGGAGGAGGGGCCTGGCTGTTGTTATGGGCAACCGTGAACAGGTGTGGCCGCCGTGGTATCCTGCTGCTCGCCATGACAATGACAGGGCTGGCATCTCTGATTCTCCTCGGACTGATGGAGTGTAAGTTGGTGCTCAAGGTGGAAGTTGCCCTTAATAGATGTAAAGTCCCCTGTTTTGGGGACCTGCGTGGTCGAGTACCGGTTCCAACCTATGTTCCCTCTAAGCTGCGCACGTAGAAAAATGAACATTCAATTCTCTGGCAACAGTTCTGGTGGGCATTCATGCAGTCAGCATGCCAGTTGCATGCTCCCTCAAAACTTGAGACATCTGTGGCATTATGTTGTGACAAAACTGCACAAAACTGGGCTTTTATCATCCCCAGCACAAGGTGCACCTGTGTAATGATCATGCTGTTTAATCAGCTTCTTGATATGCCACACCTGTCAGGTGGATGGATTATTTTGGCAAAGGAGAAATGCTCACTAACAGGGATGTAAACAAATTTGTGCACAACATTTGAGAGAAATAAGCTTTTTGTGCTTATAGAACATTTCTGGGATCTTTTATTTCAGCTCATGAAACCAACACTTTACATGTTGCTTTTATATTTTTGTTCAGTGTAGTTAGGACTATAATTTTCCCAATGGACATTCATTACTGGAAGCACAGACCCTCTTTGCATGGCGCCACCTTGTGGCTGAATAGTGGTATATCAGTTCATGTAGGACACTGCAGTGGCAGGAAAGTCAAAGCCATGTCTCAGTTTCAGCTGTAATCACAAACCAGTCAGAGTCTGGGGAGTTCAGTGCTAAGTTAACTCTCCCTCCTGTCCCTCTCTTAGATCTAAGTGAGGCGGCCATCACTGTGTTCTCAGTGATGGGACTGTTCTCCTCCCAGGCGGCTGCCTCTCTCTGTGTCCTCTTCACTGCAGAGATCATGCCCACCATCATCAGGTAAGGACCAGCAACTGTCACATGAGTCTTCCTCATCTAGGCTTGTTCTTTGTATTAAGTGTATTATTAGGTCTTAAAGTCATATTGGACTTCAATGGGTGTCATTTTAGGCTTGGTCCTCGTATTATCTCTTCCCTGGCCCTTCCTCTTTTGGAGATCACTGACCTTTGACCTTACCCTCTTGTCCAGGGGCAGTGGCGTGGGCACGGTGTTGGCCCTAGGCTGCGTGGGCCGCCTCACCTCGCCCCTCATGGACCTGCGCAACCACTACGGCTACTTCCTGCACCATGTGGTGTACTCCTCCCTGGCCCTGCTGGCTGTGCTCTCCATCCTGCTGCTGCCCGAGAGCAAGAGGAAACCGCTGCCCCAGACGCTGGCCGACGGGGAGCAGTACCGACGCCCCCCACTGGGCCGGAGGAGGAGGGACAACGTTCCCCTGCTGGCCACCCCCAACCCAGAGACCTAGCCGCCCAAATGTCACACATCAGTCATAACGCCAGCCCAGAGTGTCACCAGGTCCATGCTGCAGAAAGGAAGATGGATGAAAATGAAAAGGGAGAAGAGCTGTCTGCTTAAGATGGTTGTGTAGAGCCAGTAAAGGGAGATGGTAGAATCAACCACACACTCTACTCTTCCTAACATATCATTTTCTAGTCATTCCTAACACAGGAGTGTAGGTGGGGCGGCCATACGTCGTCTGTCTCCATTTCTGCCAATGAAGTGTGTGTGTGTGTGCACGTGAATGTGTGTGTATGTGCACGTGTATGTGTGTGTGTGGCCCTGGTCAGATGGCGGCGTGGAGAGTGCTCGTCACGCAGTGACCTGTTCCATACTGCTGCACCCCCCCCCCCCCCACCTTTCCCATAAGGCCTATGTGGCATCAGCTGCTTCGTGCTCATGCTCCAGACTGCCCACTTTTGATCTGTGTATGATCTGACAGAGCATGGCATCACACAAAACTCACAGAGGCAGGTCTGCAATGGAACCTGTCCTGTAAATACCATAAACCTAGTTTCTTTAACTGAATGAATGCTGGGTTATCTGTTTGTAAAAAACAGTAGAAGATTTGTTAAGCAGTGCTGGATCTTGGAATTTTGCTTTTGTACTGCGCAAAAGCATGGCACTTAGCCAAGATGATAGAACACTTTTGTCTACTGCTCTTAAAGGCAATGTGGGAAAATAACATTGATTGATTGAAGATTAATTGAGTAACGTTATAATTGAGGGTAGTTTGAGGAAACTTTGTGAACTTGCATCAAATAAATAGTCATAGGTGCCCTCCTCAAACCCAAGAGTCCGTACAATCAGTTGATAAAAAAAGAGACTGAAAATTATATTTTAATGTACTGTAGTTCCGCAAACTTGGTTGAATGTGATAAAATGATATGAATTACATTTTCAGATGTGGCTTGGAGCCAGTACTGTTTATGGGTAATTAATCTTGATGGTCTTGTCTGGGCTCTCAGACCTGCCTTACTCTAGGCTCATCTGAAGATAAAAAAAGAGATGATAGGAAGAGTGCCTGTGCATTCAGACCCGAAAACCTTGTGTAGATAGAAATGTACGGTAGAGAATGGACACAACTTTACCCTCTCCTATGTATTTATTTGGACAGTGAAGCTAAAACTTTTAATTTTGCTCTGTACTCCAGCATTTTGAGATCAAATGTTTAATTAGAGGCGACAGTACAGAATGTCACCTTTTATTTTAGGTTATTTTCATAGATGTCTGTTTTACCATTTAGAAATGAAATCACTTTATGTATCTAGTCCCCCCATATGAAGGAGTCATAAGTATTAGGACAAATTCACTTACAGTGTATTACATTGTCAAAAGTGTAGTATTTGGCCCCATATTCCTAGCACGCAATGAATACATCAAGCTGGTGACTCTACAAATTTGTTAGATGCATTTGCAGTTTGTTTTGGTTGTATTTTGGATTATGTTGTACCCAATAGAAATCAATGGTAAATAATGTATAGTGTCATTGACTGGATCTATTCCACAGCCAGAGTTAGGGATAGGGAAAAGTACACTTACCTTCCGTAACACCTCCCTCTGCCGGTCTTTGGTAGTTTCTTTACAATGCACTCAACAATTCTAATAATAATAATGATATTATTGATGATGAAAATAACTATTAATAACTTGACAATAGTAATTAAAATGTTAGACAATGCTGTTTCCTTAAGATGATCTATTAAGTAATAACAGCAATGTAATGATGTAAATAACTTTAACCTGATTTAATTGAAAATAAAATGTTAAGTAAACAATGGGTTGTTGTGGGTCTTGTCTGTGTATTGATGGATGCAGAAGGTCTTGTCGTCAGAAAGCTAACAGACCCACATCATATTGATCTTGTACATGGCCTTTAACATTGTATCATTGACTTTTTGTTTTGTACACCGTTCCCCCCAGAAAACAACGTAAATACATTTTTAGACAGTATTTCTGATTACGATGACATGACTGGAGGACAGATTATGTTTGTGTGACAGTAACATCATTTCAGTGTTATTGAATGCTGGCCAGCAATGATATAATCATCTTTATTACCTTGCAAAACATTGCTGACACCAGTTCAACTGCTTTTGTCAACCAATAACAAAAACAGTGACACTTAAAAATGGACCACTATGTTCATGTGTCCAGAGACAAGCTGGCTGCTGTTTACTTCTTATGTTTTTGTTATTGGTTGACAAAAGCTGTTGAACTGGTGTCAGCAATGTTTTGTAAGGTAATACAGATGATTTTATTTTACTGGCGTTTTCCTTTTTTGTGTGCAAGAAAAAACATGCCACCTGGTGGCAGACAAGCCACACAACACCCATAAACAACACATTTATACAATAAGAGGTAAAACACTAACAAACAATTGACAACTAAACAAATAGCAATGATAGTGATACAGTTGATTCTGGTCCTTTACGGCACCAGCTATGTTGTGATTGTGAGCTTGGGTTAGGAAAACTAAATAAAATGGTGCATCGTTCTGGACCTGTACAGGCTTTTAATATATACAGTATATGCAGCACGATGAGACATTGGTCTACATCAGTGGAGGCTGCTGAGGGGAGGTCGGCTCATAATAATGGCTGGAATGGAGCGAATGGAATGGCATCAAACCATGTGTTTGATACCATTCCACCAATTCCGCTCCAGCCATTACCACGAGCACATCCTCCCCAATTAAGGTGCCACCAACCTCCTGTGGTCTACATCAAACCCAGTTAAGGCAGATGACACAGAAAATATCCTGCATTCCTGGACACTTTCCCGGATACTAGTCACAACACAGTTTGGGAATAGTCAGACCATGGCCCAGGAATGGCCCCTTTGGGTAATAAATGGCTGCATGGCTGAAGGGGTAAATCCAATGGATTTAGGGGTTAGGCAGGGGCAATGGCTACTGTGTCCTTGGCCTTGTAGGGCTGGGCAGCTAGGGGTATAAATCTGACCTCTAACATGTGTCACATCTAGCAGCCTCCTCTGGATCTGGGATGAGTACTGGATGTTAGCATGTCTTGCCTGCCCCATTGCATGTGTCTATTCTTTCACCTTCATCACTGTCTCATTATTTGCCCTTAACTCCCTCGCTTTACAGAGGTCACTAAACCCTATGTCTGTCAAACTCACCCTTCATCCATCCATCTACTAGTCAATCACTGGCACATTACTGTCACTGTGTCAATGTCATTACTGTCATTTAACATGTACTGCTTCATCTGTCGTGTTTTACAGAGAAAGCCCTGACAAAATATATGGATCAGGCTCTATGGTTTAAACAGTGTAACCTAAAGCTACTTCAACAGGATAAGCAACTTCCCAGTTAGCGTTTCTTGTATTTGGAGCAAATATCATCCCGTAACCTGTTGTATGGAAGTCCTGCTGACTCGGGAGTTAAAGTATGTCTGGGCTCTACTGCAATGAGAACACTGTGAGGACAGAGACAGAATGGAAAGGTCAGTGTTTCAGCATTTGTGTCTTTCATATGGAGTAATTCCTGTAATACACTCTTAGAAAAAAAGGGTTATTCGTTTGTCCCCATAGGGAGAACCCTTTTTGATTCCAGGTAGAAGCCTTTTGTGTTTAACAATGTTCTACGTAAAACCATTTATTAGTGAAGGGGTTCTACATGGAACCAAAAGTAGTTATTTTCAGAGGGTTCTTCTATGGGTACAATTGAAGAACCCTTTATGGTTCTAGTTAGCACCTTCATATTGTGACGTAATTGCATACATAGACAGCTTTTCTTTGTTTCACTGTAGATATATAGTTAACTGTTACTGGGTGTCTGGGGGTAAGGAATGTTGTACAGTGGCTTGCAAAAGTATTCTACCCCCTTAGCATTTTTCCTATTTTGTTGCCTTACAACCTGGAATTAAAATTGATTTTTTGGGGGGGTTGTATCATTTGATTTACACAACATGCGTACCACTTTGAAGATGCAAAGTATTTTTTATTGTGAAACATACAAGAAATAAGACAAAAAAAACAGAAAACTTGAGCGTGCATAACTATTCACCACCCCAAAGTCAATACTTTGTAGAGCCACCTTTTGCAGCAATTACAGCTGCAAGTCTCTTGGGGTATGTCTCTATAAGCTTGGCACATCTAGCCACTGGGAATTTTGCTCATTCTTCAAGGCAAAACTGCTCCAGCTCTTTCAAGTTTGATGGGTTCCGCTGGTGTACAGCAATCTTTAAGTCATACCACAGATTCTCAATTGGATTGAGGTCTGGGATTTGACTAGGCCATTCCAAGACTGTCACGGTTTCGGCCGAGGCGGCCCCTCCTCCTTGTTCGGGCAGGTTTCGGCGGTCGTCGTCTCCGGAGTACTAGCTGCCACCGTTCTATGTTTCTTGTTTGATTGGTTTTGTCTGTTTGTCACACCTGGTTTGTGTTATGTCTCATTAAGCACCCTATTTAGTTCCTTGTTGTTAGTTAGGTGTTGTGTGTAATTGTTTTCTTGCCGTGTTGCTGCGCTACCTATTTTGGTGCGCTATTTAGTAGTTTGCCTCCTTGTTGTTTTAGGAGAGATTTACGCACATGTTTAGTGCGCCCGTTTGGTTACGCCTGTGCTCGCTTTTCTCGCCTCCGGGCTGTTCTTGGATTATTTTGTGTTGATCTACTAAAGACTTTGTTTGGACTTAACTTCTGCGTCCTGCGCCTGATTCCACACCACACCTACCTACAGCAACTCTTGACAGAATTACACACCACATATGGAATCAGCAGGAGCACCCACCGACGTCATGGAGGAGCGTTTTCGTGGTCAAGAGGATCGAATCAACCAGATCGGGCACGCCTTGGACCGCGTCATGAACACCCTCCATCGATGGGAGACAAGCGGGGTACCCACACCCCCACCTATCGCACCATCACCATCGGACAGCCCGCCCGTCCAACTACCGGAACCCAGTGGGATTCGGCTCTCGCTCCCGAGGGCGTACGATGGCACCGCTGCCGGGTGTCAGGGGTTCCTATTACAAGTGGAGCTCTACCTTGCCACCATACACCCGGCGCCCTCGGGATACGAGAGCGTCTCCGCCCTCATCTCCTGTCTCACCGGCAAGGCGTTGGAGTGGGCCAACGCCGAATGGAGGGGAATAGACGCCGCCACAGTCACTTATGCGGAGTTCTCCCGCCGCTTCCGTGCTGTCTTCGACCATCCACCAGAGGGGAAGGCGGCGGGGGAGCGTCTATTCCACCTCCGACAGGGGATGAGGAGCGCTCAAGAGTTTGCGCTGGAGTTCCGGACTCTGGCGGCAGATGCAGGGTGGAATGAGAGGGCCCTCATAGACCACTTTAGATGTAGCCTTCGGGAGGACGTCCGCAGAGAGTTAGCGTGCAGGGATACTACACTAACATTTGACCAGTTGGTGGACATGGCCATTCGGCTGGACACCCTGCTCGCGACCCGCGGACGTCCCAGGTGGGGGCCTCCCATTCCACCCTCCAGCGCCTCCGAGCCGAGCCCGATGGAGCTTGGAGGTGCTGGCGCTAGAGGGAGGAGAGGAAGGAGCCCGAGGGGGGCAGTCTCCTGCACCAACTGTGGCCGCGGAGGGCACACCGCGGCTAGGTGCTGGGGAGGGTCCCCTGGTGAGGGAGATGGCAGGTCACACATTGGGGAGTCCTCCCAGGTGAGTAGGCGCCCTACTTACCCAGAGCTTTCTGTCGTACACATTACATTACCTGTTTGTTTCCCACAGGTTGCACCTCGTTCCCAGCATAAGGCGCTAGTCGATTCAGGCGCAGCTGGGAATTTTGTAGATCGTAAACTCTGTGTTAAGTTAGGGATTCCCCTCCTTCCAGTCGATAAGCCCTTCCCTGTACATGCCTTAGATAGTCGTCCGTTAGGATCTGGGTTGATTGGGGAGGTCACAGCGCCACTTAGGATGATGATGCAGGGGGGTCATGAGGAGACGATTCAACTCTATCTGATCGACTCTCCTGCGTATCCGGTGGTACTGGGGCTTCCCTGGTTGATAACCCATGATCCTACGATTTCGTGGCGAGAGAAGGCTCTTAAAGGGTGGTCTGCTCAGTGTGAGGGGCTATGTCTGGGTGTTTCCGTAGGGGCGACCTCGGTGGAGAGCCCGAACCAGATGCCAGCACTGCACATTCCGCCTGAGTATGAGGATTTGGCACTCGTGTTTAGTAAGACCAGAGCGGCACGGTTGCCGCCTCATAGACAGGGGGATTGTGCGATAGACCTCCAGATAGGAGCTGCGCTCCCACGGAGCCATGTGTATCCTTTGTCACAGGAGGAGAAAAGGGCAATGGAGACTTACATTGCCGAGTCTCTGAGACAGGGATACATACGGCCTTCCACTTCTCCCGCGTCCTCGAGCTTCTTTTTTGTGAAGAAAAAGGATGGAGGTTTGCGTCCGTGTATTGATTACCGCGGTCTCAATCAGGTGACTGTGAAATATAGTTATCCACTCCCGCTGATTGCGACCATGACGGAGTCATTACACGGGGCACGGTTCTTCACAAAATTGGACCTCAGGAGCGCATATAACTTGGTGCGCATTAGGGAGGGCGATGAGTGGAAGACAGCATTTAGTACTACCTCCGGCCATTACGAGTATCTCGTCATGCCATATGGGTTAATGAATGCTCCATCAGTCTTCCAATCGTTTGTAGATGAGATTTTCCGGGACATGCAGGCGCAGGGAGTAGTGGTGTACATAGATGATATTCTTGTGTACAGTTCTACTCGGGCCGAGCATGTAGCCCTGGTGCGCAGGGTATTGAGGAGACTGTTGGAGCATGACCTGTATGTCAAAGCCGAGAAATGTCTGTTCTTTCAGGAGTCAGTTTCCTTTTTGGGTTACCAGTTGTCTGCGTCAGGGGTGAGAATGGAGGTGGACCGAGTGTCTGCCGTGCGTAATTGGCAAACCCCAACTACAGTTAAAGAGGTGCAGCGGTTCTTGGGTTTTGCGAATTACTACCGGAGGTTTATCCGGGGTTTTGGACAGGTGGCAGCTCCCATAACGTCTCTTCTGAAGGGGGGTCCGGTGCGCTTGCAGTGGTCGGCTGAGGCGGACAGGGCCTTTGGGAGACTGAAGGACCTGTTTACCTCGGCTCCGGTGCTGGCGCACCCGGATCCCGCTTTACCCTTCCAAGTAGAGGTGGACGCGTCTGAGGCCGGTATCGGGGCAGTTCTTTCACAACGGTCCGGCACACCACCTAAGCTCCGCCCCTGTGCTTTTTATTCTAAGAAGCTCAGTCCGGCGGAGCGGAATTATGACGTAGGGGACAGGGAGCTGTTAGCCGTAGTACAGGCCCTAAAGGTGTGGAGGCATTGGCTTGAGGGGGCTCAACACCCTTTCCTCATTCTGACCGACCACCGTAACCTGGAATACATTCGGGCAGCTAGGAGACTGAATCCTCGCCAGGCTCGATGGACTATGTTTCTCGCCCGGTTTGTGTTCAAGATCACTTACATCCCTGGGTCCCAGAACGGGAAGGCAGATGCCCTGTCCCGGCGGTATGACACGGAGGAGAGGTGCGTGGAGCCCATTCCCATACTACCGGAGTCTTGTCTGGTGGCACCGGTGGTGTGGGAAGTCGATGCGGAGATCGAGCGGGCATTACGCACCGACCCTAGCCCTCCACAGTGTCCGGTGGGTCGGACGTACGTCCCGCTCGAGGTCCGGGATCGGCTGATTTATTGGGCTCACACGTCACCCTCCTCTGGACATCCAGGTATTGGCCGGACAGTGCACTGCCTTAGTACGAAGTACTGGTGGCCAACGTTAGCCAGGGTTGTGAGGGTTTATGTCTCCTCCTGCTCAGTGTGTGCCCAGTGTAAGGCGCCCAGACACTTGCCCAGGGGTAAATTACAACCCCTGCCCGTTCCACAGCGACCCTGGTCTCACCTCTCGGTGGATTTTGTTACCGACCTTCCCTCCTCACAAGGGAATACCACCATCCTGGTCGTTGTGGATCGGTTCTCGAAGGCCTGTCGTCTCCTTCCCATGCCGGGTCTTCCTACTGCCCTACAGACCGCTGAGGCTCTATTTACTCACGTCTTCCGGCATTACGGGGTACCCGAGGATATAGTGTCCGATCGAGGCCCCCAGTTTACCTCCAGAGTCTGGAGAGCCTTTATGGAACGGTTGGGGGTCTCGGTGAGCCTTACCTCGGGTTACCACCCGGAGAGTAATGGGCAGGTCGAACGAGTCAACCAGGATGTGGGTAGGTTTCTGAGGTCATATTGTCAGGGCCGGCCGGAGGAGTGGGCGAGATATGTGCCCTGGGCCGAGATGGCACAGAACTCTCTCCGCCACTCCTCCACTAGACTAACCCCTTTCCAGTGTGTGTTAGGGTACCAGCCGGTTCTGGCACCTTGGCATGAGAGCCAGATCGAGGCCCCTGCTGTGGATGAGTGGGTGCGGCGCTCGGAGGAGACGTGGAACGCTGCACACGTCCATCTGCAGCGAGCCATCCGTCGACAGAAGACGAGCGCCGACCTACACCGCAGTGAGGGGCCAGTGTACGCACCTGGAGATCGAGTCTGGCTCTCAACCAGAAACCTGCCCCTCCGCCTGCCCTGCCGGAAGCTGGGTCGGCGGTTTGTGGGGCCTTTTAAAGTCCTGAGGAGATTGAACGAGGTGTGTTACAGGTTACAACTGCCCATTGATTACAAGAATATTAACCCCTCGTTCCATGTGTCTCTCCTCAGGCCGGTGGTAGCTGGCCCACTCCAGGACTTTGAGATTGAGGAGACTCCTCCGCCCCCGTTGGACATCGAGGGGGCTCCGGCGTACACTGTTCGGACCATCCTGGATTCGAGACGCCGGATGGGGGGTCTCCAATATCTCGTGGAGTGGGAGGGGTACGGTCCGGAGGAGCGGTGCTGGGTGCCGAGGAGGGACATTCTGGATCCGTCCCTGCTGACCGAATTCCATCGTGGTCATCCTACGCGCCCTGCTCCGCGTCCTCCTGGTCGTCCCCGAGGCCGGGGGCGGCGCACGGCTGGAGCCGCACGTCAAGGGGGGGGGTACTGTCACGGTTTCGGCCGAGGCGGCCCCTCCTCCTTGTTCGGGCAGGTTTCGGCGGTCGTCGTCTCCGGAGTACTAGCTGCCACCGTTCTATGTTTCTTGTTTGATTGGTTTTGTCTGTTTGTCACACCTGGTTTGTGTTATGTCTCATTAAGCACCCTATTTAGTTCCTTTTGTTAGTTAGGTGTTGTGTGTAATTGTTTTCTTGCCGTGTTGCTGCGCTACCTATTTTGGTGCGCTATTTAGTAGTTTGCCTCCTTGTTGTTTTAGGAGAGATTTACGCACATGTTTAGTGCGCCCGTTTGGTTACGCCTGTGCTCGCTTTTCTCGCCTCCGGGCTGTTCTTGGATTATTTTGTGTTGATCTACTAAAGACTTTGTTTGGACTTAACTTCTGCGTCCTGCGCCTGATTCCACACCACACCTACCTACAGCAACTCTTGACAAAGACATTTAAATGTTTCCCCTTAAACCCCTCAAGTGTTGCTTTAGCAGTATGCTTAGGCTCATTGTCCTGCTGGATGGTGAACCTCCGTCCCAGTCTCAAATCTCTGGAAGACTGAAACAGTTTTCCCTCAAGAATTTCCCTGTATTTAGCGCCATCCATCATTCCTTCAATTCTGACCAGTTTTCCAGTCCCTGCCGATGAAAAACATCCCCACAGCATGATGCTGCCACCACCATGCTTCACTGTGGGGATGGTGTTCTCGGGGTGATGAGAGATGTTGGGTTTGCGCCAGACATAGCGTTTTCCTTGATGGCCAAAAAGCTCAATTTTAGTCTCATCTGACCAGAGTACATTCTTCCATATGTTTGGGGAGTCTCCCACGTGCCTTTTGGCGAACACCAAACGTGTTTGCTTATTGTTTTCTTTAAGCAATGGCTTTTTTCTGGCCACTCTTCCGTAAAGCCCAGCTCTGTGGAGTGTACGGCTTAAAGTGGTCCTATGGACAGATACTCCAATCTCCGCTGTTGAGCTTTGCAGCTCCTTCAGGGTTATCTTTGGTCTCTTTGTTGCCTCTCTGATTAATGCCCTCCTTGTCTGGTCCATGAGTTTTCGTGGGCGGCCCATTTTTTAATAATGGATTAAAAGGTGCTCCGTGGGATGTTCAAAGTTTCTGATGTTTTTTTTATAACCCAACCCTGATCTGTACTTCTCCACAACTTTGTCCCTGACCTGTTTGGAGAGCTCCTTGGTCTTCATGGTGCCGCTTGCTTGGTGGTGGCCCTTGCTTAGTGGTGTTGCAGACTCTGGGGCCTTTCAGAACAGGTGTATATATACTGAGATCATGTGACAGATCATGTGACACTTAGATTGCGCACAGGTTGACTTTATTTAACCAATTATGTGACTTCTGAAGGTAATTGGTTGCACCAGATCTTATTTAGGGGCGTTTTTTTGATTTTTAGAAACAAATATATTTTTTTCATTTCACTTCACCAATTTGGACTATTTTGTGTATGTTCATTACATGAAATCCAAATAAAAATCCATTTTAATTACAGGTTGTAATGCAACAAAATTGGAAAAAGGCCAAGGGGGATGAATACTTTTGCAAGGCACTGTATATATATGTAGGATTTTTGTTTGTTTTTGGCTCTGTTCTATATTTCATCTTAATTCTATTTCCCATAAACTGTTCATTACTTCTGTTAAACTGCAATAAATCTGAGGTAATGCTTTTGCCTTATGTATATAAATATTGATGAAACTACTGGTCCTCTGATATTTCGAACTCCTGAGTGGCGCAGTGGTCTAAGGCACTGCATCGCAGTGCTAACTGTGCCACTAGATCCTGGTTCGAATCCAGGCTCTGTCGCAGCCGGCCGCGACCGGGAGATTCATGGGCGGTGCACAATTGGCCCAGCGTCGTCCAGGGTAGGGGAGGGAATGGCCGGCAGGGATGTAGCTCAGTTGATAGAGCATGGCGTTTGCAACGCCAGGGTTGTGGGTTCGATTCCCACGGGGGGCCAGTATAAAAAAATATGTATTCACTAACTGTAAGTCGCTCTGGATAAGACTGTCTGCTAAATGACTAAAATGTAAATGTATTATACTATAGGAACAGTCTACACAGTCTACCAGTGTATGGGTGACTCCAGACGTTTCCCATGCCCAGGAGCATGTGTCGGCTCCCCATTGTCTTATGTCAGATAGCACGACAATTCCGCCTGCACTGTAATAGTTAACGGTTACCTGGACTATCTGCAGTGACCTTATCTTGCACTGACTCTATGCACACTCACAAGACTATACTGTACAGTGCCTTCGGAAAGTATTCAGACCCCTTCCCTTTTTCCACATTGTGTTACGTTACAGCCTTATTCTAAAACTGATAAAATAAAATAAATCCTCATCAATCTACACACAATGCCCATAATGACAAAGCGAAAACAGGTTTTTAGAAATTTTAGCAAATGTATTAAAAATAAAAAACAGAAATACGTTATTTACATAAGTATTCAGACCCTTTGCTATGAGACTCGAAATTGAGCTTAGGTGCATCCTGTTTCCATTGATCATCCTTGAGATGTTTATACAACTTGATTGAAGTCCACCTGTGGTAAATTCAATTGATTGGACATGATTTGGAAAGACACACACCTGTCTATATAAGGTCCCACTGAGCAAAAACCAAGCCATGAGGTCAAAGGAATTGTCCGAGACAGGATTGTGTCGAGGCACAGATCTGGGGAAGGGTACCAAAAAATGTCTGCAGCATTGAAGGTCCCCAAGAACACAGTGGCATCCATCATTCTTAAATGGAAGAAGTTTGGAACCACCAAGACTCTTCCTAGAGCTGGCCACTCAGCTAAACTGAGCAATCGGCGGAGAAGGGCCTTGGTCAGGGAGGTGACCAAGAACCTGATGGTCACTCTGAGAGAGGTCCAGAGTTCCTCTGTGGAGATTGGAGAACCTTCCAGAAGGACAACAATCTCTGCAGCACTCCACCAATCAGGCATTTATGGTAGAGTGGCCAGACGGAAGCCACTGGTCTGCCACCAGTTTGCCAAAAGGTACCTAAAGGACCATAAGAAACAAGATTCTCTGGTCTGATAAAACAAAGATTGAACTCTTTGGACTGAATGCCAAGTGTGACATCTGGAGCAAACCTGGCACCATCCCTACGGTGAAGCATGGTGATGGTAGCATCATGCTGTGGGGATGTTTTTCAGCAGCAGGGACTGGCAGACTAGTCAGGATCGAGGGAAAGATTAATGGAGAAAAGTACAGAGAGATCCTTGATGAAAACCTGCTCCAGAGCGCTCAGGACCTCAGACTGGGGCGAAGTTTCACCTTTCAACAAGACAATGACCGTAAGCGCACAGCCAAGATAATGCAGGAGTGGCTTCGGGACAAGTCTCTGAATGTCCTTGAGTGGCCCAGCCAGAGCCCGGACTTGTACCTGATCGAACATCTCTGGAGAGACCTGAAAATAGCTGTGCAGCGACGCTCCCCATCCAACCTGACAGAGCTTAAGAGGATCTGCAGAGAAGAATGGGAGAAACTCCTCAAATACAGGTGTGCCAAGCTTGTATCATCATACCGAAGTAAGACTCAAGGCTGTAATCGCTGCCAAAGGTGCTTCAACAAAGAACTGAGTAAAGGGTCAGAATACTTATGTAAATGTGATATTTCATTTTTTTATTTATTTTTATAAATTTGCAAACATTTCTAAAAACCTGTTTTTGTTTTGTTATTATGGGGTACTGTGTGTAGATTGATGAGGGAAAAAAACAATTCAATATATTTTAGAATAAGGCTATAACGTAACAAAATGTGGAAAAAGTCAAGGGGTCTGAATACTTTCCGAAAGCATTGTATATGCACATTATATACACACTAACACTACACTGACACTCTCACACAAAACCCACACACATTTACATACATTACATACGCACACACACGCATACCTACACAACACAAACACACATACCAACACAACACAAACACACATACACACACACACACTTTTACACACACAATATGCTGCTGCTGCTACTGTTCTTTATTTTACTCTTATTAATATCTATACTGATGCCTAGTCACTGTACCCTGCATTCATGTACATATATACAGTGGGGGAAAAAAGTATTTAGTCAGCCACCAATTGTGCAAGTTCTCCCACTTAAAAAGATGAGAGAGGCCTGTAATTTTCATCATAGGTACACGTCAACTATGACAGACAAATTGAGAAAAACTTTCTCCAGAAAATCACATTGTACGATTTTTAATGAATTTATTTGCAAATTATGGTGGAAAATAAGTATTTGTTCACCTACAAACAAGCAAGATTTCTGTCTCTCACAGACCTGTAACTTCTTCTTTAAGAGGCTCCTCTGTCCTCCACTCGTTACCTGTATTAATGGCACTTGTTTGAACTTGTTATCAGTATAAAAGACACCTGTCCACAACCTCAAACCGTCACACTCCAAACTCCACTATGGCCAAGACCAAAGAGCTGTCAAAGGACACCAGAAACAAAATTGTAGACCTGCACCAGGCTGGGAAGACTGAATCTGCAATAGGTAAGCAGCTTGGTTTGAAGAAATCAACTGTGGGAACAATTATTAGGAAATGGCAGACATACAAGACCACTGATAATCTCCCTCGATCTGGGGCTCCACGCAAGATCTCACCCCGTGGGGTCAAAATGATCACAAGAACGGTGAGCAAAAATCCCAGAACCACACGGGGGGACCTAGTGAATGACCTGCAGAGAGCTGGGACCAAAGTAACAAAGCCTACCATCAGTAACACACTACGCCGCCAGGGACTCAAATCCTGCAGTGCCAGACGTGTCCCCCTGCTTAAGCCAGTACATGTCCAGGCCCATCTGAAGTTTGCTAGAGTGCATTTGGATGATCCAGAAGAGGATTGGGAGAATGTCATATGGTCAGATGAAACCAAAATATAACTTTTTGGTAAAAACTCAACTCGTCGTGTTTGGAGGACAAAGAATGCTGAGTTGCATCCAAAGAACACCATACCTACTGTGAAGCATGGGGGTGGAAACATCATGCTTTGGGGCTGTTTTTCTGCAAAGGGACCAGGACGACTGATCCGTGTAAAGGAAAGAATGAATGGGGCCATGTATCGTGAGATTTTGAGTGAAAACCTCCTTCCATCAGCAAGGGCATTGAAGATGAAACGTGGCTGGGTCTTTCAGCATGACAATGATCCCAAACACACCACCCAGGCAACGAAGGAGTGGCTTCATAAGAAGCATTTCAAGGTCCTGGAGTGGCCTAGCCAGTCTCCAGATCTCAACCCCATAGAAAATCTTTGGAGGGAGTTGAAAGTCCGTGTTGCCCAGCGACAGCCCCAAAACATCACTGCTCTAGAGGAGATCTGCATGGAGGAATGGGCCAAAATACCAGCAACAGTGGGTGAAAACCTTGTGAAGACTTACAGAAAACGTTTGACCTGTGTCATTGCCAACAAAGGGTATATAACAAAGTATTGAGAAACTTTTGTTATTGACCAAATACTTATTTTCCACCATAATTTGCAAATAAATTAATAAAAAATCCTACAATGTGATTTTCTGGAAAAAAAATTCTCAATTTGTCTGTCATAGTTGACGTGTACCTATGATGAAAATTACAGGCCTCTCTCATCTTTTTAAGTGGGAGAACTTGCACAATTGGTGGCTGACTAAATACTTTTTTCCCCCCACTGTACCTCAAATACCTCATACCCCTCCCTGCACATTGATCTGGTACTGGTACTCCCTGTATATAGATCCATTCTTGTGTATTTTATTCCTCTTGTGTTACTATTTTTATTTGTATTATAATTTTTTAAGCAAGCATTTCACGGTTAAGTCTACACCCGTTGTATTCGGCACGTGACAAATAAAATAAAATTAGATTTAATTTGACTGTTGGTTGATGTTAGCTCCCTGGCAATAGGATGGTGACTGTGAAGTCATGACCAGGATCTTGGAACAGAAATAGAGCAGTCAGAAAAAGTGGGTCAAGGACCAGGTCAATATATTCACCAGTTATGCTAACACTCATAATCACACTGTCTGGCTAAAACCGTTTGTAAACTAGGCTTAGGGAATAGATACTTGTTCTCTCAATATATTTTGATAACAAATTTCAAATGTACAATTGCAGCATTGTTACAGTTTTATTGTATAGGGAATACATACTTTAGAAGGAAATGCAATCTCAACCCTCACACACAGATACAGTATGTAGCCTTCTATAAATCAAATGAAAATGAGGTAACTGGCTGGCAAGTATGATAGAGTATGTTGAGGTTATAATGAATTGTAATTACTGTCATAAGATATTATGTTCTAAACGATATTATAACCGCGATCGATAATAGACAGTACTGTGCAGCCGTTTTCATTGACCTGGCCAAGGCTTTCGACTCTGTCAACCACCGCATTCTTATTGGCAGACTAAATAGCCTTGGTTTCTCAAATGACTGCCTCGCCTGGTTCACCAACTACTTCTCTGATAGAGTTCAATGTGTCAAATCGGAGGGCCTGTTGTCTGGACCTATGGCAGTCTCTATGGGGGTGCCACAGGGTTCAATTCTTGGGCCGACTCTTTTCTCTGTGTATATCAATGATGTCGCTCTTGCTGCTGGTGACTCTCAGATCCACCTCTACGCAGACGACACCATTTTGTATACATCTGGCCCTTCATTGGACACTGTGTTAACAAACCTCCAAACGAGCTTCAATGCCATACAACACTCATTCAGTAGCCTCCAACTGCTCTTAAACACTAGTAAAACTAAATGCATGCTCTTCAACCGAACGCTGCTTGCACCCGCCCACCCGACTAGAATCACTACTCTCGACGGGTCTGACCTAGAGTATGTGGACAACTACAAATACCTAGGTGTCTGGTTAGACTGTAAACTCTCCTTCCAGACTCACATTAAGAATCTCCAATCCAAAGTTAAATCTAGAATCGGTTTCCTATTTCGCAACAAAGCCTCCTTCACTCATGCTGCCAAACATGCCCTCGTAAAACTGACTATCCTACCGATCCTTGACTTCGGCGATGTCATTTACAAAATAGCCTCCAACACTCTACTCAGCAAATTGGATGTAGTCTATCACAGTGCCATCCGTTTTGTCTCCAAAGCCCCATATACTACCCACCACTGTGACCTGTACGCTCTTGTTGGCTGGTCCTCACTACATATTCGTCGCCAATCTATAAATCACTGCTAGGCAAATCCCCGCCTTATCTTAGCTCATTGGTCACCATAGCAACACCCACCCGTAGTATGCGCTCCAGCAGGTATATCTCACTGGTCATCCCCAAAGCCAACACCTCCTTTGGCCGCCATTCCTTCCAGTTCTCTGCTGCCAATGACTGGAACAAATTGCAAAAATCTCTGAAGCTGGAGACGCTTATCTCCCTCACTAACTTTAAGCATCAGTTGTCAGAGCACCTTACCGATCACTGCACCTGTACACAGCCCATCTGAAATTAGCCCGCCCAACTACCTCATCCCTATATTGTTATTTATTTTGCTCATTTGTACCCCAGTATCTCTATTTGCACATCATCTCTTGCACATCTATCATTCCAGTGTTAATACTAATTGTAATTATTTTGCACTATAGCCTATTTATTGCCTTACCTCCATAACTTGCTACATTTGCACACACTGTATATATATTTATTTCTGTTGTATTTTTGACTTTGTTTTGTTTTACCCCATATGTAACTCTGTGTTGTTGTTTTTATCGCACTGCTTTGCTTTATCTTGGCCAGGTCGCAGTTGGAAATGAGAACTTGTTCTCAACTGGCTTACCTGGTTAAATAAAGGTGAAATAAAATAAATAAATAAAAATAAGCATGTAAATGATCCTGACTTAATAACAGCCATTTTGAGTCCATTGGATCATTAATTCAAGATCAGCATCGACATTCCCATCCTCAGCTACTTGTCATACACACCAGCTGCTTCTCTTGTAGCGAATGCTTCTCAAAAAGGACTTCCTGTCCATGACCTTGACAATCAGGCAGGTGGTAGGATTCATTTGTGACCTTGTTTATAGCACCTGGGACTCTAGTCAATCTGTAAATCCGAAACATTTACATTACATTTAGCAGACGCTCTTATCCAGAGCGACTTACAGGAGCAATTAGGGTTAAGTGCCTTGCTCAAGGGCACATCGACAGATGTTTCACCTAGTCGGCTCGGGGATTAAAACCAGCGACCTTTCTGTTACTGGCACGACGCTCTTAACCACTAAGCTACCTGCCGCCCCGTAGCCGTTACAGATTCCCCGATAGAAATGTAAAGGTATTTCCGTTTGAGCCGACATATGCAGTGTTTACCGTAAATGCAGTCTCCGCTAAAGTGGGAACATTGCCTTTAAATGTCAATCAAGCTGTAAAACTGAATTTCCACGATGCGGATTGAATTGACCCTACAATGTAGGCTACTTCACAAGCTGTCCGACTCAATCAAACAAAGGCATTCAGCAGGAATGCCACTGGGTTATTTTTGTACTCAAGGACAAAGGGAGGGAAACAATGTGGTGTAAACATTACAGCTTGGTCTTTCCACGAAATGAGTCCCTTTTGGGTAGTGTAATTTGGTGAAAAAAACTTGATATCACCTAATTTTAACATTCTGTCATGAAGAGCAGATGTTCAACTTAATAAAAAATATATTTTCCCATCTCAAGAGGTTAATTAAATAAATAAATACTATAATAAGTGCCTATTAAGTGCCAAATAAAGTAACAGGTTTGGGCAACCTAAGTGCCAAATAAAGTACCAGGGTTGACCATAACAGGGTTGACGATTTCATCTTAAATCAGCCATAAATCCCTTTGTGACAGTGGGAATGGAAGCTTGTTGTGTGCAACAGGGAGGGGCAATTGAATGTAAGCTTCACACAATGTTTTTTTTTCTTTTTTTTTATAGTCTGTCTATCTATGGGTAACAGGGTTGACATGTTATGCTCGACCCACTCAGTTTTCCACCACAAAACACCAGCAAATGGTCAAAAAGAGTAGAACCACCTCACCTGCTTTTACACTATAGTTTCAGTATTAGATGTTCAAAGTTCCTTTTGAAAAAATATTTAAAAAACAAGTTATTAAAACAAGAGTTCAGTTCACGTAACAGAGTTGACCTTAAAATGAGGGACAGGCTTTTTTTCTTCCTTAAAATTAATCACTAATCACATTAAATAAATAATAATCTTTAGAAATGACTTTGTCAAAGCAAAGAAATAACTAGGGCTTTACAATGATGGTGAAAACTTGGAGACATTTTGGGGTTAAGTGGGTTAAAATCTTCCTAGAACTCACAGAGACAGAGGGACATGTCAAAATGCTGACTTTTGGCACTTTAGCAAGTCTTTATTCAGATTATTGAATTTTCCATGTGGTCTATATTAAAGGGCACTTCACTTAATATAACAGGCTTTTAAAATGCAATATCGGTGCACAATGTCTACTTAAAATATCAAAGGGACGCAAAAGGGACTCATTTCGTGGAACGACTCAGCTGAGGTTACACCTCACAAGCCAGCAAGTAGAGAGATGGCAACAGCTAGGCCTCATTATTCTTTATATCCTACATTCTACATTTGGCTTACACACACTATTTTCTATGTCATTTGTAAAATGTAAATTCTGCATTTCTTCAGTTTTTCTGTAAATTGTGAGCAAGAATGAATAAAATCAACAGCAATAACTGATGCAGTGGGATGCCTGAGATACCAACACTAAAACGGACACCAGTGCTCTTTATAAAGAGAGGCCATAGCTCTGAGCACAGTATCTGTCAGCTCATCATATGATTGCTAAGGAAAGCATTGTTGGGGACATGTTGGATTTCTGTATTCTTCAGGTAACAAAATCTAGCCACATTAATGACAAAATACCTTCCCTATTGAGTTAGCTAATCAAATGATTGTAATAACTTTCAACAAATTGGACAAGCGCAAACATTGTAGGACTACACTACTCACAACAATAAAGCATTTAGGACGTCTTATTTACTTACACAATTTTTGTGACAGATACATCCTCAAAATGTAGAGGGTATACAGTCTTTAAAAAAAACTTGTAATGTCTGCATTGTGTCTACTAACAAAGTAAACCTCTCCACTTGGTCAGACAAGGTAAAAGATTATCTGGAAATAAATACATTAATACAAT
Organism: Coregonus lavaretus; assembly: GCF_964263955.1. NCBI lineage: Eukaryota > Metazoa > Chordata > Actinopteri > Salmoniformes > Salmonidae > Coregonus > Coregonus lavaretus. The sequence goes on from NC_139989.1 coordinate 9,898,464, forward strand.
TATTTCAATAAAATTTATTTTAACTTGGGCTATTGATTGTGAAAATAGGGAACAAGTGTGAAACACAAAAGCTGCATTGACCAATTAGGATATTATCTAACACACATTTCTGATGAACAGCCTGCATTTTGAAAAGGTTTAACATAATGGTAAAATAAAATTACATTGTAGCAGGTTCTGCGTGTATTTACCATATTATGAGCAATTGTGGACTTTCATGGGAGTGTTTGATTAATGTCTTTGCTCGCAGAACTGAGTCAGGTCCTATTATTAGCAGGCTCCTCTACAGCAAATAAAAATACTTCTCCACAGCAAGTAGGGTACTCAGAACAAGGTAGGCTCAGGATTCTGACATCAGATTTGATGTTTTCTCTCTGAGATTTGATAATGTTTCTATTACTAAAATGTAAATGTATGTAGCTATAATTTTTCTGGCAATGATCAAAAACAGATACATTGAAAATGCTGTGATGCTTTGATACAATAGTCCTACTAGGCTGAAGCTGAATCTTAACAAGCACACTGCAGCCCCACCACAAGCTGTGGGATGGGGCTGGGGAATTCATACATTCTTTCAAATTCATTAACTTACAGCGAACCTCCGTTTCTTCTTTTGGCTCTATACTTCAAAACTGAGGTTAAAGTGCAGACTGTCAGCTTTAATTTGAGTGTACTTTAATCCATATTGGGGGAACCGTTTCAAAATCACAGCACCTTTTGAACATAGTCGGATAATCCTGAATGTATCGTGAATAATGATGAGTCATAAAGTTATATACACACAAATATCATACCCCCCCAAAATGCTAACCTCCTCTGTTATTGTAATGCTGAGAGGTTAGCATGTCTTGGGGTTATGATATTTGTCCGTCTGTAACTTTCTCACTCATCATTATTCACAATTCATTCAGGATTATCCGTAATCATGGTAGCATCCACATTAATGTAGAAGTATTCAGAAACATATTCTATTCTTATTTACAATAAAAGTGACTCCAAAATTACACAATACATTATTTAACAATAATTTATATTGGGCATAAAATTATCTGAAACACAACCAAAACAAACAGCAAATGCATTCAACGTATTTGTAGAGTTACAAGCTTGATGTAGTCATTGCGTGCTATTAATATGGGACCAAATACTTACATTTGTACTACTTTAATACACAAAGTGAATTTGTCCCAATACTTTTGTTCCCCTAAAATGGGGACCTACAGTACCAGTCAAAAGTTTGGACACACCTACTTATTCAAGGGTTTTTCTTTATTTTTACTATTTTCTACATTGTAGAATAGTATTGAAGACATCAACACTATGAAATAAGACATATGGAGTCATGTAGTAACCAAAAAATTGTTAAACAAATCAAAATATATTTTACATTTGAGATTCTTCAAATAGCCACCCTTTGCCTTGATGACAGCTTTGCACTCTTGACACTCTCTCAACCAGCGCTACCTGGAATGCTTTTCCAACAGTCTTGAAGGAGTTCCCACATATGCTGAGCACTTGTTGGCTGCTTTTCCTTCACTCCGCCGTCCGACTCATCCCAAACTATCTCAATTGGGTTGAGGTCGGGGGATTGTGGAAGCCAGGTCATCTGATGCAGCACTCCATCACTCTCCTTCTTGGTAAAATAACCTTTACACAGCCTGGAGGTGTGTTAGGTCATTGTCCTGTTGAAAAACTAAAGACCAAACAAGATGGGATGGTGTATCGCTGCAGAATGCTGTGGTAGCCATGCTGGTTACGTGAGCCTTGAATTCTAAATAAATCACAGACAGTGTCACCAGCAAAGCACCCCCACACCATAACACCTCCTCCTCCATGATTTACGGTGGGAACTACACATGCGGAGATCATCCGTTCACCCACACTGCGTCTCACAAGGACACGGCAGTTGGAACCAAAAATCTCCAATTGGGACCTCAGACCAAAGAACAAATTTCCACCGGTCTAATGTTCATTGCTCGTGTTTCTTGGCCCAAGCAGGTCTCTTCTTCTTATTGGTGTCCTTTAGTAGTTGTTTCTTTGCAGCAATTCCACCATGAAGGCCTGATTCACACAGTCTCCTCTGAACAGTTGATGTTGAGATATGTCTGTGACTTGAACTCTGTGAAGCATTTATTTGGGCTGCAATTTCTGAGGCTGGTAACTCTAACGAACTTATCCTCTGCAGCAGAGGTAACTCTGGGTCTTCCATTCCTGTGGCGGTCCTCATGAGAGCCAGTTTCATCATAGCACTTGATGGTTTTTGCGACTGCACTTGAAGAAGTTCTTGAAATGTTCCGTATTGACAGACCTTCATGTCTTAAAGTAATGATGGACTGTCGTTTCTCTTTGCTAATTTGAGCTGTTATTGCCATAATATGGACTTGGTCCTTTACCAAATAGGGCTATCTTCTGGAACGCATTAAGAAGGAAAGAAATTCCACAAATTAACTTTTAAGAAGGCACACCTGTTAATTGAAATGCATTCCAGGTGACTACCTCATGAAGCTGGTTGAAAGAGTGCCAAGAGTGTGCAAAGATGTCATCAAGGCAAAGGGTGGCTATTTGAAGAATCTCAACTATAAAATATATTTTGATTTGTTTAACACTTTTTTGGATACTACATGATTCCATGTGTTATTTAATAGTTTTGTTGTCTTCACTATTATTCTACAATGTAAAAAATTGTAAAAATATAGAAAAACCCTTGAATGAGTAGGTGTGTCCAAACTTTTGACTGGTAGTGTATGTGTAAAAAGTGCTGTAAGTTCTAAATGGTTCACCTGATATGGATGAATATAGCCTCAAATTAAAGTTTGATTTCAAATCGAAATTATTCGAGTATAGAGCCAAAAAAATAAAAAATGCTTCACTGTCCCAATAATTACGGAGGGCACTGTATTTTTAAGGTTGTGTGTGCTTCAACTATTTGCATTGATCCTTTGAATTTGTGCTTGCTTTCCTGCATGCAAAACACAAGTTCTACTCGCAAGGGATTCACTTCAGTCTGAGAGGTCAATGTAATTATTACCACTGTAAAATCAACTTAAGCTACTTCACTCCCATGCGTCACTGCAGAAATCTTAAAGCGAATTCATTTTTGTTTTGCCATATTGCTGTACATAGCTCTAACACTGGAGAGAATGTCAAAGCATGAAACAAGTGTATCAGAACAGCCAGAAGAGCCTTGCTACCCTTTTAAACACATGATGTCTATTTCGCATGACATAAAGGCAAACTTGAGTCCATTGGACAGTTTTAGGCTTGCCAATGTCAATGGTAGGGTTATAATAAATATTATTAGGTCATAGTTATGGACAACTAACCTAAGCAAGAGGTCATGGCTACATATCTTACTGTATAAAGACACCATACATGTTTGTATTTTGTGGGTCACATGAATGCACAATATTAAAGAGACATTTAGGCTACTGAAACAGTTCTGCTTTATTCATTTATTGAACTAATGACATTACTCATTACTGATCAACACAATATTTATTCAACAAAACATGAATTACATTACTGTACTATGGTAAATATATATAGGAATATAGGAACATCTATTTCCCACTAAGGAGTAAAATGTTTTGCTTACCTGTAATAAAAAATACAAAGACTACAAGGAAACAATTAGCTAACACTTCTTCTGTTTTCCCCTGCCTACAGTAAGGGTGTGTGTGACCTCCTGGGCTGCTAACTCAGAATGTTCTCCCTGTATTTCCGACGTTGTACACTTGGGCAAGGTAGAAAATAAGCTGTACCATTACCCACCTCTGTACTGGCTTCTCCTGCCACATCTGGTAAGTTATCAGAGCTCATGCATTGTACTGTATAACATACACTATTTCGTATATTGAATTAAAAACACCTACACCAAAAAATAGATATAACATTGAGGTGAGGTCCTGTAAAATGAAGGCTATTTTCTTACAATGTTTAGTTGTTACTAGATTAAATGAATTATGTAACAATGAACTCATTAGGAATTTGGGGCACCACGGGAAAAGTTGTTTAACGAGTTACCGTTTCCCGAATTAACTCTAAAGATCTCGTAATTTAACAGTCATTTATTAATAATTTACCTCATATCAGTCTCATTCTGAAAGTCGTAGACTCTTTAAGTCTGCACGAACCCGGGTCTTACTGATCATTCCGTACCACACAAATTGATTTAATTATTTACTAACTAATTAAAAATGATAACACAAGATACAAACACGTACAAGGTATAGGTAGGGATTAGAAACGTAATACAATGAAAACGGGTCCCTAGCAGACTAACACAATATGACACTTGTTACAAAAGATGGCGAGTTAAGGAGAGAGAGAGAGAGAGAGAAAACACTTGGATACAGATGGACCTACGCTCACAGTAATCCTAATACCTTGCCCTGAACTGCCGCCCGTTTGGTAAGAATTATTGCATGTATTTACGTGTTGGAGGTCTTCGTCGTGTATCTCTGTTGGACCAAGGCCTTCGTGGGAAAGGGTCGATTGAGCCTTCGCTTTAAGATGGCCTTTTAGATGTAAGGCTCAGATTGTCCACAAGAGGTCACAATGTCCTTCTTCTTAGTTGTCTGTTTACTTTCACTCGTTCTGGAAGTGATCTTCTGAGGAAGGCTAATCAGCCGTGTCGATGATCCCCTGTGGGGTGATGAGAGCAGTGTAGTAGACGATGGTTTGAAGAGAGTAACAGGATGGTCCCACTTAAGTTCACCTTCTTAGATACAGTACTTAGAACAGCTACTCAGCCGTAACATTGATGGTTAGTGGAGGCAACTTTGTTGTCTTCACCTCGTGTTGATTTTCAGGGTCGGGACCAATATGGACCTCGCTGCAGCTTGAGGTCCGTCTACTCTGATCTGATAATTCTTAACTCAATCTTTTATGCACTCTGGTAAAGAGGGGCATTTCTGTCATACTGACACGCTCTCTGAGCTCCCTCGGGCGTGGCTATTTACGAGGCAAAAGTATTATCATCACTATGATCTTGTTAGAAAGCTAAAATGACATTCCTATCTTCATGAAAACATTGCCTTCCTCCTTGATATTTTCTACCCAAGGTAAAGGATGTCATCCTGATATCCACAGTGTAAAAGCTCTTCAAGTCACAATGTTTTCCTTATAACGCCTTTACACCATTTTTTATGACATCACAAAATAGACATTGATTTTCCATATTCCATTTCTCATCATTCCCAACATTTGGATGTTGAAATAGATTGTCCCAATGTTCATTGTTGGATGTTGTATCTGAAACAAAGGCATTCCAGAGATAGAGTCTCCTCCTCTCTAATTTATGTCAGTGTTAAGGTGTCAAGACCGGCACACATTCCTTTCAATCTTTTACCGAGATTTTAGCAGTGATGCAGAGAAGCATATTTAGTTTCTTTATAGAAATAATGACACTCAAGATGAAAATCATTAAACGAGATAATGAGGATTCCTATCAGCCTAATCGAGGTGTAGATTACATCTCACATCCCGGTGTTTTAACTTGTAAACCAGGGTGCATGGGATTTCTCTTAATGTGACTCTTAGTGCAGCCAATGGCAATGTCTGCTTAAGTTATAATGCCTGGAGCCGCTTGTGGATTTGACAGCTCTAACACAGTTCCACCTCCGACACTGCTAAATCAACCGCTATGCAGATGTCGGCTAAAGTGGATCTGATTGAATAGAGCCCTAAATGTCTGTTTTTATATGTTATACGTTAATGCAGGTCTCTGTGTATGGGGGTGAGGTGTTTAACCAAAGATACAGTACATTATTGTTATTATTAGTATTATATGCTGCCACTTATATTAGATAGCCTAAGTGACATACATTTAATTATACAAATACATAATTTAATTTGATTAGCAAAGGAAAATCATTTCATTTCTTTTTATTGGTTATGTATTTTGTGGAAGCTATGTTATAAGTTATACAAAAAATAATACATGTGACTAAAATGCATTGAGAATACAAATAGTACAAAGAAGTGGACCAATTTAAACAAAAAAAAGTCCCCAAATAATTTATTTGAAGTATAATTCAAGCACTTAAGGAAATGTACTGCTTTTGATTATAAGTATACTATTATTATTTTTAAACATTTAAAACGTTTAATATTACATCTAGAGCCTGAGTTCATTTCCAATGTTATTTTAGCCGTTAACAAAATAATATCCATGCACCTGCACATTGAATACTGCATGCTGACAGATAGGTAGGAGTTATGCAAAGCTGTCATAAAGCTATCTCCCAAGTGGCGCAGTGGTCTAAGGCACTGCATTGCAGTGCTAGCTGTGCCACTAGAGATCCTGGTTTGAATCCAGGCTCTGGAGACCCCATGGGTCTCCCGGCCGCAACCGGGAGACCCATGGGGCGGCGCACAATTGGCTCAGCGTCGTCCAGGGTAGGGGAGGGAATGGCTGGCAGGGATGTACAGTGAGGGAAAAAAGTATTTGATCCCCTGCTGATTTTGTACATTTGCCCACTGACAAAGAAATGATCAGTCTATAATTTTAATGGTAGGTTTATTTGAACAGTGAGAGACAGAATAACAACAACAAAAATCCAGAAAAACGCATGTCAAAAATGTTATACATTTATTTGCATTTTAATGAGGGAAATAAGTATTTGACCCCCTCTCAATCAGAAAGATTTCTGGCTCCCAGGTGTCTTTTATACAGGTAACGAGCTGAGATTAGGAGCACACTCTTAAAGGGAGTGCTCCTAATCTCAGTTTGTTACCTGTATAAAAGACACCTGTCCACAGAAGCAATCAATCAATCATATTCCAAACTCTCCACCATGGCCAAGACCAAAGAGCTCTCCAAGGATGTCAGGGACAAGATTGTAGACCTAAGCAAGGCTGGAATGGGCTACAAGACCATCGCCAAGCAGCTTGGTGAGAAGGTGACAACAGTTGGTGCGATTATTCACAAATGGAAGAAACACAAAAGAACTGTCAATCTCCCTCGGCCTGGGGCTCCATGCAAGATCTCACCTCGTGGAGTTGCAATGATCATGAGAACGGTGAGGAATCAGCCCAGAACTACACGGGAGGAACTTGTCAATGAACTCAAGGCAGCTGGGACCATAGTCACCAAGAAAACAATTGGTAACACACTACGCTGTGAAGGACTGAAATCCTGCAGCGCCCGCAAGGTCCCCCTGCTCAAGAAAGCACATATACATGCCCGTCTGAAGTTTGCCAATGAACATCTGAATGATTCAGAGGAGAACTGGGTGAAAGTGTTGAGGTCAGATGAGACCAAAATGGAGCTAATTGGCATCAACTCAACTCGCCGTGTCTGGAGGAGGAGAAATGCTGCCTATGACCCCAAGAACACCATCCCCACCGTCAAACATGGAGGTGGAAACATTATGCTTTGGGGGTGTTTTTCTGCTAAGGGGACAGGACAACTTTATCACATCAAAGGGACGATGGACGGGGCCATGTACCGTCAAATCTTGGGTGAGAACCTCCTTCCCTCAGCCAGGGCATTGAAAATGGGTTGTGGATGGGTATTCCAGCATGACAATGACCCAAAACACACAGCCAAGGCAACAAAGGAGTGGCTCAAGAAGAAGCACATTAAGGTCCTGGAGTTGCCTAGCCAGTCTCCAGACCTTAATCCCATAGAAAATCTGTGGAGAGAGCTGAAGGTTCGAGTTGCCAAACGTCAGCTCGAAACCTTAATGATTTGGAGAAGATCTGCAAAGAGGAGTGGGACAAAATCCCTCCTGAGATGTGTGCAAACCTGGTGGCCAACTACCTGAAACGTCTGACCTCTGTGATTGCCAACAAGGGTTTTGCCACCAAGTACTAAGTCATGTTTTGCAGAGGGGTCAAATACTTATTTCCCTCATTAAAATAAATTTATAACATTTTTGACATGCGTATTTCTGGATTTTTTTGTTGTTATTCTGTCTCTCACTGATCAAATAAACCTACCATTAAAATTATAGACTGATCATTTCTTTGTCAGTGGGAAAACGTACAAAATCAGTAGGAGATCAAATACTTTTTTCCCTCACTGTAGCTCAGTTGGTAGAGCATGGCGTTTGCAACGCCAGGGTTGTGGGTTCGATTCCCACAGGGCCCAGTATGAAAAAAAATAAAATAATGTATGCACTCACTGCTAAATGACCAACATTTTTTTCTTAAATGTAAATGTAATAAAGTGTGCAAAGCTGTCATCAAGGCAAAACTTTTGTGGTTACTACATGATTCCATATGTGTTATTTCATAGTTTTGATATCTTCACTATTATTCTACAATGTAGAAAATAGTAAAAATAAAGAAAAACCCTTGAATGTGTAGGTGTGTCCAAACGTTTGACTGGTACTATAGCTGGAAAGAAATGTATCTCCTTCAAGACAATGAAAGTGAGAATCTGTCTACAAGGTGGTAATGTACAGTCGTGGTCAAAAGTTTTGAGAATGACACAAATACTAATTTTCACAAAGTCTGCTGCCTCAGTTTTGATGATGTCAATTTGCATATACTCCAGAATGTAATGAAGAGTGATCAGATGAATTGCAATTAATTTCAAAGTCCCTCTTTGCCATGAAAATGAACTTAATCCCCCAAAAACATTTCCACTGCATTTCAGCCCTGCCACAAAAGTACCAGCAGCCATCATGTCAGTGATTCTCTCGTTAACACAGGTGAGAGTGTTGATGAGGACAAGGCTGGAGATCACTCTGTCATGCTGATTGAGTTAGAATAACAGACTGGAAGCTTTAAAAGGAGGGTGGTGCTTGAAATCATTGTTCTTCCTCTGTTAACCATGGTTACCTGCAAGGAAACACGTGCTGTCATCATTGCTTTGCACAAAAATGGCTTCACAGGCAAAGATATTGCTGCTAGTAAGATTGCACCTAAATCAACCATTTATCGGATCATCAAGAACTTCAAGGAGAGAGGTTCAATTGTTGTGAAGAAGGCGTCAGGGCGCCCAAGAAAGTCCAGCAAGTGCCAGGACCGCCTCCTAAAGTTGATTCAGCTGCGGGATCGGGGCACCACCAGTGCAGAGCTTGCTCAGGAATGGCAGCAGGCAGGTGTGAGTGCATCTGCACGCACAGTGAGGCAAAGACTTTTGGAGGATGGCCTGGTGTCAAGAAGGGCAGCAAAGAAGCCACTTCTCTCCAGGAAAAACATCAGGGACAGACTGATATTCTGCAAAAGGTACAGGGATTGGACTGCTGAGGACTGGGGTAAAGTCATTTTCTCTGATGAATCCCCTTTCCGATTGTTTGGGGCATCCGGAAAACACCTTGTCCGGAGAAGACAAGGTGAGCGCTACCATCAGTCCTGTGTCATGCCAACAGTAAAGCATCCTGAGACCATTCATGTGTGGGGTTGCTTCTCAGCCAAGGGAGTGGGATCACTCACAATTTTGCCTAAGAACACAGCCATGAATAAAGAATGGTACCAACACATCCTCTGAGAGCAACTTCTCCCAACCATCCAAGAACAGTTTGGTGACGACCAATGCCTTTCCCAGCATGATGGAGCACCTTGCCATAAGGCAAAAGTGATAACTAAGTGGCTCGGGGAACAAAACATCGACATTTTGGGTCCATGGCCAGGAAACTCCCCAGACCTTAATCCCATTGAGAACTTGTGGTCGATCCTCAAGAGGTGGGTGGACAATCAAAACCCACAAATTCTGACAAACTCCAAGCATTGATTATGCAAGAATGGGCTGCCATCAGTCAGGATGTGGGCCAGAAGTTAATTGACAGCTTGCCAAGGCGGATTGCAGAGGTCTTGAAAGAGAAGGGTCATCACTGCAAATATTGACTCTTTGCATAAACGTAATGTAATTGTCAATAAAAGCCTTTGACACTTATGGAATGCTTGTAATTATACTTCAGTATACCATAGTAACATCTGACAAAAATATCTCATAACACAGAAGCGGCGAACTTTGTGAAAACCAATACTTGTGTCATTCTCAAAACTTTTCACCACGACTGTAGTGGTTCACATAGCTGGAAAGAAAGTTACCTCCTACCAAGGTTTCAATCAGATATTGTCTTTGAAGGTGAATGGCATCTGTCATGGTGGAAGCAGAGGCGTAATGCACCTATTTATTTTAAATGAGGCACTGAAATTCGATAAATGTTACTTAATTATGTGTAAAATAAACAATATATTGTATTTTTCCATGACGCCCTGGGTGGAAGTCCCCCTTTTTTGAAGCCTAACATGAGTTGCTTGAGGAAGGTATGTGTTCTTTCATGTATGGCCTGGAATTATTTATGTGAGAAGGCTGCAGCTATTACAATGTCAGATGGTGAGGCCCAGACATTCAAGCACATTGAAGTGCGTCTTGGTCAGTAGAAGGAATCCAATAACAATTTCACAGGTTTATATTTGTCCTCAAGGATAAAGGGAAGGAATAATGACAAAATGTTTTATGGGCTCTCCATATAGGGCTGAACAACACTCTTTATAAAGAGGGATACAGGCCTGAAGCGAGACAAGGCACCGGACACCTGAAGGTAAGCACATAGAGGCAGTCTGTAGAGGAAGATAATAATTCAAGGACCTAACAACTATGATTGCCACATCACTAGGCACAAATCAGTAAATACATCGCTGGTCAGTTGACTGATATTTATCTTTGTATTTGTCTATTTTATTCTCAGTAGAGAGCCTTTCCAAGGGGTGACCAACAACAGGTAAGAATCGTAAACTTCTACACTAAGGTTGTAGAGTGTAGGCACACACTCTTGAGAAAAGTCCCAATTCAATATATTTGCAAAGGAAGCACACAATGCAGTAAAGGAAGAACACTGCAGTAAAGGAAGCTCACAATGCAGTAAAGGAAGCACACACTGCAGTAAAGGAAGCACACAATGCAGTAAAGGAAGCACACACTGCAGTAAAGGAAGCACACAATGCAGTAAAGGAAGCACACACTGCAGTAAAGGAAGGACACAATGCAGTAAAGGAAGCACACACTGCAGTAAAGGAAGAACACACTGCAGTAAAGGAAGAACACACTGCAGTAAAGGAAGCACACACTGCAGTAAAGGAAGCACACACTGCAGTAAAGGAAGAACACACTGCAAGTTCCTTCATAATGTTTATGCTGTCTAGGTGTTAACCAGGCTAAAACTGACACACCCCTCAAGCTATTTCTCTCATGGACATTGGGTGAGAGCTAAAATGATTACAACCCATTGTAATTGGATATTGACGTGAAACTGCACCTGACCTTAAAGCCAGTAAAATGTAGTCATTTCAACTAATGAAATATCAGTGTTGGGGAACCTACTCTGAAATCATAGTTTACCAAACTACCAATTACTTCACACTAGAAGTTAAGCTACACTAAAGCTACCGTTAAGAAAATATAATTTACTTAACTAAAGCTACTTTGAAAAGTAGTTCATTACATCCAAGCTACTTTGGGAAGAATTATCATATCTAAATCTGAAATGTCATAGACTACAAATTGGATCAGATCACTCTGGGTCAGGTGTTAACAGAATGTGTAACTTATTAAGCACAAAAAGCATGTTTCAAGTGAGAATTAGGCAGGTCTGATGCTGAATAATAAAGGAAATGATTGCCTATTTCCCCCATATTCTTTTCTCTTTTTGCCTAAAAAGCAGTGTGTGGTTCCAGTAGTTAGCTATACTGCTACATGGCAAAAAAGCAATTAACTACTGAAAACACTACCAAGATTTGAATTTAGTTCAACTACCACCAAGCTACTGCAAAATGCGGTTTAATTACTAGTTGAACTACATGTATTTCACTACTCCCCAACACTGTGAAATATATCCCTTGATTTAGAAGAATATGACATTTTTGTACTTCAATAAAATGTTGTACAACTGCCTCACATTATCATAGAAACTAGGACCACTATAGCTTTAAATCATAGAAAAATAAATGTTACAAAACATTAAGGACACCTGCTCTTGCCATCACATAGACTGACCAGGTGAATCCAGGTGAAAGCTATGATCCTTTATTGATGTCACTTGTTAAATCCACTTCAATCAATGTAGATGTGTAGAGACAGGTTAAAGAAGGATTTTAAAGCCTTGAGACATGGATTGGTGCTATTCAGAGGGTGAATGGGCAAGACAAAAGATTTAAGTGCCTTTGAACGGGGTATGGTAGTAGGTGCCAGGCGCACCGGTTTGTGTCAAGACTTGCAACGCTGGTGTTTTTTTAACGCTCAACAGTTTCCCGTGTGTATCAAGAATGGTTCACCACCCAAAGGACATCCAGCCAACTTGACACAACTGTGGGAAGTATTGGAATCAACATGCGTCATCATCCCTTTGGAACGCTTTCGACACCTTGTAGAGTCCATGCCCCGATGACTTGAGACTGTTCTGGGGGCAAAAGGGTGGGGGTGCAACTCAATATTGGGAAGGCGTTCCTAATGTTTGGTATACTCAGTGTATATCACATACCTATATGTCACTTATTTTCTGCAATTAATTGAATTTGGGACATCAAAAGTCTGACCGAAAGTACAGGCTGGTCTCATAGACTAGAAGTAACATACGGTAAAGAGGTCAATCACTGCAAACAATAATGAGTCATTGGGACGTCATCAGGATGATGTGTCATGGTCCCCTGGAGGTTTTTGTCTAGTTCCTGGTTTGTTCCGGGGAGATTACCCGATGGTCGCAAATAACTGTTATCACACCCCAGGGCACACGCACCCTAGTTTCAATGCCAAGCCCATTAAGGCCCTGATTGGTGAACCACTGATCCAGTCACAGCTCTTTGTCTTTTAGCAATGCTAGGGATACCCACACACAAACAGTGCTTTTAACATACTTGACACACTTTGACATATATGTTTACGTTGTGTATGTTTATTCATACAGTAATTATTATTGAACATGTCCTCATCTGGGATTTGAACTCACAACCCCTTGGTTCACAGCATTCCAATCTTCCTGCTTCATATGATTCATATGAGGGGTTCATGGCTCTGTTCAAATGCATCTTCGATCATCCCCCGGAGGGCAGAGAGGGGGGTGAGCGCTTCCTACAATTACGGCAGGGGGACAAGACAGCTGCCGAGTACGCGCTCACCTTCCGGACAGTAGCAGCATCCAGCGGATGGAACAAGCCGGTGCTTCGTACACTATTCAGAAGAGGTCTGCGAGAGGAGGTCCAGACGGAATTGGCCTGTCAAGATGACAACCTCTCCTTGGACGCACTCATTGCGATGGCCATCCATCTGGATAACCTACTTCGGGAGCGTCGGTACTCTCATCGCTTCTCTCCCTCCCTCAGTGAACACTCTGGATCAGAGCCTGAACCCATGGAGGTAGGGGTCACACGCCTCCCCGAGGCGGAACGACGCAGACAGCTGGGGCTCTGTCTGTATTGTGGTCAAGGAAGGCACCAGCTCCAGCTGTGTCAAGCACTTCCTAATCCGGGATCCACAAAAGCAGAAGGACGATCACGTGATCTTCCACCTCCTAGGGCAGGAGTGAGTATTCCATCTTCATCACTTTCTGCTAAACTCTTTTTGGTGTCCATCACACTAGTTTACTGTCCCTCATGTACTGTATCTACAGCGTTAGTGGATTCTGGTGCCGCTGGGAACTTTATTGACCAGACCCTTGCCTCCTCTCTTAACCTCATCTCATACCCGCTCTCCTCTCCTTTCCCGGTTCAAGCCCTCGATAATCGGCAACTAGGCTCGGGAACCATCACACACATCACCCAACCACTCACCCTCACGTGGAGTCCGTTCATCAGGAGAACATCCCCTTCTTCATCACCAGTGCACCAGGTCACAAGATCATCCTCGGCCTCCCTTGGCTTCAACGCCATAATCCCACCATCTCATGGCCGAGGATGAGAATCACAGACTGGTCACCAGAATGCCGGAGGACCTGCTTCCCCATCCCCTGTGGTTCCACGTCGGTTGAGAGTCCTGTGGTTGCCCTTCAGCCCAACATCCCGGAGGTATACTAGGACCTACTGGAGGTATTCTCCAAGACCCGCGCCACCTGTCTTCCTCCTCATCGCCCCTGGGACTGTGCCATCAACCTGCTGGCAGGGTCTGCTCCTCCACGCAGACGCATCTACCCTCTGTCAGTGGCTGAGACCCAGGCCATGGAGGATTACATCCAAGAGGCGCTCCAACAAGGTTTCATCCGCACATCCACTTCTCCTGCATCGGCTGGTTTCTTCTTCGTGGCCAAGAAGGATGGAGGGTTACGTCCATGTATTGATTACAGAGGACTCAATGAAATCACCATGAAGTACCGTTACCCTCTCCCGAAGGTGCCGGCAGCCATCGAACTGGGGCCCGGTTCTTTACCAAACTGGACCTGCGGAGTGCATACAATCTCATCCGCATGGGATGAGTGGAAGACTGTGTTTAGCACGATGTCTGGTCACTACGAGTACTTGGTGATGCCTTTTGGTTTAGCCAATGCTCCGTCAGTGTTCCAGGCATTCGTTAACTACGTGTTCAGGGACATGCTTGGACACCAAGTGGTCGTGTATATCGATGACATCCTGGTCTACTCGGCTACCCTGGAGGATCACATCACTCACGTTCGAGCAGTCCTGGAACGGTTCCTGGCTAACCACCTGTTCGTCAAGGCTGAGAAGTGCCGATTTCATCAGAAGGCTGTTTCCTTCTTAGGCTACCAAATCAGCCCACAGGGAGTGAGGATGGACGACAAGAAGGTAGATGCAGTCAGGTCATGGCCAGTCCCGACCACCATAAACGGGTTACAATGGTTTTTGGGGTTTTCCAACTTCTACTTCCGTTTCATCAGGAACTTCAGCTCTGTCGCCGCCCCTCTCACCTCTCTCCTCAAGGGTGTTCCCCGTAGGTTGGTGTGGAGCCCAGCAGCCGACGAGGCATTCCGCCTACTGAAGGGACGTTTCACCTCCGCCCCTTTGCTCAAACACCCAGATCCCACAATATCCTTTGTGGTGGAGGTGGACGCTTCAGAGGTGGGTGTGGGGGCAGTTCTGTCTCAACGACAGGGTAATCTACAGAAATTGTATTCGTGTGCATATTACTCTAAGAAACTGTCCGCTGCAGAGAGGAATTACGACGTCGGTGATCGAGAGCTCCTGGCGGTGAAGTTGGCATCAGAGTAGTGGAGACACTGGCTGGAGGGCGCCAAGGAAACATTCGTCATCCTCACCGACCATCGGAACCTGGAGTACATACGGACAGCGAGGAGGCTGAATCCGTGCAAAGCAAGGTGGGCCCTTTTCTTCACAAGGTTCGACTTCACGCTGACCTATCGCCCACGTTCAAAGAACACCAAGGCCGATGCCCTGTCCTGTCTCAACGATTCGGGAGAGGGTCCTGTCCTAAGTGCACCTATAATCCCATCCTCCCGAGTCGTAGCTCCTGTGGTCTTGTACGTAGATGTGGACATTCGCCAGGTTCTGAAGAGGGAGCCCGCACCCACTAACTGTCCTCCCGACCGCATCTACGTTCCCAAAGGGATAAGGGATCGGCTGCTGACCTGGGCACACACAGCTGTCGTCGCTGGACATCCAGGTATTTCTCGCACTACCCAATCCATCTCTGAGAAGTACTGGTGGCCCACCTTGGCGCAGGATGTCATTCGCTATGTCAACTCCTGTTCCGTATGTGCCCAAACCAAATCCCCCCGGAACGCTCCAGCAGGGAAACTCCTTCCTCTTCCCGTACCTCAGCGTCCCTGGTCCCATCTATCCATTTACTTTGTTACTGATCTCCCCTCCTCTGACGGTTTCACCACCATTTTGGTGGTTGTGGATAGATTTTCAAAATCCTGTCGTTTAATCCCTCTTTCTGGTCTCCCTACTGCTCTCCAGGTCGCTGAGGCACTATTCCAGCAGGTCTTCCGGCATTATGGCCTTCCGGAGGACATCATCTCTAACCGTGGCCCCCTAATTCACATCACGGGTATGGAGAGCCTTTATGGAGATGCTCGGGATCACGGTCAGTCTCACTTCCGGGTATAGGCCTCAGTCCAACGGGCAGGTGGAGAGGATGACCCAGGAGCTGGGGAGCTTCCTGAGGAGTCACTGTCAGGACCGGCAGGGAGAGTGGGCTCGATTCCTTCCATGGGCGGAGTACACACAGAACTCGTTACGTCACTCCTCCACTGGGTTGACCCCCTTCCAGTGTGTTCTGGGTTTTCAGCCGGCCCTGGCTCCGTGGACCCCAGGCCAGACCAAAGCTCCTGTGGTTGATGAGTGGTTTAGGCAACAGAAGAAGTGTGGAGCGATGCCCATGTGAGACTCCAGCGCTCCGTCCACCGCCAAAAGGAGCTGGCAGACCACAACCGCAGTGTGACCCCCGTGTACCACCCTGGGGATCATGTCTGGCTCTCTACCAGGAACCACCCACTCCGCCTGCCCTGCAAGAAGCGGAGTCCCCGGTTTGTGGGGCTGTTCAAAGTTCTCCGGAGGGTCAACAAGGTGACGTATAGGTTACAGCTTCCCAATGACTACCGTATCTCACCTTCTTTTCATGTCTCCCTTCTCAGGCCGGTGGTTCCTGGTCACCTAGCTGATGCTGTCCCCCACGACACCCCTCGGGCCTATTACATTTACATTTTAGTCATTTAGCAGACGCTCTTATCCAGAGCGACTTACAGTTAGTGAGTGCATACATTATTTTATTTATTTTTTCATACTGGCCCCCCATGGGAATCGAACCCACAACCCTGGCATTGCAAACACCATCCCTGCCGGCCATTCCTTCCCCTACCCTGGACGAATTGTGCGCCGCCCCATGGGTCTCCCGGTCGCGGCCGGCTACGACAGAGCCTGGATTCGAACCAGGATCTCTAGTGGCACAGTTAGCACTGCGATACAGTGCCTTAGACCACTGCGCCACTAGCCTATGCCGTCAGATCTCTACTGGACTCCCGACGTTGTGGGAGTCGGCTCCAGTACCTGGTGGACCGGTATGGCCCAGAGGAGCGGTGAAAGGTTTTGGTGGAGGACATTCTGTATCCCAACATCATCCGTGATTTCCACCTTCGCCGCCTGGACCGGCCCACTCCTCGTCCTCGGGGCCGCCCTGCGGCTAGAGCTGCGCGTCGGGGGGGGGGGGGGGGGTACTGTCACGTCTACTCCCGCTCCTCCCCTCCGGCGTTCGACGTCGTCGGTATACTAACCACCGGTCCTGGGATCCATCATTATGCATACCTGGCTTCAGTCATTACGCGCCCCAGCACGTCATCATGAGGCACATCTGGACTCCATTATCTCACTTATTACCTCCCCTATATCTGGCACTCTCTTAGGTTCTTTCCCCAGTCAGTATTATTCCTGTGGTTATGCATAGACTGCTATGTTGTCTCGTTCCATGTTTGTTGTTTTATTAAACATTGCACCTGCTTCTCGACTCACAGCGTCTTCGTTACGAAATAGCTGAAATAAGTAAATTAAATCAATGAGAGAATATTCAGATTAACTGATAACTAAAATAGCAGTGTAGATGGCACTCTTTTGCTAAGTCAGAGATGTATTATAGATAATGTGTAGGGGACTTCTGAAATCTACAGACTTTGTGGTACAGCAGAACAATCAGCATAGCCCAAATCCAGAGGTTGTGAATTCAAATCCCAGATGGGGTCATGTTGAAAAATAAGATGTTTTATTGTCATATACATCGGATAGGTGCAGTGAAATGTGTCATTTTGCAGGGTCAGCCATAGTAGTACAGCGGCCCTGGAGCAAATAAGGGTTTTACTGCTCAAGTGCACATCAACACATTTGTCACCTTGTCAGCTCGGGTATTCAAACCAGTGACTTTTCGGTTACTGGCCCGCCCTTAAGTGATAAGTGATCATGTCAAATGTAATCATATTGTCATTGATTAATTATTTTGACATTACTTTAGCTGAACAGCGTACAACTTACCTTAAAACCCCCATACCATTTAATTTATTTACTTATAATGGTTTGGGATACCTGGGACCATCATGTGACAAAAACCTCCAGGGGACCAAGACATAATGTCCCAAGAACGTACAGGGGACCTTCAGGGGACCATGACACAACGTGCCAAGAACATCCTAAAAACTTCCTCGGGGACATCAACAAGACAAACAGGGAACTAGACAAAACCTCCAGGGGATCATGACACAAAGTCCCAAGAACGTTCAGGGGACCATGACACAACGTCCCAAGAACATCCTAAAAACGACCTTGGGGACGTCTCCGGGACAAACCGGGAACTAGACAAAACCTCTAGGGGACCATGACACAACATCCCAAGAACATTCAGGGGACCTTCAGGAGACCATGACACAGCGTCCGAAGAACGTCTTACAAAAGTCCCTGAGACAAACTGGGAACTGTAAAAAGGTACCCCCAGAGAACGTTCCCTTGGGACCATCACGCGACATCCTAAGGACTAGTAAAATGAACGTCCTAAAAAGGTCCTGACATGGTCCTCAGTGACGTCCTGGGAACTTACAGGGAACTAGAAAAAGGTCCCCAAGAGAACGTTCCCTTAGGACCATCACACATCGTCCTAAGGACTAGTAAAATGAAAGTCCTGAGAACGTTCTAAAAAGGTCCTGACATGGTCCCTCAGTGACATTCTGGGAATTTACAGGGAACCAGGCAAAGGTCCCCCAGAGAACGTTCCCTTGGGACCATCACACAACATTCTTAAAACGTTCTCAGAATGTCAGTGGGATAACGTACTGCCGAAATCCTTAAGGGACCTAATGGGAAAGTCGCCAAATGTCCTCAGGACGTCCCCTGTTGGGATGAAACTCGACACAAACAATGGAAATGCCATAGAAACGCATGGGGGAAAGATGCCGTGGGGGAAAGATCCTGAATCTCCTCATTGTCGCCCAGCAAAATTATCCTACATTTAGGCTATTGTTTATATGTGTATTTCACACTATGTTGAGGTAAATATCAGAGTATAATGCTTGTATGGATGACAACCCCAACACATGTTGACGTCGTCGTCACCAATCATCTTCATTGCAGTTAAAAACAACTTTGACTACCACCACCAATTTCTGTATGCTAGCTATGCCACCAGCTTATACGAACATGAGTTAGCTTTTAACAGTCACTTTTTCTAAACCTGAAAAGGAACAACTTCAAAATGTTATGCAGCGAAAATAGACAAATGTATCCAAATCAGACTTTAGCAACCACATTGTGGGCCTGTTACAATACATCAATCATGATGGATTTGACGAATATTCACTTTGTTAGACAGATTTGTTGAATGTGCATCAATCTGGCATCCTTCTTCTATACCCCACGGTTTGCATTCCATTGACCTCTTTACCGCATCTATAGTAAATTAAAATCCGGGACACTCAAATTTGTATGATATGTTACGTTTGGTAAGACTACATAAGACAGAAGGTTACTTAAAGCTGCAATATGTAACTTTTTGGGCGACCTGACCAAATTCACATAGAAATTTGAGTTCTAGATCTGTCATTCTCATTGAAAGCTAGTCTAAGAAGCGGTATATCTGTTCAATGTGCACTATTTCAATGCTTCCCGTGCTTAAGTGTCGTTTTTGTGTCTTTTACTTTCGGTTTCAAACAGCTGAAAATACAATATTTTTGGTTATGGAAAATATATTTCACAGCGGTTTAGATGGTGTCGTATCGGATGAGTGGTGGCAATTATTGCTGATGAACAAAAGGAGTCTGCTCATACTGAACGTTGATCATAAGGTTTATTCAGATCAGAAGCTTCAGCATGAGTGACAGGTGACATGACACCCGGAGAGCGACGCCTCAGAATGGCTGCTCGTTCTGCCTTTCTTCTTCGTTTTCCCCCCTATTTATAACCAATGATGCTCCCTCTTCTGGCCAATCCCCAGTCTCCCCTGTCTACAACACACTTCCGGTCTGTTGTATGTG
The DNA here is from genome assembly GCF_964263955.1 of Coregonus lavaretus. Taxonomy (NCBI): domain Eukaryota; kingdom Metazoa; phylum Chordata; class Actinopteri; order Salmoniformes; family Salmonidae; genus Coregonus; species Coregonus lavaretus. The sequence continues at coordinate 9,918,335 of NC_139989.1, forward strand.
ACGTTACACCTAAAACATTCCCTCTTGATACTAACATAAACAACATTCCATTTCTTCATGAAAAACATTTAACACCATCATAATCTTAATACACTACATATTCCCCCCTTTCGAGACAAACTAAACGTCTCGAAAACAAACAGAATAGGATTATGACCAGTAACAATTTCTTATTGAGTATCTTTAACATTAAACCAAAAACATTCTTCTCTAGAGTGTAAATACCTTTCTATGAAATATGAATAACTGTTTATGAAGTGTGAATACATTACTATCTTTATGAAGTGTGAATACATTACTATGAAATATGAACAAATCTCTATGGAGTGTAAGAGCGAAAAACTGTCCGGCAACCTTCCATCCATCAATCAAGACAGTAAAATTCTCTCACGGTCCCTCTGCCCCAGGCAACCACCTTCGGTACTCCAGATAAACTCATAACCCATGTAAATGCATTTGAAACTATGATGCAATTAAATACACATGTAAGCCCCTGCAAACAAAATCCTATCCAAAAACATCCATTGTAAGGCTGGTCAACCCATTGGACCTTACAGTGAACCTCTCCCTGCCTAGCCTCTCTGTCCCTAAGCATTCACGAAATAAACAAAAACATCTAAGATCCTCACATGTATTCAATAACATCAAACATCATTCTACAAAAATTAATCCCTAAGAATATGACACAATTATGTATTACACATGTCTATATTTCATTGCAGACACTGGAATGTAGTCCACTACACTTCATCTCCCCGTAGTCTCCTCTTCCAATGGACTTGTTGATGATGGAATCGGCCACACCCTCCTTGTTTCATCTCCTCCAGTCATATTGTCCCTTCCCATGTTCCTGTTTGAGTATTTCACTCTCCATATGTTCCCCCAAATGCTTCTGGAAGAAAAGAAAAAGACCAAACAGTATCTTTTGCAAAACAACCCTTTCAAATTAAACATCAATATCCACTAAGAATATAAAAATGATATATAAATGATGCATGAATCACATAAACCCATTCCCCCCTTTGATTCATAAATCATACTGCAAATCACACCAATATTGGAGAAAAAAATTTGAAAAATCATCAACTCATAAAAAATGATATTTATCCATTCAGTTCTACTTGTCCATCTTCCTCCAGATCAGGAACAGTCAACACTGGCATCTGAGTGTTGTCTCCAGGCATCACTCTCCAACCTATCTCAATATTATAGCTTTCTCAAAGGTCAGTAACAAATTACAAACATCACACAGTGTTATCAAAGCTGAAACTAAAATCTGACCCATCACTGCCCCTACTGGGCCTACCTGATCTTGCAACCAAGTCTTCTCAGATCTCCCAAATGCATCCCTTATATTCTTCAATGCATATATAACACTCGTGACATTATCGAACTATCTGGACTCAAAGTATACCTAATATTATCAATATGATCTTCCCAAATGTTACACCATACCATGGAAAAAGTCCCCCCTTCTCCCTTAGATTTATCCTTCAATGATAGGCTTGAAGACTATGACATGTCTTCATGTCTCTTTCATCCCTAGATTTAGCTGTGTCCGGTGCTATCCCTCTTATAATGGTAAAAACCTCATATGGAAGCTTCAACGTTGACATGTAACAACATCCTGTCTATCCATAGTGTAAGAATATATATGCTTTATCACCACAAACCCCTCTAAATATCTCTAAAATTCCCCATAGTCACATTGTCAGGCAAAAGCTAATCTTTTAACCCTCAAAGTCCTGCTGTTCCTACTAACTGGTACATAAAAAGTTACATTATATTTGTCCTCTCTAACCTTATGTTCGTGCTTATCTAAAGTCATCATATAATCATCACAATCTGATATTCCCATAAACATACCCCTTACCTCATATGTTTTATTAGAACAAACAACTTTTAGCCCTCAATGGTTACACTTCCAATACTTCAGTTACGCTGTTACCTGATTTTCTTTACCATCCAACAAATTCACACAAGTTAATTCACTTAACCCAATTACACCTAACCCTAGGCTTAAACAAATGTTTTGACAACGACATTATTTTATCTGTTACTGATTATTGTTGCTACCACAGTCATGACAACGCATAAGATTGACACATACTTGATAGAGGTCGAACGACCGTCTCTAACATGTTTGGCTCTGGAATTCTCAACAGACATGGACCCTCAAGATTCCTCACTGATCTTACAGAATGAGCTGCTGGAACCTGCCCATCTATCTCTAATTTTCACAACAGAAGAATCAAACCACTCCCTTTAGTTTCTCTCTCCCCTAACGAGCGGTACTGATCAGATACCTCTCCTTGTCTGTCATTAAAATCAAAGACCTCATCCTGTCCTCCATGATAGTATCCTTCACTATTTCAGATGAATCTATATTGACTCTCTACCATTATCTGCTCTCCTATTTTAAGTCCTTCTTGCTACCCCCTTTAATTTCAGAAAAGTTGTTGTCGGTGTCATACTTCCTACATCTGCTATTGCCATCGTATCATTAATCCCTTCCAAAGTTACCATTAAAGTAGTTGATTTAGCTGATGTATCAACACTCTTCACTACCGATATCCTATGTGTATTATTCACTGTTGGAGTGACTACTGTAACCTATTCTTCCTGAACTCCCTCAATGACTGTGGAAACGTCAACAGACCTCAAATCTTCCATTATAAGCATCACTTTACGAATTACATAGCCTTTTAATCAATAATTCTTAACCGGAACAAATTCTAATGCTTGCACTAGATAAGTATACTTCTTCTCCATAATTATCTCTCCATGTGAAAGAAACGTCCCCATCCTAACCCCAAAAACAGCGTTCCCCTAAAATGGGTGCTGGAGCTATTGATTCCCTTATAATCAAATGCGATATATTTATGGCTTTAATAACTATCAATGTTGAAAAAGTTAAATTGCTTCTCGCTGTTGTTATAATAGACTGAAGTGTTAATGTCCTTATTGTTACTTCATCCATTTTCCCCCAAAGAAAAGTTGTCTTTGCTTGTACTTCCATCTATCACCACTAGTGTCACTTTTTCCCCACTCTCAGTCCTTTCTCTAATCCCTGACTTTCAAACTTTTGATTACACAAAATACACCTATAATTACCTTGATCTTCCTACTCTAAAGTGTCATTCACCATTGTTCTCTCTCTTACTACTAACTTTGAAACTTAGCTTACTGTCTTAGAGTTCCTTCAACCTAGTCCTCCTAACTTATTTTAATCTAATCTTTTCCTCCTAACCTTTTAAAAACATTTTCCACTAATTTATTCACAAAATCCCTTTACCACCAATTTTCAGAATACGTGATTGGGAAAGTTCCCACCTGTTTCTGACTTCTTCACACACAGACTTGGCAAAACGACTAAACACCTTTTAGCCTAGCCTGAAATCTCTTGGTGTAAGAATGTAACCCAGAATAAACAATGCATCTCTTTCCAATACTGCAACAGATTTATGTCCTAATATTAGTATGTCTATTTTAAATTTCTCTTTGAGTTCTTATAGCATAGCTCAATTGGTTCCCTAAGAGTAATTAACTGTTTACTACCTCAAATCCCTATCCTAATTAGTTAATTTTACATAGTGAGATGTTTAACCTCTTTAGGCTGAACACATAAGTTTTTCCACTATTCACCATTACTTCTAATGGTCGGTTGTTTTTACTTCAATTGTTGGATATTTTCTCTTCTTCTCTAATCGGTGCTATCAGCTGACAACCCCCTTCCGGATCTTCTAGGCACTCTAGAATCTCTAGGGTTCACCTGGAGAACAGGTGATCTTGAATTGCCCCTGTATCTTCCTTAAAAATGTTCTCTGTTTTCCCTCCTGACGCATTTCCATCACAGGTAAAGTACCCAATCTGTCCACAATTATAACAGTCTTCTGAAAGTTGCTGGAAGTGTAGCTGAAATCTTCCTCCTCCTTCTATTTCTTCTCGTCCTCTTCCTCTCCAATTCTGTGTCTGTCCAGAAACTGGCTGTGGATATGGAACATTTGGTACCCCCCTTGGCTGGTACAATTGCATTTGATATTGTTCAGTTGAAGCTGTAACAGTGATTGTTGATTTGGTTCACTCTGATTCTTCATAACCAAAGCTTCTCTTCTCCACCTTCTCCAATTCTTGGGATCCTCTCAGCAGTTTCTCCTCTTCTGTATCTTCAGCTGTGTTACTTCTTCTAAACGATTTGCTTTATCCAGGCATGATAAACATCGGTCTATATCTCTATTTCTTCTGTGCCAGTCCTTGTAGGACAAACTCCTCTTGAACATAAAGCACCTTTAATCTCCAAATCTTCATCTGAACTCGAACCTCATTCTTCTCTTAGTTTCCAGACATCTCGGTTTTTCTTCCTTCTGGAGTTTTGGATTCATCTTTCTGGTCGTTTCTGCTTGTCCTCTATCTATTATTCGTCCATCTTCATCTCTGATGCAATAATCACCCTGCTGGATGATCACTGGAAGCTTCCTTCTCATAAGGTGGGTGTCTTTTTGCTGAATCCGTATGTGAGAAAGGTGTACTAACTTCTGCCATTAGTTTTTCTAACACTACTTTAGTTAAAGGATTACTATTTTTTCCCCTATATCAACCCTTTTATATTCCTTTATTGTGAACTATTTTATTTTAGACTGTATAGCCTATGGCTTCCCCCTGTAATTATTTTTTAAATAAATCAATTAAAAATCATGAATAATTAAAACCAATTTGTATTCCTATATCACCAATTTATCAATTAGTGTTGGCTATCTTACCACAACCCATCAAATGCAAGTAAGTTAGTCAACTTCAAAGCAATCCCAAAAACAAAGCCTCTAACCCTTCAATACTACAATTCCCATAAACCCCCTTGCTCTATAGGCACCTAATTATCTTAAATTTACAGAATAATGTCAGTCCTTGATTCCCAACACAACTCCCATCAAACCCCAGTGATACAGAGCCTCCAAAATGCAATTTTTAATGAATCATTTGCCAAGCCTATGTAAAATTGTCATAACATCACATATTTTGTTAGGATGATCTTGTGAACTAGCCTGATCTGATCCTCTGCCTCGTCACACCTTGTCACGTGACGCACGTCAGTCACACGTTAGCCCCTCCTCTCTCCTGTCGTATCGTATTGCTCCTCTCATATGACAGAAAAACAGAGACACAGAATCACATTTTAGTAGTTAATGCAATCACTGACTTATTTCAACCATATTCAATATTCCTTCGTTCACCCATTATTCACTCTAAGACTAACCCAGAACTAAATAGATCGCTCAAAAACATTTTTATTTTATTTTAATCCGTCATTTAATTCAATTCATTATACTCCGTCACCATATATCTAATTTATAAATTCAATAGGTCACAAAACAAGTTTCATCTTTAACCATCGCCGATGTAACAACTAGAATACTCGTGTCCAAATATCTCTTTGTCTGTGTGTTTCTCTGTCTCCCCCTGCAGCCCCCAGATGGGACCTATGACCTTTACCCATAATGCAGTGTTTTGTAGGCTTAGCACAACCGCATGTCGTAGTTTTAGCCCCGTAAAATCAAGCGCATGCGCACATCCATTTAACCCCATGCTTTTTCACCATAGAACGATAGCATTACGCTACAGCTTCACTATTTTATACCTTATACTCACACAATTACACATAACAGAGCTCACATTTGCGTAGAACTTTGACTTACACACACATATTTTAAGACTTTAATCCATCGCAATGGGGTCTCTAAGGATACGTTAGCATGTAGCACGCAACACAATTAGCATTTAGCATTAGCATTAGCCTCTATGTACCACGTAGCATGAAACCCAATTCAGCATTTAGCATTAACATTAGCCTTAGCCTTTAGCTAACTGCGGCCTACCCAGCCCTAAGTAACCTGCACCGTGGCCAAATCATTGTCCATCATTATCCATATCTCCGCCTAACTTTATGCTGCCGTAAGTTCTGGATAATCATAGAGAGGTTACCCCACACATATACTTCGTCAACTATAAAATGAGCATAACATACATATAATCCGTCCAGCTTATAATTCCCAGAATCAACCTTACCACACCGAACGCGTTGCAAGGATTTCATGGCCCATTCCTAAAGAATCGCCTCGCTTCGAGGTCTTTACCAGATTCACGGTGCCCTAAATATGCATACGTATCCCAGCCTTTATTCTCTACCAATCCATTTGTTCTAGACTTTACCGTTTACACATCAACCAAATTTAGAATATTTTTCAGACTCCCAGTCAACAACAATAACGCCACCCGAGACACGGTCGTAATGGTACATTCCTCCAGTGTACACAAGCAGTATCAAAACTAACAATCTCACAAAGCTTGTGAGGAAAAACTCACCCTGGTCTGGTCATGACTCCAGACCGAGTTAGCTTGAGTTAGCCTGGCGGCTACAAATGCAGCAGAGGAGGATTGCAGACCCCTCCTGGCAAGCTCGCCATTTGTCGTATCGGATGAGTGGTGGCAATTATTGCTGATGAACAAAAGGAGTCTGCTCATACTGAACGTTGATCATAAGGTTTATTCAGATCAGAAGCTTCAGCATGAGTGACAGGTGACATGACACCCGGAGAGCGACGCCTCAGAATGGCTGCTCGTTCTGCCTTTCTTCTTCGTTTTCCCCCCTATTTATAACCAATGATGCTCCCTCTTCTGGCCAATCCCCAGTCTCCCCTGTCTACAACACACTTCCGGTCTGTTGTATGTGACGTTACACCTAAAACATTCCCTCTTGATACTAACATAAACAACATTCCATTTCTTCATGAAAAACATTTAACACCATCATAATCTTAATACACTACAATGGTACAATGATTCTCTACACTATGTTTGCTTGTTTTGTCACAAACTGAAATTAGGCAAACTATTAGAATTTCTGCAACCAGGAAATGACGGGGCAATTTCTGCATAGTACATCTTTAAGGCAAAAATTAAAGGAGGGTGGTTGGTTGAGGTGGGTGGGTGGGTGGGCGTATAACACGAGCGTCTAGCAACCCAAAGGTTGCGTGTTTGAATCTCATCACGGACAACTTTAGCTAATTAGCGACTTTGCAACTACTTACTACTTTTAGTTACTTTGCAACTACTTAGCATGTTAGCTAACCCTTCCCCTAACCCTTTAACCTAACTCCTAACCCTAACCTTAACCCTTAGCCTAGCTAACGTTAGCCACCTAGCTAACGTTAGCCACAACAAATTGTAATTCGTTACATATCATATGAAATGGATGATGGACATGCACAAATTAATACATACCATACCAAACTTAACATATCATACTAATTTGAGTGTCCCGGATTTTCATTTACTATGTTACGTCTACCCGAGTCCAGGTTGGAAAGTATTGTGAGGGCATGTGTTGAGCATTGAAGATTGCAGTCTCTCTAGCTTGAGACCAACTTGTTATTCAGAACACCAATTGAGAATCCTAGACTATAGGGTAACACTTAACGTGATCATAATGCATTATAAGAGTTGTCATAAGTGACTATGAACTGCTTATAATGAGTAAGTATCATTTTACAATAAGCCAGAGTTATTATCAGTCATTTGGAGCCTATTGAAAAATTATCACATAGAAAGACATAACATAAAAGTTATACATTTATTTATAAAAGGGCTGTAATTGCGCCTACATGCTTTATAGCAAGTAATAATACATGATAACTGTACACCCTAATGTGTTACCACAAAACAAACCATGGAAGCATCTGTGAAAAGACAGCTCATATAAATCTGAAGTTAAGCTAATTCAATTAGCTTTTTCAGTATTAATTATAACCTAATGATTCTAAGACTGAATGTCCAATTCCCATGAAGTAAAAAGTAACTTATTTTGATTCATGTACTCAACAAACAATGCATTCAATGTGAAACAAAATGAATGGAACATCAAACTGCTTATCATTTCCGACTGCACAGGATAAATATTATTTAAACAGTGTCGATGAAACCCTGTTTTCACTTGAGGTTCTACAGAACATTTTCAGATGTACTCACTTATGTCAGAAAGTGATATTTTGAATGAAACTGTAGATGTACTGTATGTGTAGATATTCCCTGTTCCTCCCTGCACAGATTTCAGGATGGGGGGGCACATTGAGTTTGGGGCGGCAGCTTCCTTTCTGCGTAAATCAGACAAGGAGCGTATGGAAGCCCAGACTCGAGCCTTTGACATAAAGAAGGAGTGCTATGTGCTATGTAAGTCAAGGCCTCAATCACCAACAAAAAATAGGGATCAAGTCACTGTTGACACTGAGTTTGGGAAGGTAAATATTTTAATAAAAGGTTTTAACATGGATATACAATGGAAACAAAATGTACAACTCGATATAATGAATTATGCACTTTTCCTTTTACTGATATTGAATAAAATACCCCTGTACTTTGAAACAAAACACTGATTCATTGATTTCATTTATCTAATAAATTAAAATAGTAGGCTGCTCCAGCCAGAGCCAACATAAACTGTGAAAACTTATTTTACTCTTGTTTTAGGCTGTTACGGTGAAGGAGATTGACTGCCACCCCCAGAATCTGCCACAGTTTTATAAAATTGAGGACATGGTGAGTGTTACACAACCTGGAAGATCTACGTAAGTAATTACCTTACTGCTGATATCGCCATTAAATCAAACATTGATTCGAAAACCTTCCATCATATAACTCAGTGGTTCCCTTGATTTGAGGGGTAAAAAATATCAATATTTTTTCACAGGAGGAACAAGCCAATTCCAATTTGGGCAAGATTCAGCATTTTAAATTTTTAGTCATTTAGCAGACACTCTTATCCAGAGCGACTTACAGTTAGTGAGTGCATACATTTTTCATACTGGCCCCCCGTGGGAAGCGAACCCACAACCCTGGCGTTGCAAGCGCCATGCTCTACCAACTGAGCTACAGGAGGACTAAAGGATGAACTGGATGAGGCAGAGCAGAGGGCTGATATCACTGTCTCGGGTCAACAAGATGAGAGCCAAGATGATGCCGGTTCCAAGGTCAGTAGTTGCTGTTTCAATTTTCTATTAATTATAATTAGTAGAATCCCCCATGTAATGTATAGCTGAAGACTTATCGTTGAAAACTTTTAAGGCATATGATATCCAACAGCCATTATATCGTTATATTCATTATTTTGCTAGCACCCATTGTGTTCTTAAACTATACAAAACAGGATACATTTTCTCACTAAAAAAGATCTCACTTTACATTAAATGTATTTACACGGTAGTTTAATAAGAAGGTAGAGTGTAATACAACTAAGTAAAAGTGTATACTTATACCTGTTACAGTTTATTTTATTTTATATTCATTAGTTGGATAAACAAGTTCAAATTAAGAGAACTTCAATATTTTCAACCTTGTGTCTACCATGGCCTTTAGTATTAATTTCCCCCGTAGCAAAGCACTACAGCTTAGGATGTCACAGACACAGGGTAATTGCCCATTTAAGTGATAATGCCAGAGAAGCCGGTGTTTGGAGGATATATTGGCACGGGTGTTTTTCGTCACGTGCCGGCAAACCGTGCCAATATATCCTCCAAACACCGGCTTTGAGGGCATTATCACTTTTATACAACGGGTTACCAACATATTCAAATAATGATAAACACATTTTTGAATGATGAATTTATTCATACTATTTCATCCTTCTACAAGATATAGTCCCGATACAAATCTAGGGTTCATACCCAAGCCGGCTGGTCGTTCGTTCTATCGGTTCGGATGCCAGAGACACGACCCAGTCGTTAAGTCTTTTTGTTCTGTATCTATGGACGCGACCCAGTCATTAGTTCTAAATGTTCCATTGCCATGCTGGCTGGCAACGTTCTTATCCTTTGCTTGCCAGCTAGCCAACTAACAGTCACGTCAAATAGTGTAGCCAGAATACCAACAGAGTAGCTGCATTTGCATTTTTTAAAAGCTGTTTTCTAGTGACATTTATTTGGATACATCCATAACAATGAGCTAATGATGCGCGATTTCACCTGGCATAGAAAATGTGCTCTCTCGTCAGGACACTGTTGTTCGAGATCTAGCCAACAGCACAGCTAACGCAATCACTTTAAACGGAAGCTGGAAAGACTGCAAACTAGCTGCATTTCGTTTCTTTGTACCCATTTTCCATTGATAGTTATTCGTATATATCCATAAAAATGATGCCGATTCATGATTTCGACAGGATTGAGAAAAGCTGCCTGCCTGTCTGTCTCATCCCGACATGTAATTTACTATGGGACAGCTGGAGATCTAATTTTTATATTGAAACAATGTTGCAAATGTCGTTGAGCCAGACAGCAAGGTTTATACAAATCTCCGCTGTTGAAAACTGTTAGTCTAAAAGAAATGTGAGATAATGTCTAGATGCTTTTTATAGCAGAGATCAAGTTTATAATAATAATAATAATAATAATAAGCCATTTAGCAGACGCCTTTATCCAAAGCGACTTACAGTTATATAAATTGCCTGGCTGGGCTGATGAGACAGTGAATTGCATGGTCAGTTGGAACAAAGTAAATAGTCATTTTAATGTCATAGATTTAGCTGGTGGTAACTTGTGGAATAGACACCGGCTGGAATGAGGTTTTAACCAATCAGCATTCAGGATTATAATTCGTAATAAACACTTATTGGAGTTGCCCCATTAAAATGTGAAAATCCACAGTATACAGTGCATTCGGAAAGTATTCAGACAAGTATTCTGAAGTATTTTACTGTAAGCGCTACCAAAGCTGCTTCAACAAAGTACTGAGTAAAGGGTCTGAATACTTATGTAAATGTCATATTTCAGTTTTTGCTTTGTCATTATGGGGTATTGTTTGTAGATTGATGAGGGGAAAAAACAATTTAATCAATTTTAGAATAAGGCTGTAACATAACAAAATGTGGAAAAAGTAAAGGGGTCTTAATACTTTCCGAAGGCACTGTATAATACATGTTTTCTCAGAATATACAGTAGTTAATCGCAACCTTTATCCATCTTCTGTCACAGAAAGGACACAAAGAGTGAAGCTCTCAGATGGATCTTTCAGAAAATCTCCTGACTGTATTACTTTAGTTTTTCTCCATGTTACTGAGCAGAATAAATAATAAAGTACATTTAAATTGCATCTCTGTGTATTGCTTGTAATATGTTACCTTTTGTGCCAAAGGATTTTTCATGTCTGGTATAGACATCAGGGTTGGTGTTGATGCCATTATGAATAGGAATTCTAGACATTTTGGAAGAATAAAATGCACTATTATTTTACACAATTATATAAAAAACACTGGTTTTAATTAAAAAAATACCGATAAGTTACGTAAATGGTATCATAGAAAAAGACAAACATTTAACCCCTCTCTCAAGTTTTGATAAAATTGTGAGTAATAGTTACAGTATGTCTCAAATCTAAATTATATACAAAACAAAGATGACACTATGAATATGAGGGAGAGAAAATCCGTATGCTTACCATCAACAATGGTAAAGGTCTGACCGTATCTATACATTGTCTTGAACAGTTGTGTCATTACAATGTAGCCTCCATATCTGCATCATCCGAAATGTACATACATTTTAGACCACTGTATTCAAACAGTGTCTTGTTAACAGCCTTGAATACATATTACAGCATCATTCTATGACAATATTCTGTTGAAATCCATTTGAGTAATGTTAACCAGTCAGAGAACTCAATAATAATAATAATAATAATAATAATAATAATAATAATAATATAGTGAAGGCAGTGTACATTCAGAACAAGAGGTGCACTTGCTTAGCAATGCTACACTAGATACTAAATGTTTTTCTATATCAAATAAAAGTGCATTTTGATGTTTTGGCCTTAAAACCATGTAACAAGAAGTCCATTCAACGCAAAAATTCTACACAGTAAAGAGCTGGGTGCAGAATCTGTTATTGACTGGAGGTTGGGGCAACTCCAAGAATGACCTAGAATAGTGAATTGGCCATCAAAGTGAAAAGTATCAGATTGTCTTCCTTCTTAATGATTTGATTCTTGAAATATTTTTCAAGTGAGCTAAAATATACCTTTCAGAATGAAGATACATCACCTGTTATGTTATCCTGCTCAGATGCTTCTGTGGTCCCTGTGGAAAGAAAACACTATCCAGAGACTACATTGAAGGTGATCTACAAGTGTACACTGGCGTACCACAACCCCCGCATTTTTGTATTATTTGTTGGTTGGAGCCTCCTGGTTGGGGCTGATGTGCAGATGTTGAGGGAAGAAGGAAGTTGAAAGCAAAAGGAATCAACTGAAAGAGAAGAAAAGTGAAATGTAAGATAAAATGGAGAAAAAAGCTAAGGGAATCATACAGATCTGCTGGTTTAAAAGTTACCCTTTGTCCCGATGCTAATTCAATAAATATCTGGCGTTCTACGGTCAATTCTATTAAAAAAATTCAAAACTAGCTTGCAACTTTATATGAAAATAAAACGTGCAATTGTGCTTGCTGCCGAAGCGTGACACAAGCAAAAAAGGTAACTTGTTAACCAACACATCTGTTCATGGTATCAAAAGACAGAAATTAAAGACATAACAAATCTAATTAGAAGTAAATAAAACAATGGACACTATAATAGTGTTTAATCTAATGCTAACAAATACAGTTCACTTCGTACCATCTCTTGTGTGTGGTCATGCTTGCTGTGCCTGACAGGAATTCTCCCAATGCAAGAGGCTGGACCTGCATCAGTGATTCACATGCAGGAGAGATTGATGATTGATACAAATAAGGTAAATACCACACAGTAACTGCCTGCGTCCAAACAGAACACTCCTGTCATCCTGTTAATTGTTAGTAAGCCATAGTGCAGCGTTTTCCAACAGCCAGTAACTCCATAGGGAGAGCAAAAATATTTTTCAGTTACCCCACAAATAAAAAGATTCTTAAAGTAGATTGCATGTTTGTTTCCCCACTAAACTAACACAGTGTGACAAAATTCGGCATAACTGTCTAATATCCAGTATCTGCGGATATCAGCGTGACAGAGTAAAACATTTTGCCTGTCAATTAACAAATGCAGAAATCAGCAGATGAAACAATAACAAAGTGTTGCCCCCGCCTCCGTTTCAGTAAAAAGCTAAGGGATGGGGCTGGAGAAATGTAACCACTCCCAAATTCATAGATAGAGCTATGGATGCAAGGACTGTACATCCATGATATCCAAATTATGGTTTTAACCATGTTTTGAGGCTATATACTGTAGTGTGTGTTTACATTTACTTTGTTTACAAACATTGGAGTAAAACACACTTATATTTTGGGTTCTGATGGGGTACGACAGTTTAACTAAGCTTATGAGGCATTTAAAATCTTCAAGAATCAATGGGTACATATAATTAATGTATAAGTCCAAAAAGAATGTAGCAACTGCAGATTGGCCCTTTAAGCTCAACTTTCAAAATAATGATAAAACCAACACCGACCATCAGTTAGTTACATTGAGTCCAACACATTTCGATGACAGTTTTATGTTAACGTATCTACAGTATGTGAATAACACAAGTCATAGCATCAGAGTGTGAACGGCAATGCAAGGACAAAGACAACACTGAGAAGTGAGGCGAGTTCTCCATGACCTTTGAGTCACAACAGACGCATGGACATCCTAATTATAGTGCAGTCTTTGAAATACAAAGGAGGGTCAGGTTACACGTTTCAACAGCAGAACAGTGGTAAGGTGTCCAGCCATCATTCCTTCAGTCTGACAGACAGTTCTCATAACACAAGCAGACTGGACAGCTGAGTATGAGGCGTAAAAAGGAAGGTCGAGCCAAGAATAGACTGTTCAAATATTGAGACTAAGTAAGGAGCTTAATGGGGGGGGGGGGGGGGGTAGAACATTTGAGGGTCAAATCAAACAGTGCAATGAAATGCTTCCTTGCAAGCTTCCTCAACAGTGCAATGTAAAAAAACTTTTTTTTTTTTTTAAGTTAAATAATAGAGCATTGGGCAATAGTATGTAAGAGGCACTAATGCAAAATACAAGTGAATACAAATACTAATGTCAATATGTTGTGGATCATGGCAGATTTTAGAGGCTTGAAATATATTGGCTGATGGGTGGGGGGTGTGACATGTACAGCGGGGTCCGAAATGATTGACACGCTTGATAAAGATGAACATTAATGACTGTACAAAATGTCTAAATCAAATCCGGAGCTATATTGTATGCTCCAAAAAAATATATTATTTTATACTAAAACGATTCTACCACGATTACGGATAATTTATACCATGATTACGGATAATCCTGAATGAATCGTGAATAATGATTAGTGATAAAGTTACAGAGGGTCAAAGATCATACCCACAAGACATGCTAACCTCCCCTGTTATTGGTAGTGGTGAGAGGTTAGCATGTCTTGGGGGTATGACCTTTGACCCTCTGTAACTTTCTCACTCATCATTATTCCCGATTCATTCAGGATTATCGGTAATCATGGTAGTTTCCACATTAATATAAAAGTGTTTAGAAAAATATTTTATTGTTATTTATAAAAGTGACTCCAAAATGACACAATACATTATTTACCATTCATTTCTATTGGTCACATAATAATCTGAAACACGAACAAAACGAACTGCGAATGCATCCAACAAGTTTGTAGAGTCATGATCAGTATGCATTTCCTCCTGTAGTGACAGGAATTCATTTCTCGGCAGCTGGGAATTGGACACCTAACAGTGTCATTGAGGAGTAGCATGTGGAAGCTAATTAGGAAACCTTGAGGCTGAAAGCCCAAGGTGTGAAAGCTGTAGGAGTCAAAGGTCCTCCTCTATGTCTATGTCTAAGGAGGGAACTCTCTCTGGCGATGACAACCACTATATTGTCACCTTGTAGACAGCTTGTAGACAGCTTCACACTAATGCATTGACAGCTATCTTGACCTTTTACAGCGTGTTACTACAAATCAAAGACCTGATGCCCCTTGGGTCAGCACCTATATATAGTATTTTACCCAGGCTTTTCTAACCTGATTAGCCAGCACCTTACACAGGTTATTATAACAAAAAAAGGTTGAAGGTAGAAGTGACATCCTAACATTTATAATATAAGTGTTTTTTTCTTAACCTTTAATTTTAAAACAGGAATATTCCTAACATACATTGAGTCCCTCTAGCGTGACTTTCTTGAGGAAAATGACATGTATTACTCCATGTGTGGCTTTAATTCATTTACTTATGTGCACTTCATATACTGTACACCAAAAGAACAATTTCACAGGGTTATTTTTGTCCTCAAGGACAAAGGGAAGGAAACAATGCCACGTCAACAAGATGAGGTCTAGTGTTATACTTACAATAGCTGTTACTCTTGGTGACAATAGATGTGTGAGTGACCTTGTCTTGGTGAACAAAAGACAGCTGCACTTGTCTACATCATAAGAACTCTATCATGCAATTAATTTACACAACAACAACACTTTCTCATGTCAGGTATAAATCTTAACAAAAATTGACATTTATTACTTCAAACTGTTTTTGGAGCTAACTTACTTTGTGTCATTGCACATTAAAATACATAATTTGATGAATTCCCATTGGTCAAACATACATGCTTGTCATTTTTAGATGACTACAGTGCCTGAGACTGCCCTTTGATCAAGTGGGCTTTCAATGCAGCCAATTTCTCCCCTCCTCTGTCCGCCCTGGAATAGCCTGTTGTTACAACCAGCCTGATAGGTCAAAGAGGTATACACCTCTAGCCCCAAATACAGATCTTTTGAAATAATCAGTGTAATTTATGTCATGACATGACCCATCTCCATATAGGGCTGAGCAACTCTCTTTATAAAGAGTGATGGAGACCAGGGGAGTCAGACCAGGGGAGACAGAAGGCACCGGACATCCTGAAGGTAAGCATATAGAGGCAGTCTGCTGAGGCCAAAGATAATCATTCTGGACCTGATAACTGTCATTACCGCATAAAACTGGCCACTCCATTGATATTTGTCTTTGTATTTGTCTATTTCATTCTCAGTAGAGATCTTTTCCACCAAACGTATCCAAGGGGTGATCAACAACAGGTAAGAATCATAATCTTCTAAAATAGAGGTTCTACAACATGCCTCCTAGTGGTTTGCGTGAAGTCTTTAAATGTGTTTCATAAAAAGTATAACAGCTTGCCAAATTTGTATACTAATGCAAAAAGAAAGATATATATATATATATATAGTTTTATTTTCTTGTCTGTACTCATTAATCTAGTCAACTTGTTTATGTTGCATTATACATCTTTCCTATATAGTAATTACATGTTGTCAGTGTCATCACTAACATAAGCTGTATATTTCAGCTACAGTGGACCCAGCTACTTGTGGTCTGCTGTGAACCTTATTTGTTTTGGTTTATATTCAATGTGCTTTTGGTTTACTGACCTTCATATTGTTCAGATAAACTCTTATTAATATATGACTCTAAATCTGGTAGCCTACTGGTGTTCTGCTTATATTTTAAAGCTTTATTGGTCTGCCATGACCATTATGCCATGGCTGGTACAGTATACTACTCATATACAGTATATACAGGTAACTGCCAAAATAATGGAAACACTTGAGTAAATAAGGGATATAAAGTGTATTGAAAGCAGGTGCTTCCACACAGGTATGGTTCCTGAGTTAAGTCATTAACATCCCATCATGCTTAGTGTCATGTATAAAAATAATGGGCAGGCCATTATTTTGGCTACCATGGCTATGCCCCCATTTGCAGGGCACGAGTGGTCACTGAATGGTTTGATGAGCATGAAAACGATGTAAACCATATGCCATGGCTGTCTCAGTCACCGGATCTCAACCCAATTGAACACTTATGGGAGATTCTGGAGTGGCGCCTGAGACAGCATTTTCCACCACCATCAACAAAACACAAAATTATGTAATTTTGCATAGAATAATGGTGTCGTATCCTTCCAATAGAGTTCCAGACACTTGTAGAATCTATGCCAAGGTGCATTGAAGCTGTTCTGGCTTGTGGTGGCCCAACGCCCTATTAAGACTATTAAGTGTGTCCTTTATTTTGGCAGTTACCTGTACATACATTCATACTAATATCTAATGTTCCAATTCATTTAGGTCTTCAGGGTAATATTTATGGAACCATTATTTTTGTTGTATTAAGGCAAAATCAGGACAAAGTTACACTGCATTCCAAAACTGGCTGCAGAGAACAGCAAAATACAGCCCAGGAGCCCTAAAGTTGTTTATGTATTTAATATTATTTAATATTAGTGCTTTACACTGATATTAGATTATTACCTATGCATGGTTCCCTTTGTCATTAACAGAATAAAATGTAAAACTGTCAAAATATGGTTGATATTGTAAAAAAATCCTGTAAAGTATGAATATCTAAATGGTTGTAGTTTCTTAAGTTTGAGAAATGTTTGTTATGAGAATCCTGGGATACAACAAACCATGGCATCAGTGAGAAGACAGCCACATGTCAATCTGAAGTTTAGCAAATTGAACCTAATAATTGACAGACAGACAGACAGACAGACAGACAGACACTATACAGTACATACATACACTTTCCACAACAACAAATACATGGTATTAT